>NW_004955405.1:8762216-8859668 GCF_000276665.1 Chinchilla lanigera
CCTGGGCCCCTGCGGTCAGCCATCCCTGCTGCTGCTGGAGGGAGACATGCGTGTTACCGCCTGGGCCCCTGCCATCTGCATGTTCTGTTACCTTCCCAGCACTGAGTTTAGTCCTCCGTCAGTAACAAGTCTCTTTCAAGCTCATAACAGCTGTACTTTGAAATAGGCATTATTGTTAACCCTTTTCTAGGAAAGAGGAAAATGAGGCTTAGAAAGTTTGGACAACTTATTTAGAAGCACACAGCTTCTACTCTTCTGAGTAGAGGTTTGATTAAGGTTGGCTCTAAATTCCCAGTTCCCTCCTTGGGACAGAGTTGCGGCATTCAGACGTCAGGACATGGTGGATTCCTCCCCTCGTCATGCACAGCAGGCACTGAGAGGCAAAAAGAACCCTAGCCTGAGGTGGGATCTGGTTATGGCAGGAAAATTCCCCTGCAGGGTCAGACCGAGAGGGAGGAAGAACAGAAAAATTCAGTGGTGTTGGGGTCATATTTTCCTCTCTGAAGCTGTCAGTTCTTTGAAACAAAAAGCTTTTCTCTTTCATGAATCACGTAAGTAGCTTAGAAACCTACAGTTTTCTACAAAGAGAAAAAAAAATAACATTTAAAGAAGATTCACAATTTCCTTTACAATCTTGCTCCAATATCTCCTGCTTTGACTGTGGCTTTCAAACAAATGCTTAAGAATTTGAAAAAGGCACACAATTTGAAGCTAAAGAAAACAGTACGGACGAAGGGTGTACAGCCAGGGCCCGAACTTCACACATACCTTCGGGACTACATCACCAGCAAAGGCCCTCCCAACTTCTCACAGCCCATATGTTTTGTTTTAAAATCAAGTTATTCCAACTCCAAACAATTAAACAGAGAAGAGCCAAAACCAGAGACAAGCATGCAGTTGAAGCACATTCAATTTCCCCTTCCCACCTCCTCAAGAAAAGACAGCCACAAACCCCACACTGACCTCACCCTGAAACCCAGAGGCCGCCTTCCCAGGCAAGACTGAGAACTCGGAGAGGAAATCCTTCATTTCCAGGCAGAATCATCTCTCCACATGGCAACACATGCAGACATGCAGTACAAGTATTTGTCTACCAGTTTTTGACGTTTTAAAATGAGTAACAATAATTTTGCCAACATTTGTTGAAGGTTAATCCCTAGGGATTGAACTCAGGGCTTGCAAATGCCTGGAAAGTACTCGTATCACTGAGCTTCAGTCCCAGCCAAAGAGAGGTTTGTTGTTTTGGGGTTTTTTTTAAAAACATGAATTAGCCAGAACTACTGGGCACCTGAAATGTGGCTGGCTCAAACTGAGATATGGGGACAAGTGTTATATGCACGCTGAGCTAACGGTGTAACTGTCACGCTCAACTCAGACATGGCTCTCCCAATACCCAGCCTGGCTGCCAACAGGGCACTGTTCTCAGCTCAGGTACCCTGGGCAAACACAAGACACCGTAAAAGAGATAACAGGGGGAAAAGAATCTTCCAAACACCCGGGCATCCGAAGACACCCAAACATTCACATCAGATGCTCAAGGACTTTGCCCACGGAGGCATGAGACAGCCAAACAACTCTGTCCACTGGTGTTTACTAGGATCTTCCCGCCTAATGTCCCTTGCTTTCTTCCAAGCCCTATAAAAAAAGCCTGCTTCTCTTTGCTCCCTGCAGATGGCAGTGTGCACACCATGTTGCCTTTACACAAGCCTGGTGGGCTCATCTGCCTCGCACCACTTCTTACAGTAACATGAATAAAGAAAAATGCAAAATATCCCAGTAACTTTTATTATTACATGTTGAAAAGGTGATATTTTAGATCAATTGAGTTATATCAAACATTATTTTCACTCATTTTTACCTTTCAAATACAAGTACCGGAAAATGTAAATTGCATTTGTGGCTTGCATTGTATTTCTATAGGAAAATGCTGGTCTTAAAAGTATCCCACAACAATCCCACAGTGGAGGTACCCTTCTCCCCATCCCACAGACAGAAGAACAGGCTAGGAATATTGTTTCTCTCCAGGTCACGTGGATAATCTGAATTGGGTTGCTCAGGAAATGTGATTCCATACCCCAAGCTTAAAACCATCACTGTCCAGGCTGAGTATTCTTTATCCAAAATGCCAGGGACTGGAGTATTCAGAGGTCAGAATTCTGGCTCTGGAATATCTGCACAGACTCTACTGGCTGAACATATCTAATACAAAACTTCAAAATGTTCTGAACATCATGTGGGTGCTTCAAAAGGTTCAGATTTCAGATTTTTAGATCCGAGATGTTCAACCTGCATTTTCCCTAATGTGGATAAAATGTTTATAGAACCAGCTCAGAAGTGGCCAAGTATAATGAAAGCCATGTCCCATGACTCTAAATCCCCCTTTAAGGTGCAGGTCTCAAAGGTATGTCTTCCTGGCAGAAGTGAGAACAGCACTTGGTGGGGACAGAGAGAGTGCTTCAGCCTGGCGGGAGCCTGCCAGGTTTGGGTTTGGCAGAACCAGACTCCGCAGAGCTGATCCTCAGGCAAAGCCAGACAGGAACACAGCCTCAGGAGGTGAAGGGGCAAGGAACATCTGCCTCCCTTTCTCCAAGGCCTCTGGTGGAAGATCTGATCTATGCTTCCACATCTGGTTGTTTTCACCTAGCAGACTCTCCACCATCTTGGAACTGGACCGGTGCCCCATTCTAACTAGTACAAAAATAGAGACTCCTAAAAGGCACTCACTCATCCAGCTATAATCTGCACAAATCTTCTTGAGTTCCTATTTGTGCTACTTTTCTCTTGAGCTAAAATGGATACAGTTCCTGCCAGCAATGCGCTTACAGGCCAGTAAGAGAGAATAACTGAACAATCACCCCAGTTATGCTAGACATAAGCATATAAGGCCAAAAAGATTCTAAGAGGGGAACTGACACAGAGGGTGAGCTGGGAAGGCTTCTCTGAGTGAAGGATGCACAAACTGGGATCTGAAGGATGAGGCATTAGCAGGAAGAGAAAGGAGGGAAGAGTGCTTCTGGCAAAGGCAAGTGAATAGATAAAGCCAGCCCTGTGGTGCAGGAGCATGGCAAATACACACATCTACACGGGGCGGTGTGTCTGCAGCAGAGTATGGGGAAACGGGAGGTGCGGCAGCTGCACAGTTAGAGATGCCAGCATGAGCCAACTGTGCAGGTCTCATAAATAATCAAGTCGCCAACCAGGAGCAATAAGACACTATTTAAGATCCTCTGCTGATGGAGGGCAGACAGGTCTTTATCCGAGTCTGTGATTGGGAAAATCACAGTGAGTGCTACAAAAAGATTAGCACCCAGAACAGATCCACAGGGACCAAAAGGATGTGACTCTGGATATGCAGGCAGGATGTGGTCTTGCCTGGGAGTGTGGTAAAGTGGGTGAAATTGAGAGCCACTCAGAAGTAAAGTATAAAAGCTCAAGGGCAGCCTAAACTGCATAGCAAGAACCTATCTCAAAAGGACAGAAAAAAAAAGGAAGTAACTCTGGACTACCAGTTCCACAAGTAGCATATCTAGTGTTGTTTCTGAAGGACAGTTTGCTTTTATGGGTATTATGGATGCTGTCTCAATTCTTTCAAGAAAATTTCTGTTTATGTGCTTTAAAATGTTTTTCTTCTTTTTTTGAGACAGGGTTTCACTTTATAGTTCAGGTTGGTCCTGAACTCACTAAGTAGCCCTGGCTGGCCTTGAATGCACAGCGATCCTCCTGCCTCAGCCTCCCAAGTGCTGGGATTACAGGCATGTGCCACTATGACCGGCCCCTGTGTGCTTTTAAAAACTAAAATTTTCTATACATTTCCATCACTCCTTGCTACTTTTATTCATAAAAGTAAGCAGTTATATATACGATGCATAGCAGAGTTCACTGCCTCAGCGGCGCCCACCCAGTATCCTGTGAACAGATGTAAGACAGCAATGTACCAGGTTAGCACAGCAGAGGGACATAAAACCAGGTCAATCTTCAAAAATACTATCCTAAATAATAACGGAAGAAAGACACTAGCATTTGAATGAACCATTGTTTTTCATTGTAATGAATTTCTAAATTTTAAAAATCTTATCAGAGTACACAGGAGAGATGCATTTAAAACATTTAGCCCAGAAGGGAAGAAAGAGCAAATGTGCCTGCAAAAAGGTGTATTTTTTCTAGAGCTGCAGAACATGCACCTCCTTTTACCTCTTGCCCCACAGTAACATGTAGGCGGACAACATCCCAGCTCTGGCAGGCGGGCGGAGCCGTCCACAGAAGTGTGTTAAGTACTTAGGTTAGCGACATGCATGCCAAAGGCACTTGTATCAGGAACACAAAGCCTCTGGACATAATCTATGCCATGTCAAAGAAGTGTGGAAAATTCAATACACAAAAAGTCAATCCTAGTTTTGCCAGTGGGTGCCAGTGTCCCAGTTCACACACCCTTGTGGTAAGATGGCATGACAGTGACGCTCGCATCTGTAAACAGGACATTCCCCATCGAGGCCAGGGATACCTCCTCTCACTCACTTTGTCCCAGCAGCGGCTTCTGTGGCCCGAGTGCATCCTGCCTGCTGAATTCCGACTCCAGCATTTTGTGGCTCCATGATCCTGACAGAAGCTCTTGGTTTATGTGCCAAATATTTACCAAGCATCTACTACATACACAGTTGTCATCTAAAGACTGTGCTTAAGTGAGAAATTAACAAAAGGCCGGCCTGTGTGGGGCTTACATATTAGCTGGTACAGAGACGGACAGAGACAGCAACAAGGAACACAGTGAGCAGAAGGCGAGCAGCACCACTGGCAGAAGCAGTGCACGGAGATCGGAAGTGGGGGATGGGGAAGAGGGGTGCTGCGGTGAGAACAGCGTGGGCAAGGAGGACTCCATTAAGCAGAGCCAGGGCCACGCCGTCTGTGGACATCGGGGAACCGCGTCCTGGGCAAAGTGGACAGTGCAGGCTGTGGTCTAAGGCAGAGCCAGGCAGCACGCTGGGACACCGCGCCAGGGCCTGGGAGGTGCGGCACGGGGGTGACAGGAGCCAGGCTGTCTGAGGCTCACAGGTCAGTGAGGACTGTTACGTCTCCCTGAGACAGAAAGAACTTACAGGGGCGCTGATGTCATACGTCAAGTGGAGACACAAGGGCACCTAAGGAAACGCACCCGACAGTCGTGGGGTACACACGATCACATGAGACAGTGATTCAAAGAGCTCCTTGCCTCCTCCAGGTTTCTTAACCTGTCGCTCTACTCCTACACCCACAACTGGTCACTACAAACCCAGCTCCAAACCCTGCGCCCTCCTCTCGGGCAAAAGCACTCTGGTGCATGGAGAGCAGATGCCTCAACCACAGCTCACGCTCCACAGGGCCTTATCTGACGTCTGCACACAGAGGACTGGTTCAATCAGCAGGAACAACGGACTGTGTCACCCCAAGAGCTCGTACCCAAAGGAATCATGGCCGGAGCACCCGCCTCCTCTCAATTCTCTGTCCTTTGGCAGGCGCTTAAAGAGCTTTCCATGAACAGTGTGTACAAGAATCACTGTGCATTTAAAAGAAACTCACAAGTTCATCTGAAATCTTTTCTATTCCCATTCATAGCACTGTGGTCCATGAATTCTGGGTGAATGGCTCTACAATCGTGAAATCCACTTATTTTGAATTTTTACATTATGCTTCTCCTCATGGGGGCATCTTGATGTATCTTCTCTCCCTAACTTTATCGCTCCTAGCTTTTGTACGGTACCCTGTGAATGGGCTGGTTTCATTATACTCATCCTTTAGGATCTTTCTAGGAAAATGTGGTATACCAATTATATACACCCCTTCCCGAAACTGCGCTTAGGATGTGCCCCTGCAGTCTGTTTGCTCAGAAAGGCCCACTCCCAAGCTTCCTTCTCTAGACAGGTGATCTGAAAGGCCGGGCACATGATCACAAAGAGCCAGTCCACTGAGCACCATCGTCTTAGTTACTTTTCTCACTACTGCGATAAAATACCCAACACCCTAAGTTAAAGGAGGAAAGGTTTATTTGGCTCAGTGTTTGTGGAGATTTCAGTACATGATCGGCTCTATAATCAGCTGGCCGCAAAGCAGGGTGTAGTGGCTGAGGGGCACTGCAGAGGAGAAATAGTCCATGGCAAGCAGGCAGGTGAGAGCACATTCACTCTCTTTCTGTCCCTTCTATCTGATGCAGGCTACTTGCCCAGGGCAGGTGTAGCACTCACACCCTTAATCCTAGCGAGAACTATGCCAAACCAATCCATAGACTGATTTAATTATCACACACCCTTGGTCCCAGCACCACGCACTCCAGATCCAGCCACCTCTGAAAAGGCCCCGCCCCACGTGACTACATGAGGCTTTGCAGGACATCAACACAAGCTGTAACAACCATGGTCTTTCCTTCCCAGGATGCAGTGATTTCTGGTGGCTTCAGTCTTTTTTCACCAGAAGACACCAGGTGATTCTATACTATGTGCTTTAGAAAGAGCATGGGTATGTGGAAAGGAAAGACCAAAAGTACCCTGTGCTCCTGACTGCTTCTGGTTCCTTCCTGATTCTGGGTTCCACACAATACCCCCAGTTTCTGTAACAAGTAAGCCCCACCCCATCTCAGCTCAAACTACTTTGGGAGCTTTCTGTTACTTGTAACCAGAGGAGTACTAAGATTAAATACCAGATTAATTTGTCATGCTTTTCTTCTATGAATGTTCACACTGAATTACAAAATATAAAGCAGGCCTAAGAATCACAATGCTCAGGGAATGATAATCCTCTGGCAGAGGGTGTTGTTTTTTCCAAACAACCGAGGGGAAATGAAAGTTATTTTGAACTGCTGGGCCAGGCGTTGCTACCTGGTTTGTAAGGGAATACATAATTTAGCCACATATCCACCTGAAGAAAATTTTGAGCTGACCCTGCTTGCTTGTTGAGCTACAGAAGCAGAATACTACAGCTCAAATCCTAAAGCAATGGGTTATAACAGGGCCCAGGAAGGAGATGGGCAGAGCAGGGGAGAAGACTTTTTTGGAGTTGCCAAGCACTGGTGACACGTGTGCATTCCTCCATTTTCCCCAAATAGGAGGAAAAAATTCTCTGCTTTTGGACTTGCACTACACCAGGAGAAGTGCAGGGCACCTATAAAGAGATTTCTACCATCCAGGGACAGTCCTGTCTGGCAATTCCTTTGTTAGAGTTTGCAGCTTGATATTTTGACACGAACTAGCAATCTGAGATGTGAACTGAGAGAAAAGCAAGGGCCAAACAATAAAACCTATATTCTTGGAAATTACCCAGCCCATGAAGGCATGTAGAAGAAGAAATGCGAGGGGCTAGCTATGCATTTGGGATGGAAATACGGATGATTCAGGCTTACAGCCCACTTCCCTTTGCTTGTCTGAGTAAAAGCAGGCATACCCTGCCTGGCCATTCCATCTGCAACCTCGATTAGAAAACGCACCAGAGAGATGCACTGCCAAGGACTGAGGGGGAACTTGAGTATTTCAGATGACAGGCAGGAGAAGGAGTTATCTTTTCATAAACATCAAGGTTTGTGGGAATAAGCTCCTGCTGCTTGTGTTAAGTAGCCGAGAGGTACAGCAGTTACTAAAGGCAATTTTGAAAGCTTAATACTCTCAGATGTACAGCTGTTGTGTTGAAACATCTTGATGTTAAAAAACACCTTAGGGATGATTTAAGAGTTAATACAAATAAAAATTAAAATAGGATTACTCTAAAGGCATAAGTAGGATTATTTCATTCAACTATCTAATGAGCATCTTCAGTGTGTATCAGGCACTGTGTCAGGTGCCAGGGAGGAAAGGTAAGACACCAGCCGATCTATAAAGAGCTAATGGTGGGGGGAGGGGATAGGGACATACATAAAACCACAGCTCAAGTGCAGGGAAAGTCTTCCCAGTGACACAAACGAGCTGCCACAGAAACACAAAGACCATGGGATCACGGAGGGGGTGGAGAGTGGGGTTGGTCAGAGGGGGCTTCCTAAGATGTGACACTTGTACTGTATCATAAAAAGAAAACAAGAGGAAGGCCTTCTTATGCTAAGAGATCAAAGCCTGAAACAGCAAGTCCCTTCAGGAATCTGTAAGAGCTCCTAGAGGCTCCCGGTGGCAGGCAGGATTCTCACAGCGTGGTTCTTCACCAGCAGCAACACCAGGAACCTTGTTAGAAATGCAAATTCTCACCTGGGATATAGCTCAGCGGCAAAAGCGCCTGCCTGGCAAGTACAAGGTCCTGAGTTTGATTCCCGGTACCAAAAAAAAAAAAAAAAAGAAAAGAAAAAAGAAAAATGCAAATTCTCAGGCAGCCCCAGACCTTGGGCCCAGCAAGCTGTGTCCCATTAATACACCTCACCTCTGAGCCAGACAGCTAAGCAGGGGCTGGACCAGCACACTGTACTGTGGATGCCAAAAGACCAAGTCCTGGGACACCAAGCGAGGATGTTAAGCAAAACAATGACAGAGATCAGATTTGCATTTTAGAAGACTCATTTCAGTAGTCCTGAGAATGGACCAAAGGGGCTCTGGCTGCAGGAGCAAGCCAGGCTGGGAGGCAGCTGAAGCAGTCCTGGGGAGAACCGCCCCCAGGTGAAGAGGGAGAGGAGGAAGACAGATTCGAGGAGACTCCAAGACACAAGCTTACAACCACGGGCCCTAGCCTGAAACTGAACCCCATCATCTGACCCCTCTATTCCTCAATTTCCAAATCTATACAATGGAGATTTGAATTTCTACAAAAACATAAGCACGGAAGCAGAGATTTTTCTCTGGTTTGTTCATTCACAGCTCATCCTGGGTCCTAAATAATTATGCTGAAGAAGAATGTTGTGGGCAATTACAAGGAAAGAAGAACATAAGAAATTTCCCAAGGTTTGGGGTATGTTTTGTGTGCTGCTAGGGATGGAACCCATGGCCTCACTCATGCAGCGCGTGTTCCCCAGTGAGCTACACCCCACAGCCTTCCCTGAGTTTTTAGCCTGGGCAACTTGGTAGTCTACTATGTCAAACGCACAGTCAGAATACTGGAAACGGATATTTTAGGGGAAAACCAGTTCTATTCATTTTTATTTCTGTGGTGCTGCAGATTGAAAACATCAGTTTCAGATTTCTGTTTCAGGCATGTTACCACCAGACAGATGTCACACTGACATGGTTATGTGCTGGTACATGTATGGCGGAACTGGGAAGACCAGACGGCAAGGTGCCTCCAAAGTCAGGCTTAGCTGAGAAGAATTCAGGTGTTACTATGGACTAGCCATGTGATCAAGGACAAAGAATTTAACCTGTTGGGCCTCCCTTTCTTTCCCTATAAACTGGAGAATAGCAGTATCTGTTTCATGAGGTCTGCTATAGTCTGAATGTGGTGGGTAGTGTCCCCTCGTGTCCATGTGTTAAAGGGTTGCTTCCCAGGGTGGTACTACTCAGATCTGTGGGCCTCAGGGTAAGTTCTTGTGGAAGTCTTTAAGTCACCGAGTGACTTTTTTGCCCTCAAAAGGGAGCAAGAGACCCACCAATCCCCTCCCCTCTCTGCTTCCTGGCTCATGAGGTGAGTGGTTTTGTTTTTGCCGCACACTCCCAGCATGATATGCCACCCTCATCACAGGCCTAGAGCACCTGATCTTGAATGAGAATTTTGAAAACCATGAGCTAAAATAAGCCTTCTCCTTTTGTAAGCTGATGGCCTGAAGTATTTTGCGGTAGTGTTACGATACTGACTAAAACAGCACAGTGTGACTGAGAAGACTAAATGAGATGCCTATAATGTGTTTAGCAAATGGCCTGGCATACCAAATAAGCTTCACGGATAATTGTTATTGTGGCTGCTATAAAGGCAACATGAGTCTGCAGTGAGAATGATCAAGATATTTTTCTGAAGAACACCCAGATTCATGGAGAAGCATGCACAGCAAAGCAAAAGAAAAGACTGAGACCAAGACAGGGAGATGCCATGAAGCCTGGAGAGTAATCACACACTACACTAAGGAGAAAGAAAGCCCTGGTTCTGCGAAGCAAAGGAACTGGAACAGCAGCTTAATTTTCAGCTTAGACTTCAGTTTAATTTTAAACTGAAATTAAAACATAGAGGATCAAGAAAGCACTAAAGAAAACAACCTCCCTTAGTTAGAATTAGTCCCTGACTCTGGAGCACCACCATCCCTCCTCCTGGTATGGCTGGGCAAGACCCAAGACAAGTGCAGGGAGGTCACAGCACCAGAGAGGAGATCTGGGACCCGACCTGGGTCACCTCTCCTAAGAGCTGATAATACTCTTTACCTTACGTATGTGACAAAAGGAAAGAGTTACACTATGTGTTTCAAAAATCAGCAGACTGTGTGTCAGAAAACCCAGGTGTTGTGTCAAGCTTACCTGGCAGTGTGGTCAAGTCACTGAGTCCTTTCAGCTGCAGATGGGCAATGACAGCATATCAAACACAAGGAAATCTGTCCACACACTAGAGACTCAAAGAATCCAGAAGAGGGCCTGGATCCCATGGCAATGTCCTGAGTGAGTCCAGCTGAGGAACTAGAGCCCATGGCAATGTCCTCCACGAGTCCAGCTGGAAGTCTAGGGTCCACAACAATGTCTCATGCAAGTCTTTATCACAGATCTGCAATGGGAAGGCCCAAAGGTCCGTGGCAGAAGCTAGAAAGTCTGCACCAGTGGGATGAAAGATCTGTGCCAGCAGGCTGAGGGCTCTGCACTGGAGCCAAGAAGCAATGCTCAAGGTAAGGACCAGAGCTTCCCCTGAAAAGAACCGCAGCCATCCTCAGCAACAGTGAGGACCTGAACTCCTCTGATAATGAGAACAGCTGAGTTCACAGGAGGAAAACCAGCATGACAAGCTTCTCCAGGAGGATCAACAGCACACCATCTTCCCCTCCAGTTCTTTCAGGCTGATGGCAGCAACTTTCAGGTGGGCCTTCCACACCCAGAACCATGCTGACTCAGTTCAGCTGGGTGCTGACCATTAGTTAATACACCACAGCGTTCATGACACTCTGTGCCAGAGTAAATTGTTAACTGACAGAAGGGCAAAATCTCAGACCCTTCATGGTTCTTGACCCTTTGCGGTACTGTTTCACAGAAGGTGGGCTGTCTTCCTCTTACCCAGCAAACTGTTGCCTGTACTCATGGCTTACTCTGGTTTGCCCTCCTGCGAGGCAGTTCAGTGAGAGCTGAGGAGATACTAGCACATTTTTTGTTTCACTAATACCTATTTGTAGTACTTAAAAAAAAAAAAGAATGTAAATGCTCTCATTGCCTATATATCTTTTAAACTGTTCTGTTTGTGTTTGCTTTCAACTTACTTTGCTGATGAAATCTATTTTCTTTCTCTTCTTTTTTTCCCAGTGCTAGGATCAAACTCAGGTCCTCATATATAGTAGGCGAACACTTTACCCCTGAGCTATACCCTTAACCCCTTTCTTTTCGAAAATACATAAGTATTTTTATAGAAGGAAAAGTTAACTTTTATAAAGAAACATGTGTGCTATAGTCTATATATGTAGGATTCTCTATGTAGTCCTTCATTTTAAAAGGTTTTCATTTAACTGTAAATATGAAAAATTCCCAGGAAATAACTGCATCTTTCAGGTAAATTTTAGTACTTTTTCCTTACTTAGAAATAATCGTTAAAAAATACAAAGAGAACATGATCACCAACTCTTCAGATACTACACAGAATGAGCTGAATGGCTAACACATGTGTTTTTATAGCATGTGCATACACAATCCCCACGTTCAGATACACAGTATACTGACTTCTAGTTAGAATTCAGAATACTACTTCACAAGGAGCATTTATTGACAGCATTAGTAACAAAGACACCCAAGAAACCCTCTTTGAGAACTTCAAGTTCACATGAAAATAGAGACTGCGATTCTCCCCAGCGGGACTTCTGAAATGCCAGATCTTGAAGGAAAATGTGTTGCATCCCAGAAATGCCAAGTGGCCTTCTTAACAGCCGCCATAAGCTACAATTCCGATCAAATCAGTCACAAAAGGAATGCTGGCAGTTGCCTTCTTTCAGGCTCTTTCTTTACAGTTCCATATTCATAGTTAAAACCTCCTTAATATTTTTACTGGATTGATGTCATCTCTCTGATCCTTCATATTCAATCGAAACCTAAAAAATCTTGAGATGAGTGCAGGATACATGAAGCACATTGAGGAGATCCAGGAG
This sequence comes from Chinchilla lanigera, assembly GCF_000276665.1. Lineage (NCBI taxonomy): Eukaryota > Metazoa > Chordata > Mammalia > Rodentia > Chinchillidae > Chinchilla > Chinchilla lanigera. The sequence continues at coordinate 8,774,410 of NW_004955405.1, forward strand.
CAAGAAGCTCCTGAAGCAATTAGTCCTTTGTTGTGGATGACAAATAACCTCCACATAAAATGCTCCATACACTGAGGCATCTTTGATCATTCCTACAGGCTCAGTGACTCACAAAGGAGGAGGAGGGGTGTCTGAAAACAAAAGGGCAGCCTGACGGCCCCATTGAGTTATTTATTCTGTATGTTCCACTCAGTTTTCCTCTTTCCAACTTTTCATGCCACTATAAAAAGGAATGGATTCCTTTCAGCCAGGAACATCAGCACTGCATACTAAGAAGTGAAGTACTGGCTCAACACAAAACCCACATAAACCACTAAATACCAACCTGCTCTCTCTGGTGAAGGACGGAAATGTGTTGTGACAAATCAGTCTTTCATATGTCTTCTATGTAAGAGTTTATTACACAGACTCTTAGAAATTAATCTGCATCTAGGATGAGCTGAAGCCATACATTCACAATTGCAAGATGGAAGGCTGAGTTCTAAACAGGACTGCCTGAAAAATTATCCATGTGTGCACACTCTGGAATTTTCCTTTTCTATTAGAATTACTGGAAAAAGAACAGCATGAGGGATATGAATAAGCTGCATTTATTTCCTCTGGTTCAAAGATGTCTATAACTTTTTGTTCTCTGAATAAAAGCAGCATGATATGAACTGATCTGAAGATGGAAAACAACATACTAGAGACCAGCATGCCTCTTAAATGACTTAACTCAGAGGAATGAAAGCATCCATACGGAAATAGGAATTAAATTATTAAAGATTAAGACCAATGGATATAGCCTCAAAATAAAAAGGGAGAGAATACACAGGCTGTATGAATTATAAATAGCAGCACAGCCAAGTAAGAAGAACTTGAGTGACAAACCTTGGTTCAAATCTGGCCCCAGCATTTCCCGCATGTGACCCTGAGCAAGCCCACAGACTCTCCATATTCTTACTTGCAAACTGAGACAGTAACAGCTTTCACACAGGATGGCTGTTGGAAGTGCTGAGTTAAAGTGTACGTTGTGTCTAAAGAAGCGCTTAATGAACACAGGAGTTCAATTAACACTGTAAAGGAAAGGCTGTGAAGCACTTTCAGAAAACAGAACTGAACTGTCACGTCATCTGTGTCTTACTCAATTCATCTATCGGATTCTTGTCAGAAGTCTGCATTTACGCTGTGGAGGGAAACGATAACAAAGGATTTTAAATCTTCCCTTTTTTTTCCTTTTTGTCTTTTTCTTTGGGTGGGGGCAGGGGGTCTTGCTGTGCAGTTCAGGCTGGCCTTGAACTCACTTTGTAGCCTAGGCCAGTCTGGAACTCACAACAATTCTCCTGCCTCAGCCTCCCTGAGTGCTGGGATTATAGGCATATGGCACCATGCCCGGCTTTCTTTTTACTTTTGCAACAAACTTTTCATTCCCAATGTAAGATTTCATTTAAAGCTTTTTAACCAGATAGGGTCACCATAGGAAAGCAAACCACTGATAAAATATATTAGGCTCACACTAATTTATAGGGGTACATAATGCTTATGAAAAACAAGCTAGCTGCAAGCCCACAGTTTGCCCTTGAGCCTCAGCCAGCAGGGAAGGTTCCTCCAGTGTGATTAGTGAGAGAGGAGACCCTGGGTGATTAATGAGTGCTGCCCATCAATCCTATCAGAATGGCTTTCCCCCAGTAACATAAATACACCACCTGATTTTAACTTCCCATTTAAAAGAACTGCCTTCCACGTGAACATGACCCCTTAAGCACTTGAAATACTGAAGGAAGATTTTTCTCAAACTCTCCTTTAAGACAAACTCTGCTTCCTTTGACAAACATTTCAATTCCAGTAAATGGCAGGCAGGACGAGAAACAGCCTAAAAGGGAAGTTTGTCTCGAACTCTTGGAGTGCTGAATTAAGTCAAACTCATTTCAAAGTCCCTCTAAGTGTCTGATGCTTGAAGAAGAAAATTTTACCTATGGATGAACAGATTTGTTATATGAACTAGAGAACCATCAATCTTGAAAGTCATTGTAAAAACTCCTTCCAGATCTTCCCATGCTTTAACCATGTGCCTCCTTAAATGTTCAGTAACCTGTTTCGATAATTTCCTGGATATTTCTGGCATACATTTTCATCAGGGTATTGTCCCAACACAGAGGTTGCTAAGGCTAGATCTGTTAATTTACATAGCTGCATGGGCAGTTCTCTGGTATCTATTACTACATCAGTCAGGCTGACTAAATTAAATAAAAAGGGAAAAGGAAAGCTTTCCTAAATTAAATCAGTTCCTTTAAATGACGCTGAACTTGGAGGAGATAATCTGTGTAAGCATAAAACAGGTCATGCTCTTCTCTAAATCTCATCATTAGTCAAGATCACAAAGCTAGGGTCCAAATGTGAGAAATGGTGGATAATCAACACAAATATTCTGTTCTCACCGACGTGATACTTTTCCACGGTGAAATTTCATGTGAATAAGCGAACTACCGTACATACAGACTCTCCCGGATCAGTGTACACACAGAAGACACAGCCAAAAGTGTTTGTGCTATCAAGGGCAGGTCCTCAAGGCTGAAGTTGTTCTCTTTCACACACTGCAAAGTCAAAGGTTTGAAGAGATGAGGCTGGGCTGAATCAGAGAGGACTCTGACATTTGCTCAGACACTATCAGCAGAAAGAAGCTTCTGAGATCCAGCAAAGTCATGTCAAATACAGGAAACTAAGAGTCTCCATTTATAAGCTGCAATCCCAGTTCCCACCTACTATCAATCTTTTTCAGATGCATAAGAAATCCAGTGCAGTGCAGCAGATAGAGACGTGTAATCTAGGCTGCAGTCATGGTGAGATACAACCTGCTTTCCAAGGCATGGACACACTCATTTTACAGCTTTCAAATGTCAGTACAAGGTAGGGAAGCATCCAGCTCACCACGCAATTTCCTAATAAATACTTTGGAGGGCTTCAAGGGATTCAGCACCCGCCAGAGGCATAGGTTAGCAAGTGAGGGCACCACAAAGTTCATACCCTGATGGTACTAATCATCTAGCCACAGAGATAGGTTACAGATCAGTAATTAACATAAAAGCCAATTTGCAGTAAATGCCATAAATGAGACTGAGAGAAAATGACAAGTTTAAAGAAGGCCACCGATGTCAAGATGAGAAAAGACTCCTGGGGGAGGGGGAGGTTAGTTCTCAAGGGAGGAGTAGCATGTCAAGAAATGGGGATGCAGTCTTCTGAGTCACCATTTTTCAAGCTGCACGTCACAACCTGCTTGATATCTGTAGTAGGTCAGGACTAGCATTTTCTTTCTCAGAGAATGGAAGAGAATATGACTGCATGTGGCAAGATGGAGTACTACCTCAAGAAGCTTTCATTTCATCTGTACAATTATTTTCCTACTGATAGTTTTGACCAAAAAGTTTGTTTTGCAGAAAATGAAAAGTGAAATTATCTATTGGGCTAGAAAATAAAAAGTTAAGAGAGTTCTGAGCCAGTGTTTAAAACATGGTGTCAAAGAATTTGGATATGAACCAGTGGGAACAAAGAGGTAATTACAGATTTTTAGTTTTTTACCTTTTTAACTTTTATTGACTCCTGCCATGCTTAGCATCTTACACATGTGACTTTCTTATTGATCAGTCACTTTACATTTGAGTAGTATGTCTCTATCATAGAAAAGGAGAGGACACTCAGATGATACAACAAGCCCAGGGCATAAAGCAGGTCTTTTGAGTCTAAAGTTCATAATGTCTGAAAAAGGGGCAAAACGAAATCATGGAATGTTTAAGGCTGGGTTTTAGGGTTTTAGAAGTGAATAGACCTTAGACAACTATATTATTAGAGGCGTTTCTTTTGATCACTCAATTTCAGAATATAAAATCCGTTTTAATACTCCCCAAATCCCAGGCAAAAATTACACCAAAATTGAGGATGAAAACTTCTCTTTAATAACAACCAAAAATGTCTTCGGTAAAGGTTCTTATTTCTCAATAGCTACATTAATGTCCCTTACTTCATTCAGCAGCAATAAAGTTAATGACTGTTATCACTTGAAAAATGCTTTAAAGAAAATGTAAAAATAGGTACAAAAGGAGAAAGCTGCCTGAAGCGGAAACACTAACATGAAAGAGGCAACCCACTGCTTTCCCAGACTGTTCTCAGCCCCAGAGCCCTGTCTCATCCACCTGCCTCCAGCCCCACGGGGAGGACTAATGGGTCTACCCTGGAGAGCACAGAGCTCCTTGGAAAGCCCAGGTTACCCCTAGAAGCAGCTGAGAACATGCCAATAGTTGGCTTTCTAATATAAAAATGTAAGAAAAAACCCCAAAACCAGTGGATGGACTAATGGTGTGTCTAATTTCAAGAGGAAAAATAATTATCCAAAAGTAACTACTTCTGACAAACAGAATACAGAAGATCCAAGCATTGAGCAGTGAAAGGGGAATAGTCTTCTCCTTTCTGCTAAAATCATCCTTCACAAGAATCAAAGGAGCTCTTCCACATACCCCGAACAAGCCAATGCCCAATGGCCGATGAAGCCAGGGCTCGTCTCTTCAGTGTATGAGCTAACTGTACAGACAGATGTGCTCTGGGCACTCAGTGAGTCAGAAGACCAGTTGCACATGCTTCTGACCTTCCCTGTACACCCTGAATGATCTATCTGTGCAGGGGTCCTGATGAACCTAAGTCTCCACTTAACAGTCACAGACTCTTTATGCCAACTCATTTTCATGAAAATATTCCTCAAATGTGCAGAAACAGGAAACTGGTATAAAATCCCAAATGGATTTATGAATCAACTACAAAGAATGCCTTCAAACCACAGAACTCAAACTAGCCTCAAGCATTAAAGGTAACAGATGATGTTTTTTTGCTGGCACTAAAACACTGATGTGGCATCCAGCCTGGTTCTATATTTAATCTGATTTGTATTGTAACTTTCACAAATGTATACATAGAGAACACCAATTTATATAAGGATATTGAACAAACCAGCAAAAGACCCCGAGGCCAGACTGGCACAACTAGACATACTTAACCCAAAGCTGTAGGGATCTGTTGAGCTCTTGCTGAACCCTGGGAAGGTACGGTGGCAAAAATGAGAAAAAGATACACAAGAGACAAAAAAGCTGGGACAGGTGGAGCTCCTTTCTCTCTTAAGCTGAGGAGAGGAACTGCCCAAGAATAGTAGAGCCTTTATTTATACCCTTTGAGAGGTTGATATTAATTTCAGCCTCTCTACCCAGCAATCAGTTAACAAGCTGCAATAGCCTGTTTACATGTTTCAAGGAGCTCCCGTGTTATCTGGCTGGCTTCATCCTGTACACATAATTAGTATCCAGCTTCAGCTGCTCCAAACACAAAGCCAGCCAATTATGATGAGGTGTCACAGGACAATGCTCTTACTCAACTGAAGAGAGGCAGCATCACAACTTACTCAAATCTGCAATGAACAGGTGCCAGATCCAATCACTGCTGAAATAAGAGGTGTTTCCCTGTGTGTTACTAGTTATGCTAACTACTAGTGATTGTCTGCATGGCATACACAGGGCCAGGACTTAACCATTACTGGCTGGAAATGGATGTAGGGTGATGACTTACTATGTGCACATTGCAAGTCTCTTTCTGTTCATCTATCTCATTCATTCACTCTTCATAGTTACCCTGGGGGAGCTACAATTAGTACATTTAACCCATTTGTACATGTAACAACTGAGCAAGAGCTGAGGTAAGTAACTCACCCAACACCACATAGAAGGAAAGCAGGATGCACAACCCAGAAGCCAGAACCCAGACTCCAAGCTCTCAACCACCATGCCCCCCCAGCACTGTCAATCCAGGATGGTGCAATGTTCCATGATGTTATGCGGTCCCTACCCAGATGCTGAGGACACACACACAGGGAAGACAAGCATCACTTACTATGTGGCTGGCTGTATGATCCCAGTGATGCTTTGCATTTTTCTGGCCTACTGGACAGCTCCATTTGTCTAATACTCATTCAACTAACCCAGGTGCCCTCAAATATCAAATTGGAGACTTTCTCTTCTAACTAGTAGGAACAGATTTAGGATTTGAAAATGAATACAATTAATTCTAAAGAATAAAAACTACCAGAACTAGTTGATGCTTTTAAAAAAATATACTTTTACAATGATACAAAAATGTTGACTTGTGTCTTTGCAATAGGCCTGACCTAGTTAAGGGCTTTACATGTATTATTTCAGCAAAGGCTTGCAACTTGTCCGTGAATTAAACACCACCTCCACTTTCCAAATGTGTATGCTGAGTTAAGAGACATTGAGTGTCTTGAATGTAGAGCCAAGACCCACACCTTGGGTGGGATCCTCCATGACAAGGCTGAGATGACTGGCAGTGCTACTCCCTCTTTCTCTGTGTCAGAACCTGAGGCCTGTTTCACAGACTTCTGTGGCCACATTTAACCCAACTGACCTATTTGGTTGGTTGCACATATTATCCAGTGACAAAATAGTAAAATTTTGTAGTAATTTAGAATTTTTTGGATTTAAGATGAAAAATTGTTGTGAGCTTAAGACTCATTAAAGACCATTAAGATTTTGAGTATGGGGTAGATCACCTGCCTAGCACACACAAGGCCAAATATTTGATCTCCAGCGGTGCACATGCATATGCACACACACATCCGAGTGTGAGTATACTCAAGTGAAGAGATCTGCACTGCCCTAGAAACATACTCTTTAGTCAGAAAGCCAACCCCAGCTGCTGCAGCTTCCTCCCTAGATGCAGAGATCCTTGCTGCAGGCACCATATCATGGCACTGGACAGGAAAAGGACATATAAAAGCCTGTAAGCCTCAGGGCTGTCCACCCAGCCCTCTCCTAACTTATGATGGTTGTGATAGGGCAAGAGAGACTCCATTTTCTTTTTGTAACTCCATTTTAAAAGGCCTCTTAAACTTCAGATGAACTCACTCCTCATCCCTCCCTTTTAGCTAACCATAAAACCACAAGAGGAGGAAGAAGTCTTTTATCTAGAGGAACCAACAGATAAAACAAACTCTGAATAAGCTAAGATTAACTGCATCCTGCCTAATGAACACCTGGGAAGTATAAATCTTGTCAACTTTTGTCAGAAACCCTTGGAATGTGGTTACTATGGAAACCAAAAGGGTATCTGAACTGGAAGCAAAACTGAGATTGGCACCAACAACCCCCTGGCTTCCAGTAAGGCTGTTGGTCACCGGCTGAATAAACCATTGTTTGTCCCTTTATTCGGTTTCTCATGGGTGCTTTCTTGCTGAACTCTGCCCCAACAGCTGCATGGTGCTGGAAGCTATCAAGGTCACCAGGACCTCAGTGGGAGACAGACACAGGATGGACAGGCTTTGTGAGTACACCTTGTGAGACACCAGAGATGCTCAGGGCTAAACAGTTCCCTTCATACTGACAGACAGGAATGAAAACACCTTTTGTTGGTCACCAATTTATGCCAGGAACTACAGGTACCTTCTACACATGATTAATCTTCATCACCCTGTGTAGCAGGTGATGATATAACCCTCATACAAATGAGGAAACTCAGGCTCAGAGACAACTCAGTCCTAGAAATTGCTCAGCTGTTTCCTCTTCACCGATGAACACTGCCCCACTCTGTCTGCACTCCTGCCATACAAGTTGAAATGAGGAGACAAAGTGGGCACTGGACTTGGGCAATAAAAGAACTCAAGGTAAGCTGAGGCAGAGATACTGATACAGTTTAGATCTAAAATATCCCCAAGGGTCTTGGGGGGAGTGGTGACTGGATAGGGGCACTACACGCATCAGTGGATTTATGCACTGGTGATCCATTTGCTGGGGTCCTGATGTAAGGTGGGCCTGGGTGGAAGTGCGACACTGGAGGTGTGAGCTGGAGCTGTGCATTTTTGTCTCTGGCTCCTCCCTTCACTGTTTCCTGGCTGCTGTTGGCTGAGCATCTTCTCCTCTGCCATCTGCTTCTGTTTTGGAGCAGCCAACCATGGACTGAAACCGTGAGCCACAATAAACCTCTCCTCCGTTAAGTTGCAGGGGTTGACTAAGTCAGATGTTAAGAACTGACAGAGATTTCTGAGGTCATCTAATCTCTACATATTCAGAGTACACTGCAGCGGCTATTAGATTCATGTGGGCTTTATATACCTTTTATGTTTTAAATGAAAATTATTAGCCAGGAGTGGTGGCATAGGCCTGTAATTCCAGCACTCGGGAGGCTGAGGCATGAAGATTGCTGCAAGTTTGAGGCCAGACTGCGCTATTAGGTAGTTCAGGGGCAGCCTGAACTAGACAGCCAGACCCTATCTCAAAAAACCAAAACAGAAGAGAGAATTATTAAATCCTACATGCCAGAAACAGTCTTAGTGCCTTTAAGCAAAGTACTCTAATTTAACTAATGACCTTTCAGCAGGTTTCCCACTTCAAAGATGAGGGAGCTAAGCCATAATGATCTTATTTCGTTTATTAAAGATCAGGTGCTGTCAGGTTCTGTGCTCTCCACACACCTCTCACCAGCCTCACTGCACGCTGCTGCACGAGTCAACCCTTAGGTCAGCAGAGCAGTTTCTCAGCACTGGAAAGTGATGAAGACTTAGCACAGGGGTCTGCAACAGGTGGAACCAGGTGTGGCTCCCCCTACACCTCTGCAGGTAAATGCTTCACCTCACAATGCAAGGCAGTGAGATGGCCTTGGCTTTCTCCATCCTCTCTGTGGCACTGTTTTGAGAGATGCTGTTCCCCAACCACAAGCTGGCACTTCACCTTCTTCCGTGCTCTGCACTTGGCTGCCAGCAAGACAAAGAGGGCTGTGTGGTCGTTTGTGAGTGGCTCAGCCCAAGGCCCCAGATCAGGCCACCAACCCTGTGGTGCTGGATTGTGTCACCCGTTGGCACAGCTTTCCCTGCACCCCAACGGGGCACACATGCTTGTGGGAAGCCCCAGGCAGGGCCTGGGAGAGAGGGTTTGTAAAGAGCTCTGAAGATCAGAAGTTGGCTATGAACGTGTGCCTCCTTTGAAACAGGGAGCATTAGATACTTCACCTTTCTAGGCACTTGTACAGCTATTTGTGACCCACCCTTCGTCACCAGTACGTCTGGCCTGGCAGGCCAGTGACCATGTGGATATCAGGTCACTGTGCTAACTCCTTATTTGGCAGAGGAGCCACAAAATGGGCAGGGGCAGAGGTAGAGACTATGGGCTGCTCAGCTGCCCGGAGCAGGGTCTAGTCAATTCCTCTGACATCTAGGATTCACATTCACACGACAATACAACCTGTGGCTCCGTCAGCAGAGCTGACACAACTACAGACATTAAGTGAAAATTCATTGTGTTCCCTGTTGCTTGGTACATACATACTATTCAGTGAAATATTAACTTTTATTGAATGCATGATATAAAAATTCCTTGAAAGTTAATTTTTATGTTATTATACTTTGCATCAGTTTATGCTGAAATGTTTATCAGCATGTACTGGGACTTCTTGTGTAGGAATTTATTCAAATTTATTCTACTTTGCTACTTGTTTTGTACTGATTTTTACTGAAAAATTTCCTTTCTACCTTCTATACTAGAAAAGAATTCACAAAAATTTTGTTCATATCATAATCTGTTTCTACATTATTATTATTCACCACAGTATCATACAGGTGATTTTTATTGTTTTTATTTTATAAAAAAAGCTCTGTATGCATGATGAAAATGTTCTCTCTCTGAAAGTGTTCTTACCTACTATTCACCCACAAGTTTCCTGGAGTACGACTTAATAGTTGAGAGTGGGGCTATAGAATGGTTATCCCAATGTTACTTCCTATTGAATCTCAATATGCTGTATATGCATAGGCAAAATGCCACTCATTTTTAGGTCAATTTCAATGCATCTATGTTGGAAGAACTTAAATCTTTTCCCTAAAATAATTATTTGTAAAACCTGGAATATATTTTCCGTAAGTATGTCTTACACTGCATCCAAGAGCAACAGAACAAGGAGGCCTAGGAGCCATGTGCTTCTCCCAAGTTGGAGCCTGGCCTGGGTCCTAAACACTTAACCCATCTCAGAAGCTCCTCAAAGCACAAACGGTATCGGGAATGGGTAGCCAGATCCTGCCCCATTCTTGGTGTTATTCCTCTCTTCCCCAGACTACACACCTTTTATCATGGCAGACTCGGAAGGAAATCAAGAAGCTTGTCTAGGGTAAGAGGAATAAACATCACTCAGCACTGCATCCCCCAGGACTCTTTTCCCTAGTGTTCTTTCATATTCTGTAATACTCTTGGGAGGGAAAATAACTGTTGGGGAAAGCTTATGCAATTTTTCTGAAAAAAAATGCACTTCACACACTGATTTTCACAATGATCTTATGTCTTGGTATTGACACTCCTGTGTAGTCCTCTCCTATAACCTCTCACTTGGTCTGTTGCAGGGCCAACAGAATAAAGCAGAGGTGATGGAACATCATTTCTAAGATTAGCTTGTAAAGGATTTGGGCTGTGGCTTGGTTTCTCTCTAGCACATTTTCTCTCAAGTTACTGAGAGAAGCCAGAAGCTAAGCAGTCCTTTAGAGAGACCAGATAGCAAGGACCAGACTCCTGCCAACACCCATGGGAGTCACTCAAAGCATCCCAGTATCTCCAGCCCTTAATGAGCTCGACTCTCAACTCATACCATGACTGCTGTCCCTAAGCCATTCCCAGAGTCCTGATGCCCACTTGAGAATATTAAGTGTGTTTTAAGCTGCCACACTTTAGGGTAATTTATTAGACAGTGACAGAGAATTACTGGTAATATGCTTCAGCAGCATCATCTATCTTGAGCTTTCTTTGGCTATCAAAGTTTCTGCTAGAAACATGAGTTACTTTTGCAAACATAAAGGAAAGCATTTTCACACAAGTATTGTCCATACAGACGGTATGTGTGTCTGTGATCCCCTGGCCAAAATGGGGTGGGTTATCAGTGATGGGCTCTCTCTCTCCTGTGTCTCTTAGCTCCTGGGCTGGAAACCATTCAGCGCAGGCTAGACGGAGATGCTGCAGAGCAAATGTGAACAAGGATGACAGTAAGCTGAGCAACATTTTCCTTTGTTTAACACAGTCTTGGCTACAACTACTGATCCCCAAACATTGCCAGTCTGCACCTGCTTTTCCCCCTCAAATCAGCTGACCCACTGCTGACTGTGTTGACTAAGGACGTGTATTTAAATTCAAGAGCTATTTAGGATTAGTTTTAGAAAGAGCTTTTAGCCAAGAAAACTAGTGTGAAAAAACCACATAGAAGGAATAATCGCTGTGGCACAAAGACCATGCACCTCAGTTTAGCAAGACTGGTTTCATTTCTTTCAAGATGTGTGACTCTGGACATATCCCTTTACCTCTCTAAAGCTCAGCTTCCTAGCATGTGAAGCAGTGATATCCTGTCTGTAGGTGCTCAGCTGGATTCATTCCCACCTCCTCTAGATAGGGATCGACATAACCATATCACTAGACTCTTCCCAGGCTTGAGATTCTCGGATGCAAGCTCTATTCTGGCTGAGGTGACAAATGTAGATCTGATTAACATTTCATGTCTTCATCTTCCACCTGTCCACTCTCTTGGGAAAAGGAGATCTGCTCACTTCCTGAACATGTCTCTCTGATTACTGGTGTGCATCACTGACATCTAGGAGAAAATACGGGCTAAGTCAGGAAGCTAGACCTCAAGAAGAACACATCAATACCACTCGGGTGCCTATAAAGCAAATCATCTCACGTCCTGGGTACCCTGTTAGGATGTAAAGAATAGGCTCTAATTTTAGGGAGATACTGAGTTATGATAGAGTTTTAAGGGATCATTATCTCTGTTCAGTCTTTTTCTCCCCCTCCTCTTTTTTCCACTCTTACTTTACCTCCACACAAAGCACTCTTGTTCCTTTTGAGGAACAGATAACACAGCACAAGGCAGCTGAGTGGTGGTAGCCAGAAGGCTATGCTCAGGCAATCTCTGCCTCTCTGTGCACTATTTTCTTCATCTGTGGAACGGGTAACAGAACCTGACATGACAGGTAATATGACTACTAAATATGCCAATGTGTGTAATGAGTCAGAACATCAAGTATCCCCTGTAAGTGTCACAGTACCAACACACAGTCACATCTGTTCCTACCAGTGGAGCCCCGTGCTTAAGCCAGGTGAGCTAGTTCCTCTCCAACCTTTCTGTGCTAGTTGTACTTGCTTTGAATTAATCTACACAAGCCTCATGTAAAAGCAATTACGTACGAATGTCAAAACTCAGTTGTTTATACAAAAATGAAGGGAAATGCCCTATTAATATTCTATGGGAAGAGATCTGGAAATAATCTGCTATAGAATGAGCTATGGGAGAGTCAATTGTAAAAGACTGGAAAAAGGTGGAAAGATCCTCAATTGGGACCGTGTTCCAAGTGTCACTAAGTTCTAGATACACCTTTTAAAAATATAAATGGAAGTTGTAGGCAACAAATTCTGAATAAAAGAGGCCAGCCCAACTTAGACAGAGAGAGACAGAGACAGGGAGACTGTCAGAGGACGCTAACTCAGGGAAAAGACCTTGAACATACAAGAAAATATTCCTGGTGCTTAAAATTTCATAGCAAGTGACAGGCCACTACAAGGAAAGTATCTGGGTCTCCATGTTGTTATGGTTGCTACATTGTGTCAACTTGGGGAGTCTAGAGGTTTGACTAAGTGACTCAGCAGGAAGCCAGGGTGCTTACTTTGTATACATCCTGAGCCTGTGGAAGAGGAGGGCATGGAGATTATGTGAGAGCTACAGCCCCCCTTAGGTGGGGGTAGCCTGTTTACAATGTAAGGGAGGGAAAGAGGCTGCTTGCCACCATTCCTCCAGTTTTGCTCTGGCTGTTTGCTGTTCGGCTGCCATTCCCCCCTTTGCTCTTGTTGCTTTGCTGTCTTCTGCCTCGGAGCCAGCCAAGTATGGACTGAAACCTCCACAAACTGTAAGCTAAATAAATCTTTCCTTCCTTCATTTTGGGTGTTGGGTATTTTGTCTCAGCAGCGAGAGAAAAGTAACCAAGACACATGTACACTGCTCTATCAAGGGGAAAGCAAAATGAAAACATGGTGCTTTGAAATTATGCTTTCACTGAAAATATTTACTATATGTATCATTCACCTGCATCCTCATGTCATTTTAACTCACCTGTGGGTTAACTGAACAATTTTCTGTCCCATGGAATGTGACAGCATGGCTTCAACTGTGTAGAATGAGGCTACAGCAGTGATGGTGAACCTTTTAGAGATGAGTGCCCCAACTACAGCCCAAAACCCACTTACCTACTGCAAAGGGCCAACACTGCTCCTATGTGCACTCTTATCTGAAATTTGGCTGCTGGGGCAACTTGGCTCGCAGGCTGACAGGGCTCTAGGTGCCCACTGTGGCCCTCATGCTGTGGGTTCGCCACTGCCGTCCTACAGGGTTATGAAGTTCCCACCAACATGATATATGTAAATTACACCTGGCATTTCTTCATATGCCCATGTGACATTTGCATAGACACACAAAGACATGTACACCTAGGAATTCTGAGACTTCTTCAATCTTCCCCCATGACAACACATACTTTGAGTGCCTGAATCCATACTTTTGTCCATATATGGACTTCACATTTGATTTATCCTACACAGTTATGAAATACTGGAGCATAGTATTTGACTTTCTTAAAAATAAAGGAGAGTTTACTGTGTTTGTAATTAAATTCACAGGACAGATATATGCATGTGGCAGACAAAAGGCTCTTCTCTGAGGTGTGCCCTTAGCTGTGCTGGCTTCACACCCAATAACCCTGAAACTCTCTGGCACACACACTTTGTCATCTGGAGTTGCTATGAAACCAAAGTCCACTACCCATTGCCCATCTGTGTGTATGCATGTGTGTGTGTGCATGTGTGCATATGTGCACAAGTACACACGGGGGAAGCCATGTGCCATGTTAACAAGAGAGAGACCCAACCTCGGGTAGGCCAGTAACTCAGCGATCCTCCAGCCCAGCCCTGAGCCACAGAGAGCTGCACAACGTGGTTCTGACCCTTGGGCTGGCCAGACCACAAAATGAAAAGGAGCACACCGAGGAGCTGGAGCACCTCATCCTTGAATTCTGTTGCTCATAGTGAGGGCAGTAAGTAGTAAAAGCTTGGGAAAGCAGAGAGAGAGGGAGGCATAAAAGGAAACAGAAGGAAATGACTTTTTATGTGGTGGCACAAAGATGGGGTGACTGGAAAAGAACCATTCTAGCAGTGGTCAAAAAAGAAGGAACAACACATCTGCGAACACAGCTGTGCTATACACTGGAGCAGAAATGCAGGCTGGCTGGGGTGAGAAGCTCCCTGATGTTAACACTGCCCTCCATGCAGTTATTTAAAGCACACGTGCAGAAGTCCTGTGCCAGCACGTGATGGTGGGGGTGTGCAGTGGGGTCCCCTTCAGGGTGCTGCGGTCCCCCTCAAGGTTTCAGGGGGTAAATGACCCCACACATTTCAGCAACCTGTGCCCCCCCGTGACTGATACAGCTGAGTTTCAGGAGCAAGTGAGCTGAGTCTAACTCCCCAGAGTTCATGTCTGTGAGAAGCAGGACTACCCTGTAGCTACAAAGAGGCTATCTCTTTCTGATAGGGAGACATAAAGTGAGAACAGCTAGCGGTTCTTTCTGCCAGTCTGGGACAAGCCCGCCTGAAATGAAGCCAACAGAAAGGCAGAACAAGAAATAAAGAGGAGATTTCCAGTATCACTGGAGCAGCTGGATATAGCCAGTGCCAAAAGCAATTGCTGCACGCTTTTCCATTATGGGAGTCAACAAATTCCTGTTTTTATATAAGCCAGTTTGGGCTTTCTATTGTTTTTAACTGAAAATGTTTTGACTAATTCAAGGTATCGATAAAATATTTGGGACATAGTTTATCCCTGCACACTAGCCATTTACTCTTATTGGGCTCCAAATGCAATCCATCTGGGATACACAAAAATATTAACATACAGTATTTATTTTAAAAAAGATACAGTATTTATAATCCTAATAGCAAACACTTGCTAAACTTAGCAAAGGCACACAGTAACATTTTAACATGCTTGCTACTAATATTGTTATTCCTGTGTTAATATGGATATTTACATGTGAATATTAGATTTCATATATATATTCACACAACATTTGAAGGTATGTATTCTTGTCACCTCCATCTTAAATAACAGGAAACTGACTCAGAGAGGTGGAGAAACGTACCGAACACCGAAGAGTGCTGGGGTCATGAAGCCAGACTGTGCTGGACATCAGCTAACCAGGGTCACAGCCAGAGTTCTAGGTATCAGGTTGAGCTTGAACTCACTGGAGTGATGGCTGGGGCCAGCAGTCAGAGCGGGCAGGCACACAGTAGCCTAACCAAATGAGAGACACGCTGGGCTCACTCTCCCCTGCTCTTTTCTTGTGCAGCTCTCAGAGTGAGGCAGCGGAGGAGATGCTGAGGGCTTAACACGAGACTCTTAAGGTTTAAGTCCTATTGTGGCTTCCCAGCTCCCCTCCCCTCTGAGGGAAAGGCTGCTTCCAGAACTTTTATTAAACTGTTATCATGCATTGCTTTTGAGAGTAAGGCAACATTTTATCACTTTCCCTTTCCTTCCATAAGGCAAGAGGTGGGCCAGCACTGGTTGCAGAGTCTGAGCCAAAATCAGCTGGCAGCAGAGCCTGGTCATTAACCACCAGACTGGCAGGGCCATGGAAGCCCGTTTTATTACAGGCTCATCCATAATATATTCTGTTTGAACCCTGTATGGATTGAATTCATTTACATAAGCTAACAATTCATCCTCAGGCTCAAATTCCTTTGTGCCTCTCACACACAGCGTGGTTCTTCCTTCTCCCATAGGCAGGCAGGTTACTTAACCTCCTGAAGTCAGGAACCACTCCTGCAGTGTATTTTTCTGTCACCGGCTCTGAGCCTTTTGTGGGTAGCAACTTTCCCTTGGAGCATCTACAGGGGTATGCAAATACAGTTACACACACAATATGTACACACAATTTTGCTAGAATTAAAGGGACACCCAGAAACCCTTCATGGTCCCTTAGAAAGCATATGAACCCCCAGTTAAGACCTTCCGTTCTAGTCCATACCACATTTTATAGCGTTAACATATTCATGTTCAAAAAATTTTGTCTACTTACAGACAATGTTTTCACTGAAATATACAACAAAACAAAACTAGCAAATAAAACAGTAACACTTAACAATTCTAGCTTGTATAAAAAGGCCCGTTAAGTACACAGAGTCCTGTTCTTTAGGTCTATGCTCAGCACTGAGGCGTATATAAAGGCTGAAGACCTGGTCCTCATCACAAGACTAACATGGTGAGAGAAGTCTGTACCCAGCAGTCAGGGCCAGCGCGCAGCGGCATGAAGCGCACTTCACTCTCACTGGTCTTTTCCCTGAGTATTTACGAGCTTTTCTGAGTACACACAGCCTCTTTCCTGTTTCTGTCCCAACACCTCGATTTCTCTTTGGGCAACACTTTGGTCCTCCAGGGTGAGGGCCAGGGGTGGACCCAGTGCTGGTGACCACTGTGTGCCATCTATCTTGCTGTGATGATTGGTTTGGGAACAGCAAGCACTCATGCTTGTCCAGGGACACTCAGACCTGAGATTTCTAAGCAAGTATGTGGGAAGAGAAACTCTCATTTGCTAACTGGCAAAATGCAGACCAGGTGCTGCCAATGGGCACCATGAAACCAGTGGAAAAACCCTGCGTGAGAATGAAGCTAACCCAGGAGAAAGCAAAGCCATCAAATGGGTAGGTCCCTTACAACGTAGTTGGATCACTGGGTATGTCAAGCACAGGTGTCTGTAACCAGAGTCCCAGACTTCCAGCTCCACCAAGGCCAGGCTCTGTCCTTCTCCAGCCTTGCCTCTAACTCGTCCTCTCCAAGAGCACCGCGAAGTCATCACAGAAGGCCAAAGACTGCAAAGGATTAGGGTCCATTCACTTTTGCTTTTCTTAATGTCTCTATAACCCTGGTCAACAAACAGTAGTCTTTATTTTAATAAAAAGCACACATTTACAACAATTTATTTAGTTGTTATTTAAGTTAAAAGCTTTGTTGGGAGCTACCATCTTAAAATATTGCCAGAGAACACCACTATTACCTAATTTGTTGCCTGAAAGTGTTAGAGTAAATTAAGTAAAAGCTGCAACAGGAAGCGCTAATCTAAATCTAAATCTCCAAGAGGAAGAAAAATGAAAGTCCATAGCACAACACTAAAATGCCTTTCGTTTTCCTCCCAGTACCAGGGGTTGAACCCAGAGCCTTCACACTAAGCTACATTCCCAGTTGCTTTTATTTTAAGACAAGGTCTTGCTAAGTTACTAAGTTGCCAAGGCTGGGCTTGAACTTGTGATTTTCCTGCCTCAGCTTCCCAGAATGCTGGGATTATAGGTGTGTGCCACCACATTTGGCTTAAAATATATCTTAAAGGAAGTGAAAAGAATACAGTAAATACTAGACAGCTTAAAAATTGTTTTCCCTTGGTGGCAATATTCCAGAAAATTAGAACAAAAAGAATCATACATGTTTCCCAAATTGTCCACATAAATCACATTATCTTGATAATGGAAAACAATAGAGCTTTTAGAAATAAAAGCCAGGTAGTGATATAAATTGAAAACAATCCTTTGCTTTTCCTTTAAAACACTATAAGGATGGACTCATCCCAAAAACAATTATTCATATGTTTTCACTGAAAGATACTTTAAGTGATGAAATAAGCACTATGTCTTCTAGATGTTTCTAGAATGTTTCTTAGGACCCCAAGATCAGAAGCTTGGGCAAGACCACACCGAACCAAATGTTAGATTCCAGCTAGTGTTTCCCCAAAAAACTCCCAAGAGGGGGCTGGGGATTTAGCTCAGTGGCACTGCGCCTGCCTGGCAAGCGCAAAGTCGTGAGTTCCATTCCTGGCACCAGAAAAAAAACAACAAAAAAACTCCCAAGAAAATGTCAAAGCATTCTCGGTGATGTGTTAGATCCTAATAAGGCCTTGTGATCAACAAGTGTTTCTCAGAGTGTAACTTTAGCTCTGTTTTATGCTTGATCTTTTCCATAGTAAAAATTTCCTTGCAATATAAAAAAAAAAAATCTTGCCCCAACTCTCCCAAAAAGATATAGGATAGCTGGTTACACAAATGTTTTTGAACTTTTTTAGCAGTGTTTTAAAAACATGAAACTCATCTTGAGTTGAAACATGAGATTTCTAATTCCCAAGGCTCCACTTTTATGCTTGCGGTATGAGCCCCTACGGAGAAAGCACCCTGCGAAGTGCTCACTTCCCATTACCAACCCACAGCCCAGCACACTAATCATACTCATCTGGTTGCTGCTCACCCATACATGCCACTGTCCACAGTAATCATCACTAAGTTTCACTATGGACTAATAACTTTAAAAACCTCATTTTGAACACAAAAGCTATTTGAAATTACTATATTATCCCTAATTTATTTCTAGTTTAAGTGTGGTTAGAAGCCCCACCAGGCTTTTTATGTAAGATTGTAACTATAATGAGGCAACAAACCCTAAAGTATTTTATTACCACAGAAAATATAAACTGTTAAAATATGCACCAATTCTGAATGAAAATAAAAGTTTCTGCTGAGACCTAAAGGACAGATCCACAAATGTTCTGAAAAGGAACCCTCTGAAAAGACAAGTTCTGCTTTCTAAGAGAATATGCTTCAAATAAATCCAGAACATACCCAAACATGTGTCTCATTTATCAATTATTTATCAGGCACATTTTAGAGGAGAGTGCTGGACAGGGGAAATCCCAAGAGAGCTGCCCTGTTATAGAAGCGTTCTGCCTTGGAAGTTTCATAGTAGGAACAGCCTGAGGCCACTGGGGCTTCCCTCCCTGAGGAGAACAGGAGCCCAGAAGCCTGCAGCTCCCAGCACTGCCCTCGGTGCTGCACCCTTTGGTCTCAGACCCAACCCGAGCGCCAGACACACGGGAACTCAGTCCATGAAAATCGGCCAATATGAGCATTTTCTACGGTGCATCGAAGCCTGCTGAGCTGTGTTCTTCCTCCCTCTCCCTAACTGCATGCTGTGCCCCTCCAGTCACACGGGCCTGCCTTCCCTTCCCTGGCTGCCCCACGTGACTGACTGCCAGTCTCCACCTTCCTGCTGAGCATCTTCCTTGTCTTCTCAATCCGAGTGGGTTACTCTCACCCTCAGGGTTCATTTAGACAGAAACTCAGAGAAGGCATTTCCGGCCACCTTTGCTAGCTTATCCCTCTCCCTGTCCTGAAATCCCTTGGCTGGTGTTCAGCCACTGCCCACAGCAAGTGCTTCTTGAGAACAGAGACCACACCCACCTCCCCACCTGTGTTCCCAAGCACGGCATCCTGTGCACAGTGTTCAAACAAATGAAAGGCCAAATTAATAAATGACACCAACACCCCTCACCCCCACAATCAGCTCCATCTAAAAGGCAAATGTAGAAACAAGTAAGTCGAAGTTAAAATATTTTAATCAGCTTGAGCTGAGATACAAATGCAAATTTTCATTCTGCTCTCATGTATTCTCAGCATCATCAAAGCGCTGATGAGAGAGCAATAAACTAAACCAGGTGCAGCTGCACACGTCTTTTGTCCCAGCTACTCAGGAAGTTGAGACAGGACAATCTTAAGCCTACAAGTCTGAGACCAGCTTGGGAGACCCTATGTCAAAAACCAAAATGAAATGGAAAAAAAGAAAGATCTCAACAAACTAACATCTTCTTGGAACTCAGACCCATCCATGGAAAAGACTCACCCTACTGTTACAGTGACGTGAGAAAATACAATGCTATTAATCCATTATTTTCTTCTTCCTACAAAAAAACACCCTGGAAAATCACTCCAAGTACGTGCAGTCACATGTCCATGTGCGTGCACACACTCACACACACACACACACCCGTGGGATGGCTCTCTGGCACCACGCCATGTCTCCACCTACACTTAACCCCCAGAGGCCCTCGCAGTCCTTGCTCAGGGCGCTGGCTTGGTGTGTACCGGGCTTTTATGGCAACTGTGTGGGCAGGAAATGCAAACCCCACTTCCCTCTGGAGGATATGCAGATGATGAGGGCATGATCTGGGGTGAATTGCACCTTCCTGCCTCAGGAAGCTCCGAGCTTCCTCGTCACATCCTCCTCAGCCAGGCAGTGGGCTCAGACCTGCACTGAAGCCCCTGATGTACAGCTGCCCAATGGGGAACATAGGAGACACTGAAATAATTTGTTTTTTCTCATGACCCAGAACAATCTCCTCTCCTGACAGAAATGGCAGTATAGAGTGTTGTGTACAGCAACAGTCTAAACTCATGTTCTCAACAGAACAACATGGTATTCATCTGGCTATCTCTTGAGTTTTTCTGTTAATCTTTCACTTCTTATTCATTCATTTTACTAATTCTTACTAATAAGCACATGGTAGCAGAGGCCCAAGGCTTAAGGAAAGTTGACAGGAAAAGAATTCGAACCTGCAAAAACCGCTTCCATTGACTTATTTTTTCTCTCTGGTTTGAGATAGGTCATCACTTGTTTATAGTAGTAGAGCTGCAGGGGTGGAGGTGCATCCAAAACAATGTCTTAAGTGAAGTCCTCCAAGGCCCAGTTATTATCCTTCTTTGCTAAAGACTGGGGGGAAATGCTTAGGCAGGCTTTTGTGTTTTGAAAAAGATTTCCAATTCCTACAAAGTGTTTACTCTTTAAAAAAATAAAAATGGTTTTAATAATAAGTTTGTCAAAAATTATACCAATATTTTGAAAGAACCCAGAGGCAAAACAACCACTATAATCACATTGATCTATAATGGACACAATATTAAACATGAAGTACAATAATTTAAAAGTTGACTACACAGAAAATCTTTAATTTTATACCATTATTCATAGCGATTTAAAGTCAAAACCAATTAATGGACAAGACAAGATATCTCTGTATCTCTGATAGTAATGCCCTTAATATTAAAATAGTATACTTTAGGGGCTGGGGATTTAGCTCAGCGGCAAAAGCGCCTGCCTGGCAAGCGCAAGGTCGTGAGTTCGGTTCCCGGTACTGGAGAAAAACCAAAAAAAATAAAAAAATAAAAATAAAAATAAAATAGTATACTTTAGCATACTTGCATTTCTCTAAGCAGGTTACACACTCCACGGTAATGTATACAATACAAACAGGCCTGTAGTCTCCACTAAAATGCCACTAAATCTACTGAAGCAGAAGAAAACACACAAACAGTATTGAATCTTGACACAGAAAAAAGAGAGGGCCGCATCTGGCACTTTTGGCATGCTACTGAGAACAAACCCGGGCAGGAAGTCAGATTCAACACTCTTTGATCTAGGTTGCAATGTAGAAAGCTGTTTTTTCCCCTCAGAATAAAATGTCCATCAGACCAAGCTTATAAGTAACTATAATGAATATAAGAGCCACCATTCTACCATCCAAGAAGTCCCATACTTAGAATACAACTGAGAATTCTAAACGTTCTATGGAGATACTCTGCCCCAATAGGGAATGGGGCAAAATTCTCTACCCCTTGAGCTTTGGTGCACGTAGGAATGAAGTGTCTAGAGAAGGAAGGAAAGAAGACTAATTTTATAGTATAGAAACCCAGCAGTCACTACTTCAGCCAGGTGACCAAAATCATGATGACACAGCCATAGTGAGGGATAAGTCATACTGACAGAATGCATGCTTGTTAGAACAAAAATGGCGTTTTTATGTCTGGGTTCTTCCTCTAGTATAATCATGAGAAAACATCTGACAAGTCCTAACTGAGGGACAGTCTACAAAATAGCTGAATAGTATTCCTCAAAATTGTGAAGGTCATATAGATAAATGGAATAAAACTGAGAGATCAGAAAAAAAACCTGTCGAAGTCATCAAAAGAAAAGTAAGTTTGCAAAGCAGTCACTGCGAACAGCAGCATAGAAATCACAAAAAAAAAAAGTAAGAAATCACAATAGTTAAATGTAATGGACTGTCCTGGGTGAGATCTTGGAACAGAAAAGGATGATGGGTAAAAACTAACAAACTCAGGAGCTGAGGATGTAGCCCAGATAGAATGCATGCTTAGCATGAGGCAGGCCCTAAGTTTGATCCCAAGAAACACACATATACACAAACAACCAGACAGAGATAGAAGAAGAAAGAAAACAACAACAATAAACCACTAAGGACCTCTGTATGGACTTTAGTTAAGAATAAGCTATCATTACGGGTCCATTACTTGTAAGAAATATTCCACATTAACAGTAAGATGTTAGCAGAGTAAACAAGCAGCAGGGAAGGTGGGAACTCTGTTCTGTCCTTCCAATTTTTTTTGTAAATCTAAACCTTCTAAAAAATGAAATTTATTTTAACAAGTAAGGCTGAGTTTGATGTTTAAGTTTCCATATACATCGACAGGTTAGAAACAGACCAATCAAAGTGCTGCCTATCTTTAAAATTTGTCATAGTTGTCCAGATGGTGGCTATTCTATACTGACTTAAAGCGAAAGAGACTAGCAAAAACCCAGAAAGGAAGTCTAAACTAACTCATTTGCATCTAATCTCCCATTAGGCACCAATGTCACCCGGTAAATTTAACACTTCCTGTACAGCTTAAATCCAGGGTCCTCCAAAACTCCCGAAAGTGTACTCTGTGGACAGCCATGACCCCCATGCTATTCCAGAGAAGAGCCAAGTGTCCAGCGTGTGTTGGGTGATTCTGTGATCACAATCTCCACAAGCCTTGTGCAATCCAGATAAACCTGTTCCCTTCACTGGTGAACCTCTTTGAATCTTTAATACAGATATACAGTGATGAAAACATTTTGCATCATTCCCTAAACTTCTCTGACCACAAAACTCCCCAGGGACAGCTCCAGGGACAAGGTTTCATAATACAGCTTTGGGAAATTCAGTGGTAAGCATCCAGGCAGGGGGAGGTGGCAGCTCCTCCAAAGGCCTCATGCAGGGCAGCTAAGAGGTGTGACCAAGCCCAAGATGGAAACTAAAAGTTTTCTAGATGTTCATTTTTCTTTATTCAATTTCTTCATTCAACAGAATGACTTTAAGCACTCAAATACGTATGCACACAGTTGTGAGGTATGCATGGCATCCCAAAATATTAATGAGACTTAGTATAAATATTGTAGAAAGGAATCATCCCTCCCTGCTCCTGTAGCAAAGATCATAAGGTGCCTGCTGCTCTGTAATATGTCAGTCATCAGATGTGGTCCAAGAGGTGAAGGCTTTCCTTAACAAAAACCTCCAACTGCCTAAATATCTGAAGAGGACACAAGGACCTACCTGAGAACTGTCTTTGGAGTTAATTCAAGCTGTTCTACTGATTACTCAAATACTTGCTTAAAAACACAACGATTTAAAGGAAAGCTAACAAAAATGAGAGCTATGTTTGTCTCAGAGAACTGAACATAATGAATCCAAAACATAAAATTTTCCTCTAAATAAAATTTTCCTCTAAAATTTCATGCTAGGAAAATAGTTGTCAACAAGCCATTGAGAAATTAAAAGCATCTCAAATGTTACTGGAATGTAGAGCAAGAAAATGAGTTAGCTAAAACATAACAACAATAAAAAGTAAAGCTTGAAAAAGTAGCTTTTAAAGAAAATTACCAATTAAAACCCAAGTCTTATATTGTCCCTGGATGGCAATCTCCTAGTTGACAAAAGATCTCAGAACTGAGATTATCAGCCAGAGAGCCTGACGAGTTGCTGAGCCAGTAGGGTGGACGGCTTATGTCCAGGTTGGGAACTGTAACCAGGAGGACCTCTGGAGATCAACTGTGCCTGTGCTGGGGATGCTTCTGAGGCTGGTGCTGATTAACACACACATGCAGAGTGCCGAAGAGTTTGCAAAGGGTGCTTCCTGCCATCTGCACACTCCAGAGGCAGGTTCTGGCTTCTGGTGCTGTTTCAGAGTCGCCAGCTCCTTCTTTTCATCCTGCCACACTCACAATCACCTGCTCACACCTGACAAGCCTCTTAAGCAGAGCAGACTAGCGTGAGACCCTGTGGTCCAACTGAACAGCCAGAAGCAGAGACAGCAAGACTTTTCAGACTGCCATTTAGACAACAAGTGTGAAATGTTAATTCCTTTTCTGCAGCAGCAGGGCAGAACCTGTGCTAGCTCTCAGTGTGTTTTCACATTTAATCCCTCAGCACCTGTGAACTAGGCTCTGTAAATATTCCCACTTACCCAGCAAAGACACAGTAAACACAGAGAAAGAACTCCCTCAGAGTTGCACAACCACCCTAACCCACGCCTTTACACCTAGCCACACTGTTCTCAGCTAGTGTGGTCCTTTTCTCAATACAGGGTGAGAAGTGCAGACGGAAACAAGCCTCTCAAGCATCTGCACAGCATCCATAATGACAGTGGGACACCGTCCCTCCTATGTACTCTGCTGCAGAATAGCAGTGCCGAAGTTAAGGCATCAGGCTAAGAGCTCCCTTCCAGTCTTTCAAATTTGAAAAGCATAAAGCATCAATGTAAGACAAATAGCTAAATAAGACCAGATATTCAAAATGAATGCTACAGGCGTTAACAAGCTAATGAGGTAATGTTATAATAAAGGGAAAAAACTGGTGTCTAGCTTTATCTCTGTTCTTATGCAGAAAGGAAGGAAAATATAGAATGGAAATAAGATAGTAATTGGTGACTAGAAGTTCACAAGATAATTTAGTCCTTTTGCATGCTAAAATATCACACATACAATGTTTTTTGAACACCAGTTAAAGGTAACTTTGATATTACTAGATACCAATTTTACTTGGATTTCTTGAATACTCACTCATTAGAAATACCTCATAACAGAAGTAGACTCTAAAAGCTTTTTTCATTTTCCAGGTCCTTTATCTTTGGCTACCTTAATATTCAGGTTCTGCTCAAATTAAGGATATATCTTTACAAGTGAAAGAAAATAAGAGATTTGAGTCAACCGTTACATCAAAAGAAAACCTACAGGCAGTTTCAGTTATTTTTTCCTCAGTGTAGCATGAACTGACTAACTGCATTGAGCTGTTTTTGTTTCCCCTCCAGAGATGTCACTTCCCTGAAGAATTTACACCAACATTCAACAAATCCTTAAAAAAAAAAGCATCACCTTAAAACTGACTTTTATCATTTTGTCTATAACATCTTAAAAGTAGAAGATACTATTTTTTCTAAGCAGAAGCATTCTGATCAGATTTAGTCCATGACTATGTGTTCCACCCAGATAACAAGACAAGCTGTTAACTCACCATTTGGTGACAAATGCCTCTTTCTTCAACCCACCCCCACCCCACTGGTGTTATTTTTAGCAATGAAGAGAGTGACTTACAAGCAGACTTTTCTAAAGGCTAAAGCAATGCTTTTATTCACTAAAGCTCTTCCCATGATCTATAAAATATTTCACTTAGATTCTTGTGATTTCCTAAACCTGAAGAATATATTTGCCACAGGAGGTTTTCTAATTAATTCTCCCACTCTGAAAACACACAGTACAGTGAGACTGGTCTCCCATGCGAGTCCAGCCCCTGCTCAGCTCCTGTCAACAGGGCTGTACCGCACAAGGCCCTGCTCTCAGGTATCTAGGAAATACGATAACAAATCCCAGGCCTAAGAAGCTCCTGGTCCTTGAAAACAAGCTACAGGCACCACTCTAAGCTCTGCAGATGACAGCCACAAGGAAAACAAATCTGTGTCCTTGGGATACACGTTCTTATCAGAAAGGATAATGTCAAACTGCGCACAGATGCGCATGACAGAAGTGCTGAAGAAAAGGCAGTGAGGGGTGAAGCTTTTCTACATCAGGTGGCCTTCGGCTTGGAAGAACATTCCTATGAACTAAGATTCAAAGCAAATAAGAGTAAGTCTTGCAAATATTTTAGGTGAAAGCATCCCACACATGTAGTACTAATATTTAGGCAATTGCTAATAACACAGTTTCAACACAAGGTTTGCTATTCACTTGGCTACAAGTTCCTTAAGAGTAAAAGTCAGACTTTCTCCATTGCCGTATCTCTAGAACCTGGCTGGACTCCTGGCAAACAGAAATACTCAGTATTTTCTGAACAAATGCTACTAAACTAGTGAGAAGTGATTAGGTCTGCTAGAAAAAAAAAAACTGAGGAGGGGGAAAAGGCCAGCAATAGTTCATGACAGTGTCTTAGGATCTTTTTTGTTTTTTAAGTCAATGGATTTTTCTCACTGAAAGAAAAACCCGACTTGGGATATATACAAGTTGTGATTTCTTCGGCAGCAGTGTTACGGTTGTACTGAAGTGCACAGCCACTGCCTGCTCTGCCAGTGTTCAGTCGTGGTACAGGTCATATAAACAGAGACCACAGATGCTTCACTGGTAAAGGTTTCTTATGCAAAATGTGTGTGCACAGTGACAGGCTAACAATGCAGACAGCACCAAGTACTCAGCATGCTCGCCGAGGGTGTCGCTGTCACCTCCAAGCAGCGCCCAGAACACCAGGCTCCTCTTCTCACGGAGGCTACCTCCACGGCTTATCCTCCACTCACGCTGTGCACATCATCCTGAGGTGAGTCTATGTGGACCGCTTGTTTTCAGCAAGTCACCTATGACGATTTCTACTAACAAACTGAGGTAGAACCTACTTGAACGGATTTTAAATGTGTATTCACTTTTTGTTTTTAATATATACGCCTGACTGTGCCCAATCATCAAGCTGCATGCACGAAAAACTGGCCAGCTCATGGGGTCATTTTAAGTAATGGGTTGAGTAGCTAAGCAGTAAGTGGGGTGTGCAGGCAGACAACCTCGCAGGGAAGAGAACATGAACAAAGAAAGGGAGAAAATACAGGGCACATTTGAGGGACACTGACCCTGGAACGTTCCCCTGCTTATGTGCCTTTCATTCAATACACACTAAGCACCTACTCTCACTGAGCACTCTTATGAGCCAGGCACACGAGGCCCTGACTGAGGAACTGAGAAGCCACGAGGCAAGGTCGGCATCCACAGAAGAGCAGCAGTGCTACTGGGGATCCCAATGGAACACCACAGCAGACTCTGGCAGGCAGATTTGCCTTGGATCGGGATCCACCAGGCTGGAGAGGATGCTCAGCACAAGCAGGAAGAGCACCGTGACTCGTGGCACTCCATCTAGACCTTCAGAAAGTGAGCTCCTCAGGGAGCGGGCCTTGCTTTCTCATCACTGACTCTGCAGCAACAGAACACGTGTGATCACAGCAGATTCTGAAGGCCTTGAGATGGAGGGTGAGTGGGAGGAAGGTTCAAAACTAGGCTGGAAAGAGAATGAGAACCTGGATCCCAGAAGGGATCCGCGAACTGTGCTCAGGGAGCGAAGTCAGACCATCACTTCCCAAGAGCACTCTAGGCGAAGGGGTCTAAAACCAGTGAGAGAACAATTTGGAGAGGGCTGCAGTGGTCTAGGCCCCAGGACAGAGCGTGAAAACCAAAGGAGGCCGGGAGGAAAGCCGAGGTGGAACAAACACTGTACTGAGAACCACGCGGGGAGGGCTTGTGATGCGTGCTGTGCGTGCCTGTGTAAATGTGTAGCAAAGAGAGTCTAAGATGACACCTAAGTTTAACGCAAAGCAGGTTTGGAGAAAACAGCAGTTCAGTTCTGCATATGTTACACTTGAGATGCTTTAGTCTTCCAAGGGGAAACGTCCAAAAGACAGCTGGACACAGGTGCTCCAGGAAAAGGTCTGACCTGGGGTCAGAAATGGAGGAGATAACTACCACAGGGACAGCAATGTCCTGGCAGCGAACGGCACTGCCCAGGCACGCCCACTGCTGCGCAGGTCCCAGCTCCTGATTGCCACCACGCTGTGCCGTGATCACAGCATCTTCTGGTAGGTGCCGGCACGGACCTGGAGGAGCGGGTATCTCTTGGAAGCTCACCAAAGTCACGCAGATGCGGGTAAGAGGTCTTCCCAGAGAGCTGCCACAGCAAGCAGAGATGACAGCAAGAAAGGGGGGCGGCAGGGCAGGGCAGGGCAGAGCCAGGTGGGAAAGATGAAGAACAAATCAAGTGAATTTCTGATTAGGCTTCATCCTAAAAGTGATCTAGGGAAAACCTCACATCCTCTACCTTAAAGATCTCAACAATTTCACTTATTCAGTTATTTGGGAGCAGTGTTTTGCTATGGTGGCCTCAAGCTCACAATCCTCCTGCCTCAAACACCTGGCTGGCTGGGATAGTGGGCATGTGCCCCCCACCAGGCCCAGCCACCTAACCTTAACCCTAATCCTCACATCTTAACACCGACAGCAGTGCTCCCTGCTGCCCCCATAAGGGTTCGATGTTTTCCCTTTGGCCAACAGCTTCGAGGGCTCCACTTCTTTGTTTAGGTGGGGATGAAGGAGGTGCTTCTAGAGAATCACCCTCACATACACACAGTGCACAGCTCTCCTCCAGTCTTCCACGAATGTGTGTATTAAGAGAATAAAAATCACCTCAGGCACTTTCAGATAGCTTTTCTAAGACTAGAGATAAGCCTACTGGTTAAGTTGCCACAGTAAGACATGCCGTGTCAAACAAGTGACTCCCCAAGTTTCCTCCCCCAGCAGACATGTCACATGTGAGGACATTTTTGGTTGTCACAACTGAGGTTGGGGTCCTCACTGGTACCCAGTGGGAAGAAGCCAGAAATGCCACTAAATGTCCTATGGTGACAAGACAGCCCCTACCACAAAGAATGATGTCCTGAGTGCTAAGTGTGAGAAAATCTGTGTAAAATTATAAATTCCGTGAAATCTACACCAACAAGTCCTCCTTAGCACAAAGCAGACACATACAAAAAATGCCTGATGGGACAAAATAAAAAAAGGAGCTGCTTATCACTGTTATTTGAAGAAATGGGCAATAATTTCACCAATACTTCTCTTGGTGCTATCATCACCTTTTGCATGAAAGCTACTACAAGGCATGGGAGTGAGGCGCACAGTTAAGTGTTTTTCTACACAGCAAATGGTTGCTTCTATCTAATTCTTCACCAAGACAAAATCTCTGAAAAGTATAAAAATGTCTTCCTGTATAAAATCCACTATTTTCCAAGAATCAAATAACAATGTTCCACTAGGAAATACAAAAAGAACTATTCTGATCACTGTTCTCCAATGTACTATTAAATGCAATTCTGCCAGCTAATTTATTTATTTATTTATTTATTTATTTTTTTTTTTTGGTTTTTCTGCGGTACCAGGAACCGAACTCACGACCTTGCGCTTGCCAGGCAGGCGCTTTTGCCGCTGAGCTAAATCCCCAGCCCCAACTGCCAGCTAATTTAGACTAATAAAAAATTAAACAGAGTGAAGTAACATCAGAAGCTAAGCACAGGTTATCTAAGATAACCTCACTCAGAGTCCTTTTATCTTAATATCGTTTCCTGCATCTAACTTCAACAGCCAATCACTCCTAGTCCTAAACTTTAAACAAAGGTAAACAACTTTCACATTTTTTAATGAGGCAACTAATTTAACTTCTGCTATTTGCTATTGTCCTGACACTAAAATTGACTGTATTCTTTATTCTTTACAGTTCTACTTTGTTCGCTTATTTATTTATTTATTTATTCATTCATTCATTCATTCATTTTGAGATAGGGTCTTGCTGTTGAGGCTTGAACTCACTAAATAGCCCAAACTAGCCCCAAACTCATAGTGATCTTCTTGCCTCTGCCTCCTGAGTGCTGGGATGACATGTGCACCACCGTGCCCAATTTTAAGGTTCTACTTTCATTTGTACCATCACTAAACTAAAAACAACAAATATTTTCTCTTAAAAACCTCAGACAATCACATTACTTTCTCACTAGAGGAGGAGACAGGATGCCACCCTACCACAGCAGTGCCTGGCAGTCACTGCACCCTCTGTCCTCACTGTGTGTGAAGACGGAGTGCCTGTGACTATCAGTGGCCCTGGCTGTGAACAGTGGCTGGAGGGACTTTCATAGGACACAAGTCACTTTCCTACTGCCGCAACATACTGCCTCTCACAGCCTGGTGTGCCCTGCACAATGTGGTTCACCCTTTGTGACACCGGTGACTAGGGCTGGCAAGGTGCCTGCCTGAGGAGGGATGCACTTCTCTCCGAGATGCAGACGTCACACCCCTCGTGTGTGAAATCACAGGCACATTCGACTCCCACATCAGTTAACTTTTTAAGTACAGTGCTTATACACTCGTGTCCTTCATGTAACAACGGAGCACTTTAATAAAGCATATTTATTTGTTTCTTTCTTAATATATCTCCCTGTGGGTCAAGTCTGCTGCTCTCAGATTTTTACACAGAAACTTTGATACAACTTTTCTTTCCATTTTTTTGGCTCCTAAGGAATTGAGAGAAAAGAGACACATAATAGGCCATATATTTACTGAATGAGAACTTCTCCCATGTAGATCTCTTAAACTCACTCAATCCTCTTAACACTGAGTTGTCAAAAGACTAATGATTAAAGATGGTGTCCTTGGGGTGACAACCACCCACATACTTTAATAGCATCGGTCCATGTTAAATCCATTGTGCTTTAAAACAGGAATCACAGTCTTCTCAGAGAGACAGCAAAGTTGCCTGGTGTTTTAACTGCTCTTATCAAAACAGTAAGGACCTCGGAGGTTGCCAAGTGACACAAGCAACCATGCCTGCAGCCACCCATCACCCAAGGACCCTGTGTTCCTCCTCTGCTGCATCCCCAGACTCATCTGCCTAGGACCCAGCCATACAGGGACCACTGCGGGGAAGCAGCCCAGTCACAGAAATAATGCTTCTCAGGGAGCCATGCACTCGAGGCTTCCCAAGCACGAATCACAAAGCATTTTAAGTCTGGATAACAAGCCAACTGAGCTGTGTAGAAGCCAGAAGGAAACACAAGGGCAAAGTTCTGCAACTTTAGTAAGAAGACAACAACTCAAAGAGAAAACACAAGAGAAGGCAAGGGGAGGTCTGTTTCAGGGAAATGGTACAAAGCTTTAGTTCACTTTCCTCAGGCTCCTGAGATTACAGGTCCATATAATCCATTCTCGGAATGCCAAACTCCTCCTAGAGTCAGGAAAAGTGACATTTCACGTAACTGAAGCAAAGCAAGAGTTATGTGTGCTGATTGTGCTAAGCACAATGCAAAGTCCCACCATTTTTCTCAAAGTGGCTGGAGATCAGTCTCTGACCTGGCTTTTAAAGGCTGCACGGGCAGGGGGTGATTAGCCTACACAAGTCTCCCAAGAAAAACCATCTATTCAGGAGCAGACCTTTGCATCAGAAAGGCACAGCAGTGGGGATGTGCAACTCAACCTTGAGAATAATGCTGGCACTGAAGCCAGAACATGTGCTTTCAGTGTCAGGCCAGAGCCCAGCTGGAGCAGCCCTGGAGGAAGAAAGATACCACACAGAGGAGAAGCGGAGGCCCAGGGCCCAGTGAAGTGGGTGACAAATTGACGCTGAGGCACAACCAGCAGGTTTGTTTCCTCCCGGGAGCCAAGGATGTGAGAGCCTTTACACTGGGAGCCTGGATGCAGGGAAGCAGGCAGTGGCAATCTATGCCCCACACTCTGAGAGAGATGGGGATGCTGTCAGCACCGGCCTAGCAGGGACACAGGGCACAAAAGAGTGCTGGGACAGCTGGGTGCACAACGCGGCAGGGGCAGAGCACGCAGGGCAGGGGACTCAAACCCTCCACAGCACACTCTCTCTGGGAGCCAACAAATGTGCTTTGGCTGGAGCAGATGAATCAAATAACCATGGGCAACTGCTTCAGAAACAGCTGTGCTGCAGCCCTTGCAGCCGATGCCTTCAGGAGGGTGCTGGCTCCTGACAGCATGGAAACAAAGCCACCAGGGGCTGCCTGGCCAACTCCTGCAGGCGGTACTCAATAAATGACGTCTGCTTGGCATAAGGCTTTCCCTCTTGCCCATCTCTAGCTGAGAATGCAACAGTGAGAACCAAATGAGCTTCTGCTGACCTGTTAGGCCTGTGGGGATGCAGATGAGTGAGATACTCTCCTTGACCTCCAATGGCTTAATGTCAGCCAGGCCAGACTGAGAACGGCTTTTCCTAAACTGTGGACAGCCTCTCACAGTGTATCATCAACATCAATTAAATGGATTAAAGTCAGCATTGTTTTTAATACACATATAGGAAGAATGTGTTTGGGAAACTTTTAATTCAATGGTACATGCTCCCTACCACCAAGTCACCATGTTAAAATACAGTCATGCATTGCCTAACAATGTTTCGGTCCACTGATCAAATTTACAACAGTGGTTCCAAAAGATTGCATTGCCTAGTGACACTGTAGCCATCTTAGCTTGTGTATGTATACTCTGTGATGTTCAGAAAATGAAGAAATGGTCAAATAACATATTTCATGGAACATAACCCAGTTATTAAGTGACATATGACTATGCATTTGTGACTGTGGGACTCAGGAAAACGAAGTTTGAAAGTAACCAATCTACTGAAGCAAGAACATTTAACCATTTACAAACAACCTTCACACATGCTGTTTTATGTAGTCATCTGGAAACCCCAAGTGGCCGCCATCATTCCTAAATTCACTTTCTTAGTGATCCAGACAGTACAGCCATGGGAGTTCGGGATGAAGGTGAGCAAAGAGGAAGGGAAGGAGAGGGGACACTCTAAAAGGGGCTCGGGAAGGTCGAGAGGACATGGCTGCAACGTGGGCCGAGATGCAGAGACAAGTGGGGCTCGCTGTGTGGCCATCCAGGTCCTGCCCGACGCAGCAGTGGACACTGAAGTTCAGACCAGACTAAAGGCATTAGCTGAGGTGGCTCCTATTAGTCCTGAGAGCCGAGCCGAGCGCTACACTTTCTTCACCTGTAAAGCAGAGTAGCAATACAGGTTCAGTATCCCTTGTTTATCTGAAATGCTTGAGCTGGAAGCGTTTGGAAGTTTGGAGTTTTTCAGATTTTGAAATATCCACATAGACTTTACTGATCATTACTAATCTGAAAATCTGAAATGTCTTAGGTTTCATATTTTCTAATTAGGAATATTCAAACCTGTGGTAACTCCACAAAGAGGAATACATGAAATCATGTATGTTACCATACATGCAAAATGCTTGGGCTTACAAAGGAAGTCACATCTATGCAGAATCCTATACTAATAAAAAAATGAGCATATGCCACTTCCTTTGGTCCCTCCAACAATCCTGGATATAGTCAAGATGGGTCTTTGACCTTCCATAAAGATGCATGCCTAAAATCCCAGCACTGGGGAGGCTGAGGCAGGACGACTGTGAGTTCAAAGTCAGCCTGGGCAATTTAGCAAGACCTGTCTCAAAAATCCAAACCAAACAAAGGATAGATGTGTCCTGGGAACTCAGGAAACTTCCAAAATGCCTCTGGCTGGCACTTATGACTCAGGCTCCTTAATCTCAGGGTGAAGAGCTAACTTAGGGGGTCACAAAGCATCTTGGGGCAGGATAGAGAAATACAGATTACCACTAAGTCCAGGCTTAAAAAGGTTTCAAGGAAAGGAGATGATATCCTGAGGCTTTGAAATGAGGAAAATAATTGTTCTGTCAGAGGTAAACTTTGAAAGCCAAGATATACAAAGTCATAGTAGAGAAACTATTTTATAGGATCCACAACCTATAAAATTGAAACTATTAAGTCATGGGGCAATGATGTTAACCAGAAAGGGTGAGGGGAAAAAGGCCCCTACTAACGGAGAACTGCAATGGCCTTGCCACTCCATGCAATAAACATGGAATCAAATCTGCAGACAAGCTCCTTAGTTTTGGAGGCTTCAGGCCCTGCTGGCAAAATCAGCTCCACTCTAGGCAAGGATGAGGTGGCTGAGGCCAAGCCACTTGGGCATTCCTACTGGCAAGCCTCCTGACCGGGAAGTGAGCACCTTGAGCTTAACCTGATGCCATCTGACACTTAACTTCTTTTTGTTTTTACTCCACACGGGCCAATTAAACGTCTGATTATAATCTGGCTTGCCATGCAAGCCTAGCTACAGGAAGACAATGCGTATGGGTTGCTCCCACACCAAGAATCCAGGCCATGAAATGGAAACAGAAACAGTTCCGTTCTCATTTTATGTCGGCAAGCTGCAATCTGGTTTTATATATCCACTTCCTGAGCGGAGACAACACGATGGAGAGCTTAGCTCCTTTTACACTCGTAAAATCCATTTCTGAGTCTAAGGTCTGAGGGTCACAAGGGAACGCTGGGCCTGCATAACTACCTGAGGAAATCCACTCTGATCATCCATGGGGTGCTAACTGCGGGTGGTACAAGCAGCCAGCTCTGGGTATAGCAAAGTGCAGGGTGGTCAGGGAGTTCAGGAGGTTGGGAAGCTCCTGCCAATAAGCGAGCACAAGGCCATAGAGGAAGGGTGACCAAAGGACACACTAGAGTAAAGGCAGTCAGTAGGAGAAGAGAAAGAAGAGGAAAATACAAATGCAAAGGTGGCAGTAAGAACTTGTATTTCAGGACTGAGCACAGGACCCTATCTCCGTAAGACAGAAAGGTCTGTTGAACTCAGATTTGGCTCAGACTTGTCTGTCTGATAGGACATTGCAGTAACAGTGTCCAACACGATCACAATGCCTGGTAGGAGCCATCAAGGCATTCACTCAGTTACTGGTCACCCCCTTGTTCTACACATTGGCTGAATGTTTACGACATGCCAGAGCCTTCCTGCCAGTTCCTGAGGACTCTGCCTGCACAGAGTTGCAGTCCCTGCACTGAAAGATCAACCTGTTCATTTTAGAAAACATGGTAAACATCATAATGGGAGTGTGTACAGAGTTCAGTGGGAACATCTGAAATAATCCAGGGGAGTGTGGTGGTGGTGGGGACCAGATTTGTTCAACCAGCGAGAATTGATTTTTAAGGAGAAGACAAAATGATCTCTTCACTTTTTTGAGGTTTTGAATCCATGGAAAACAAAAATTAGATCAGACATAAAATTACATCTAACTTTCCGTCCTTTCATACTTTAAGTAGAGAAACAGCGATAGCAAGAGGATTGGAAAATATGGTTTCACCTGTGAGATTTTAGCAACATGTGTAGAAAGACCCAACAATAAAAATAAAGTTACATGCCAGAACTGTGACAGCACATGACAGGCAAATGTGTGCGCCAAAAACCAAGCCCAGAGGGCACTGCCTACATACAGTCCACACATTCACTCAGTTTCATATCCTCAGAAAAACCAACTTCCAAGTTGCAACTCATATCAACAATTTACTTCCCTATTCAGTGAAAATTTAAAGTATCACAAAACCTCCAGATATGTGTATCTTATAACCCAACTGATTTTTCTAAAATTATAAGGTCAGGTATATAAATCCAACACTGAGAATCCTGCAAATACATAAACTTCCTCACACACCATGACAGCATAAAGAGCAGGAAAAAGCAGAATGGAGAGCACAGAGTGGTTAACATTGTAAAAATGCAGGACAAACGTCAAAAAGTAGAAATAAAGATAGTCTGGATAGAACTCATGCTCCTGCCTACATCTTTCTCCCTTACCCCAACCTCCGTCCTAGTCTCAGTGCCATTTACCTGCAGTGTCCACAGAAGACATGAAGATCTGGGAACCAATGTGTCCACTGTACATTCAGCACTGCGTATGCACCCTCAAAACCCCTGTGCTCCCTGTACTGCTCTTACTGACATGCGCTCATTGCCTGTCCCCTGCCCACACTGATGAGTATTAAAGGAATCTCCCTAAGAACTCCTTACAAGGCCTATGACTTCTCTTAGCAGATTCACGAGCTTCAGGATCATGAAACTCAGAAAGTATGTTCAGCTCACCTTCCACAAGTTCTAATGCTCACCAGTATAGAACACTCTGTTTACCTTGTACCTTCTCTTTAGGAACTCACTTAATTTACTTAAAAAACAACAAAACCAAAAAGTCTAGTACGTTAGTATTAGTAACAAATGTTTATTACTGGGCAGCATAACTCCATATCCTATCCCCTATATTATGATTTTTGTCTTTGCTTCTCTTGGTGTTGGAGAATGAAACCAGGACTTTGTGCATGTCGAGTATATGTTCTTCACCTCCAAACCCATTATGATTTCTTACCCCATGTATAGCAATGAGTGTCAATGTATCTCCACATACTTTACATACATGTTTACATATACAGTCACCCCTCATTACTTACTGGAGATCCTATATAATTAAATCATCTCTAGATTACTTATAATAGCTAATAGAGTATAAATACTATTTAAGTAATTTTTAACCTTTATTGTTCAATAACAATAACATGAAAAAAATGTCTGTACATATTTAGTACAGACACAATTCTTTTTAATCCACAGTTGTTTCCACCCATAGACACAGACGTGCAAATGTATGAATTACCTAAATCCTGTTTGGGAACATGAACAGGTGGATAGGTACATGGTAGGGAGGTTAGTATCTCACAGTCCTGTGGTGGCTCTCTGGAACTGTGCATGCCAGAACATCAAATCAAGAGACAGGCACCAACAATGGCAAATGGCTAAGAAGCACTAGGTAGGGCTTGGTGCATCCTGGACCATGGTCGAGAAACTCCTGAGCTAACAGCACTCAGGAAGGCTGTAATCTGTGCAAAAAAACAACATCTCCGGGGCTGGGGATTTAGCTCAGCGGCACAGCGCCTGCCTGGCAAGCACAAGGTTGTGAGTTCGATTCCTGGTACCAGAAAAAAACAAAACAAACAAAAAAAAGAACTCCCACCTCCCTGTAGTAGAAAGGTTACAGTAGTCAGAACATCTTATTTGTACCTCAGATCTGCCCTGTCCATCTGTCTGTCTGTCTGTCTGTCTATCTATCTATCTATATTGACTGCAAAGTTCAGGAATTAGCAGGGCAAAAGGAAGAAAAATGCACACATGAGAAACACAATACAAGTGGGCCATGGTGGTGTACACCTATAACCCTACTCTGGGAAGCTGAGGAAGAAGGATCTCAAGTTCAAACCCAGCACGGACAACTTAGTGACTCTGCAAGACGCTGCCTCAAAACTAAAAAGTAAAAAAAGCGGTGAGATGTTGCTTAGTTGTGAAGGTCCTGGGTCAATCTCCTGGCATTAAACCAGCAGGGAACCAGGGTATCTCAGGCAGGAAAAAAGACACATCAGTGGGGAGGACTCAGGGAAAGACCAGCAGGAAGCTGAGTCCTCTAGGCTACCCATGCCTCTGACAGGTCAGGTCTGACCTTTCGTGCACCACCTCTGATCTGTCTTGTCCCCTCACCAGCCCTGTATGTCCACACCCACTGTGTGAGAACTTAGTCACACCACCTGTGAGCCCTGAGTGTTGGCTGCACCTGAGACAGGCACCCTGAGAGCCCAGAAGCTGGCCTCACAGGGCCTGCAGCAAAGGGGACAGAACAAATCCATGGAGGGGAGGTTCCTGCAGCTCGCTCAGAGCCCACCTGCCCCTTTTCCTTATTCTAAGAAGTTCTAGGTTTCATAATCACTTTCAAACCAGAGGCAACAAAATTAAAAGCTGCCTCAAATTTGCTAAGCATCAACTTAGAGGTGGAGAGAGGGCTGGCCAGGAGTTATCCTGACAAAAGCAAAAATGGCCAACCATGGAGGAGACATCCAAGGGAAAAGTGAGGAACTACACAGACCTAGCAGTTGGCAGGCACTCATGGACAGCTGCGGGGTGACTGAAGGTGGCCAGCACAGGCATAGCCAAGGTCTCCTCATACCACACTGGTTACTTCCCAGGTGTATAATACAATAAAAGGAACAAAAACAGTAATTTCAGCATTATTAAACTTATAACAGCGTGTTTATTTATAATTTCTCAATCAGATGAGTAAGAGCTGCATGTGCTATGCTGTGTGAGACTTGGGAAATTTGACAGTGAAAAAGGAGGCCCCTGTGCATGAAAGCATGGGAACTCCTGATAGTGCAGGTGTTGTCTCCAAGTCAGAAAAGGCTGGATTTAAACCACAGCTGGGCACAAGTAAAATAAGCACAGAACCAACGGCCTTATAGACCATGGGAAAGAGCCCACAGCTGTGACCACTCCCTCAGTGAATCCGTTGGTTCACACAGTCAATCAGTAAGTACCAATCAATAAGCATCACTATGCACTGCGGACCTAACCAACTTCAGAACTACTTCTGTCAAGGTCAGGGCGGACCAGTGTGGGAGACTGACACTTCCTCATTCTAACAAGTTCTAGGTTTCATAATCATTTTCAAACCAGAGGCAGCAAAATTAGAGCTGCCTCAAATTTGCTAAGCAGCAACTTAGAAGTGGAAAAAGGGCTGGCCAGGAGCTATCCTGACAAAGGCAAAAATGGCCAGTGACATCAGTGACAGTGTAGGTACAGAAGACAACAAACAGGGCCAGCCAGGACAGAGCTACAAATGAGGGAGGAAGCGAGAGCTACTCTGAAGATAGAGGCCCAATTCCTTCCTCAGTGATTAACGATATGAAATGTTGCCATGTGCCAGCACTGTTCCAAGGGCTGGGGTCACAGCAAGAAACAGAGTCAGACCTCTGCCTTCATGAAGCTTAGATCTGGGGAAGGATATAGTAAAATTTCATTTAAGCTAAGTAATGATAATAATTCAGATGGTTAAAGGGTGTAGTGAGTAAAACAAGTCAGGGAAAGGGAATGCTGAAAGAACGTGACTGCAGGGATGAGCTGGGCGGAACGGCAGCACACAGCGAGGTGAGGCGCTGAGGCAGGCTCTGCCCTGTGTCCATCTAGAACTGCCTGTGTCCCAACATGCTGTTTTCAGGGGAAACAGGAGACTTCAAAGGGTTCCACCCAAAGTCATTAGAAGAAAATTTTGGTGTTTATTTTAATGAAATAATGCAGTCCTAGCAGGAACTGAGGTTCTGGGTTTGGTTTAGTTTATCTGCAGTGCCGGGATCCAACCCAGAGCCTGCACGTGTCCAGCCAGCAGTATCGCTGAGCCACACCCAGCCCTGGGCTGAGGTTTTATTGCACCTGTTTTTCACTTTTTCATCTTAGGCACTAAGATCAATATGTAAATGAAAAAATGATATACTCCCTCAGGGAGCACCTTCCTGCCATTCCCCTGGAATGTGTTTACATGCTGCGACAATAAACAGTCCAGACTGACTAACTCTTGAGAAACAGCCATGTCACAATCACAGAGATTTGTCTAAAGGATCTTGCTCTCTGCATAATTAGCCTACAGGTCGCCATCTGTCTCTCAGTCCTCATAAAACTAACCATATGTTGTTTTCATCAGAGGCTGAACCAGAGTCACATATACCTTTCTCCAAGGAAAATGCTTCATCTTTTTCCCATGGGGAGGGGTGCCGGGGAGCACTTCTCAGTGACTACCATACTTCCTTTTTGTTTACCAAAGTTTTCTTTTGTTCTAGTCATGCTTTGGCCTTGACTACCAACCCAAGCAACACAACATTTTCTCAAAATTTCTGAAAGGGCCCTTCCAGGAGATATTGGATGTACAGGCCCAGCATTTCATTTTTCTTCTGTGGTTTAACCTGGTGATATGAACAAAAAAACACAAACAAGCATATGTCACAGTCAGTTCTTTCTATTATCTATAGCATTTTAAAACACCAAGTCATGAAAGATAACTTTCAAATCAGTTACTCTACCCTAAAATAGGTAACTATAAATGAATTTAAACCATCATTTGAAACTGTAAAAAATATCACCTAGTATTACTTTGATTTAGGCAAGAAACAATTCTCAGCTCTTACATACCAATCCTCTGATATCATGCATCAAGGACTAAATAACCGCAATAAGAAGCAGCAGTGCCAAGCTTTCCAGTTTTTAATCTGATTTACTTCAGAAGAAAAATAATAAAAATCAGCCCCCCCGAAATGACTACAGTTTAAAATTACATGTCATGGAACCTGAAAATACCAGGTAACTCAAGAACACTGGCTCTTCACAGTGGAAGTGGGCCATTAACAGCAACAATGACTTAGAACAATTTTTCATTAACAGCGTCCTTTAGGGCATTAAGAAATTAATCTGCCATGGTCTACAGATTGAAGAACAAATTATACAGTATTTACAAAACTGGTCACAATGTCGTCACTTGTAAAAGGCCAAGGGTTTCCAACAAGGCTGATGATTCCATTTGGCTGGGAAAGTATTTGCTGAACTGAATGGAAGCTACGCAGGTAAGATTTTAACTCTCCAGATCTCTTGATTCATTAATTCTTAAGCTAACTCCTGTCACCAAAAATAGCTGGCCTCTCAAGACTGTAAAGGTTTAGCACATCATTACTTCACTTACTCAATGAACTTCAACTGCATTCCTTTATTTTCTCCCCTAAATTTATCAATAGTTAATAATGGGTAGGTTCCTCCAAGTGGATCAGTTCCACTAATGGCTCATTTTCCCTCTACTTCAAGAGCATTTTTCTCACAGGCATGTAATAAATGTAAGATCATTTCTCAGGGGATTTTGGACAGTTATCCCTCAGAGATCTCGAACATTCTCCCCGTGACCTCTGTACCCAAAGGCATTTCAGGCCAGACCTCACAAGGAGCGCTCGATGACAGCAAGGCTGTGGTCACCTTCGGCACACACAGGCGTTGCACTAAGTGCCCCATCAAGGGCACTCTTCTTTGGCAATTCCTAGCAAGTCACAATGAAAAGAAAACAGTACAGCCCGGCCTCTAGCCCCAGCTCAGGCCATGTTTCTGATCGTGGTTTCACCCGCCTGTGATGGGCATGCCTTCCTCACCATCATTCTGGGTAACTCTGGCTGCTGTGCAGAGGCATGAAGGGAGGCTGGCAAGGGGTCCCAGCAGACTCGCTGCTGAAGATGTAGAGGCTGTCTGTCCAGTGGAGTCTACCTCTTGTGACCCAGTACAGTAGCCTCTGCTCGCTTCCAAAGCATTTAAAACCATATAAATGAAAAAGATTATCTGAAGATTAGAGCTAGGCTGGCGAACAGGGTGGAGAAGGGCCATTCCGGAGCAGAGGGAAAGTAGAGTGAGGCCCGAACTGAGAGGTACAAAGGTGGAGGCTGAAGCCCAAGCACAGTGGAGGAGGACCAGTGAGGTTCCAGCATGGTGGCTGGGGGTTTCAGTGCCCTCTGGGAAGAGCCTCTCATGACACATGGAAGGCCTACAAGCCAAACAAGGGAAGATGTGAACAGAGACAAGTACTTGGAAAACAACAACAAAAAAGGAAGATTACTTAAAACTATATAAATCACCAGATCACAATTCATATTCTCTGTTTTTGTCACTCATACTTCTCTATAAAGACTCTGTAAAGTCTCACAAAAGACTTGAGCACAGAGTCTATGCGTAAATGCAGCAGGGGTACTGCTTTTAAAGAGGAGCCCACACCACCAAAGCCCTGCCCATAGGATACCCTAAATGCTGACCTTCCCGCTCTGAGCTCCATACACTCTGAGTGCGTGCTGAGTGAGCGTCCTCCCTATGGCGCTCTGCTTAGCTCCTTCCCTCTGCTAACGAGGTAACTATGACTACTTACTTGGAGATTTTACCAGCCAGAGCCATTGGGTTTATCCATGAGTTTCTTTTCCTCAGATTAGAAAGAAGGACTAGGAATAACATCTCAGCTCTTTTACATCTTAATTATCAACAACAATAAAAAAATCTCCTTTAATTTTTTTAATTGTTATTTTCCTTTTTTGGTACCAGGAATCAAACTCAGGACCTTACGTTTGCCAGGCAGGTGCTTGTGCCACTGAGCTATATCGACAGCCCTTTTATTTTTAAATGTCTTTTCCTTAAATAACCAATATCTCACACAACATTCACATTCATACTCACATTCCTGGGAACTCTTCCTCTTTCATCAGAAAGTATAATATACTGAATATTGTATCCAATACCATTTCTACCCATCTGGCTTAAAAAAAAAAAAAAGCTGACTTTATTTCCTTTCTCTGCCTCTGAAGAGCTCTTGTATTTTATCACCTTCTGGATTAGTCACATTATTTATAAGAGAATAAAAAAGAAACATCAAGCAGTAATAATTTTTTTCTTTCTCCTATAATTTCTATACACAATCCAATTTCCCAATGTTAAGTTTTTCAATGATTCAAAAGCAACCTGTGATGATACAAAACTTAAACCTTAATATCTATAAATTTTGTCTGTTTTTAAAGAAGAAAATAAAAATAACACTGCTGTACATTAACCAAGTTAGCTTCTGAGTATGTTATCTAGTCTCAACCCTGACTGGCAAAACACACCATGTCTAATAATGATTTTTAAAACCAAACCTACTTATTACATTTTATTGGGTCTCGTCACCCATATTCATGGGTATAGAAAGTAACTGTTTTATATCCTGCTTAAAAATAAAACCAAAATCTAAAACTTGATTTAAAAAAACTTTCCTACACATGTCTTTTCCTTATTTCTGTTAACACAGGAGACATAGGCAGCAGCGTCTCCCCTTTCAAACCCAGCACTTACACTTACGTCTTACCAAGTACCTGGCCCTTCTTGTCCAGAAATTACTGACATGTTGATTTAAATGTCTGACACCCTTAGAATTTTCCAGGAATCTTATCAGCTAGAACTTTTGACTGTTTTTGCCCTGAGCCCCCGAGTTCCCTTACTACTCGAGTTCTCCCAGGCTAAAGGTCTCAAGTTACTAAAAAAGGGGGGGCGGGGTACAAAGTCGGTTTTAAAAAAGTACACTTTTCCTTTATAGTGTCACTGCGAAGTTGACCTCTGTGGTGCACAATCTATATGACAGATCGCCAAAAGCTTTCTTCATCTGTGTTATACATTAGGATCCATTTACCAGCCCATGCTGTTTACCATCTCTGACAAGACAGCTTGAAGGAGACAGCAGAAAGGCCAAAGAACCGAGGACCATCGGGACACCAGAGGAGGAGGAGAAGTGAAGAAGCCTGACCTCATGAGCACTGGCTCTGGAGTCCACCTCCTGCAGCTCAAGTCCAGCCCTACAATGTACCGGCTGTGTCAGCTTCTGCAAGCAGTGGCTTCATCGCTGGAAATAGCTCAGAGTGTCTGGGATGAGATAAAGAGATCACTATCACTGAAGAGGGTAACCAGACAACATCCTTAGCATGGTGCCTGGTCCACGGAAAACAAGGATTAGCTACTTCTGGAGATCTATTTACCAATTCAGGAACTAAGAATCCCTTCAGAGAGTCGAGATCATAAATTATACTTTTTCAGGAAGCTGGCCGAATCGCATCAGATCATAAGATTCAACACACCCTGTTTTTTGGGAACTTATTAATTCTGGAGAGTTAATTGTAAGTGAAATTTATTTTTGGAAAGGAATGCAAACAGCTCTGCAGAGTTAATCAATTATGTGAAGCTGTGTGGTCAAGAGGCAGCCCCAAGTCTCACAAAACTGTCCCTGAAACATGACCTTGCCACACAAGCAGGGGAACCAACCCCTTTACGGCTGCAGAGCCAGCACAGTGCAGGGGCTCACTCGTGTGTCCCCAGCTACTGACACCCAAAGAGCAAATAACTGGGGGTGATGTTCAGTGCACTCAAAGACGAGTCCCCTTTCAGCTCTTCTCCAAACGACCCTCCCTAGACTATCTTCCTTTCTTCAGCTAGTATTTATTTATTTGCTAGATCCTGCACTGGGCTTTAGGGATAGGATCCAAGAAAAGCAGTCATACTCCCTTCCCACTTTTGAAAGCTGCAAATAGTCCCCCTTTGTTTAGAAACTTCACAACCCACTGGATTTGAGCTTTTTTAAAAAATTCACTATAGTACAGACTAGTGTGGGGGTGAAGACTGGTGAGCTATAGCAATGAAAAGCATCTGACCAAGGAGCCAGCAGCATACTGTATCCAAAGAATAAATGAAGAGGGCCGGGGATGTAGCTCAGCAGCACAAGCACCTGCCAGGCAAGCACAAGGTCCTGAGTTCGATTCCCGGTACCAAAGAATAAATGAAACTATACAACCACCCACCACGGACACCAGAACATTCTTCCCAGCTCTCCCCTTTGAGTTGAGGACTATTTCCTTTGTTATAGACCAATTTGGCCCGGAAAGAAATAGCAAACTGTCTCTAGCCCCCTTCTCTTAGGTGGTTGGTGCAACCTTCCTTCCTTCCAGATCCAAAGCCAAGCATTTCCCCCCTGTCCAGTGACCACTCGGGAATCCTCTTTCCTCTAAGCTGCATACGAGTTTCCTGAAGCACACTTGCCCCCCACCCTATACCAGCTGAAAGTTCCTGGAGGGAAACAATGGCCTGCTTCTCTCCTGTGTGTGCCCACAACATTGACTGCATTGTCCTGTGTTCTTTCACATATAAGTAACATTCCTGCTGTAGTCACTGATGCCAGGGAAATACAGAGACTGTGCTGGTGGCAGGGGGAAGGGCAGCTTTCTTCCACACAAAGCTGCTGAGGCAGAGCATCTGCTGCCCATGGGTCCCCCAAAAGGGCCTGCTATCAGCAGCTTGGCATGCGTAACTATCCCTCCTTCCCAAGGGGCCTGACACTGACACTGCAGGGCCTCTTCCAGCATCCTCCAACACGCCTGTTTTTCTG
This sequence comes from Chinchilla lanigera, assembly GCF_000276665.1. Taxonomy (NCBI): domain Eukaryota; kingdom Metazoa; phylum Chordata; class Mammalia; order Rodentia; family Chinchillidae; genus Chinchilla; species Chinchilla lanigera. The sequence goes on from NW_004955405.1 coordinate 8,818,935, forward strand.
CATCAGAGCCACTATAAACTCCACTCAGCCTCAGCAAACCTGCACCCAGGGGCAGCATTTTTCCCAGATAAACCAAGAGTATGTTACCTTCTGGGAACCTGAGCCACTGAATAAGCTGATAAGAGGTTAATACTAACCTATGCAACTCAACACAAAGAATTCATGCTTCTGCTTTCAAGAGAAAGGAGAGAACAAGAGCTGAGAACATGAATGTTTAACTAAAAGCCAGGGCTCCATTTTCTGCTGAGTTTGATTATTTTTTAACCACTTCTTTGAAATAAACACTGCTCAAATTTTAAGATAAAAAAAGGACAAAAAAAATCACATTACAAAAATTACTTCAGCATTCAGTCCTTCACACGTAGTCATCACTCCACATTACCTGCCAGTTCATCAAGGTCTCCCTAATTCCAGCTAGCTTATGCAGCATCAGGCTGCACCAGGCTTCTCTGTGGAAGGTAAGGGGTGTATTTATCTGAATCAGAGCTTCAAAAACAATGGGAAGGGCAGACACTTTAAAATACAGCAAATAATTTGGTCCCAATATTTATGTGAGTTTTTTGTATGTTTGTATTAGATGCCAGGCAAAGATTTTCTGCAGCCCCAACCCAAAGGAGTTTTAAAAGCATTGACATATGTCTAGAGTTGATGACTGGATGGTATATCTGCTTTGTGACACTTTGACAATACACAACTGTATTTTCTTCCGTTAGTGATTTGTCTAGGAAGAAAATTTTCTTCCTATTTGTCTAGAGAAAACAAAAATGTTAGTTGAAACCAAAATTTCCATTATCCTCTTTAAGCAGAATAAGCCTGTGCTCATCATCATAATAAACATGCATATGTTCTATGTAGGCTTCACACTCTCCAGTCTCTGACAAACTATTTTGGGCTGTGGCCACCCACTGTTATGGGGCTGGCGCAGATGGGGCTGTCGCTGTGGGCTGCAGAGTCAGGTCCATCTGGCCCCGAGGAGCAGCTCACGGAGGCAGAGCTGACCCACGCTGTCCAATCCAGTGAAGCCAGTGTCCTGCTGACCTCCTTACTCGAGCAACTGAGGAGATTAGGAGGGCAAGGTTAACCTGGATCGATTCCCTGCAGGCTGAAGGCCCACATACACAAGGGACAGTAGCGGTGGAGCCACCCATATGGAGGCCACCAGGAGCAAGGGAGGAGAGGGGGCAGACAGCAGACAGAAGACACCAGGGGGGTTGTAAAGAGCACACCGAGCACCCTGGAGGGCAGGAATCAGCAGACACCTAGAAATAAGTCCAATGCATTCCTAGTTACTTGATTTTAAAAACAAACCACGTAAGTTTTGAGAAGTTAACTTTTTAATTCTAAAATGAGAAGCGTGCCACTTAAGAATGTTGAGGGGCCAACCACTGGAAACACACTATAGCAAGACGCTCTCCCCTGCTGTCTGGGCAGCGTGCAGCGGCACAGCTGACCCCTGCAGCTTCTCCAATCTCAATTTCTGCAGAGAACAAGATTTTGCTCTCTCTACATTTTGCCCTCTATTGCTTCTTCTCAAATTCCTCCTGCTTTGATCAAAGTCAGTAATTTTAATCTGGAAGCACAGACGGACCATTAGAAACCCCACAGCCAATAAAAATGGCAACAAAAATTAACCAGAACTAGTTGTTGGTACTATAAGGCCCACCAAGATCTGACATGGAGCAAGAACTCATTTGCAGAAGACCCCTCTTTATGTGGCATTCATCTTCTACAATTCATATGGTGTACATGATGGCCATAAGGTCTTTTAATAATGGATAACAAAAATGTAAGTTGTGGAATTGAGAAAGCCTTTCTGAGCACACAGCAAAGGAGCACAAAGGCCCTGAGCAACCTCCCCAACCCTTCATATTTTTATTTTGAGACAGGATCATGTTAAGTTGAAAAGCTGCCCAGGACAGATTCAGACTTGGGATCCTCCTGCCTCAGTCACCTAGAATGCTTAAATTACAGGTGTGAGACACCATGCCGGCTGCAACCAAACTGGTTAACAGAGAAAAGGCTGATCCATCCCAGAACACCTTTCTGCCTAATAAGTGTTACCTAGATAATACAGTTGTTTAGCACTAGGAGATGCAGAAATATAATTCAAGTCAGAAAATCTAAAATTAACCCTGAGGAAATTCCATATGTCGGTGCTTTCTAAACTTCTGTCTTCTATGCAAGTCTAGTCTTGCTCTTTTATCCATTCTTGACTGCTAATCCCTCTGTAGGACATTAATCATTCTGTTACAATTACATGATGAATGAGAACACAATCCAATAAAGTCCAAAATGGATTAACTTTTCATTTATTGTATTAACAACTTAATATTCTATAATTGCATTATGAATGTATATTTTGATGCCCATTAGAAAGAAAAGGGTAATTCTTTCCTTTGTCGTCAGCTCAACTGTCTGACTCTATTTCTAAAAAGCACTAGAAATATTTCAAAATAATCTGTGCAGCCAGTAATGAGCCTGTAATTTCTTTTTTATCTAAGAGCTCCATTGCATGAGACCAGGTGGTACTACTTTTCAAGTTGGATGTGAAGCTGCAGTCATGGGGGGCCCAGGAGACAGTAGCCAGGGCTGACCACAATGTCCAGCCCTAACCACTAGTAATCTGGTTCAAACTGCAGCTACGCCTAGGACTGAATTCATGCAAAACTGCAAAGAAAATAAATAGCAGTGGGACTGAGAAGCCAGCAGAAGGGTTCTACTTTCCACTCTGAAAGTGTAGGAAGTCATTCACGACATAAGGACTTGCCACAGACTGGAACTTGAGGCTCACAAGTAAGACCCTCATCAGCTCGTATTGACCTCAACATTAAGTTTTACATCTCAAGTCTGTGTCAAACAACTCTGCAAAACATTGTTTCAAGGAGTTCTTTAAGCCACTTGTAAAATGCAGTCCAAAATGTCTTCCTGACAACTTCTTTCCCACATTACTGAAGTTCTGAGTCAAAGAGCAACACTGTATTCCTCCATAGAGGTCTCTTCAGTGCAAACTCCCGTGTCCTAAAACTGTATACTCTCCTGTTCAACTGCGCACCCCCAATGTCCAGGATCACACTGAGTCCACTGTATCCAGGCACTGGACACAGGAAGGAAGAGAACTGTGTGGGATGCCACAGTACCCACAAAAGACATAAAAGAGCCACCATCCATTGTGAATTCCCCGGGAGAGGGGAACACAAAACCCTCTCCTTGGCACCACGCTAAGAGGGGGCAGGGAGAGCCCATCTACTTATCCCAGGAAGGGGGGTGTTAAGGCTGGGGCAGGGGTGCAGCTCAGTGCACAGCACCTGCCTAGTATGAGCGAGGCCAGATTCAGTCCCCAACACAACAAAGCTCAGAAATCACTCGCCTCCTACCCAGCTGCACAACCCAAACTTCAATTTGTCCACAGAAGAAAAACTTTTTTTAATTTTAAAGAAAAAAAAAATAAAAACAATGATACAAAATTTCAAAACAAGATACTAGGACAGTAACAATGGGTCATACATTGCATATTTGTTATCTTCAAGATAGTTGCTCAGATTATAATATCTACGTATGAAAAATAGATCAAACACTAGCACCAACTTTTCAATGAACTAATAGAAATTAGTAGTATAACTACCTTAACTTTTATATATACATATAAATACATATATTTACTCATTTTCCCTTTTCCCTTCTTCCTTTTCTCCTTTCCACCATCCCAGTTTCTCTTTCCTTTTCAACAGTTTCTTCACATTTCTGAATATCTATTGTACCTTTTGCATCTTATTTACTCTTTCAGCTTCTTACACTAGGGAGATGATACGATGTCCAGACATACTAGTCTGATTTATTTCACTTATGAATATGGCCTCAAGCTGTATCCATTTACCTATAAATGTCTCAAGTTTATCCTTGTTTATAGCTGGGTAGTACTCCACTGTAGAAAAAGACATCTTTTTTATCCATTCCTTGGCTGATGGGTATTTGCATTGTTTCCAAGATTTAGCTATTACAAATTATGCTACTATTAACATGGGTGCACATATATTGCTCTGGTATGATGCTTTTTATTCTTCTGTGAAGATACCCAGAAGGGGAACAGCTGGATCAAATGAGACCTCTAATCCTAGATTTTTGAGGAATCTCCACACTGACTTCCACTGTGGTTGTACCAGTCTACACTCCACCAACAGTGGAGAAGCGTTCCTTTTTCCCCACAGCCCCACCAGAATTTGTTATTGGTTGACTACTTGTTCATTCATAGCCATTCTTTCTGGAGTGAGATGGAATCTCAGTGTTGTTTTACTTTGCATCTCTCCAATGACCAATAATGTTGAACATTTTTTCATATATTTATTTGCTGTGTTTTTGCATGTTAGATGTGTGTATTCATCTCACATGCCCATTTCTGGATTGGGTCTTTGAATCTGGGGGGGTCTGATTTTTTCAATTCTTCATATGTTCTAGATATAAGTCCTTTGTCTGAGGGACTTGGCTAAAATTCTTTCCCACTCTGTGGGTTGTCTTTTTACTCTGCTGGTGATTTCCTCTGATGTGTAAAAGCTTTTTAACAAGATGAGATCCCAGTTGTTGATTCTTTGTAGTATTTCCCATGCAATCTGGGTTTTATTCATGAAGTCTTTGCCTACACCTAAGTCCTCAAGATTTCTACTTATATCCTTTTCCAGTAAAATTAGTGTTTCTGTTTTAATATTTAATCTTTGATCCACTTTGACTTTAGTTTAGTGCACGGTGATAGACAAGGTTCTAGTTTTAGTCTTTATTCTGTTCCACTGATCCTGAGGTCTATTTTTTTGGCCAGTACCATGCTGATTTTATCAAAGTAGTTTTGTAGGATAATTTCAAGTCAGAGATTGTGATGCCTCCTGCCTTGCATTTGTTGCCCAGAATTGCTTTTGTTATTCTAGAGGCCAGATGAATTTTAGGAACGTTTTTTCTAGTTCTCTAAGGTATTTTGATCAAATGCTGATGGCATTTTGATCAAGATTGAATTAAACTTGTATACAATTTTGGAAGTATGGCCATTTTCACTATGTTGGCTGTTGGTTTGTAATAGATAGCTTTTATCAGATGGTAAAGACCATCTATTCCTTTTTTGATAAGGGTGGATATGGATTTATCAATTTTATTTATTCTTTCAAAGAACCAACTCTTTGATTCATTAATTTTTGTACTGTTTTCTTAGCCTCCACTGTGCTAATTTCTGTTTTGATCTTTATAATTTCCTCCCTTGTACAGGCCTTGGGGTGTTTTTGCTCTTTTCTATATGCTTGAGGTGAAACATTGGGTTTTTTATTTGTGCTCACTCTATTTTCTTGATGTGAGAATTCAGTGCTATAAATTTCCCTCTTAGGTCTGCTTTCATCGCATACCATAAGTTCCAGTATGTTGTATCTTCATTCTCATTAAGTTGTAGATATTGTTTAATTTCTTCTTTAATTTCATCTGTGACCCACTGGTTGTTTAGAAGGGTGTTGTTTAATTTCCATGTGTTTATGGGGTTTCTGTGGTTTCTTTTGCCATTTATTTCCAATTTATTGCACTATGGTCAGATAATATCTATGGGATAATTTCAATTCATTTGCATTTACTTAAGCACACTCTATGGGCTAGTATATGGTCTGCCATAGAGAAGGTCCCATGTCAGCTGAGAAGATTGTGTATTCTGATGAGTTGGGAGGAACACTCTGAAAACATCTACTAAGTTCATTTGTTCACAAGTTTAGTTCAGTTCCGATATTTCTTTGCTGATTTTTTGTCTAGTTGATTTATCTCTGTGACAATGGGGTATTAAGGTTTCCCCGTTACAACTCTGTTATTACTTATTTAATTTTTCATGTATATTACTATCTGCCTTATATACTTGGGTGCTCCCACATTTGGTGCATTCATATTTATGATTGTTATCTCCTCCTCTTGAAGTTTTCCCCTAACAATGTGTGTAGGGATATAGTGACCTTCTTTATCCCTTTTGATCGTTCTTGTCTTGAAGTTCACATTGTCTGCAAACAGAATAGCTACCCCTGCTTTTTTCTGGGTTCCAGTTATATGGACTATTGTTTTCCATTCTTTGACTTTCAGTCTATGAGTTTCTTTTTGAGTTAAATGTGTTTCTTGTATACAGCATACTGTTAGACTTGTTTCTTGATCCACTCTGCCAGTTTGATTGGTGAATTGAGGTCATTTACATTGATGGTTATAACTAATATGTACTGGCTTGTCTTTGTCATGATGGTTTCCTGCACTCCCTACTTTTCCCTTTGTTTAATTGCTTGCCCTGCCTGGTGGTGTTTTGTTGTTGTTGTTCTTGGAATTGAAGTAATTTTTATCTCTATCTAGAATACCTTTCAATAGTCTTTGTAGGGTTGGCTTGGTTGTCATGAATTTCTTCAGCTGTTCTTTGTCACAGAAGTGCCTGATTTCTCCATTAATTTTGAAAAATAGTTTTGCAGGGTACATCAATCTGGGTTGGAAGTTGTTTTGTTTCAAGAAATACTTTACTCCAAGCTCTTTTGACTTGAGAATTTGTGTTGAGAAGTGTACCATGACTCAGATAGGCCTTCCTTTATAGGTGATCTGCTTCCTTTTTGTAATGGGTTTTAACAGTCTATTCTTCTGCTGAATTTGTGAAATCTTGATTATTACACATCTTGGTGTAGTTTTATTTTGGTCATGGCTGTTTGGAGTTTTATATACTTCATTTATTTGTATGTCAAATTCTTTATCCATGCTTGGGAAATTTTCTTCCATTATTTCTATGGAGTTTTTTTATGGCATTTATGCTGTCTCCAGCTTTCTCATTGAGCCCAATAAATCTTATGTTATTCTTCTTTGGGTCACCCTGTAGCCGCTGGGTTGATTTTCCACAGTCTCTTGCTATTCTTAAGATATCTTTCTTTTCATGATCACTAGGTACAAAATTCTGTCTTCAAGATCTGGTATTCTATCCTCTCCGATTCAATGTGTTGCATATACTTTTTTTTTTTTTTTTTGTCTTTTTGAGACAGGGTCTCGCTATGCAGTTCAGGCTGGGCTTGAGCTCACTTTGTAGCCCAGGCTGGTCTCGAACTCACAACAATTCTCCTGCCTCAGCCTCCCGAGTGCTGGGATTACAGGTGTGCACCACCATGCCTGGCTGTTGCATATACCTTCAATGGAAGTTTTAATCTCTTGGATTTTTGTTTGGATCTGTTTCATGGATTCCATTTTTTCCTCTGTTGGGCATTTTTTGTTTCTGTCATTTTGTAAGCTCATCTATTTTTTATCTGTCTTCTCTAGTACCTTTGATTTTAAGCATCATTTCTTTTTGTATCTGAGAGACTATTTTGTCTATAGCTTTTTCCATTTGCTTTTTCACTTCTGTTGCTCTCATTTCAGAAAGTTCCAGTGTTTGTGACTTCCAATTTCATTGTGTTCCTGGCCTGTCCCTAGGTGGGCTGGGGGTCTGGGGTTGCATTTTGCTTCCATATGTTATCATTTTCTATTTTCTCTTATTTTGTTTTCTATGTTGATGCGTGCAGATTTCTTATGATAGTTTTATCAAGTATTGAGGCTTTACCTCAATTCTTCAAGGATGTCCTCTAGATGTAGGTGGTTCTTTATAGCTATCCCAAGCACCTACCTTCCCAACTTGTAAAGGATACAAAGTTACTATTTACCTCAGCACTCAATCCTTTGGTACTGGGTTGTAGTGGTGATTATGACCCTGTACAATCACCATGTTATCATACAGGGGAGAAAAACTGGTTATAACATGTATGACATCTTGGCTAAAGTAGTAGAGTTAGTAATAACAATACTTTCAAGTACAGCTTAACTACTAACAAGCTATAGTAACCACCAACCTGCCAGCTCCAACCACAGGGGAAAAACTCTGTTAGATAACAAAATCAAACATATACCATCTATTTGTATGCAATGATTTCCCTTTAGTGGAGTGATTTTGCCCTTTTGTGGGGGGCTGGGGAGGTAGGGGGACAGGATAAAGTGATGAATGAGGTCAAATATGGTAGAGTCCAGGCTGTAAGTCAAAGAATGATCACCCAAGTTTTGGGAAACTGGAGGACACTGGAGGGAAAGAATGAAATAGAATGTTCAAGGGGCTGGGGATTTAGCTCAGCGGCAAAAGCGCCTGCCTGGCAAGCGCAAGGTCATGCGATCAGTTCCCGGTACCGGAGAAAAACCAAAAAAAAAAAAAAAAAAGAATGTGAAAGAGTAATCAGAAAGGGAAGAAGCAATGTTTACTCACTTCAAAGTTTAAAATCAGAAAGTAGTTCAGGAAAGAAAGAGGATCAATAGAAGAAAACAAAAAAGATAGGTAAGAAACCTAAACAGTGAAAATAAAAGATGGAAGAAAGAGAATGAAAAAGAAAAGAAAGAAAAAAAGGTAGCCAGGCATGGTGGCACATGTCTGTAATCCCAGCACTCGGGAGGCTGAGGCAGGAGAACTGTTGCGAGTTAGAGGCCAGCCTGGGCTACAAAGTGAGCTCAAGGCCAGCCTGAACTGCACAGCAAGACCCTGTCTCAAAAAGACCAAAAAAAAAAGGAGATCGGAGAAAGAGAAGAGGAAAAAAAAAAAAAATCCCTAACAAAAATAACCACAAAATTCAAAACAAAACAGACACCTTTCAGCCAGACAGGAAAGGGATAGCCAATCAGACAAACAAGGGACAATAAAAGTGGTAAAATACCTCTGGTGTTTATAGTTCTGTGATGGTGTCCATGTCAGATTCCAGAAATGTTCTGTGTACTCCAGCCAAGTTTGCCATGGGAACTATGTTGGGCACGGAGCTGACCTTGGCTTCTGGATGTCGGGGCTGGAACTGGTCTTCTGTTGGTGGAGTTCTCCAGAGCCCAACTGCTGGCTCCTTGCTGCTGCTTCAGACACTTCCACACTGCTGGTCTCACTGATTACCTGCCAAAGGCTTTGGGCGGCTGTTCTGGGCCTCCAGCTAAAGAAAGTTTAAGGCTAACTGGAAGTCAAGGGTTGTATGTAACCCTTGTATTTCTATTTCATTTTACCAGTTCACCAGTTAGCTCCAGCTGTTTGCTTTTACTCCAGGATACCTGTCCTTCATTTTCTCTCCCCTTGACACCCTCTTAGCCAAAGCCTTCCTTATACCAAATAATCTCTACTCATAGAAACAGAGATTCTGTTTTGGTAGCTGAAAGTAGGGAGATACTGTAATTAGCCCTGTTGTCTTGACAGACTTTCAACATGGTAAGCAAAGAGGGAGTTACGTGAAGGGAAGAGCTGGCGCGCTCAGAGCACAGAAAGACCTAGGATTACCTTCTGCTCGTTACTTAGCTGGATGACCTGATTTGTTATCAGTTTCTTCACTGGTAATTGGGAACATGCAACTAGGCCACCTTCATGGGGTACTGAGAGGAATAAGTGAGAAAACAAATGCACAGGGAGGTAGGGATCACATGCCTGCTACTGCTACCATCCTTCCCATCTGCCCCCCTCGACCAGTCCGTGCGGGGTTTTGTGGTTATTTACACAAACATGCTGACTCTGGAACCCTGCTGTACTTGCCATTCTCCCTCCCACTGTCCAATCTCACCGCTACACCACAGTCCACAGGCTTCCAGCACACCCTCAGTCCCAGTGCTTGTTTACAGACCTGATGGAGAATTCCTAGACAATTTTTACTACAAGGACACTTGAACTAACGCTTACAAAAATTTATTCAATCATTCCCACTAAGCAATCAAAATACTCATCCCTTTCTGGCCCAGCCACTGAATAAACATATATGCCTAAATATTACTGAGGCCAGAGACTGTGTTCAATACTCAACTCTGCTTCCCAAGTATCTTCACAGTACACAGCACTTACAGAAGTTCAGTATCTATTGAATTAATGAATAAATACAGTCAATGCTTGGGCCAGGAGGTAAGAAAGTATATTTACAAAGCTATTACACACGGTTTTTATTACTACATGAATGTTTTCTAGCTCAACATGACCAGAATACTACATTACATTTTCAAAAAGTATTCCTTGGTGCAAGTCTCTTTTCAACAATTCTGTGCTTGCCTCAGGATACCTTATCTCTATCCAAGTTTTTAAGAAGGAAAAGTCTAAAAGACATCTTATTTGCTTGTGCAGTAAGTCTATCATCACTACAAAGCATGGTAAAAGAAACTTCCCAAGAGGGAGTTACCAAAAGAATTGAATGTGCCCTGACTGGAAAACACAGTTTTGACAATTTATCCTTAGAGTACCCAATATTCCAGATTCAATCTAACTCCTTCTATTAACTATAAACACCAGCAAGAAGGGATTTAAAATCTGAGATTACAGTATCTGCTCCTTCCAGCTTCCGGAGCAAGTTGACTGATGTGTGGCTTCAGAAGAGCCTAACTCTGCCAAGACTCAGAGCAGGTGCTCCCCCAAATCATGACTGATGTGGAAAGAATACAAGGCTTAGAGTCTTTAGGAAACCTGACTTCTAGACCAGATTCTGCCCTTTCACCCCTCTGGGTGCCAATCTTCTCCACAATGAAGTGAGATGCTGTAGAAGACCACTACAGTTCCTAGTTCCAGGACATGCAGGTCACATGTGCAAGCTGGAAGATGAGTCAGTGTCATTCTCTGCTTGCTGCCCATACCCAATTTTAAAATCTTGCTTTGTAGTCTCCTGAAAAGTTGGCTTATAAAAGTAAGATCCCGCCAAACAATCTAAAAGAACCAGTGCTAAAAGAACTAATGGTACTGAACAGAAGTAGTAAGAGTAGTAAGATGCCTGAGTGGTGGGTTTGGAATCCAGTGTCAAGTGAGAAGCTGATTCTTCCTGGGCTGGTTGCTAAATGTTTCTGTAAAGTTCTACTCTAAAAGCATTCTTACCTATTAGAGGCCATGTCATTATTTTTTTAGATTCAGGTAAAATACTTTCAATTAACTTCAAAGTAGTGTTTTAAATATGTCATCAGAAGAATACATCTCCCTCACTTTCTCCTTCCTTCTCTCCTTTCTACCAACCCCTAAAGACATTTTGAAAAGATCCAACCTTTCCCCATTAACTGCCTTTTCAGTGTGAAGAAACTAGATTGTAGATTTGCTGCAGGCTTCATGCAATTCCTAAGCTAGGGCATTGTTTCCAAGGTAACAAGTGAGGAAAAAACGCACAGCTAGGTCTAGGACATTGAATATGTAGATGAACTAGGTCACTCACTAGTTATTTCACTAATAGGCAAGACGATAGATTAAACCCTTCTTTCTTCTCCATTTACACTGAAGGAATTTATTTGGAGTTTTAACAACAGAGATAACAATTCTCCTTTGGCAGTGTGCGTTTCTAAAATATAAAACACAGAGTTTGTGATGGTTAATCAAGCAAAAGCAGCTTCTGTTGGCAAAGCATTAAATGGAAAAAAGAAAGGGGGTCCCAGAGCCCTGAATCCAGTTCCAGACATTTATTTTTGCAGTTCCTTACAGAAAGGAACAGTGGCACTGCACACGCACCCCTGCCAACTCCCCACACCACAATCACTTCCAAGCCCCATTCCAACCTTCCCCCAAGCCAGTGGTGGTCCCGGAAACTCGTGGTGGAGCAGTGACCTCCCCTTCCACATAGAGACAAAAGCCAAGATGGCGGTGCCCAGCCTGCCCAGCACAAAGGCAGGTGGGAGGCGATGGCAAAGGTCCAGGGTGAGGTGCTATGGGGCAGCTTTTCCTGCGACCTCTGCTGGCTGGCCAGCATGCCAGGGGCCATCATGTGCGCCAGCAGCTACACACCAAGCTGTCCTTCAAAAAAGCAGAGGAAGTCAAAGAAAGACTGGTCACTTCATAACACAGCAGTAAAAAAACACACCGATGTTTGGGGGATGCAGGCATAGCTAGAGGAAACTGCTCCAGCTTGGCACAGGCAGGGCGGGGTTCCACAGCACAAAACTCTGGAGTACCCGGGCACCAGCTTCCAGTGTTCTGCAGTGCAAACGATTACCTGTTCTGGTCTTGCACAGTCATCCTGCCAATGTGTCCCTTACACCTCCTACAGAAGCCAAATTGTTATCCTCTTCCTGGTCTGTCTGCATTTCTCTCAGTCATGAACAGGACACATACTACTGACTGCACTGCTCAAAAGAGGTAGGAAGCCTTATAATAACAATTTGCCTCTTCGGCATTTCCTTACGAGGTGCTGACACATTTCACTGTGTCCATTCACTTTCTGGAGTGATTTTTTGTTTTGTCTTGGTCTGTTTTGTGTTCAGTCCCGGGGACGGAACCGAGGGGCTCCTCCACACTTGCAAGTGCTGCACCCCAAGCCCTCACTTTTGAGTCTCCCGTGACACAAACCCTCACCAGGCATCCCCACGCAGGAGAGGCTACCTCTGTGTCTGCTTTGCGTCACACTTGGGCGAGTCTTTGGTTTTCCTGTTTTGTAAAAGTGCTACATCTCAGAAAGTTAAAAAGGAATTAACTTTAACCTTGTCAGGGTCTGCAGGATGAAAAAAATAAAACAAAAAGACATTAAGTTCCCTAGTCATCCTTGAGCCTTTAAAGATGAACCAACGGTGCCAACGTCACATGAGTGGGGTGCTGGACAACAGACTGTAGAGGACTACAGAAACTGTTTGTCCCGCGTGTCCCACAAAGTAAAAAAAAAAAAAAAAAAAAAAAGCACAGCACTGGACATTAATTTCAATTTCTTTATGTTTTTTTTGAGTCAGGGTCTTTCTGTGTAGTTCAGGCTGGCCTTGGACTCACTATGTAGCACAGGCCAGTCTTGAACTTGTGGTAATCCCCCTGCCTCAGCCTCCCATGTTCTGGGATTACAGGTGTACACCACCACACTCAGCTCATTAACTTCAATTTTGAAAAAGAAGTCTGTCACTTCAGAAAAACCAATTTAAAGTCACCATGTTTAAAGAATTTCTTCTTTCATCTCTTGCTTTAAATACACGTAATATAAGCTGGGCATGGTGGTACATGCCTGTGATTCCAACACTTTGAGAGGCTGAGACAGGAGGATCACAAATTTGAGCCCAGCCTGGGCAACTTAGTAATGTAGGGAGGTCCTCACTCAAAATAAAAATTAAAAAGGGGACAGGCCTGAACATGTGGCTCAGTGTAAAGGCCCAAAGTTCAATCTCCTAGTATGAAAAAGAAATATATATAATACAATTTCTTCTCTCTTCCCATAGGTCCTTCAATTTATCCTACTCCCAACTGTAAAAATCTACCAGTTATCCCATCCTTCCCAGTGCTTATACATAAAGGACAAAGATAATAAGATTAAACAATCAAAAAAAGAAGTTGAAGAAAATGCAGTTATGATTTTCAAAGAGATAAGCTTGCCCTGAAGCACATGTATCTGTCCAGAGAAGGGCTCTACCAAAGGGAAATCTGAGCTCTACAGTAATTTGTGTGCGTATAAGACGACTTCAAATATTGTTTCTTTAATGTGAACCTAGAGATAATGTCACTGACGTTACATCTTACACTTGTACAGCTTGCTTTTCAAGGCATCTTCATTTATAATGTGTCATTTATCCCTGTGATAAATGATAAAAGTCCTAGAAAACTGCCTAGAAACTAAATTATTTCCATGACGTAGTACAGATGAGAAAACTCAGCTCAGAACAGGTAAGAGGCTTGCAAAATGGTATGTAGCTAGAAGGAAGCGGCAGGGCCTATAATCCATACCTCACCCAATTCAGTGCTCACTCTGCAATATTTCCCTCTTTAATTCCGTGTGTAGGAAAATATATCCTGGATTGCAGCATGCTGCAAACTTGTGCAACATCATTGATAGTCCAGACCATACGCTGGCACACTGGACATCCTGCACAGCCAGCCCTGGTCAGCAAGTTGGGCAAGCATACTTTTGCATTATGATATTTCTTATGGGTCAACTAATCCCCTGGAACTAAAACCAATCCTGGTCTGGACACAGAATCGAGGGACCAAAGGTGGGTGCTAAACAACTGAACCCTGACTTGAGAAGAGGCAGGAACACTTCCTGGCTTTCACTAAGGCCCCTGATGACGGCTCCACAGACAAAGGAAAGAGAAAGGCAACTACCCAGAAATTTAATTCCCTATGAACACCAATGGGGAGTAATTGGCAAGCGGGTAAGGGGTATCTTTCTTTCCTCCTTAGCAGGATCTCCTTAAATTAGCTAGATAATTATTTCCGTTCTGCAACTGCCTGGACCCACAACTGGGACCAGCATGCCAGCCACATACACACCATCAGAAATAGGCTCAGAATGGAAACACTGATCATATAATTAAGCTTTTACAAACACTATCTCACAGCACAATAAAATTCATTGCAAAATATGAAATACTGGAGCAAAATAAATTGAATTTCTATCTGGTAATGCAGTGTCAGTAGAAGTGTAACACAGGAACTTTGCTTGGAAGGTGAGGTTGTTCTACCCTCACCCTTTCTTTTCCTGTCAAGAATCTGCCAAGGTATTTCAATAGCACATCAAGCCCTATTTACACAGGCCCATCTCTTTCCTGCATTGCAATCACAGGTAACAAGTCTCCAATGATCAGATTTACTCTCCCACATCCCAGTCTGCTGGGTCCAATTCCAGTCACATCGCTGCAAGGTACACAACACAGACCAGGAACTGAAGGTGCACCACCTCGATTTCAAAAGGTCCATCTGTCGAGTAATTTGTAAAATGACTTGGGTGCTACAAGAGTTACAGTTATATGCGACCTGGACGATAGCCAGGACACTGCCCAAAGAGGAGAAAGAGACTCAGGTTTACCACCTGTCTATGATGTGCTGGACTCAATACCTATCACTGTTGCTTGGTTCACCTTATCTAATTTTCCAGAAAACCCTGTTAAGTGGATATTCTGGATTCACAGATGAGGAAACAAAGCTCAAGAGATGAAAAACTTGTCAAGGTCTCAGTGCTGACCAATTCATAACCTGCACACAGGTCAGAAATGCCTCTGATCCAATCTGCATCTCTCAGGCCAACAGCTTTGGGCCACCAACAGTCTGACAGTGCGGTCGAACCCGTTCCTCAGCACACTGTCCAGGCGAACAGGCCTCTCCCCCTTGAAAATTCAGCAACCCACTTCAACTCACCTTTTATGTCTCAAATATACAAGACACTGTTATCTTCAGACACTTAATTCTCTTTAATTTTGGTTTTATCAAGTTTATCTTAGAAAAGATAACAGCTGTGAAATTTTGAGATCCTAGACCATGAATCCTTCAAACATCTGACTCTGCAAATAGCCATCCATCCACGCAGGATCCTGAGAGGAAAACAGGTGCACACGTGTGGGTAACTCAGGGGCCTCCAACCTCAGTGTGCACAGCACGGAGGCATCACCTTCCCCTCTCTTTGCTCTCCAGCACTGCCCATGAGACACTCGCAGGTTCGCCCCTCACCGGCTTCACATGCGTTCTCCTCAGTTCAGGCAGAGGACAGACAGTTCATCTTTTTAAAGTTCACAGACAGAAGTAACAGGAACTGGCAAGTCACTTAACACAAAAGAAGCAAGAGAAAAAGGAAAATATGCCAGAAAATAATTTTTTTGTTGTTCTTTATACTTCTTAGACAATAAAAGTGCAAAGTATGCCAAAGATCAAGATCTACAGGAAAATCCTGTTAAAACATCCACTTTTAAAAGTCTCCAAAAGCTTTCTGAAGACACATCCAGCAGGCTGTTTTGAACAGAATAGAATAAATAATAAAACAAAAGCACAAATAACCCTCAATTTTACACAAAAATTATAATGTAAAAAGCCTTTTAAATTTTTTTTTGAAACCTGAACCTTTTCTATCTATGGAAACAGTCATAACTAGTAGTAAAATTTATAAGGAATGCCAATAATGTCTTGCTTTTTAAAAAACTTTTTAAAAAAGAAAACCTTTAGATTATAATTTTACTTAAAATACACATTTTGCATGCACAGTTAACTATGTTTTGACAAATATACACACCCTGTAACCCACCCCACAAGATACAGAACATTAACGCCACTCCCAAAAGTGCCTCTGTTAACTGCCCCATGCCAAACCCCAGACAACCACTGACCCGCTTTCTGAGGCTGTAGCCTGGCCTGCCTGGCCTACTGCACCATACAAATGTGAAGGGGCCAGGGGTTTAGCTCAGTGGCACAGTGCCTGCCTGGCAAGCACAGGTCCTGAATTTGATTTCTGACACCCACAAAATAAACACATAAATGGATTAAGAGAGTATTGTATGTCCTCTTTACTGTGATACCACTTAACTGTGCAAAATGTTTCTGAATTTTTTGCATGATACAGTGGATCTCTGTAAATTTCTTATTTTTGTTGCTGAGCAGTCTCCTACTGTATGTGTATTTAATCATTCATGGATAATAGATACCTAGCTTGTTCCCAATTTTTGGCTACCATGAATAATAGAGCTATGTACATTTACATTGTGTCTTTTTTGTGAAAATATTTTAACTGATTCTGGGTAATTCCTAAACCATTTCTCCAAAATAACTGTACTACTTCATTTTGATATTGGTAGGTTACAAGCTGACCTACCAAAGTCTTACTAATCTGTAGCAATTCTGGTCTGTTATCACTGGCCTGATAAGAAGTCTGTGGCACAACAGATATTGAGAAGAATTTCTTCCCCCTTTGTGGCAAAACTAAAAACATTTTTCAAAATGTTTGATCAACTCTACTTACTCATCTCTCTGTCACTCCCTCACCTCCACAAAGGCCCCAGCACTCACAGTGTTCAAATGAACCCTACTCTACAACCCCTGATGAATCCAGAGAGTGTGGACTACTTGAAAGAGTCCCACTTCTAAGGCTACGTTTTTCTTTCCTTCCTCTGCTCCTAGAAATCAAAACATGTGCCCTTCTACGGAATCGCATGTAGGGTTTAGGAAGGCAATCTGATTAAATGGACTTCTGTGGAAAGGACTAGTGACCCTTTTAAATGAAGAGGCTCAAAGTTTCAGGAGATGACTGTCTCTCTAACTGTGCAGTGCTGCTCTTATTCCAAACGGCTTCCTAACATGTATGAGATACAGCCACATAACAAATTCCAAATGTGCTCCTAACGTGTATGCAGCCATATAATAAAGTCCTATGAAGTCATGGGGATGGGGTATCAAGCAGAATGGGGAAAATTTAGTCATATTCTCTGTCCAAAACATCATTTCTGTTTTTCAGTTGCTTTTCTTCTTCTATACTTTTGAACACACAAGTCTCAAAAATATCTCAGGATTTTTTTTAACACTAGAATCCACAGTATGACAGCATGGTGATAGCAAAGGGGTGCCATTTGTAAGCTGTACACTGTCTTCTATACCAGAATGAGATCTTTAATCATTTTACTTAACAGGTACATTGGACCTCACCCTACCAGGTACTCTGCAATACAGCCATCTCAATCCTAAAGCAAACAGTTTTCTGAAGAACATCCCTCCCACAGCCACACCATTAATACCACGTTTTTCAGGATATTAAAGGACATTTAACCTGGGCCTTTTATAAAAGATCAGACTTCAGAAGTTTAAGTAAAGAAGGAATTTTGCTATCAAAGCAAGTCTGTTGTCAACAGATTTTTTAGCCTAAAACATTAGTTATCCAGTTCACACCAGGGTATGTAATAGAAACAAAGACAGTGCCTTGTTCTACCACTGCCGCTGTGCTTCTTCTCTTCTGCTATCTCAACATTTAAGAATAAACTTACTCAGACAGCCACGAAATGGACAAGACATTTCTTCCACTTGTAACTGCCTTGGAGTGTTAATGGAACAAATACTCTCAAGTAAATGACAGCCAATCAGAGCCGCTTCAATTATACGACACCAACTTCATGAACCGCAGAACGCAGTTTCATTTGGTGGGCTGATCCTGCTGCGGGCTGCAGGCATGGGTTCTTCTGCACAGGGGAAAACAGAACCTACCGGGCCTCTGATGTCACCCTCTGCTACCTACTCTGCAGCTCAGAGTCAGCTCCAGCTTTCAGAGGGCAGAAAAGCCACAAAGCCCCTCTCAAAATCATGTCCGAATTTTGCTGACTCTATGGCAGCCCATTCCTAATAGGCACTTGAAAAACAATTACTTTCTTGAATTTCTGGAATTACGTTGGTCATTTCAAACTACCGTTCATTTCTTGCTCCTAACACTCAATCATCTAGCATTGCAGCCAGGTCTCTCTGGGTCCTCACCAGGTAATGCCATGAGCATAACTACAGGAAATGAAGCCAAGACTCAGCTCGGAGAAGAACTCTCCCAGTCCCCAATTATGCAGGCTTCAGCTACATTCTATCCTTGATACCAAACAACAACAAAAGCTTATTCCAGCCCCTCCCCAGGTTTCATGAAGATTGTGTTCCAGAAAGATGAACACTTTATAATGCCAAGCAGATTCTTACAATGAACATTGTCCTAACATCACCTCCTCAAAATGACAGGGCCACCAAGTCTCTGACACCACGCTGATCTGGAACTGAAGGGCTGAGATGAATCAGCAGTGTACAAAACAGCTAGCATGGCATGAGATACATTCACAGGAATAGGTATTCTTTCTACCACAATTGAGGCCGTAGTAGGGTTTACATTCGAATACTATAATAATTTTCAAGATATATGAGCAAACCAGAACCCCCACCCTAGGGCTTCCATTTAGAGAAAGATGAGTTCTTAAGAGTAAAGAAAGTTTTACAACTACTTTCAAACACCTAAAAGATCAAAAATAGAAAATGAAATTTTTTCTGAGTCTGTACTATGTTCTTACTACTTTTTACATGACTCTTCATTTAATCTCTAAAGCAAAGTGCAGGTCTTGAGCTATCTGGCAGGTGTGGAAACCCAGGCTCAAAAATACTAAGCAGCCCACCCACAGACACAAGGGCTAATCACTGTCTCTCCCACTCAGACTGCATCCAAGGCACTCTGAACTCAGTGTCCAAAACTGAACTCACTTCTCATGTACAGCACTACCTAAAATGTCAAGTAATTCTTCCATGAATGAAGACAGATTACACAATCAATAACAGTAGGTTGTTATTCATGCTTCCTTCTCTTCTCCCTCCCTTCCTCACTCCCTTCTTCCTCTCCCTTCCTCTCTCTCTGTTAAAACAAAGAACTACTTCAGCAAGTCTGGTTGTCAAATATTTTAATGTAACCTTGAAGTCATAACTAGACTATTAACATATCGAGGGAAAAGATGTCAATTATCAAGCAAAGTTAAACTGTGAGGGTATTAATTCACTCCCTGAAAATAATGCTGTCTCATCCCTCCAAAGCGAGTGCCTGGGCTGCTTCACGGACCACACCAACATATCAACCACAGCATGTGAGAAGGGCCGCGCTCTCCCTCCCTGTCCAGTGGCCGACTCACCATGACCTTCTGTGTCAGCCACTGAGCCTTGACTAGAAGAATGTTCAGAGATGACAGAGTTTTTAAGAGAAAAACTCTGCAGGACATTGCAGTTATTTACAAAGTTAATTTAAAATACTTTATTTACACAGTCTTTTAAATACCTCAGCCCCAAACTCAATCCCTCTGAAGACAGGCTGAGTATCCCTTATACAAAAGACTTGGGACCAGAAGAGTTTCAGGCTTCAGAGGTTTTCAGAGTAGGGAGTATTTGCACATACTCTACTGGCTGAGCATGCCTAATCCAAAAATCTGAACTCCTGTAAGTTCTCTGACAAAAGTTTCAGATTTCCAACCAATAACAAATGCTGGAGGGACTGTGGGGAAAAAGGAGCTCTTCTCCATGGCTGATGGAAGTGTAGACTGGTACAACCACTGTGGAAATCTGTATGGAGATTCTTCAAAAAACTAGGATTGGAGATCCCATTTGACCCTGCTATTTCCCTTCTGGGTATCTTCCCAGAAAAATTAAGAACATCATGCTGGGGATGTAGCTCAGCAGCATAAGCACCTGCCTGGCAAGCACAAGGGCCTGAGTTCAATTCGCGGTATCAAAAAAACAAAATAAACAAAAAAGTCATACCGCAGTGATATATGTGTATCCATGTTTATAGCAGCACAATTTGTAATAGCTAAATCTTGGAAATAACCCAAATGCCCATCAACCGAGGAATGGATAAAAACAATGTGGTCTTTTTATAAAGTAGAGTATTACTCAGCTATAAAGGAAGATAAACTGGAGACTTTTACAGGTAAATGGTTGCAACTCGAGATCATGCTCATCAGTGAAATAAACCAAATGCGCATGTGTAAACATCGTATTGCCTCCCTAGTACGAGAAGCTGAAGGCATAAATAAGATCCAAAATGTACAATAGATATTGTAAAATGGGAAGAAACTTCAAAAGAAAGAGAAACTGGGATGTGGGAATGAAGAAAAGAAAGGGAAAAGCAAAAAGATATATATTTATATGTGCAGACACACAAGATAATTAAGATAGTTATACTACTGATTTCTGAGTTCACTGAAAAGAGGTTTGTGCTAATACTGTTTGGACAATTACATGCTGATATCTTGTACTCTGAGTAACTAATGTAAAGATAACAATAAACAATGTATTAACCATTGTTACCCTCCTATTATCTTGTTTTGAAATTTTGGTATTTTTATTCTCTTTAAAAAAAGTTTCAGACTTTATAACATTGTAGATGTTATATTTCTGGAGTAGATATGCTCAACCTCTACCTTACTGTGAGTAACAACAGGAGGAAACAGTGTGTTATGGCATTTAAACAGTATAAAAGTGAAGATCTCCATGTGGTCATTCAAATTTCATCCATCTACAGTTAATGTGCGTGCTTTCTTGGGAAAATCTTGGCTACTCTGAAATGAACAACCCCCTCTGGCTATTCTTGCTGCATAGTCTTCCTGGAGCTCTCATCCTGGGAAGCAGCACAACTCCAGGCTTGGCCCCCGAGTCCAGAGTCTGCCCGGGATACCCAATCTGAGGCTCAGGTCAAACAAAACCAGTCGACTCTGTCCCAGGTATTTTTACGTGTATGGTATATTTCTCCCAAATAGCAGCTGAAATCCCACACCTCTCTAGTTTCTAAATTATCCCTATCACAAAGCCTATATTTTAATCAGACCACCCTAAGCAAACTTTCCAAATCAGGTGAAAAGCTATCTAGCCATTTTTATGGGATGCAGAAACAAACAGACCTAAAGACATTTGTTCTCTATAGATTACCTCAACTTCTGAATTGATTTTTGTTACATAAGGCAATTAAAGTTCAATGGCAGCTTCCCCTCATTCTGAAAGATTCATGCTCATATTTGTATTATCCAAAGGAAACACAGGACACCAAGCACACAGACCACAAGACTTCCAGCTACTCCAGGAAGAGAAGGAAACACCTCTGCACTACCTGCCATTTCCAGATACATTGTTAATGACTATATAGGTAGGCAGATCATTCTTAAGACACACTGTGTAAGTATATAAATATTTTTGACCCTATATCTCACCCTTTATTTCTCATCCCAGGTCAAACACTATTACTACCAGAAAATATATTTTGAAGTATTATGTATCAAAATACTTCTAGTTTTCCAAAACAAAAAATACTATTAGGGACATCTTAGAGAACTTATTAAAGAGTTTACACCACTAATGAGCACTAATGGAAGGAAATGAAGAGCCAAACACAAAAGCTTTTTATCCCTCAATTTTTGTGACTACATTTTAAGGAGGAAAAGGAACTGAAAAAGAAAGCTCTTCAGTTTGGTAAAGAAATGTAATTTGATTATAAAAGCCTTCACGGTGATTCTAATTCCAAACTAAAAAGTACATTTTAAACTTTCCAAGGCATTTCTGAATATTTCCAAAGTAGATTTGATTTGCAGGAAGGTGAAAGACACAGTGCTTCATCAAGTGGTTGATGCTGACTGGGCAGAATGGGCCTTCCTAGGCTGTGCTGCCTGAGATAAGCAGGCCTGTCCACCTCAGCAGACATTCTGGTCAGGATCCTCAATTTCCATGGCAAAGCCCACCAGGATGCTTGCAGATGGCCACTTCCTGGCGGAAAGCACACCATAGCCTTCATTATCCACGTCTGGGCTCGTTCCAGAGTATAATCTCGCACCATCAGCTATTCCAGTTCCAGGCAGCTCCACACAACTGAGCTTGCAGAATGTGGGAAGAGCTCATGACGGATACGCACAAAGACCTCCACCAAGACCAACTGTGAAAACGGAAAGAAGTCAGAAGAAAGGTACTGCTGGACAACTGGCAGAAGTGCCAGGGGTGGTGACATATCTGAGGGGCTATGTTAGAAAGTCTCTGACAGGCACCCCAGGAACAGCGTCTCACCTAAGGACATAACCTGCTTTCTCCAAGAAAGAACTGAATACCCACGTTTCTCTTTTTACTTTGTTTTCAGGAAGCTTACATGTAAATGTGATGCTCAAATAGCTTCATTAGCTTAAGGTTTTTGGAATAATTATTTCCCTTTTCCTGCCTGTGGATTTTTATCATTTATTTGTACTTTACCAGTCCTACTGCCCAGTCCTATTATCTCTCTCTCTCTAGAGATCTACTTTTCCTCAAATACTTTTTGCTTGTAATTAGATGATGCAACTTAAAAAAAGAAACCATTTGTTATTCCTTAGGTGAAATTTATATACACTGTAACTATTCATAAAGTGGCACTTCTTCCCTGAGGATCTCATGAAAAATAATTTTAACTTTGGAACCCTACTCATTATAGCATAACATGCTAGACAAGCTGCTAGAGTGTGAATGAACAAAAAACCTGTTTGAATTTGTACGAATCCTGACTATGTTATGCAGGCATCCTCTTCCCCTATCACAGATACCTAGGACATGAATCCCTTTTTTGACACTTGGATCTCTTTAGATCTCAGGTTTTTAAAAGCCCTGGAACTTCCCTGAGAAAAAGTTGCATGCTCATACATAACGTCTAATACAGTTTGGGGCCTTCCCGACTACAGCCCTGTCTACATTCCTTCTTGCTATGGAAATGGAGGTCGAATAAGTTTCCAGTGTCAGACAAGTGGGGTCTTCTGTGCCCAACACAGTCCCTCAGGGCATGGTGGTTTCTTAGCCCTTCTCCAGCTCCAGTGAGTCACCACCGGCAGGACAAGTCCTCTGTGACAGTCCACATCCCAACAGTGGCAAGGGACCACAGGTAAGTGGAACCAGGTCTCCTGACCCCAGCAAGGTCACTAGTGATTTTCACTGCCACAACTGTGAAGTGGCAGAATGCTTCTTTCTAGGGAAAAAAGAGCAGACGGAGCTTTCACATTGTTACAGAGGGGACAGGTTACACAGATGCAAGGCCTCTGTGACCACAGATTCATGCCCTGCTGTCTCCGCCAGTCTCTCTCCCCACACTGGGTTTAAATTGGGGCGGGGGCTTTCTCCACTAAGTCGAAAACCTTGGTACTTACTCTCAAAGACATGCTCATTTCCTTCTTCCCCATCCTTCCCACTAATTTTTGGTGGCTGTTGTTCCACAGAGGGGCAGTGGAAGCTCCTCATGGCTCCTCCCGCCCGACTTCCTGCCATCTGGGCACAGGTCTGCTCTGTGCAGACTTCTCTTTGCTAGCAGTATGAAAGGACAGTGCTTCTAGCAACACGCTTACCTTCACCCCTCTGCCCCTCTGCTCTAGAACTCCTCATTCCTGAACTCCTCTCGCCTGGATGGGGAGGGCAGACCCTGTCTCTTACCCTAGATATCAGGGAAGTCTCCACCCCCAGAGACAGGCCTGGGAGGCCGGGAGGACAGTGCTGAGCCTGAGAGGAATGGCCACAAGAACCAGCTCAAGGGGAAAGATTCTGCACGGGACGTGAGTATAAGGTGGGCCAGAGACAATGTTACTGATTTCTTTGGCCTCATGAGATGTGGTTGTCATGGACTGAGCAAGATAAGCCCTCACTGGACCCAAGCAAGCTGACAGGATCAGCAGACGAGCCCAGCTGCAACAGGAAGGGTCCCAGGCTGACACCGCTCTCATCATCTAAGCTCCACTGGGTTCCCTGACATAGGAAAAATGTTCTTTTAGGACTTGACAATAGCAAGGCACGGTGGCACACACCTATAATCCCAGCACTAAAGAAAGCTGAGGCATGAGGAGCAAAGGCCCCGGACTCAATCTCTAGTACTGAAAAGAGGAAAAAAAAGTGACATGTAATCTAACCCCTTCCTTGTTTGTGGTTCCCAATTAGCTCTGCAGTAGGACCTTCCTCATGAACAGGACGAGGACTGGCCCTGCCCATCTTCTAGGCACCCTCATGATGCCCCCAGACCACCCAATATTCAGCACACATCTGGTGACCAATGAGCTCGATCCAAGAAGCACACTCAAGCACATGCACGAAGAGCAGTCGGATTCATGGGCTGCACTTGTAGGGACATTGTGCAGTATTCTGCAGCAGTCCTGTATTATGCGTCTTTATTAGCCAACAACGCCTCCAGGGGCCTCAGCCATCCTGATGCTGGGTCAGTGAGGAACAGGAATGAATGCGGTAGATAGCGCCTGGGAATCTCCACCTTGCTCTTCTTAGTACTATTCTCCCTTGGTCTTTCAGATGTACTGGCACAAGTCTGTAGTCCCTGACACTGAGGCAGGAGGACTGCGTGAGTCCATGAGTTCAACATCAGCCTGGGCAATGTAGTGAGACACTGCCTCAAAACATCAAATTAATTTTTAAAAGTTGAATCTTACATACCCTCCCCCATTGAGGCCCATTTCCCAGGCTGCCTGTAAGCCGGATTTGTTCCTACAACTGTGAATGATGTGGTAAGACTTGTGATATGTCCGTTGTTGGGGTCATCTTCTTACGGACACAGACACTTACACCACTGGCTGAGGCACAATGACAAATGGAGCCACCTGGGCAGCCCGATACAGGAGAAGGCAGGGCCACCCCTCCAGCCCAGAGTGCTCACTTCTGGCCGAGATCTGAGGACGGTGAGCTGCACTCCAGGATGTCCTCACCACAGGAGATGAATCCACACTGTAATGGGTCCCAGAAGGAAGCAGAGAACTTGTTTCTAGCTCTGACTCCACCTCTAATTTGTCTGGGGCAAAATCACCTAACTTCCCCTCAGTTTCTTCTTTTATAAACTAGAAAAAAAAGTACCTGCTCAATTTTATTAATATTGAGAAACCAATAAGATATTAACATATAAATGTTCTGACATTCTAGAAGGCAGCCTGTGTGCATGAACGTGAGTCTAACTACAACAAGGCAGCCCACACTTCTGAGGTTTCCCAAAAGTAAACTAGGTTTAACTGCTAAACGGAAGTACTACTGTTTTCTGGCAAGAGGCTAAAATATGAGCTCAGCATGTCCTATGGCTAAAATCTAAAATGTCACCCCAAAAGCCTCCTGTGTTTGGAGGGTTACTGGATGGTGGGGCACTGTACTCCCCAGTAGATTATCCACTGATGAGTTCAGGAGTAGAATGTGCCCTGACGAGGTGGGGCCTGCTTGGAGGTGGTCACCGGGTGTGTGTGAGGCATAGAACGGTGTAGTTTAGTCCCTGGCTCCTCCGCTTTATAGCTGCCTCTCTGCTGGACCCTTATACTGCTGTTTCTGCCCAGGAGCCGGCCAACCATGGACTCAAACAACCTCCCCAGTTGCAGGTGCTGGGCATTTTGCCACAGCAACAAGGAAGTGACTAAGACAGCATGGTAAAATTGTTTTTTAAATGTCAGATGTTTATAAATATGATTTATATATACTGACTGCCCAAACAGGCCCACTAAAACTCCTAACACACTGGGAGGAGGAAAGTGTATAGACAGGACTAACCAGGTTCCAGTCCTGCCTCACAGGGCTTCTGTGGGCATGTGGAGAGGTCCAGAGCTTACTGAGGTTCCACCCAAGCCAGCCGTTATAGTTCCACTGGGAAAGAGGAGAAAGAGGCTGGGCTGGGCTAGGCTTGGTGCGTTGTGTTCACGAGAAACAAAGATCCCCTTGCTCTGGCCTGAGCCAGCTCCAGGTCTTGGCCTGTGCCTGGCAGGAGAGAGCAGGGATGGTACTCCCCCAGATTCTGCTCTTGCCCCTGGCTGACAGCACGTAGGCACAGAACCATAGCTACACACAAGTTCCTGTCCCAAACTTATAGCACACAGGCATTAGTATCAATAATGTCGCTGGGCATCCTAATTCTAGAGAAAACTCAGCACCTACCAGTAAGTCTACCAGAGTTCCTTCACTGGAGACTGAGGCACACTTCATCTTGAAGAATAACTGCATGGACTCTGCCTTCTATCCCAGGGGAGACTGGGAAGGAATTGAGCTCCAAGATCTACTAACAGGCTGGAGGTGAAGGCTGACAGCCCCGTGCTCCAAGCAGCTGGCCATTAACAGGGAATAAATGGACAAGCCAGGAGACAATGGCCAAGCATCAAGAGATTTGTAAGAACAATGATGCAGTCCGCAATTAAATACTTTTGCTTAAATTAATCTTTCAGTTCTTATAACATTTTCAAGTGAAGTCCCTGTATAAATCCTCAGACAGAGTGAAGAGCCACCCTAGAATTTGCTCAGCAACAGTGACACAGCTCTAGCTGGCAAGGGTCCTTCTTCCTGTAAAAGGACATTCAGTAAGTCTCTTTTGTAACTGCAGGACTAAGGACTATAGAGCAGACACAGCACTGCATGACAACTCACCCTGGAACATGGTCATTTCTCACTCTGAGGCAGTGATACCTTTCCCACGGGCCTCGGCAATGCTGCCCCGCCAGGCGTACTGCCGCCTCTCCTCCCATGGCAAACTCCTCTCCATCCCTCAGCTTTCAGCTACTATCTCCTTTCCTCAGAAACACCTTCTCCCTCAACTAAGCTGGTCTTCTGTTACTTTCTTATAATGCCCTGTGCTCTACTTTTTTTCTGCATAACATTTGCTGCAATTATTATTATGAGAGTTTTCCAACAGTATTTACATACTGACTATCAGGCTCTTGCTGATATGTACAAAGAAGAGAGGAGTCATTTCCGTTGTCCTCACCATTTTAGACCTGATCAGTGATGGTCACCAAGCTCAGTATATATTTACTGAAGGAAGAAAAGGCATTAGAATGAAAAGTACAGTGCCCAGGCCCAGCACTGGAGGTGAAGTTACAATAGATCTGGAGTGAGTACAAAGTCTGTTTGGTTTAGCTTTTTAAGTTCCACAGGTGATTCAGACTCATATCGCCCTTCTGAGAGAGAACTAACTTGGTATTTTCCTGGCAAAATAATACACTGAGCTACCCAGTAAAGGGTAGCTCCACGTGAAAGGAGTCTGAAGAAAAATTTATAATAATCTGATTATTTACAATAATCAGAATGTCCCAACTCTGATAAGCACTGTCTCTCCACAAAGCAGCAGGATTAGAATGGTGCCCGTGCTCTACTCTCCTATGGTATTTCCAGACATGCTTACTATACCCTAAGCAATCATAATAAAATCTATTATTTTATTCCGATTACAACAAGCACATAAAAAGCTATTTTGTGAATGGACAAGAATCCACATATACTAGACTAATTCAGTAGTTGCAGACATCTAACCCATAGTCCTGCGCTCTTTAATTCATACAAATGTGGCCTTTGCAAAACACCAAGATCCAGGATCCCTCCCCTCATAACACAGACTGTTTACTTCATTGTCTGGTATATTACCAATCTTCTCCCATAAAAGTTTCTGGTCCCTATTGTGAGGTTCAAAGCTTTGGCCAAACAAGAACAAAATTGGTGACTTGTAAGATCCAGTCCTAAGTAAGTTCTGTCTTGGTGGTGGTTATAGAATAAATTATTACAAGTTGATTAAAAAAACTGGGGGAAGAGAAGGTTAGGCTAGAGAGTCTGTTTCATGAATTTAAAACTGCAAGATCTCTCTATTACTACCACATAACAATTGCGCTTTAAATTTCAAAGTCCTCCCACCCCCGACCCAGTGGCTTAAGCTGCATGTTCATATTCCTCTCCAAGTTTAAATCTCCCCAAGTACAAACAATTATCACTTCCAGCTCAACTCAGCTGACTCAATGACCCCTTATACCTCTTTATCCTCTCCTATTTCTGGAACTGTTTTTCTCATACAGTTGTTCCCTCTGAAATTTTTCCAAAACCATCACTGACCCTCTAAACAATTATTTCATTTTAAAGAAAGTAGTTTAGCAGTGGCTTGATATCTCAAAGCAGAAATGAGTTTTAGTCTCCCCAGCTTTCAAGTCATTTGGTGTCATCTGTAGTCTATAAGTACAGACAGAAAAAGAACCGAGCTCCCTACACCTTTAGAATCTCAGGACTAATTCATAATTCTGCTTTGGGCCTTCCTCAAAGTCACAGCAGACAGCCTCCCAGACTTGCATCCTCAGCTCAGCCACAGGCCTGCTGCACGCAAAGCACTTCCCCAGGGAAGAGGCTCCCTGCTGACCTATCTTCCCGCCTTCCCTCTCCCCGAGGAGTCCACACCCAGCAAGGCCTCCAGTGCCAGCCAAGTGGGCCAGAGCAAGTGCGTGACTCAGGCCAGGCAACACAAAGGCAGCTCAGCAGGACCACCCAAAGTTCCAGCGAGGCCTGAGCCCCTTATATCTTCTAAAGCTCTCAGGGACAGGTAAACATGAAGAAATGACAAAACATTTTCATGCCTACAGTGAACAGATCAACATTTCTAACACCCAAACACTTATGACTAATTATGCTCTTCATAAAACAGTTACAAGATTTGTTAAACACACTAATTCATAGTGCACTACACGCAGAATGTTTATTAATAAGAAAAAAATTAAATCTTGATAATGAAAGCCATCTTTTTTCAATTCTGCCCATTTGTCTCTGAGACTGAATGTCTAAGTTCACATGACAATAACAGCAAGGAAAGTGACTTAGGCCTGAGCTAAGCCATCCTCTGACCACACACACACACTGTGGGTCAAAGCAAATGACAACATATTTAATTAAAAACAGAGAGGATGATGAGTACCTAGGCCCACCACAGTCACCCTAGCAAGAATTTTAAGGTGGAAACAGTAACAACCTACTGCTAGTGACATCCCCAGTAAAACAGCCTCCCAGAGTTTGTATCCTTGGGCATTCTTGAGGTTCTGTTCTCCTTTGTCACAGGTAATCTGCAATGAGAGCCCCTGCTGCAATCTTTGTGCCTTGGTGCCCCAGCTTTCCTGAGGATACCTAAGAGGCTGCAAGTCTTTATATATTTGCACAAAACTAGGCACATTCTCCTGTACTCTCTAAATCACCTCTTGGTTCCTTATAATAATATGGTGTACATGCTAGGCAAGTAGTTGTTACACTATATAGTTTAGCAAACAGTAACAGGGAAAAGTTGGCACATGCTAAGCAGAGACACAATTTTTGTTTAGTATTTTAGATCTGCAGTAGATTAACTCCATGGATGTCAGATCCACTGTATTTTTTTCTGCCTCACTTAGCAAATCGTTCCCACCTTCATGGTTGACAATGTC
This sequence comes from Chinchilla lanigera, assembly GCF_000276665.1. Taxonomy (NCBI): domain Eukaryota; kingdom Metazoa; phylum Chordata; class Mammalia; order Rodentia; family Chinchillidae; genus Chinchilla; species Chinchilla lanigera. Next base: position 8,848,308 of record NW_004955405.1, read on the forward strand.
CTCTCTTTCCAGTAAGTCTTCCCCTAACCCCTCACCACCTCGCTTCACTAAAAATGTCGGCCGACAACCTGTTATTTTCAGCTCCTCAGATGTAGTCGCTTTCTTTTAGGGGGAAAAAAAAAAAAAAAACCGTATTAAAAATATACATTGATATTTTTAAAAGTTAATGCTTTAGAATGCAGAAAATAAGGTAAGTGTCTCACATTCTCAGGTTAGGAGAAAAGGCAGACTTCAAGGAAAAAGGGCCAAATTCCGGGAACTACCATAGGGCATTTGGTGGCTTATAGCAAGGTAAAAAGCAGAGCAAGTGAGGTCAAAAGGAAACATGACGAAGACATTAGAACTTACTTCAGACCTCACACTTAAAACCTCTGCAGAAGTTCCCCACCTCCCAGAGCTCTGCCCGAGAGCCATATCCTAGCACTGGGGAGGTCTGCAAGGCCTCTCTGGTGGCATTTTTCCTGCACTATGGTTTCTTAGCTCTGTATTAGCTCAACCCACTCAGCCCCTACCCCTCACGTACCACAGAATCCACATCACTCCTCAGAACTGTACCTCTGCTCCCCTCTCTCAAGTTAAAACCTCAGACAAAGGAATTGGCATGAGAAACGCAAGCAGATGTGCTTATCGAAGAAAACCTCTAGGCCTAAGCCCAGCTCCTGAGAGACAACCCAGGCTAAAGAGGAAACAAAAGGTTCCTGGAGTTTGCACTTGAGATGACTCCAAAAGAAGGGGTGACAGGGCACGCCAGCACCCACCAGGGAAGGGAAGAGTTAATTAGAGAGCTCTTTAATCAGGGTCACTCTACAAAGCATTGCTAAAAAACAAAACAAAACCAACAAGCATAGCTGGTTTTGAGGACCCAGGCAGTGCTAGGATATCAAGATGAACAAAGTGCAGTCTCAGATTCGTCAGGAGACCTTTCTGGCCCACAGTCTCCGACGCTCAGCAATGAAGGGTTGAACAGACGGACTCTGCTGCCTCTGCAAGAGCATCTTCTATGATTCTATATTGTGCTTTCTGCATTCTTACCTCCCCAACAGCAACTGTGACTAATAGTGTCCCAGCAACAAAAGGGGTGAAATTAATTACAGAATGCAGAAAGATAAAACGTGGGTCCTTCTCTCTATAAAATGATGATACAGACTCTCAATTGCCAAGCCCTTAAATACCAGATATGGAGACATACAACTTATATATTTAAGAAAAAATTTAAGAGCAAGAAAGAAGTGTGTGTCTCTTCCTTTATGTATAAGTAAAACTGGTAGAACTCAACTAATCAAAGCAGCAAATACTGAAACATATGGCTGGAAATTATTTAATCAAACATAGACAACAGCGTTGTCAGATAGCATCTAGGCTGGGACTTCATCTTCTAGATAAAGAAAGCTAAGCACAGTGCGGCTAAGCAGCTTGCCCAAGGGAACTCAGCTAAAGAGAAGCAGGATAAATACTAGAACATAGCCAAGAATAATTTAACAATTCCAAAAAGGTTACCAGAGGATGTTAGCAATGTCCAGGATAAGTGCTTAGTCTTTGGGCTAAGTCAGAGAGGACAGCCAAGCCTTCCCACAAAAAATCGCTTACTGTACCATACAATTCAGAACTCCAGGCCGATCACTGGAGAGCACATATACTCATTTCTTTGGCTCCCATATTCATGCATTTCCATCCATGCCAAAGGAGGCGAAAGTCCTATGAGGCAAGTAGCTGACACCTCTTCTAACACATGTAACAGCTCTAGTGTCGTTATGACCACCTCAGATTCCAGGCCCCGCTTCTCACCTCATTGCAGTACCACAAACAATCACCTCAACAAGCCACAGGAAGCCAAAGCTAAGACACCAGCCTACCAGCTGCATAGCAGAAGGCGCCCCAAAAACATCACCCTAGGACCTTGCTTCCTGTTCTGGCAATGCCACCCGTATCTGTGCCAGTTCCAGGTCTGGCCCATTGCTTTCAAAGCTCAGAGCTGGACAGGCCCCAGATATCCAAGAAACCATCTGTTATAAAAGCACTCTCCTCCTCCACTTCACAACCTGCCACCATCCCTGATCTTCTGAAAAGAGGGTATGTAGCTCTGGTTCTCAACCTTGGAAAAGACCAGGCTCATTCTGATCCTGCCAGGAATGGAAGAAACCAAAAGCTTTGTATCAAACACCCAGAAACAAACAAGTCCACATGCTCTAGCTGCAGAATGAACTACCATAGATATTAGAAAAATTTAGAAAAATAAATGTGACTTCCTAAAGCCTGACAATTTTGAGCCATTTCTTCATTTTGTTTTATATTTATTTAGTCTGTACTAAATACTTTTCAAAAGAAAAGTCACAAATATTAAACAAAGATAGGAATGATCACAATAATATAATTTCCCAGACCTAAAGCAACATAAACTTTCCAATTCAACTAGAATATCAGAATAAGATCAAACACTCTTTAAAAGCTATTTAAGTCTTACTGTATATAAATTCCAAGTAGAGCTCAAGCAATGAAACAGACAGCTGTCTAATACCTAAAACTGAGTGAGCATTCACCATGTGACAGGAGCTACTAGGATCTTTATTTTTTTTTAACATTTTTTAAAATTTATTTTAAAAATAAAAGAAGGAAAATGTAATAACAAATAGACACCCATTTACAAAATAGCATAAGAACAATATAAGCAATACTGAATTACAGACAAAGTGGTAGGAACTTAACAATGGTTCTTATATTACACACTGATATCTTCAAAGTGGTTTCTCAGGAAAACAGAGACATGCCAGATGGATCAAATAATTAATCATTAACTGATCCTTTCAGTAAAGTGATAGAAGTCAGTAGTACAACTATGTTAGCTATCCTGTATATACATACATACATATATAATTTCCCCTTCTTTCTTTTCTCTTTTCCCTCATCCCAGTTGCTCTTTACTTTTGAGCAGTTTCCTTTCATTTCACAATGATAGACATTGTAAACGACAGGATCTTTATATGTATGATCTTACTCCATTTTTCTAATGCTACTGCCCCCACTCCTTTTCTTCAAGCAAAGGAAGCATATGGAGGGTGATTAACCTGCTGAGGTGATATCCATGAGAGGTGACGGAGTCAAGGTTCAAACCTAGGTCCACGAGAGCCCAATGTTTCAGTTGCCCTACACTCTGCAGTGTAGGAGGGGAAACTAAGACTGTATTTTGACTTGCTGAGTTGTATCACCCTGTGTCTTAAGAGGTCCTGTATAAGTGACTACCTTGAACTAACAGGCAAAGAAAGGGACCCACTCTCATCTAACAAACCCACAGCACAGCTATCAGCTAGTGGAGCAGAAGTCAGGGGAACAGGTGAACCCAGGCCTGGTAAGTTCATACATGCTTCTACCTCAGACCAAACTTCTTCAAAGAAATGAGAAGCCAAAGACATGAGAAGCAAAATCTCATTCTAAATTCTGCAGGGAAGGCTGAATAAACATAATCAGCCCGGTAAAGCTCTGACAAAGCCAGTCTGTTAAAAATTTTAAAAATTATACATTCCTTGCTACCCTTTCCTTCACCGAACAAGCATAGAAATCCATGGGCACACATAAACACACACACACACACACACACACACACACACACCCTATTAGTATTGGCCTATTTAAAATTAAATTCTTAATTCTGTTTATTCTCTTTTGAGGAATTCACTCAGCAAACATTTGGCTTCACTTACAATTATACTGCTGTGTTTTACTGACAGGCATTAGTACAACTGTGTCTTGGGTGGCAACTAGCTCTCACGCAACTCGTGCAGTAACAACCGTCACAGGCAGCCTCGGATTTACTGCTGAAATGGGACCACGCGGCTGAGAGATAAAGCTCCAGCCACTTTGCATACTTACTGTCAATAATGCTTGGATCCACTGAACAAGCTTGTGCTGCACACAGTACAAGTGTGTGGCTTTCCTTGTTCTACCTTTTCTAATTCCCCAGTCAATGTTCACTTCATTGCTGAAGGGGACACCCAAGAATACTACAGCCAGCAAAATAAGATTAAGGTAGAAATCAAACAGTGATGCAAGAGTGAGTAGTTGAAAAGAATATTGTGACAGAACAGACTGATGAGTGAGTATATTCAAGCTGCTGTAACCCATGAAGTGGGTGACATAATAGACGCTTATTCCTCATAGTTTTGGAGGCTAGGAAGTCCAAGATCAAGGCATTGTCAGACTCAGGTCTGGTGGCAGCTGACTCTGTTCCAAAGATGATGACTTTCATTGCATCCTCACATGCTGAAAGGGGCTGAGAGGCTGCTTTGGGCCTCTTGGAGGAACAATAATCCTCAGTTACCTAGAACCTAAACATCTGCTAATGGCCCCACCTCTTCAAATCATTAACTGAGGACTGGGTTTCAACATATAAACTGGGGGAGGGCGTGGATATAAACATTCAGATGATAGCATGGAGTACTTTGGCAGTTTTAAAACATGGCCTCAAATTACTTCTGAGAGGTGATGCTTGTGAATCTAGGCCAGCTCAAGACAGCTGCTACCAAGAAAACACGATGGAAATGACGTTATGTGACTTCAAAGCTAGTCATGAAAAGCTTCCTGTTTTCTTTTTATGAAACACTCATACCTGGAGCCTGAGGGTGCTGTAAGAAGTCTGACTCCCTCCGGGCCACCTGCTGTGAGGGAGTGTGGGCCACAGGGAAGTGCTATGGGCAGCAGCTCTGGCCCACAGGCCTAGCGCCTGGAGCCATGCAGGGCTGCTGAGTCCAGCCTCCAGCTGTCCACACCTTCCTGGCCAAGGCTCCCGACACCTTGCAGGAGGGACCGCCAGCCTCCCTGTGCCTGTTTGAATCCAAGAGCCTAAGAGAATGGCTGATACTCAACCCCCGGCACTGTGGTGTGCTCTGTCACGCAGGGGACACTGCAGAGCAATGTGCTGCACAGAATGAAGAGGCTGCCTTGTGCCAGAAGCCCTGTGTGCACCCTCCACAAAAGCAACACAGAGGCTGAGACCTGAAAGGGGTGGGGCAAACGGGGAGACCAGGCAGCAGGCAGAGGGACACAGAGGGAAGAACACAGTGTGAGGGAGAAGAGGCTGGCTGGGTAGGCAGGGGCCAGCCAGACTGTGTTCAGGCTGGAGGCTCTTATGAGCAGTCGAGTTCCCTGGAGCCGTTATTTTATGTGTTTAAATCTTTCTTTTGTTCATTTTACTTCTTTAAATTAAACAACATAAAACATAAAAGCCATTATGATGGACTAAATGGCCTACTCCCTAAATTCAGATGACATCACAGCCAGTATCTAAAAATGTGACTTTATTTGGAAATAGTGTCATGTAAGTGCAGTTCATTAAAGTGAGGTCATTAAGGGGTGGACCCTACCCCGCTACCGGGAAAAGAGGAAACGTGGACACAGACCTGCACAGAGAGAGAACAGTGTGGGAAGATGAAGGTAGAGCCCAGGGTGATGGGCCCACACAAGCTAAGGAACCCCAAAGATCGCCTGTAAATTGCCAGAAGCTAGGAGACAGGTATGAAACCGATTCTCCCCCAGAGCCCTCAGAAGGAACCAACCCTGCCAACACCTTGGTCTCACACTTTCAGCTTCTGGAACTATGAGACAATATATTTCTGTTGTTTTGGGGGCACTGTTACAGCAGCTCCCGTGAACTCACACCCTCATCATTCTGACTATTTTTAAGTGTACCACAATCTAGCAGCTTTTAGCATCTTCCCAGTACAGGACAGCCATCCCCACCAGCTAATTGCAGGACATTTTCCGTATCCCAAAAGCAAACCTTAATCCCCTTATCCCAACATCCTGGCAACCACTAATCTGCTTTCCTTAATGAATTTGACTTCTCTATGAAGTGCTTTGGACACTTTATATACATGGAATCAGACAACATATGGCTTTTTGTGTATGGCTTCTGTCATTCAGCACAATGTTTTCCAAGTACTTCCAAGTTGTGGCATGATCCTTACTTCATTTCTTTTTATTCCGTTACAGACACTATAATGTGCTTACCCATTTGTCAGTGATGGACACTGGAGCTACTGCTTTTTTGGGGCTATTATGAATAATGTGGCTATGTATTTGGATACTTGTTTTCAATTATCATGCCAGGCATGGTGGCACACACCTATAATCTCAGCTCTTAGGAGGCTAAGGCGGGAGGATTGCTGCAAGTTTAAGACCACCCTGGGCTACATAGTGTGTTCAAGGCCAGCGTTAATTACACAGTGAGACCCTGTTTCAAAAAAAAAATTCTCTTGGGTATCCACACTAGGAATGGAACTGCTGGTAATCTATGTTTAACCTAGGACAGAAACTATCATACGGTAATTTTATATCTAACATTTTAAGAGTCCACCATGATGCTTAGCTGCAGCGGCTGTGCCATTTTCATTCCCACTAGTAATGTCCGGGGGTTCTCCGAAGAGCTTTGAGCAAGTGGGGTAAAAGCTTTTGCTTACAAAAAAAAAAAAATTAACAGGAACCAGCTTTTGTGAAGGGCATGAGTTCATTTTTAGGTGGATATTTAAAGGCCTGGCAGACCCATCCAAGTGGGCATGTCAAGTAGGGAACTGGCTCGGCAGGGGTCAGCCGCTCAGGGTTAAACTTGAGACCTAGCAGCCATGGGCATAGAAGAGAGTCCTTGACAGAAAAAGTACAAAGCATAGAAAAAGAGGGACTTCTTCTGAACTTTTAGGAGCTCAAATTAATACTGGGACACAAGAAAATGAGTCTTCAAAAAAGCATATGATAAACAAAATTTATCAAAATTATAAAATTGGTGGATTAAGAAAGAAATAATATAAACAGATAAAGGATTTGCCAAACTGTAATAAGAAACAGAAGATCTGAATTGGGTCTACATTCTGACATTCAAGTGAAAGAAAATAAGTACTGTTTACTCCTTCTGTATCCCTCCCCCTTTTATTTTTGCAGAAGCAGAGGACACTGGTGGTAGAGAGAAAAGGTTTCAGTTCCCTCAGGCTGATGTACACCAGGTTAAATTATCTGACCTTTTATCAGAATTGATGAGCAAATGCTTTCAGCCTGGACAGCAAACCTATCCAACTTAAAATAATCCTCTCCTAGGGAAGCTGCATGGAAAGAATCTGGTTATGTACTTAAGAGGTTTCTATTGTTTCTTCAAAGTGTTTGAAAGCTGGGGAAAACAGTTGGACACCACTTCAAAGAATCACTAAGAAATCAAGAGCGATTAAATCAGAAGAATATTATCATTCTTCTATACACCCTCCCTGTTTGACAAGAAGGTATTTAATTACAGAGTTAAATCAAAAGATCAGAGTCCTAAAATAAACCTTTAATAATATCCTCTGTCCTGTTGCAAAATTACAGTTTAGATTATTTGTTCCTCAAAAGCCACAGTTCTAGAGATTATAAAACTCTCCTTATATGTCAGTCAAGAGCGTAGCTAATCCTTTCAGGCCTACAATTCAAGGAATTTAATTTTAACTTTGTAATTATGTGAACAAAGGGCTCTTAGAATTAAACAGTCATTGCCTTTTGAAGATCATAAGAACCGGTTTTGCTCAGGCAGGTGGTCCTCATGGGATCCAGACCAATCTCCTTGGGGGAAATGAGAACCAACTCGTATTCTTTGGTGGTTCATAACATTCTTAAGAAATTGGGAAGTGTAAAGTATCATTATACTGAATCACTTCATTTAAATACCACACACGCATTCCCATATTCACATTCTTTGAAAGATTCTTATCAACTGACAGAAGAGATGTCTTCCCCAAGTAAGTTTGGAAAGCAATTATTTAAGCTAAGTCTATATCAGGGAGAGTTCAACTGACATTAGGACTCTGTATCAGTGAGGGTTTTACTGAAGAAACAGATAAACACAGGATGTACAAATTGTAAGAAATTACAAGATTGGCTTATGACGGGCAGCCAGAGAGTTGTATGGGGAAGTGTGCAGAGGGTGTCTGCACACTGAAGACCAAAGGAATCAGTCCAGGGTATGGAGTTCACTTCAGAGTTCCGTGCAAGTCCGTACCAGGAGGCCAATGAGTCTGCAATGGAAGGCTGAGGGATCCAAGGTGGAAGGCGAAGAGTCTGCACTAGAAGCCAGGAGACTAAGTCCAAGCTGAAGGTGAAGACTGGAGCTCCTCCAAAAGGAATAGAAGTACCTCAGTCCTTCTTCATTTCCCTTTTATATTATCTAGGTGATGATGCACCCTAGAGTGGCTCCTCTACACCCTAAGGTATAGAATTGCTGGGCCAATTGCTGAGCCAAGTTTAAATTATGCTTCTAAACTTCTCAAGTTGACATAATCAGTCAACCACTACAGACTCTAAAAGATACCTTCCTTTTTTTCTTTTTTTTTTTTATTTAAAGGAGAGTTGTACATGAGACACACACACACACAAAAAAAAAAGAACAGTAGCAGCATACCAGTATCACAAACATAAACAAATCCAACAAGAACATTCAAAGTGATACAGGGTCGCAAGACAAATTAATACAAATCAACAGTGATTGTTACATTGCATATCACTATCCTCAACTACATTGCTCAGATTATCAGATGGAAGAATGAAAGACTGCTCAAACCATTAAAGAGAAAAAGAAAATAATTCTTCAGTGAAACATTATAGAGATAATACAGAGTTTCACTAGACAAGATGGTAGGAGTTCACCATTGTAATTCCACTGCATACTGTTACCTTCAAATCAGTTGCTCAGACCACCAACACACAAGCATGCAAAGTCGATCAGAACATAAAAAATTGTGAGCATTAATTGTTCATTTCAATACACCATCAGAAAACAGCAATACAGTCATCACTACTATTCATATATATATTTATATTTTGCCTTCCTTCTTTTTTCTTCTTTCCCTCATCCCAGTCATTCCTTTCTTTGAGCAATTTCTTTCCCTTTCACGGTATCTTTTGTACCTTTCAGATTTTATTTACTCTTTCAGGTTTCTACACCAAGGAGACAATATGATATTTACACATGTGGGTCTGATTTATTTCACTTATGACTATGGTCTCTAGGTGCATCCATTTACCTACAAAAGCCTCAAGTCTATCCTTTTTAATAGCTGAGTAATACTCCATTGTATAAAAATACCACATCTTTTTTATCCATTCCTCAGCGGATGGGCATCTGGGTTGTTTCCAGATCTAGCTATAACAAATTGTGCTGCTATAAACGTGGATGCACATATATAGCTGTGGTATGATGTCTTTAATTCTTCTGGAAAAATACCCAGAAGGGGAATAGCTGGCTTAAATGGGACTTCTAATCCTAGTTTTGTGAGGAATCTCCAAATTGATTTCCACAGTGGTTTCCCCAATCTGCACTCCCACCAGCAGTGGAGTAGGGTTCCTTTCTCCCCACAGCCTCTCCAGCATTTGTTATTGGTTGATTTCTTGATGATGCCATTCTTTCTGGGGTGACATGGAATCTCTGTATTGTTTTAATTTGCATTTCTCAAATGACTAATGATGTTGAACATTTTTTCATGTATTTATTTGCCATTAGAATCTCTTCATTAGGGAAGTTTGTATTCATCTCAGATGCCCATTTTTGGATTGGGACTTTGAATTTGGGAGGCCTGATTTCTTTTAATTCTTTATATGTACTAGACAGAAGTCCTTTGTCTGAGGGGCAGGTGGCTAAAATTTTTTCCCAATTCGTGGATTTTCTTTTTACTTTCTTGGTGATTTCTTTAGATGTGCACAAACTTTTCAATAAGATGAGATCCCAGTTGTTGATTCTCTGAAGTATTTCCCATGCAGTTTGGGTTTTGTTCATAAACTCTCTGCCTACCCCAATGTCATCAAGATTTTTACCTACTTTCTCTTCCAATAAATTTAGTGTTTCTCTTTTAATATTTAGATCTTTGATCCATTTTGACTTTAATTTAGTGCATGGTGAAAGACATGGGTCTAGTTTTAGTCTTTGGCATGTGGAAAGCCAGTTTTTCCAGCACCATTTATTAAAGCGGTATCTTCCTTCCATTGAACATGTTTGGCCCCTTTCTTCAAGATCAGGTGACTGTGTCTGTAGTTGTATCTGTATCTTCTAATCTGTTCCATTGATCTTCAGGTCTGTATTTGTGCCGGTACCATGCTGATTGTATCACAGTAGCTTTGTAATATAATTTTAAGTCAGGAATTGTGATGCCTCCTGCCTTTCCTTTGTTTCCCAAGATTGCTTTTGCTATTCTAGGCCTCTTCCGATTACAGATGAACTTTAGGAATGTTTTCTCTAGATCTGTGAGGTATACTAATGGTATTTTAATAGGGATTGCATTGAATCTGTACAACAATTTTGGGGATATGGCCATTTTCACAGTGTTGGTTCTTCCTATCTATGAGCAAGGAGTATCTTTCCATTTTTTGATATCTTCTTCAATCTCTTTTTTCAAAGTACTAAAATTTTCACTGTATAGATCTTTTACTTCTTTTGTTAGATTGATTCCTAAGTATTTCATCTTTTTAGATGCTATTGTGAAAGATGTGGTTTCCCTAATTTCTCTCTCAGTCTGTCTGTTACGTGTGTACAGGAATGGTATTGACTTTTGAGTGTTCACTTCTTATCCAGCTATGCGACTGAATTTGGTTATTAAACCCATGAGCCTTTTGGTGGAGTTTTTGGGATCTTCTAAGTAGAGTATCATGTCATCTGCGAATAATGACAATTTCACTTCTTCCTTTCCTATCCTTATTCCTTTTATTTCTCTCTCTTGTCTAATTGCTCTAGCCAGTATTCCCAGAGCTATATTGAATAGGAGTGGTGACAGTGGACATCCTTGTCTTGTTCCTGATTTTAAAGTGAAAGCTTTCAATTTTTGACTATTTAGTATGATGTTAGCTGTTCGTTTATCATAAATGGCTTTGATCAGCTGGAGGTCAAGGCCATCTATTCCTATTTTCTGTAGGGTTTTCAACATGAATGAGTGTTGGACTTTACCGAAGGCCTTTTCTGCATTGGTGGAGATGATCATGTGATTTTTGTCCTTGGCTCTATTGACATGGTGTATTACACTGATTGATTTGCATGTACTGAACCATCCTGGCATTACTAGTATGAATCCCATTTGGTCATGGTGTATAATCTTCTTGATGACCTGTTGTATTCTGTTTGCTAGTATTTTATTGAGAATATTTGCATCTATATTCACTAGGGAGACTGGCCTGTAGTTCTCTTTCTTGGTTGGGTCTTTCTCTGGTTTTGGTATCAGAATAATACTTGCCTCCAGGAATGAGTTGGGGAGAATTCTTTCCCTTTCAATTTCATTAAAGAATGTGAGAAGAATTGGTGTTAAATCTTCCCTAAGTTGCTTGTAGAATTCAGCTGTGAATCCATCAGGACCCAGGCTTTTCTTCATTGGC
>NW_004955405.1:8859768-8895854 GCF_000276665.1 Chinchilla lanigera
GTAATTCATATGTATCTAGAAATCTGTCCATTTCCTCTGTGTTTTCCATCCTATGAGAGTAAAGATTTTCAAAGTAGGGACTGATGATCTTCTGAATTTCTTCAGGATCTGCAGTGATTTCACCCCTCATTCCTTATTGCACTTATTTCAGTTTTTTCTTTCCTTTTTTTGATAAGGTTGGCTAGGAGTTTACCTATTTTATTTATTCTTTCAAAGAACCAACTCTTTGATTCATGAATTCTTTGTACTGTTTTTCTAGTCTCCACTGCATTAATTTCTGCTCTGAGCTTTAAAATTTCCTGCCCTCTTTGGGCTCTGGGTTTGACTTGCTCTTTTTTTTTCTAGGAACTTGAGGTGCAGCATAAAATTGTTTATTTGTGGTTGTTCTGTTTTCCTGAGGTGGGAGTTCACCGTTATAAATTTCCCTCTGAGGACTGCTTTCATTGCATCCCACAGGTTCCTATAGGTTGTATCTCCATTTTTGTTTGTTTGTAAATAGTGTTTAATCTCTACTTTGATTTCATCTGTGACCCATTGGTTGTTCAGGAGGATGTTATTTACTTTCTGTTTATGGAGTTTCTGTGTTTTCTTTGGTCATTAATTTCCAATTTCACTGCACTATGGTCTGATAGTATACATGGGATAATTTCAATTCCTTTGCATTTACTTAAACATGTTCTATGTATTAGTATATGGTCTAGTTTACAGAACATCCCATGTGCAGCTGAGAAGAATGTGTATTCTGATGCTGTTGGGTGGAATACTCTGTAAAAGTCTACTAAATCCATATGTTCACATGGTTGGTTAATTTCTGTTATTTCTTTCCCAATTTTTTGTCTAGTTGATCTATCTCTTTGTGACAATGGTATGTTACAGTCCCCTGTTATGACTGTGTTGCTACTTAGTTCATTTCTCATGTCTGTTAGAATTTGTCTTATATAGGTGGGTGCTCCTATATTTGGTATATAGATTTTTATGATTGTTATCTCTTCCTCTTAAAGCTTCCCTTTCACAAGTATGTAGTGACCTTCTTTATCTCTTTTGATTGTTCTTGGCTTCAAGTTCACGTTTTCTGCAAACAGAATAGCCACACCTTTTTTCTAGGTTTCTGAGGCATGGAGTATTGTTTTCCATCATTTAATTTTCAGTCTTTGAATTTCCCTTTGAGTTAAATGTGTTTCTTGTATAGAACACATAGTTGGGTTTTGTTTCCTAATCCACTATCCAAGTCTGCTACTTTTGGTTGGTGCATTGAGACCACTTACACTGATGGTTATAACTGATATATACTGGCTTATCTTTGTCATGCTGTTTTCCTGCTGTTGGATCCTCCTTTTTCCCTCTGTTCTATTGCTTGCTCTGCTTGTTGGTTCCTTTCTGTTGTTCTTGAAGTTACAGTCTGTTTTATCTCTTTCTAGTATATCTTTTAGTACTCTGTAGGACTGGTTTGGTGCTCATGAATTTCTTCAGTTGTTCTTTATCATGAAAATATTTTATTTCTCCATTAAAGCTTTGCAGGGTACATCAATCTGGGTTGGAAGTTGTTTTCTTTCAGTATCTGAAATACTTTACTCCAAGCTCTTCTTGACTTGATGGTTTGTGTTGAGAAATCTGCTGTGATTCTGATGGGCTTTCCTTTATAGGTGATTTGTTTCTTTCCTCAACAGCTTTTAATATTCTGAGCTTTTGTTGAGTTTCCAGGATCTTGATCATTATATGTCTGGGTGTAGATTTATTTTGCTTATGATTAACTGGAGCTCTATATGCTTCTCTTATCTGGATATCCGATTCTCTTACCATGCCTGGCAAACTTTCTGCTATTATTTCTGCAAGTAAGTCTTTTTATGTCATTTCTGTTGGCACCTGCTGTTTCATTAACCCCTATTAATCTGACATTGTTTCTCTGCTTCATCTTGCAGTTGTTGAAATTGTTATTTCCTGGTTTCTTGTTGTTTTTAAGAGATCCCTCCTTTCACATTCATTAGTGGCAATGTGGTCTTCAAGGTCTGAAAGTCTATCTTCAGCTTCGTTCAGGCGGTTTTGCAAGCTTTTAGTGGAATTTTTCAGTTCCTGGATATCTGTTTGCATCTGTTTCATACCTTCTAGTTCTTCTCTATATTGTTCCCTGAAGGTTTCATTGACTTGTCTATGCTCTTCTATTTTCTTGTCTATGTCATCTTTGGATATGCTGAACATTTCCTTCATTACTGTTGTCATTTCTTTTCTCACCTGAGACATTATTTCTGATCTGATGTCTTCTATGGCCTGATGGAGTTGTTTCCTTACTTCAGTTGCTATCATTTCAGAAATTTCAGGTGTATGACTTCCAGGCTCTTCTGTGTTGATGTCTCCTAGACTTGTTTTGGATGGTGTAGAGGTCTGGGATTGCATTTTGCTCCTTCGTTTTGTCATTTTTGAAGAACCAGAGACTCCCTGTAGTGCAGTCTCACTGTCCTGATTGTGTGTGAGTGGCATGGCGAGAGTTTGACGATCCCCAGTACTCAGTGTAGCTCCTGTGCTGGTGAGTGGTGGCAAGGTGGGGTCCCAGATGCTCCTGACCTTTCTTGCATTCAGTTGGCTCCCAGGATGTGTGGGAAGGGTGGGAGAGGCTCGCTGGTGTTCCTTAGACTGTCTGGGGTTCGGCCCAGCTTCAAGAGTGTGGCGGGGGGATGTAGGCCAATTCACTGAGGCTTCAGATATTGCCCAGGACAGAGCCTGCTTCCCACACTGGAAGGGGAAGGGTGAGGGTGAGCTCCCCAAGGCCGCTGACTATGTTCAGGTTTCAGCAGAGCTACCAGAGGGGTGTGAGTTGTTCTGGCAGTGACCACCAAGGCCCCAGAAGTTGTCCTGGGATCCATGTGCCTCACACCCGAGTGGAGGAGGCCCCAGAATAGCTCACCAGGTTCCTAAACACGTCACTTTCAGCCCAGCCCCTGAAGACACACTATGGGTGTGACGGGGAGCCTCCTAGACCCCAGAGGGTGCCTGACGTTTCGCCTGCCTTGCACGCTGGTCAGAGAGGCAGAGCCCAGACTCACCGGGCTTCCTGAAGATGTCCAGGGCTCAGCCCAGCCTAGGAAGACACAGTATGGGTGTGGCAGGTAGCCACTGAGGCCCCAGAGAGTGCCTGAGATTTCTCCTGCCTTGCACGCTGGTCAGGGAGGCAGAGCCCAGACTCACTGGGCTTCCTGAAGATGTCTGGGCTAAAGGATATCTTCTTTTACTTTCTGTGAAAATTATGAAATTGATTCCTGTTATACATTTCCAGAACAAAAAAGTAATAAATCCACTGTATTAGCTATAACAAGTCACATTTGGTATTTAGCATGCATATTCCAAATCCTTAACAACAATCTAAACAGCAAGTATTACCCTCTTTGTTTTATAGACAAAAGTCTCTCAGGCAGAAGACCCAAATTTTGCCTGCAGTGAGAAAAATAGAAACACAAACTTTTTTTAAATTCACAATGCTAGGAGCACCACTACCACACTGTACCTTCATAAATCGGTTACGAAAATTCTTGGGATGTGATAGCTAGTACAGACAAATATAAGTGCTGCATAAAGATGATAAAATATCAAAAATGAAACATGCTGATTTTCCTTCTTATTAATTAAGTGACATTTTGTTACTAAAAGTCCTATGAGATGTTATTTGATTTACTTTAGTTTTTTTTCTCTGGTAAGGGAGGTATAAAATTTTAGAAAGGGCAAGTGATATTCAAAAGCAACAGCAAAAACTTTATGGAACTGTTTCTCACAGTACAGAGGAGTTTTTCTAATCAGTGCCCCTACTTCAGCAGATCAGTTTGATGACAGTACTTGGAGATACTATAAAGAGCAGTAACTAATGCTAATTAGTACTTAACGGAGTAGAGCCACAAGCATTATCTTATTCATTAATTTTCACCACACGCTCCTAAAGCAAGTAGAATTATCCCTCTTAGAGAGAGAGAAAGTCCACATCACACAAGTAATGGCAACCCACTTCCAGAAAGTGTTGGTAATAAATACAAAGGACCCCCATGCTGAGGACTTTTAAATTCCTTATATATAGAAAGGCATCAATGAGTACAGTTTTGGACATGATCAATAACTACCCTCATACCCAAAAACAATCACTGAAAATCTCCTGTATACCAAAAGACAAAACACGACTTCAGACAACTGTACTATCATAATGAAGATAATAATAACAGCAAGGGGAGGAGGAGGAAAAGCTAGTAACTGATGCACACATCCACCAGATAAGATGGTAAATATCTATGATCTTGTGAAGCAGGTATTACTGTTCCCATCTAAGAGAAAATCAAGGGGACTTACCCACAATCACAATGACAGCTGAGAGTTGGTTGTAGAGCCAGTTTGGTCCCAAGGCCCACACACTTGACCATTACATTACCCAGTTAAACAAGGATGACTAGTTTTTATGTTTGAACCAAGATTAACTGGGCAAAATTGAAGTTACTTCCCTTCCAGGGCCAGAGGCTAAGCCCTTTCATTCCCCTCAGCCAGGGGCACAAGGCAAGGTCAAGCCAGATCTGGTCTACCCCACCTTAAATCACCTGCGGGCTATTACCTACTTCTACTGGCTTTATCTACTACTCCCTGGATCCAATTTACTCTTGCAATGCAATAGTTTCTGTGTAAATGAGCTCTATTAGTAGCCCTTATTCATTCCTTCTGAAAACCATGCTTACAGGCAGGAAAACAGAATGTCAGAGTATCAAATTCATTTCTTAAAATATATATCTCTTAAAAACAGCTCTCCCTAGTTATATTTTTCTGTGTCTGATAAATTTTGAGAGAAAATTCATACTACCATGTATTTTGTAAGCTGAGTCATGTTTATTAGAAATAAAGCAACAAAAGTAGAAACACTTCATATGTAAGTATCTCTAAAGGCTTTTCCATAAGCTAATTAATTACTCACTCATTCCAAATTCACTCCTCACTCTATTTACCAACAGGCACTTCAAGGACCCTCCACAGGAGAATCGCCTGGGGTGGCTGCAGCTAACACAGTCAGACCTGAGGAACCCTAGCCTTCCAGATGCAACTGATGCAACACCAACCCACAGCTCAGCTGTCTTAAAAGCTCTAACCTGTGACATAACTGAGTCCCTCTGATGTGCCAAAAAGGACAAACAGTTGTGCACAGAGCTTATCTGCACCCCCTTCAATCATTCCCTCTGCTTCCCCGACTTCCCCCCTCCGCTATTCTTTACATACAAAGGGATCCTTTTCAAGGCCTTTGTCAGATCTCCAACCTTCTCTATTCAAAACTTTCCAAGAGCTTCTCAGCTCCCTCAAAGGCCACCAGCCCTGAAGACTGCCCTGCACTGCCTTTCTGTGTGTCTCCACCCACTCTCAGCCTTTTTCTCCTGCAAGTATCTGCACCACCTCTGCCCCAGCTCCTTGAAGGTCCTGCTGGAGGACCATCGTCACACAGGCCTTCTCTGGCCACTCCTCAAGCATCCTGTCCCTGCTCCCGCCTGCTGGGATCCTCTGTAGCATGCACCACTACCTAACATGTTTACTATTTAATTTGTTACCTCCACTAAAGCATCTACTTCATGAAAGCAGGAACTTTTTTCTTATTCTGTTTTGTTTTTAAATGTACCCACTTAGTACACGGAAATCCAAAAGTGTATTTGTCAAATCCAAAAGTATCTAAAGGAGATTTAGATGGAGGGGGGCAGGGCTCAAATTCCTTAGATAAAATGGCACTGTATTTGTACACTCTCCCATATACTTTAGAGCATCTCTAGATTACTTATAATGTATAAATGCTATGCAAATAGTTATACTGTGTTGTTTAGGGATTAATAACAAGTCTGCACTTGGGCAGTACAGACACAATTTTTTCCCAAGGATTTTCAATCCTCGGTTAGTTGAATCCACAACTCAGAACTCAAATATGGGGGGAGGGCAGGTATTTAATGACTGAATAGATGAACATCACATAAATGTTCAAGTAAATATTTGATTACGGAAGCGCTGTATGCTGCAGAAGAGAGAAAAGTCAGCTCCTCATGGCAACAGGCTACCTCTCCCCACAGAAGGTAGCAGAGCTGGGTTTCAAAGAAAGAATAAAGAACAACTCTATGAAAAGAAGACTATTCTACGTGTCAGCTGGTCTGCACTCCTCAAAAAGGTCACAGTCCCATGAAAGACAAGGAAAGAGTGGGGAACTCAACCAGACTGAGGGAGACTACAAAGACATGGGTAGAGGCGTGTCCTGAGCTGGACCCTTTTGCTAATAAGGTCACTGGACACACCTGAAGAAGGCTATTAGTGAAGGTGTACAAGAGCGCTGAGTTTTTTTGGAATGCTTGCAACTTTCCTCTAAGTTTGAAACTGTTTTAAAGGAAAAATAAAGGGTTGGAAAATACAAAAGGAACTAGAATAATATGAGTAAATGCCACACATCAAATAATCTGTGAACAAAATGCCCAATGAATAAGAAGGGAAGACCAGAACTATTTCTTCCAACTGTTTCTATTGCCCCTACTTTTCATTCCTCCAAGAAAAACTGTGGGCCAGCCCAAATATGGTCATGTTTCTTTAAGTATGAACACAAATAAAACCCCTGGATTATAGTGGAAACTCAGCTTGCAGCAGAATGTTTGTATAAACTCTTGTAAATGACATCTCTCCTTTCCCTACAGGTTAGAAGCTTGATCTCCAGGAACTACTGCAACTCAAAACATACTTTTTACATAAAAATAATGATGAGGGTGGAAATAGAAAAAGTAAATTTTTGGATTGGACTGCTGTTGTGAGCCAGAGAGAATGATTAAATCTAAAAAAGAAATGGCAAAAAAAGCAATAGCACTAGGTTATAAAGGAAAAGACTGACATAGATGTTTTGAAGCTAGAAGTTGCAGGCAACATGCCTAGAATTTAGGTACCAGTATTAAGGACTGAACACTTCTCCAAGCATCTACAGCTCCCCTGACAGGCAAATCTCATTACAACAAACACCACACCTGTAAGAATCTCTGAGAACCCTAAGCATGCCTGGTTAAAGACCTCTAACTCAAGTAGTATGCAGGATCTACAGTGCTCCCCATTTCAAACCACAAAATTTCACAAATACATTGCATGATTACTCATTGTACCATAGGACCCATCAAAGTCCCCCAATCTCCCCTAACAAGGCATAGGCTACTTTAAAAATACAGAGAAGTAGTTCCACATTAACTTACCTGCAGTTTCTGAAGGACACATCTACATACCGTATAACCAAAGTGTCAACGGGCAACAGAAAGCACAAGTTCAGCACGACAACAGCAGTCTACAGACTGATAAACTGCACCACCCAAGCCCTACTTCCTTTCATGTGGCAACCACCACACTGTCTGGTATTGGTTTGTTTTAATTTGAATTTTCTTCCAAAATATTACAGTTGAGAAATTATTTTTAAAAATGTAGAAGTTCCAGTTGTGCCTGGAAAATTATTAGACCTGGCAACACAGGCCACATTCCACGCATGGTCAACCATCAGCGGGAGGAAAGCAGGATCCATAAAACAGGGAAGAGGAACATCTGGCTCCGTGACCATACTCCCATCACCTCGTCCCCTTCTTGCACTCCCACACCTGGCTGTCAATCGCTTGTTTTCTAAACATATGAACATGCAACCCCAGCTTTACACATCAACAATAAAAGTCACCCAACTTGCCATGATGTCAGAACTGAGCAACATCTTATAAACCCTGTCCTAACAAGACTTCAGAGAAGAAAGCATGCATAAGCTAATTTTACATATAAGTTACTTTAACACTTCCCTAAATAGCATTCTCACAAGCATCATTTGCAATGGCAAAGTTTATAATCTTTAACTGAAATCACTTTGCTTTGGAAATGTAATGTTTTGAATGCCTCTTAGCTTATCAAAATATGAAATCATTTGCCTTTACATGGGTTCAAAACTAACAATCATAGCTAAATATATCTTACTACAATTAAATAAAAAAGAAACTAAAAACTTATAAATCACATATATATTATCCCATCACTGAAACAATTCAAAAGTACACATGCCCTAAACTGACAAAAGAGTAAATATTACAATCTGTTCTGGAAATAGTTCACAATCTTGGGGTTTTATTCCACACTGCACACTAAACCACAAAGGGTTTATTTCTGAGCACCGACACGGCTGTGGACGAGCTACGCCACCTCTGTGCGTGAATGTCTGCATCTCGCAGTGTGCAGAACAGCAGAACAGCCAGCGCCAAGGCTCAGGAGGACTCACAGGCAGCATGTGCGACCATGCTCACCACACTGCAAGGGCCATGTAAGAAATAAGAAGAAAGTAACACTATTGCCAGCCCTGTTTCATTTTTAAACACTGGCTAAACTCTTGTTAAATTATGTTCTCCTGATAGAATCATCCTCATCTCTGTCCTGGTTTCTCCCAAAGCACATTCTACCGAAGTACATTCCATTACTATCAATTTAAGTTACTGCTATATCTCAAAAGTCATTAATAAAATGTTACTTCTCAAATGGTTTACGGTTAGGCACTCTGAAAGGTACTTAACTACAAAAGAATTAGCTGTAAGCCAATATTCAAGTGATAAAGATTTATCAAAATAATTCTCAAGTTTAAAGAAAATCCCTAGTGCAGTAAAAATGCAGTATTCAAAAAAATCAATAAAGAAAAAGACTGACATTATGCCCAAAGATACAGCCTAGTAGTTAATGAATGAAAGATTAAATGAACAAGCAATACATGAATGTATTCCTGGCCACAAATTTTCACATTCTGAACAATACCACTAAAAAACAGATACTCTAGGTATGTTTAAGAGTAACTACTGAATTGTCTCATCATATTTATATAACCAAGTAATAGTGAATAACCTGTAAGAGACTCAACTAACCAACCCTAATTTGTCCCCAAACACCTGCCATCTGCACTACAGCATGAGGACACCGGCCATGGTCCCTGCCCTCACTGAGTTTATGGCCTAGTGGAGAACAAAACTGAGGAAGTAAGCAGTAACCTCTGGGCATCTACTAAGCAGTCTAAGAATTTCCAGAGGTAACACACAGTAAACTGCAGGGGTCTCAGAGGGAATGACAACAGGACTAAGGCAGGAAGCACCACTGCTGTTACAGGCCACAAGGGCAGAGAGAAAATATGGCACATATTCTGCTCAGCAACACACAGTAACACATCTCTGACGGTTCTGCTCCTTGACTATTTTGTCTTCAGGCTCACATGCCACCTTCCTTTTATGTATTTACTTACGTGTCTTTCCTCCACTGGACTGAGAGTTCCCAAAGTACAAGAATCATCCTAAGTAGTCCTGTACAGTAGCTCCAGGCTAGCATACGCGGGCTGAATGAGTATTCAGGAAGGGCCCACCACCAGGAAAAAGATTCTCCTGACTCCAGGAAGGGGACTGTTCCCATGGACCACTTCCCTGGGCATAGCCAGTGCCTCGCAGGTGGGAGCACATCTGTCCTGAGGAATTTAGGGTTAACTCACATCCCAGAGCTCTCTGAAAAAGCATGTTCAGGGGTCTATTTAGGCAGCCACTTATTACTGGGAAGTTGAAGCCCTCTAGCCCTTGAAGTGGCCTGGTGGATTTAAATGTAGGGCAAGGACTTCAGGAGCACTGGTGCTTAGCATAAACAGCAAAGAGAGTTCACCAGGCCAAACCAAAGAAGGGAATTAACTCACTCATGAATCCCAAACACTCTTCTGCTCACTGGCTGAGAAACTGCCATCTGGAAGGCTCAGCAGATGAAAGGAACTGCTGCTGGAATATATCTAGTTGGCAGAGAACACAAAATGCCAGAACTCGCAAAAAATCATATAATTGTGATTAACTCATTTCACCTTTCCTTTCAGCCAATCCAAATTCAGCCTGTTGTAGCTATTTAACGATAACAGAAACCTTGCAAATACTTTGCTGAATCATTCGGCTGGCAAATCGTTGACAAGACCTGTACAGTTCCCACATTCTAATGCTCCGGCAGCTGTGTTCTCCACAGCAAGCAGAGCGCTCCCCCTACAAAACCTTTATACCCAGAAAAGTGGGGAGGATGCCTACAGTTCACTGAGCCCATCACCCACCTCTCTTCTGCACAGCTAAGATCTCAGACACACATGGTCTTCACTGAGCATCTTTCATCCTTGACCCTGGGCGACTGTATCCGTATCTATGTGATGAGTGCACCTGTGTTCATCACTCCTGTTTGTCCACCTTTTCCTCACTGCAGGAGCCTCCTGGAGTCTTCCTTGGATGCCTGGCCCTGCAGGTCCAACATGAAGGAGTCTACCACATCAAGGTCTGGACCAACAGCTGCACGAAAGCCAGGCTAGCAAAAGGCTTTTGCTGTTATGTTCTGAGACCTCAGGTTATGGAGTCTGATAAAAATGGACTAGTGTTACAAAAAGTCATTTTCCCCTGAAGGCACCCAGCATTTGGAAAATAACTTTCAAAGCCTGTTCTTACTATACTCTTCAGAGCCTTTTCTGAGGCAGGCAAAGCCAGCTCCAAATTAAAGAAAAACAAAGTCTACGGGCCTGGGTCATAACAAGCCTTAGAAACCAGGGCCATATGCCACCTACTAGGCATTTTTTTCCAACAAGATCACCCCAGCACTGTCCACACCACCTTCTCTGGGTGGAGAGAAAGGGAGAAACAAAGTGCCTTTCACTGTGTGCCTTTCACTGAGCCCCACTAAACACAAGGCCAACTGGGGACAGTGTACCCTGGGAGGAGAACAGCTCCCTGAACAAATGCAGCAGCTTCCTCGCCCCTTCGATTACTTCCGTCATCCTACAACCGGCAGAAGTACCTATCCTCTGCCACCCTGTGTTTACTGCCCATTTCCGCAACAGTCTTAATGCCTCCCACGGCCACCTTCCAAAACCCCAAGTGCAGAGAGAACACACTTACCTCTTCAAAAAGTTAAAACATACATTTCTGTATATGCTCCCAGAATTTCTAGAATAAAAATTCTCCTCAGTCAGAACAGGAAGTAGGCAACAGCACCCCCAAACCTAGTCCTCCTGCTCTAGGAGCCTTTCTCTGAATGGTTTCATATTTCTGGGCTTTGTAAAAGGTCACCATATATGCTGTCCACCAAAACGGATATTTCTGGAAGGAAAGGGAGTACTGTTAATGATTATATGGTATAAACTCATGCTGTCTTATGACATACTTTCATTCCTCTGCCCTGGATGCTGCATTAAATAGATACACCCTGTTCCCTTAAAACTGACCAGCTAGCACACAGTACAGATTCTTAGTCACGTTTCTCATCACTGACATGCAGCACCTCACACCTACAACTTAAGGGAAGAGCAATTTATTCTGGCTCACAGTTACAGTCCATGGTCAGCAGAACACAGGTGGCAAACCTATGATACACATGATGCAGCCAGCTGTTTGTTATCACGGGCAGCATGAAAAGGCCTGGGCGGAGGAAAGCTGCTCACATGATGGCAGCCAGGATGCAGTGAGAAGAAGCAAAAAGTTGAGCTGTGACACACACCCTTGCAGTCAAGACCCCAGTGACCACCTCTTCTGACCAGACCCCCCACTTAACAGCAAGGCAACTCAAATAATCACCTAAACATGTAATGATGCTCTAAGCTACATTAACCTCCCTGAGGTGTGGAGGCTGGGGTGAGAACAAGAAGAGAAGGCTGAAAGGATAAGGTGCAGGAGCTCCAAGGAGGCAAAGCAGACCAGGTAGCAGGAAGCTGAAGGTTATTTGTGGGGTGGAAGCAACACGAAATGGGGTAGAAAAGGTGGAGAGTGGGCCACAGGGCGGAAAGCAAGAGGCAGACCACAGGCGACCAGTGAAGTTGAGAGGACAGTGGCTTTGACCAAGGCAATGTTTCTCACAGTAGACTAAGAAAAGAGAGATTGAATGACAATGTCCAAAACCATGGGGAAAGAGTAGGAAGGTTTCTAAGATTCTCAGACAGGTAGGGAAAAGGACCTGAACCTAAGACAGCAAAGCAGGTGCCCTATGTAACCCTAAATTGCCTTAGGGTGGCCTTGTAATTTTTTTTGTACAGTGTAAACCACCGTCCCTGATGACAATGTTAAAATGAAATGCAAACATTAAAACTATCCTACCTTAGTTTCCTATGCCCCACACATCAATGAAGGTTGCAGCAATCTAAATAAGACAGTTGCCTAAACAACTGAAGAATGGTGTTGGCAGCAACCTTTCGAGTATGTCACCCAATAATACAACTGATACATTATTAGAATTATGAGCAATACCGGAAGTTGCCCTTCACCTTTAAAGATGGCATTTTAATCTCAAATCCTTTTTAGGGTGGAAAACCTAAAATTATATATGGTTCTGGTTTATTTCATCACTTCAAAGAACAATCTTGTTTTTAAACAGGAATCAAAATGACTGAGAGAATCTATAAATACACAGGAAGAAAGAACAGGTTAAAAAATAGGTATACCACCAACTCTCAAGATTGGATTTTCATAAAATAGCTCACAAATAGGAAAGGAAACATTGTATAGTCTCTTTTGCATATAAAACTAAGGACTCTAATGTCCTTGAAAGTGATCAATCACAGTAAAAAGTATTAAAATTTTGGGGTTTTTAAGATCATGTACAAAGCATTGACGTTTTTCCATGACCTTGATAGAACAGAGACAAATTCACAGGAGTGTCAAGAGCTGGTCCACGGGCCCCACTCACAGACAGGAGTGGCAGCTCTTTAGGAGCTCTCTTCTGGACACGTAAAATGGTGACAGATAAATGAGTACTGCCTTTCTTTCACTAGTGGAAAATGAACATGACAACCGAAGTCTGCATTACTTTTCCTACCCAACACTGCCACATCCCAGATTTTCAAGGGAAGTTTCCATTTCATGTATTCAAATACTACCAACTGATAGGCAAAAATAGGCACTTTATTTTCCTTTCTGAGTTATAATGTTTGCAATACTATTTAATAAATGTGGTTTACTTTATACATGCTATTATACAATGTTTGCTAAGAGTCCACACATGGAGGAGAAAAATCCTTCATTGGATGATTTAACCCAAATTGAACTTTGGAAATAGTCAACCCTTCCGTATCTTACTGAACAAATCTTAACTCAATAAAGGGTTCCAGAAAGTTTCCTAGAAACATGAAGAAGGGAGCTGTGGCCCTGGAAAGAAAGATATTCTGGACACGTAAAATGGTGACAGATAAATCTCTACAAATGAAGACCACAGCAGAGGTGGGGAGAATAAAGCGCAGATGATTAAAGGATTAAAGGGATTATAAGTCCATGTCAAGGAAATAGAATAAGAGACAAAAACAGTTCATTCTTTTGAACATCTTTTAGGTTTGAACTAAAGGGGATCCTAGTAGTTGGGATTCTGAAGTACTCAGAAACTACTACACAAGTTGGCCTACCAGCCTGTCAGAGTGACAGGTAAGAGAGGGCAGAAGCACAGGGGGAGAGAGCCAAGTATCACAGGCATTTTCCCCACATCTCCACTGTCAGCCTCCACACCTGCACATCTTTCCACATCGTACGAGAGGGAAAATATTAGCTCACATTCAGTTCGCGTGTTGCAGTTAACTAAGCACTCACACGTTTTCTTATTTAGCCATTCATGCCTCCAAAATAATTTGCAGAATGCCTTCTAGGATCCAGGCCCTACCAAACACTGGGCTAAAATCCCATCATCTGGGTCCTGTACCACAATACAACAGGAAAGACCTGTGGGAAACAGGTCTCTCAATGAGTCAGCACTAAGCAAGGGTCCTCAAAGCAAGATCCCTATGGACGTGCAACCCCATTAGTAATCCCTACATGATGAAGGGACTTAGAGACTGATTTTTTTTTTCATATTTGTAAAACGGTTCCAATGATGGACTGAGCTACACAGAACAGAACCCACATGATTTAGCAGCTTCTAAAACTCACCATTTAATAGCCAGTTTGTATTTTAACCACGTTAACTCACCTTTGGTTTATCCTCCAGAAAACAATTTGCTGTGGATAAAAGAACTTCAAGTGAAAAGTAAGGTGCTACAGAGGGAAAAAAGAAGAGAGTACAAAATGGAAGAAAGCAGACTGCTCAGAAGCACTCAAACTGAAAAAGGCACAGAATGCCAGAGTGTCACTTCTAGCTGTGGAATGCCCCCTCTCTGTTCATGCCATCCAACTGGCCACAAGAAAAATATACTAATTCTCTAGTTTTACACAGACTTAGAGGTGTGTGGCTGTGGTGGTACTGATGTTTTACATCTAGAGACTAAACTCAGGGCTTCACACCTGACAGGCACATGCTCTACCACTGAGCACAGCTCTCCGCACTTTTGATGATTTTTAAAATACTTTTGGAAAAGAGCAACAAGAAAGACATGCTAAAGGACTGAACCACTAAAATGGGGTCTCCCTGTGTGATGAGGTGGAGAGGTGGGTAGAGGAAGTTTAGGGAAAAGCAAACAAAGGCTGTAATTCTAGAACCAACTCTTACAAGAATAACAGTAACAGCAGCAGCACCTAATCAGGTCCTGAGATAAGTGCTTTGCACTCATGACCTCTATTCTTTACAAATTTTTTATGGTAGATACCATACATTTGATAAAAGAAATGGCAGGAACATATTACTGAAAGCAGAGAAAAATGCAAAGTTACAGGATCAGGAAACAATTAAATTCATAATTTGACAGCTGCCTACACCCCTCTTAGCATGGGTAGAAGAAAAAGGTCCAAGTTATGCTTGCAGACCCAGTGGGCTGGGGCACAGCAAGGACCCCTGAACCCAGGGAACCTGCACACCCTTTTGCTCCTTCCACATAAGCCTGGGAGAATGAATATGGATATGAAAATATGAGATGTAAGAAACAGGTGAGGTCCTCACAATGGTGTTTAGCTTTAATCCTGTACAAATGAAGACCATTTAAATGTTTAAAGAAGGCGAGTGTGACACAATCGTATCTCCCTCCCTGCAGCAGTGGGGAGAATGGGGAGCTGGAGAAGGAAGCGAAGCATTGCAATAAGGCAAGGGAAAAACGGAATGGTCTGACCCAAGGCCAGAATAGGTGGTACAGAGGAGAATTAGCACAATGACTGAACTGAAGTTGAGCAAGTTGTATTACTTGCAGTACTGGCCAAGGTCTAAGATTATAGACTACAGAGAAGATAACAAGTTAGCCTAATAGCTTTGTGGATGATAAATACAGAAAACATAAAACACCTAGGTCAGAGACAAAGAACAGTTTATTACTCATAGCACAGCAGTAGCCAAAATACTGTATGGGCATGTGCACTAGTCCCCAGCTCCAATGCCCATAGCACAGTGCAAAGAGAGCTCACACAGTTCTATGCATTACCAGACACGACTCCTGAATTTAGGGAACCAAAATATTTTTTAATGGGCATCTGTCTTCCAAGGTTTTCTGCCATACAAACATCCTTGAGAAGTTAGTCCAGAACAAAGACAACCAGTACCTTAGCTCTGAAGATGTGCTGAAACATGAGACACCAATGGAGAACTATCTCCCAACGCTTTAACTACAAAGAAACTCAGATTCAAAAAGTTTGAAATGAGACAGGTATAACACAGCTGGAAAGTAACAGAAATGAAGTTCAAAGTGAGACTTTACGATGCTGAGTTCCACTGCCTCACACAACTCAAATCCTGTTACATAAGACGCAATAACGTTTGCTGGGAGGAGAGGGCATGACAGTGATAAACAGAATAGGCTTCCCTAGAGGTTGTCTAGTCCAGTTCACTTGGGAAAGAAGGCACATACTACAGACAGGTAACTCTATCTTGCTATAACGATAGTACAAGCTCCTCTTGTGCTGACTGTTTCAAAAGTCAAATGGCAGGACAGAATTAGGCACTTGTAGAAAGCAACAATGGTACAATATATGTATATGAGGGTAAGGGTGAGTTTCACATCCAAGCCTGTTAGTTCCTTCCAAGTCCCTGAAAAATATTAGATTTTATATAAGAATTCCAGTAGAAGGCTGAAAGAGTTCATTAGTACTCATTCTTTATTTCCTAATACGATTTTCAGGGTATTGCAATAAAAATAACTTTACATATTAAAAAGATCTCTATTAACCTGTGCATTAAGACTAGCTCACACTTCACACATATAATTAAAAGAAAAATTTTATTTACAATTTGTTTCTGACCAAATGTCAGAGGTTCACTTTTGAAACAATGGGGGTGAGGTTTCAACATCTTACTCCTTATATATGAGCTCTGGGAGTTTCCCTTCCATCTAGAATCTTAACTTCAGGGCTAATAACAATAAGACATTATTCTTTTGAAAGGAAAAGGGACAAAAACCTACTGCAGATCCAAGCAAATGTACTTTTTTAAAAAAAGATTTATTCACAGTAACTAAAACCTGGAAATAATCTAAACAAAGGAATGGGTAAATAGATAATGATAGATTTACACAATGAAATACTGCTCACCAATTAAAAGAAACAAACTACTCATGCCCAAAACAGCACGCTGAGTCTCAAAAATTTTATGTGGAGTAAAAGAAGCCTTACACAAAAGAGCACATGCTGTATGTTTCCATTTATAGGAATTTCTAAATCAGGCAAAACTAATATATGGCCACGTGAATCAGATCCAAAATTCCTGGGGTGCGAACAGGACAGGGAATGACTAGAAAGCTGTAGGAGTGGAGATTACTTTCTGGGGTGATGTAAAATATCAGGCCCTCATCTCTGGTAGTCTAGAGCTTATATCAGATAAGCAAGCAGGAAGTATAGAGGCAAAAATGGCTGGCCAATTGGAGACTAGTTCTTACAATGTGCATCATAGTGCCCAACTATGTATCACAGTGACCAGCTGTTTCTAAGAAACAAGAGTAACAGGAACTGTAACCGGAACTATTACCTGGGCAAAAAACAAACTGACGTATACTAGCTGCGGGGTACATCTCCTGCTACATTAGTTCAAAGACCCCTCTTGGCTTGGCCATGCTTGCTAAGAATGTTACTGTAATCTGATCCCCTTTCATTTCAAAGGTGTTAGACCTTCATGGAAGTCTTCTCCCACATTTTCTAGCCCCATTTATTCTTTTTTTCCTTTAAAAGATAAAAGAGCAAAAACATATTAACAAACACACAGACATAAACACCACAAAAACAATAAAAGCAATACAGAATTTCAGACAAGGTGATCAGAAATTAACAATGGGTGTTGTATTACATATTCTTATCTTCAAATTGGTTACTCAGTTAAACAAATATAGGCATGTAAGATTAATCAAACAATTAAACATTAACTGTTCCTCTCCATAAAGCAATAGAAATTAGTAATACAATTATCTTAGCTATCTTATGTACACATACGTACATATTTTTTCTCTTCTTTCTGTCTTTTTTTCCCTCATTCTAGTTATTCTTTCCTTTTGAGCAGTTTCTTTCCCTTTCACAATATCTATTGTATCTTTTAGATTTTATTTATTCTTTCAGGTTCTTACACTAGTGAGACAATATGGTGTTTACACAAGTGGGACTCATTTATTTCACTTATGAGTACGGTCTCTAGTTGATCCATTTACCTATAAAAGCCTCGAGTTTGGGGCTGGGGATTTAGCTCAGCGGCAAAAGCGCCTGCCTGGCATGCGCAAGGTCGTGAGTTCAGTTCCCGGTACCAGAGAAAAACCAAAAAAAAAAAAAAAAAAAAAAAGCCTCGAGTTTATCTTTCTTTATAGCTGAGTAATAATCCTTTATATAAAAATACCACATCTTTCTTATCCACTCCTCAGTTGATGGGCATTTGGGTTCCTTCCACGATTTAACTATTACAAATTGTGCTGCTATACACATGGGTGCACATATATCACTGTGGTATGATGTTGTTAGTTCTTCTGGAAAAATACCCAAAAGGGAAATAGCTAGGTTGAATGGGATCTCTAGTCCTAGTTTACTAAGGAATCTCCAGACTGATCTCCACAGTGGGTGCACCAGTCTATACTCCCACCAGCAGTGGAGAAGAGTTCCCTTTTCCCCCCATAGCCCCTCCAGAATTTGTTATTGGTTGACTTCTTGATGACAGCCATTCTTTCTGGGGTGAGATGGAATCTCGGTGTTGTTTTAATTTGCATTTCTTGAATGACTAATTATGTTGAACAGTCCTTTCATGTATTTGCCATTTGTATTTCTTTACATGAGAAGTGTGTATTCATCTCAGATGCCCATTTTTGCATTGGGTCTTTGAATGTGGGGGATCTGATTTTTTTTAATTCTTTATGTATGTTCTAAATAAAAGTTCTTTGTCTGAGGGACAGTTGGCTAAAATTTTTTCCCAATTTGTAACTTTTCCTTTCATTCTGCTGGTGATTTCTGTAGATGTACAAAAACTTTTCAGTAAGATGAGATTCCAGTTGTTGATTCTTTGAAGTATTTCCTGTGCAGTTTGGTTTTTGTTCATGAACTCTCTGCCTAACCCTATGTCTTCAAGATTTTTACCTACTTTCTCTTCCAGTAGATTCAGTGTGTCTGTTTTAATATTTAGATCTGTGATCCATTTTGACTTGAGTTAGCTACATGGTGACAGACATGGGTCTAGTTTCAGTCAGCATGTGGCAAGCAAGTTTTTCCAGCACCATTTATTAAAGAGGCTATCTTTCGTCCAATGAACTTGTTTGGCCCCTTTATCAAAGATAAGGTGGCTGAGTGTGTTTGTGGTTGTGGCTGCATCTTCCAGTCTGTTCCACTGATCCTCAGCTCTGTTTTTTGCCAATGCCATGTTGATTTTATCACAGTAGCTTTGTAGTATGATTTCAAATCAAGGATTGTCGTGCCACCTGACTTGTCTTTGTTGCCCAGGATTGCTTTTGCTATTCTGGATCTCTTCTGGTTCCAAATGAATTTTAAGAATGTTTTCTCTAGATCTGTGAGGTAAACTAATGATATTTTAATTGGGGTTGCATGCAAATATACTTTTATAGATAAATAACAAGGAAAAACACAAAGAAGCACTGCTCTGAACAAATGTTTGTAAGTGGCTCTTATCATCTTCATAACTGTTAATAATAAATCTCTAAATTACCTAAACCAGCTTAGAGATAATCTCAGTGTCATTCTCCGATAATTTGGTTAACTGATGGCTTGAAGACATTCCATAAATGTCAAAAAGCAAACTTAGAAATTATCTTCCACAGTCCAACTTCCACAGAGCCAGGCTGTTTCAAAGAATGGCTCTTCCCACCCCATCTTAGTTCTGCTTCACTCCTTTGGCCTGGATTTTCCCATTCCATCTCTTTTTGCAAGACCAGATACCCACAATCTCTATATCTTACCCCTGCCTGGCTATAGTTTGTGCCCACCAGGGTTGCCCATGCTCCTACCATCATATTCTCTTCTTCACTGTGACAAGTAACACTGGCCTCTGTTCATCTGCCCTCTTAAGTGTCATTTTTAATCTTACCTAACTCAGTTAGGTCTTAATTTTCAAAATGATCCCCTAAGGAACATATAAGAAACACCAGCATTATATCACAGAACAAATGACTGGTCAGACTGGGCAAGCACGGCCACAGTGGACAGCTGAGCTAAGCACAAGAGGAAAGAAAGGTCCCGCAGAGAGGGGCATGTGGAAGCTGCCCTGGGTAGAAAACGCTAAGGAAAGACAGTGCTCCGTCTCTGCCTGTGGCGAAAAACGATGGGAAACCAGGCTGGCCCCAGGGAAAAGCACTTTCACACAAAGCACACTTCCTGAGCGGGAAAGCCGAGGCTCCTGGGCACTGCGGACACCCTCCTTGGGTGCGGAAAAGGAACCAAGCAGTTCTGCTGAGCGTCGCTGCTGCACATGTGCCCACATGCTCAGCCCTCTCCCAAGTGGCGCCCAAGGCTATGGAGATATCATCTTGCTGACCTTCACAGCGGCCCCACGGGTAGGTACAACTGTTGTCCACTTTCTGCCCCAAAGAAGCAGTTCGGCTCATGGTCATGTGGCTGAGAAGTGGCAAGTGCCATATCTGAGCCCATACAACCTCACTCTTAACCACTGTCGTGCACATCCCTATTCCACACATGACACACTGTATGCCACTGCATACTCTCTGGAGCACATCAGTGCAACACAAACAACAAAATGCTTTCCTTGGATAACTGCATCGAGCAACAAAAACCAAACAGGTCATATGTGATTTTGTGGATTGTTTTTGTCACCACAAAATCTTCAAATACCTAATAGCTTGTTTAACTAAAATATGAACAATATTAGAGAAGACAAACAATTTCAAACAATGCCTATCCCGTCCAGTTTAATATATTCAGTATGCAATTTTATGTGCAAATTAATTGAAGGCCTTTGTGTTTCTGCTAACTTAAAAGCTACATATGGAACCCATATGAGGCAGGGGGATTTGAGTGTGCTCATTCCAAAGCATAAGAGTAATCCCTAAATAACCTGAAGCTCACTTAACGCAAGCCAGGTCGATGTTCATCAAAATGACCGTGCCAAAACTGCTCATGAGGACCCAATGGACGCCAAGTGCTGGGACTTGGCAACCTGGGAAGCTGGATGAGCACACATCCTACAAACCGCACAAGCCAAGCCCAAGCTTCCATGTTCTGTGTCTAAATGGTAAACAGATGCCTCCCCCTGGGCTCAGCTAAAACTGGACCCACAGGGAAAAAAGCTTCCCCTCTACACACTATCCCTACTGTGTGAGGCCAAGACTGTCCAAGGTTCCTGACACACTGAGTCCCCAGAAGAGCAGTTCTGTTCCCATTTTATAAAGAAGACCTTTGCTTGAAGGGTAAGGGGTGGGGGGAGTCCCCACTGTAAACAAGGAAGAAATAGTGGGATGAGGTGACTGATAAAAATGCGCAGGCCTAAATGGATTCTAAGCTCCTTTTCAAAATATAACTCCTCAGGTTATATAATCAGGACTGCAAAAGACCAATTAAAACATAGTTCCAGGGCTGGGATATATCTCAGTGACACAGCCCCTGCCTGGCAAGGATGAGGTCAATTCATGGTACCCACAAAAACAAAAAACATAGCTCCAATACTCAGGTATTACAAAGATAGGCCAAAGATTGGTGAAATAACTATTTGCCCAGTCATTTCTGTTCATAAGAATTCTACCTTCTGTTCTTCCACTTGCAAGTCAACCTTCTTAAAGACTGAGAAAGATTTGGTTTCTGTAAAAGCGAAGTATTCTATCTTAATTTTGTAATTTAAAAGAAAGAAAAGAGGAGGGGAGGGAATATTCAATAGAAAAGATCCTTAAAATTTAAAACTGCACTTTGATAGGTCCTCAGCAATAATTAATGATCTGTTGGTTGTATTCAGCTAAGATGTAATAATTTCATAGTGGAAAGAGCTTATTTTCTAGTTTTCAAGAATCCAAAATACAATAATAGTTCTTTTATGCTTATACCTTAATAAAATTAATTTCTAGTTCTTATTTTTAATATTTAAAAAGTTTCAGTTTGTATATTTACAATACACTGTGACAAGGAAATTTAACTCATCATAAACGAAAATGTTGTGGTCACATGATAATTTAGCTTCTCTTCTTTTTCTCCAGAGTATGTATCAATGTTAAAAAGAAGGACAAGGATATATGTACATTAGTATTTAATATCATCAAGGATGTATATTGATAATATATTTTAAATCCAGGGATATACTTAACATTTAATGGAACACATACATATATGTATTTGGAAAACGTGAAAGATATGTCAATGCTTTTTTGGTGATAACTCCTTTACTTCTAAAATACTGATTCTGCATCTTAAGATAAGTAAACACTAATTTAAAACTTATGCAATTATTTCCAATCCTCACTGAACAGCAATTTTAAAACTCTCAAAGCATACAGAGAATATAAGGGATTATTAAATATTACAGACTGAAGGAAAAAATGAAAATGTCACATATAGTTACATCATCTAGACAACTCTTCATGTAATTTAGTCTTTCAAAAAGCAATATGCAAAGTTGTAAGAACTGGTACCAAAGAAACACCATATTTCTTAGGATTCCAGTTCTGAAGTAAAACATAATGTAGTACTACTGCACGGCTTTTCTCTGTGAGTCACCATGTGGCCCATCCTTGTGTAAGTAGGGCACCAACCACAAAACAGGTGTCCCGGAAGTTTCCAGCCACATTTATTTGTCTACAGGAAGTCATGGCTTAAAAGAATTTAAAACTAGGAGCCTGATTTCTTGAGTTTTGTTGCCCAATTATTTAACATCTGCAACTCCTTCCATTAAAAGTATAGGATTTTCCAAATGCCTACAAGAGAGTTACTGATTTTATCTTTTCTTCTTCTGGTTGTGTGAAATTGATCTTTATTCGCATGGTATCTACTCTGCAGGTTGAAAGCCTTATTCAGAATGTTTTTTTGGTGGTGGGGGGGAGATGCCAGCAAAGCCAGAATAAATATTTATAAACTGGTGATATAAGAGTACATTTTTCCTCCACAAAGTTGATGAACTGCAGTTTGCTAAATTTGAATCTACACAGGCAACTACAAGCGAAACTCTAAAATATTGTTTCATTTTTCTTTTGGGGTATTTGCTGCTCTCAGAATATCTGAGTAGGACTTTCTACTTTTATTACAGTGTTACCAAAAGAAAGAGATATTGGGAGTATGATAACTTCCTTTTCTCTAAAAAAAAAAAAAGCTAATTATTGTGGCTGCATTGTTTTTACAGTAGAAAAGCATAGAGCACTCTTTTTTAAAAATGAAATAAAGGACTCATTTCAAAGTTGAACATGAGCAACAGTAACCTGAAGGAGCAGAGGAAGAGGCCCACCAAGACAAATCTCCTAGCATTTAAGGTTCACTTCTGTTAGCCTGAGATACAATTTTCAAGGTGATTTTCTTCTCATACCTAAAATGGAACTACTTAGTGGGTCTGGGTTTGCAACTTCTCAGAAATGAAAGCTGCCCCTCTTCCCTGATTCCCCTAGGAAACAGAGGGCAGAGCAGGTGAACCTTTAAAACACATCCTTCCAACCAATTTACTTCTAGAGGCCCCGGCTTATAAATGCACACCTTCTGCAATTACTTCAAGGCAGTGCTTCCCAATGTAAGATTCCTAGTGATCTGCAATGCCAGAAGAGATCATTTTAAAATACAGCACTTAATAACCTTGAGTAAGAAAGTTATTTCCTTGCAATATTCTTTTAATCCTCTGGTCTGGTCAAGAAGAAAGTCTCCATTTGATGCCAGAATGTCAAACCCTCGCTGTACTTGTTAACTTCCAGTGTAACAAAGGAAACAAGACTCCAACCTGGGGATGCCAGCAGGCATCCATAACTACCTATAAGTTAAAAAGCCATGTGTTACTGTCAGGGCATGCATTTGAATAGTGATATTTTTAAATTTTCCTTTTTAAACAGTATATCTAAGGTTTGACAATGAAGTCCATTTAGAAGAAATTAAGTTTAAAACTTACAAGTGCCTTGCAACTCAAAGTATGACCAGAAACACTGGCATCAGCTAAAAGTGAGTTTAGGCCGGCATCTCCAGCCTGCTCACCAACCGTATCTGAATATGCATTTTAAACAGGAGCCTACTGTAAATTCCAACACCTGAGAAACTCTAGGATAGCTAAAGAGTTTGTCCTTTGGGACTCCGGGCTTCAGATCATCAGTTTGGCACTCAGTCCTTCAGTCACAAAAACTGGCCAGCAAGGCTCACAGGAGGTAACCAGGCCTCTTTACCCAATGGGGAATCACAACCTATGTATGGATGGTGACACTGATAATAAATCTAAAACACAGCTAGGGGGAGTTTAAGGGATGTTTCTGGTGGACTAAACATGAAATATATTTCTATAAAACCCAAGATCCAAGTTCAAGACCAGCCTGGGCAACTTAGTGACTTAGCAAGAAGACCCTGTCTTGAAAAACTTTTTTTAAAAATTCTGAAGGGCTGGGGATGTAGCTCAGCGCAAAGACCCTGAGTTCAACCTAGGTTCAAATCCTATTGACAGAAGATAGAGAGCTAGAGAGACAGACAGACAGATAATAGATAGACAGACAGATAGATAAAATAAAATCTACTTAACACTCCCCTTCACCCCTCCTCTTTCCTCTTTAAGTATTAGGGCTTTCAGGATACCTTCTGCACAGGAAAGAGTGACAAGGCTCCTGGATCCTACTACTTTAGCATGCCTTGGCCTTTTGTCCCAAAGCTGAGCCCAGTTGAAAAAAATTATGTGCAGAAATAGGACAGCTTTTATCTTCTGTATCAGGTGACAGTACTAGGGCAAAAGAGCACAAGCGCTCCATGCACCCCAGAAGAGAAGCTACTCTCCAAGTCACTCATTCACCACGATGGTGACCCATTTAGTCAATGACCCAGATAGTTCCAACCAAAACACTAGTTCTGCACGAACTGGAAACAGGCACAAGGGGAAAACTGAGTTATCTGTACCACTGACTAAATTCTCCCCTTTCTAACTGAAAGACTGTGTCTATAATACAGAGGAAAACTATGACCAAAATACGCAGGATTCATGATACCATAAAAATCTAAAAATACATTGTTCAAATGATACAGACAATTCCAAAATGCCCATGTTTTACAGTGCTTAATAAGTGTTTGTATCCTCCCATCCCGATCAGGTGTTAGGTCTAACACCAGAGCTAACATCCGAAGCTCATTTTCCCAGCACAAAATACTAATACAAGACAATATGGTTTTTGCAAAGTACATAATGAAGAGTGAATCTAACTGGGTGAAGGAAAATGAGAAAATTAACAACAAACAATAGCTATGAATTCATGGTCTGGTTTCCATGATAAGAATTACATGCCATTCACAGAAAATGAAAAGAACATTGTGAACATTTGTTAGATCTTTTTCTCCTTTAGTTATTTTGAGAATGCACTTATGTGGGCAGAACATTACAGCGAACAAAAAAATGTATGCTCCAGTGTAAGACTGTTTTAATGGTTCTGAAGGAAGTTAAGGACAAACAGCCAAAAGATACGATGGGTGTTGAGGAAAACAGAGTATAACTGCTAAGAACTACAGAGTATTCCAAGCAGTTTACACACTAATTCCTCTCATCCTCATGACAAAGATAAATGTGAGGTCTTAATATTACCATTAATGATATTAATTAGGCTTGGGGTATAAGTGCATGCACAAGGCACTGAGTTCAATCCCCAGCATCCAAAAATAATATTATTAATACTACTAAACAAGCCATTTTGCAAATGTGAAAAGGTTTAACCCCAGGAAAGTAATAAGATCAGAAGCCTGGAAATGGAGCTGGTTAAAAGTCAAGGTATGTTTGAAGTCCCAACTCCTTACCAGCAGAGTCTTCTGCCTGCCTATGACCAGGGCATTAGAATACACCCAAGCTAGCGGATCTTGTGTCACCCTCTAACACGGTGCCACACAAAGGTCAATGACCAGTGGTCTTCATTAGTTACAGGCATAGGCCATATTGATATAATAAAAGCTCAAAACAGGAGAACTAATTTTGGCACAAAAGGCATCATCAAGAAGTGTTCGACTTATTTGGCAGAATGGAGTTTTAAGCCTGCTTTTGGGGGGGGGCGGTATTAACACAGGGGAAATTTTCTGTTGAAAGCAAACATTTTACTTTGAGAAATGCTTAAGTCAAATGTTCCTACTTTATTGGGACTACTTAATTGAGTACAAAGCATTAAAATAGCTGGCCTGAATATTTATTAGAGCACCAGCTGTTCCCTCCGGATTTTTAGACTCAAGCCTTCATGCCAAGTGTAATTTAGAAAAAATTCGACAAGTAAAAGAGCCCTATGTCTTGTAATACATTTCTAAATGGTAAATAATAGCTGGAAGATGTATAGATCATCACTATGTCTTTTCAGTAGGAGAGCTAAAATGTTTTGCCATCCTTTTCCAAACACTATTTTGTTACTGAGGTAAGTGATTATCTTACTTAAAAATTAGACCTTGCAATTTATAATTATCAATCCTATACACATATATTACAGGCATAATATTACAGGGATAACCACAGGGCTTAAATGCCATTTTGCTTCTGGTTTTTGTTTTTTGTTTTTTTGGGTTTTTTTAGTAAGTGGTGGTAACCTCAGTAAATGCCTCAGAAAAAGAATATAAATTTTTATTAAAACTTACTTCTTTCAAAAGACTTCAAGTTAGACATAATCAAAAACCTAATATTCTAAACAGGAAAGCAAAAGAAAGAAAGGAAGAAGGGGGAGAGAGAAAGGGAAAAAGTAACGGGAAAACTCATGCACACTCTAAATACTGTACATGGAAACTTTTCTTGCTAAAGAGAACACAAATAGTCACGTTTGGGCCTTCTGTGTGATCTTTACTGTCACTTTTTTTGTAACAGTCCTGCAAATTTGGATCTGGTAAAACAAATGTCTCTTTCACAGCTTTATAGCAGAGTCAACTCGGGCAAAGCCCCTCCCCTCCCTGCACAGGAAGTGCGGACAGGGCTGAGCCTCCACAGAAACCCAGGGAAACTGAGGGAGAAAGGAAGAGCAGCAGCAGGCAGGGAGGGTGACTGTGCAGAGAAGGCTGGTCTGCTGTGTTCTGTCTGGTGTCAGTGGTCAGAACCAGTCGCCTGCACTGAAGTGCACAGTGCAGGCGGGACACCACAGCCCAGGACAGCAAGTCCAGTTTTTGGACTTGGCCCGCCAGCAGGATAACCATTTCTATCCCCATACGATGCCAATTGTTGGCATATTAATTACAACGTAAGTTCTCTTTAAAGAGATTTTCCTATTTTCTTTTTAAGGTTTGGAGTTTTAAAATAAACTGGTTTTTTTTATTAATTTAAAAATTCCATTAGGCAGGCTTTTTTTTTTCTTATAAGCAAACACCAGCTTCACGTGCTGATGTGTGGTCACACTCTACACCTTCCATGTGTCTCCTCTAGAGAGCAAAGATGGGCAATCGCATCTCCCCAAGAAAAACAAGCCAGAGCATCTCAACCCTGGCCTCGCACCAGAATCTCCTGTAGGCTTAAAACAAACAAACAAACAAAAAACACTAATTCCATCCTAGATGCACCTACTCAATCAGATCCCACAGTGGGAAGACTGAGGTTTTCTACCTTACTAATATGACTACAAAGGGAAGAAATATCAATGAATCATATAGAAATCACCATGAGTTAGTGAGAGGGACTTCCCTGCATGAAGAGAGTCAGATTTAAAAGCCCATACAAGCAGGAAAATGTTTTAATTTTTTTTTATTTTTTTTATTTTTTTGGTACTGGGAATCGAACTCAGAACCCTGCACTTGCCAGGCAGGTGCTTATGCCACTGAGCTATATCCCCAGCTCCAGTAAAATGTTTTAAATATACTTTCCTATCAAAATTCAAAAATATCTAAAGGCTTCCTTTTTTCTTTTTTTTAATTTAAGCAGGACTTCTGTTATGCTTTGGAAGTGCCCCCCATAAAGATCCTATCACAGGCTTAGGTGCCAGCCTATGGTGCAACTGGGAGGTAGTGGAACCTTTAAGTGTGGAGGCTCCTTGCAGAAATGAGGTCACTATGACATGGCCTTCAAGAAAATATGGAGACCTGGCCACTTCCTCCCACTGTCTGCTTCCCAGCCACCGTGAGGTGAGCAGCTTCCTTCACCAAGCACTCCTGCCCTGGTGCACAGCGCCACCACAGGCCTAGTGATCATGGACTCAAACTGTGAGCCAAAGTAAAC
This sequence comes from Chinchilla lanigera, assembly GCF_000276665.1. Lineage (NCBI taxonomy): Eukaryota > Metazoa > Chordata > Mammalia > Rodentia > Chinchillidae > Chinchilla > Chinchilla lanigera. The sequence goes on from NW_004955405.1 coordinate 8,887,429, forward strand.
CTCTCCTCCTTTTCAACTAATTCTCTCAGGTATCTGGTTGCAGTGACAGAAAGCTCTTTTCAAGCACTCTTTTCACGCAAAACCCTTCATTGGATCCCAAAATACAGAAACTAAATGGCCAAGATTCTCTGGAGGAAAGAGAGGTCAGAGGGGCCCTTGTGCAGCCTCTTTCCCTCCACAGCCCTCCCAGAAGCTCAGCAACACAAGCTGATAACCACCAGCCCTGGATAAAACATCTCTCCCCCGCATATTAAGTGGGAGAAATACACAGTACTAAATCTAAATTAAAACCATTAATTGGAAGGTTAAGGCTTCTGATGAGGACTTACATGGATGGATTTAACCTCAGGTTACCTGAAAATGAGGTGGAAATTTTATTTCACTAGAAATTCAACCAGAGACAACAACATCCCCTCACTGCCAGGAAAAGCCTGCACAGGTTAGCCTATTAGTAACTAATATTTGCAGCAAGAGATCTACTTTTACAAAGCTCTTTACATATACTATCTCATTTAAGACAGGATAACGACTCTGTAGAAACTTATGTTGCCATTTTTTAGATAAGCAACTGAAAATGGCTCTTTGATCTTCCAGAATAACCTACTCACAGCTACATTCTGCCTCCAGGCCCTGCTTTGCCTGGAGACTAGAGTGAGAAGACAAGACAAGAATGACAGCCCACTGCCCTCTGGATGGCTGGAACACTGGGAGGGAAATGTGTTCCACTCTGGTTACTGCACTCCTGGAGATATCCAAATGGGACTGCAGGCAGAGCAACATGGCCAGATTGAAGGACAATTAAAAAAGGTTAGATAGCAGTGATGGCAAACCTTTCAGGGAGGCAACCAAACTGCAACACAAAACCCACTTATCTATGGCAAAGTGCCAACGTTGCAATTAAACCTGAATACTGAAGTTTTAGTTTAGAAAAACCAACTCATATGTTAACATCTTTTGTCTTAAAAGAGAAACAAGACAGGTGCCAATAGGTTCACCACCACGGGTATCTGGAAGGAGGTCAGGGGAAGAAGCAAGTGGGGAGGGTGATCAAGAACAATCAAAATGTGATATATATTTACCAGTCCTCAAAATGAATGTGATTATTACATACCACAAAAACATACCAATAAAAAGCTTAAAAATTGAAAATGTTTAAAAGTTTTAAAAATGCAAGAAACGGCATATGAAATACATGGAGGAGTTGGGACTTGAAAAAGTTTAGCAATGACATATGGCTAATTTTTTTAATTAGGAAGGGAGCTAAGTACTCTGGTGGGATAAAGCGAGAGACACCCCAGCGCAGGGAGCAGACTGAGAAGCATGGAGCAGGGCTCACCATGAGACAGGCGCCAACATGCGGGCTAGAGGCACTGGCAAAGGATGTGAAGTACTGACCGCTAAGGAGGGCGACCCTGTGTGGAAGGGTAGTGGCAGCAGCTGGTCACATTTGGGGAGATTTAACAAATAAGTACAGTAAGAAGAATAGGAACAGGAATTTCATGTCAAAGAAGGGAGTAATAAATATGGAAAAGGCTAAATCCTCTGATATCAGGAATTTCCAGTATCACTGTCAATTTATGTCTTTTAAAAAATTAGATAAATAAACACAAATGCAAATGTGTGTGTAAATGTGTGTATGCACTCTACTCTTCTCCTACTGTACTCCTCAATAGCAATGAGCACACTAAGCAACCAAATCTTGGCTTCTAAATACCTTCTCCACTCAAAGGAACCAAAGCTCCCTGGAGACGCAAGTTAAATCACAAGATGAGCTTGAAACACCTTGTTCTGCCCGTGGAGAGGTAAGGGGCCCCAGAGCCAGCACAATAAGCTACCAGTGGCCACAGCTGGGCCCAGTTTAAACCTCAAAATATTGCACTAAGAAAAACAGGTGAAAACACACAGAAAAAAGAATTGCCAGGCATGGTGGCGCACACCTGTGATCCCAGCACTTGAGATCCTGCTGAGGCAGAAGGATCACCCTAAGTTTGAGGCCAGTCTGGACTATGTAATGAGTTCAAGGCCAGTCTTGAGACCTTGTCTCATAGTGAGACTTTGTCTCAAAACACCAAAACCAAAAAACAGAAAGAGAAAGCCATACATTGTTATGATGTTAATGAACTAATTAATTAAAAACCTGATGAGAACTGAGCTATTTGCATAGTTTCAATATAACACACCACAAAATCTTTATAAATTACAAAAGGAAAAAAAAAGTAGATATGGCAGAGAAGATTGACAGAAAGCACCTTAACCAAGTAACAATCACCAGGAGTTGGACAAGCAGAAATCAGTACCACCTGCTGCAGGGCAAAGAGAACACAGTGCACTTTTAAACTATTCCTGCCAACAATGCCCGGCCTGAATTTAAACTTGAGGAAATGCCAGACAAATCCAAACTGAAGGATATTCTACACAGTAACTGGCCTATAATCTTCAAAAGCATCAAGATCATGGCAGTGAAGAGCTAAAAGAAGCTAAAAAGATACAACCCAATATGATATGTAGCTTTGACCTGGATTCCTTTCCTTTGTGTTCAAAGACACTACTGGAACAACTGGGAAACAGAATGAGAGCCAAGGAGCGCATGTATCAATGTACTGTTTTGGCTTTAACATACTATCCTATTTTTACAGAAAATATACACTCAAGTGTTTATGTGATGCCGGCAACTTTGCCTCAAACAACTCAGAATTAAAAACAAATTCTTTGTACCACTTGTTATTTTTCTATAGGTATGAAATGTGTTTCAAAGTAAAAATTAAAAATCAACAAAAATAGAGTAGGAGAATGCAAGTTATGAGACAGATTATCTCTAGTTTGGGAATAGATGGAACTATAATGTTTAAAGTGGTCCAAAAACAGATTCAATCTTTAGAAAGCTGTGGGATATTACAGAGAAGCATTTCCCTAGGAAGTCAGAGATGATCCCCATGTACTTTTCAATAATTCTGCAATCCATTTATAAAACACTTAGTAAACATTACTGTGTTTTAGACAGCGTACGACACACTAGGCTTATGAAAAGGACTGAGAGACAGGATCTACACAGGAAGCCCTTGAAACCCACTGAAATATGGTGATTCAGGAAGTCTGAAGAAACTTAAGATAGTCATCAGTGTTGTATGTAGAAAGAAGCATATGACCCAAGAATATCCTCTTTACTACTCCAACTTTCATTGATGAATTTTCAACAGACTGCATAATAATGGATTATTCTATCATATTCTTGTTTTGTTTTTTGTTTCTTTGGTTTTTTTTCCAGTACCAGGAAATCAAACTCACGACCTTGCGCTTGCCAGGCAGGCACTGTGCCACTGAGCTAAATCCCCAGCCCCTCTATCATATTCTTTAAGAACATTTTTATGAATGTTAATCCTGGTATGTCAACTTCACTAAATTAAGAAATGCCTGCAGATTAGTACAGCACTCTCCTGGGTATGTCTGAGTGGGTCCTGGTCAGTAAGTATGGTCCCTCCCCCATTCCTCTACAACTATGCTCCCTATTCTATTCCCCAGCCACCGTGAAATAAGTAGCTTCACTTTACCACACCCTTCTACCAAGGTTCTTCTGCCTCAGAGCCAGCAAACTACGGACTGAACTCCCTCAAACTGTGAGCTAAATTAAATACCTTTAAATTGTGTGTGTTGTATACTGTTTGTGTGTCTTTAAATTGTGTGTGTTGTATACCTTTCCCCCCAGCAGGGGGAAAGCTGACTAATACAATTTCATCCTAATATTTTTTGGGCTTGCACGTGGTGGTAATTGTAGCATATACAAAAACTTTATCACTTTTCAATTATGAACAGTGTAAATGACTTACTTGATGTTTTATTTTAGAATAATAAGCATCTTCTAAAGTAAGTTTCAAAGAATGCTGAGCTACAGTTATCAAAGATACTCAACACTGCCAAAGTCACTTTATATCCCTGTGTTCCAATTCCTTTATCAGTCATAAAGTATAATATGCTGGTAAGACACTTTGAGATGCTTAGAAGAAAGACATAATAGTAAATCTCTGTTTAAGATACACACTGCCCTGGGTAAGGTGGCACATACTTGTCATCTCAGCTACTTAGGGGGTTGAGACAGGAGGTTGAGAATTGCTTGAACCTGAGATTTGAGATTAGCCTGGGCAATATAGCAATACCCCTCCACAAAAGCAAAATAAAAAGAAGGATGAAAAAATAGAAACAACACATTGCTTTCACCTTTTGCCAGGGACTACCTATTACTGTGGATGTTAGGACAGAATGATTCATTTAAATGACTATACCTGTGCAATTTCATGGGGCGGGGGGGGGGGGGGACAATTTTATTTGGTTTTCCAGCATTTCCCTTTGGCTTCATTTCAGTCATCAAGATATCATCAAGGGAGCATGCTCTGGCACCTTCTCACAGCCCCACAAAACAGTGGTCAGAACGAGTAAGTTAGTGTTGTTACCTTCCTCGTTGAGGTCTGTACACCTTTCTTACATTTTTCCCACATGACACTTCCATAACCATATTTAGCTTTCTTCCTACTGCCTCCCTGTAATTCCAAAGACAATTCAGACTCCCATATGGTTGCCATCGAAGCTAACAGATGTCTAGCAAATTAAAACAAAAATTATGACTTATAAACTGCTGATGTATCATCATTCCAGAACATCTTGCAATTTGTAATGAATCATAAGATAAGGTTTGCTACGTGATGCTCCCCCAAATGCCCTAAATCTCTCTCCTCTCTGAATTTAAGCCCTGTGGAAGCAAATTAAAGGCAACAGTCTGCCATCAACTCTGGATAGACCACTACCTATAACACAATATAATACTTGGAAACACACCAAAAAGAGAAATTTGGGCTCAAGTATCCAAGACTGTTCATAATCCTGGTACAGCAGAGAACAGATTCTCCCTCAAGTCCTTCAAACTTCCACTAAACTATGGAAACTTTTTTCTAATAAGTCACAATGAAATCTGTTGGAACCATTTGCCTCGCCTTCTTTGCAGGTGTTATTATCACCTGGTAGTTATGATGCCAAGATACCACACTACAGCATTCTAGAAGTTCCGTAGCCCATTCAAGAAGTTCTGTACCACTAGTATGGTATCTGGAGATAATGATTATTCATCATTTGGTAAATATTGAGCCACTGTGCTGAACAGTATTTATTTTAGTGAATCCTTAGAACTGTAACTCTGTTAGATAAAGTTATCTTCCTTTACAAACAAGAAATTAAGGCACAGAGAAGCAGATTATATTCTCCAAAGATGGCTTCACCTAACCTGATCTCTACAATTTCACCCTGACCCCTGTCCATTCACAGGTAGAATCTATTTCTCCACCCCCTTGAAACTGAGAGCGCCTATGTATGTTTTAACCAATGAAACAAATGACAGTGACTTAGGCCAGATGGCCAAAAGCTGCTTTTTCCAGTCTCGAGAGACAGGAAGAAACCATACGCAGGTGTTCTAGCCAGCCACTATGGCTAAGCCTGGCACAAGCATCAACCACCAGTCCTGACAGAGCAGCATTTCGGATATCCTGCCCCAAGGACATTCAGGTAACTCCAGCCTCAGCCATTTCTCCCTCAAACTGCACCAGGGTGTCACCCAGGCAAGCCTGACCAAATCACAGAACTGTGAACCACTAAGTCTGGGGGTGTTACGCAGCAATAAATAACCAGAATATGGAGATTAATTTACTACTAGCCTGAAACAGTTCAGTATCAGAGCCAGTGTCTAAAACATCTATTGCGAATGGTTAATGGAATGTAAGGATTCAGTACCTTTTCCTTCTTCCACCCCAAAGCAACATCAGGGTTCTCTGAGAAATATAACTGTATGATAACACCCTCAAAAGAATCAGTTTCCTCTGTCCTGAGTTGTTCTGATATATAGTAGGGAAAACTAGGTTTTCTCCACCACGCTGTGATAACTAATGAGAAAGGAACCTGTACAACATGTTGACTTTGTTACTCAGAATATCACTACAACTGTTACATAAAAGGATTCAGATTTTACACATGAAACTGTAATTCTAATAATAAAAATATATGTAATGACTCACACGACTACATTTGAGATTCACAGTGGGGAAAAGGAAGCAAGCATGTCATACCAGTAACTGAACAAGCCAAGGAATTAGTGAAAGTTTTTTTTTAAATGAAAAGACCTTTGAGGAAGAAATGAAAGTATTAAAGTTGGTCTTTAGCCAACTCTCAGTAAGAACAAAAGTCTGTATTTCAGTAAGTGCCCCACTATAATATATGCTATTTCCATTATATACTAATGTCCATCTCTTGTATTTTTTCCCCAGCATATGAGAACTCAACAGACCCATTCTATGTCAGAGGCGGGAAGAACTTTAAAACTCTACCAACTCTCAGTTGTAGTGAAAAACTGAGGCCCAGGGCAGTTAACTGACTGACAGAACAACTGCACTAGAGACCTCAAATAAGACTTGCTAAGATGAGTCTGGGCAAATTACAGACCTGTGAGCTACAGTCATAAAGTTTGTTTGGACTAAGTCTTGGAGTTGTCAAGACTCAGTAAGAACCAGATTGTCAGCACTGGTGCTACTGAATGTTCAATTTTATTCTCCCAGAGCTATACCTCTAGATGTCTTCAAGCATTTCAGATGCACTCTTCTTCCATCGGTGTGAAAACGAAGGATTAGGAACCCTGGCCTGTTAGGAGCAGCCCTGAGTCAGCCTTCTCTGGCAATCATAGTCAGGATGGCGACTCTAGAGAGAAGAGGTCTGCAACTTTTTGAAGCAGGCTGCCAAGTTACTAACTCTATTCTTCAGTCACTACCATCTTTGCCTGAATTGCTTCAATCAAATAAAATAGGTGCCTCCCTGCGAACCATCACTAGCCACCGTGGCCTGACAAACATCGAAATTTAAATACGGGTAAATTCAGAACGGAGAGCGAAACAGGAAAGCTATGTGGGTACACACAGAAAAGCTCTGGACACAGGAAGGAGGGAGGGTGTGTATAAAGTAGGCAAGGTAAGGGCCTGCAAAAGCAGCAGCTCCTTAACAATTCTGCCTGGGGCTGCTGTCTCAGTTCCACAACCTCAGTCTACTTCCAAGCGTCCCACAAAACTACCCCTCTTCTAAAGAAAGATTTTTCAAAGATCAGACAAGATGTGGCTCTGTTCTCAAACTCTCCATGTGAGCAGTCTGTAGTTCTTTGAAGGTTTTCATAATTCCGGGGTTTTTGCTGCAACTTAATCCAGAGAAACGGCGAAATTTGCCTCTGTGGGCTCATAATATCACACCAAACAATCATGCAAACAGGCCCAAATCTTTTTATTTCCTTTTCATTCCCTGCTATGAAGCTGCAGAGAAAGACCCTGGGTGCTTTTTGTTGCCCGGTAGTTGAGCGGTGCAACTTTTGGAAATGTTCAAGCAGAAGTCAGAGGCCTGGACTCACCATCCCAGCGAAGGCCCGTCCCAATTAAGCCGTCCTCACCTCTCAAAGTCATCAAGTGCCAACAAAATCAGAACACCTCACTCAGAAACAGACTACCTTTTGAACATTTCTAGAAAGAGTGCGGGGAAAGAAGCAAAAAAAGTAATTTCTTCGGGCTGTACTTTTCTGTTTGGGGTGCCCTCTCTCTGGAACCATACACACTCACTGACAATCAAACCAGCACATACCCCAAAGCGCAGCGTGTGCATGGCTGGACACGGCCCCTATTCACAGCCCCCTCAGTCTCCGGACAAATGGCACGCTGACCCCAAACGACCCCTTCCCCTTCCCTTCACATAACATACTTGACCAACACAAGGCACGCCTATAAAAACGAGAAAAGAACCTGGTAAAAGTGCGGTAGAAAAAAGAATATGAAGAGCTGTAATGACAACAGTTCTCACAGATGTATGTTTATAGCAAACAGATCAAATCAAAAGGGACCCACATAGGCTGTGCTCAGACCGCCGTGGAGTGTGCCAGTTCCCGCTGGATCACTGTTCACCCCACCTCGAGCAGCAACTTGGAGACCCCTCGCCGACGCCTCCATCTTCCCTACAGGGAAGGGGTGCCCGGTGCGGAGGAGGACGAGCCAGGCGAGCCGGGGGAGGAAAACATCGCTGTCTCCCACCCGTCGTTTCCTCTCCTCCTAGCTCAGAACTCTTTGTCTGGGTGCTAAACGTCTGCGAGATCCTCGCAAAGAATCAAAACAAAAGAGCAGAGTCCCAGCCGAATTACAACCGCGGCCGAGCAGACAGCGGCCCGGGCGCCGCGACCCAGCCCAGCCTGGCTCCCCGCGGACCGGACCGGCTCCTTCCCGCCGCGTTTCCCGAGGGTTTCCAGCCCGGCTGCGGGTCTCCCCGGGAGCGGGCGGAGACGCGAGCTCTCCGAACGCGCGCTGCCCGCGACCTGCTCTCCCCCGCGGCGTCAGGCAGATGCACCCGCGCCCGCACGCGCGCCGCAC
>NW_004955405.1:8896315-8956660 GCF_000276665.1 Chinchilla lanigera
GCCGGGCCGAGTCGAGCCGAGCCGAGCAAAGTCGAGCGCAGAGCGGGCGCTGCGTCTGAGCGCCAGGTGGTAGCGTCGGCGGAGGGTCCCGGGCTCTAGCAGCTGGGCATCGAAGCCGCAGGCCGGGACGCCTCTCCCCTCTACCACCGCTCCCCCCGCCCACCCGAGGCCCCGCCCGCCACCGGGTTCTGCCCGGCACGCGGCCCCGCCCACACACTGCTCGCCCCGCCCTCCAGGCCGCGGCTCCGCCCGCCGCCGGGCGGGGCCGAACGCACGCGCTGTGAGCTATCAAACCCGCCTCCTACTCGTCCTCCTCCTCTCTTCTCATCTTCTCCTGCTGTGTTCCCCTCCTCTACGTCCTCTTCTCTAGCCTCTCACGCCTCGCCCTCCCTCCCGTTCCGGACCCCCGCGCGAGGCGAAGGAAGGGCGCCCGGGAGCGCGTGGACGGGAGCGGCGGGGACGCGGGGAGAAGCGGCGCCGGGAGAGGGCTGGGGGACGCGCGGGGAGCGGGGTCCTCGCGGTGGGCGGGGGAGCAGCGCTGGCCCTGGAGCGCCGGACGCCGACGCCACCCAGGCGCAGACCCGCGGCTTTCCCGCGCCGCCCCTCCCTCCGGAGTGCCTTCCGGGACTCAGACTGGGTTTTTCGGCCGGAACCGTCAGGCTCCAAATTTCTGGGGAAGACTCGCTGTGGCGTGGTCCCCACTGCGGCAGGCGTGTCCGTTTGTCACTCAAGCAGGTGCCCATGTCTCAGAAGGGAAGGAAAACTGATCATGGGAATTTTTTTTAGAACTTCAAATATCTAGAAAAACATGAAATCCGGAATTTTTTTCCAGCATCCGGGCGATCCTGTACTGGGTCCCAAAATCTCCCTGTTTAGGGAGCTTCCCAGTTGAATTAAAGTGGATTGGAGTGTTGAGAGTCTCCACAGAGGGTTTCCTTGGATAAGGGCATCCCCCTTTTCTCAAAATCTGGCTAGCGACGACCTTAGTCAAGCTTTGGTGAGGCAAGAAGTTACTTTTTCCTGCAAAAAATGACACGTTGAGATAGGTGGACCTGGCCTTCACAGGGGTCGAATGTTGGGTCAGGGTACCCACAAAGGAAACTGGCCCCAAAGAGCTTGCTCATTTCACAGAGAACCCATGGCACTGGCCAACACCCTACCCACCAAAAACAAGCCACAACCACCTCTCTGGAAGGCTTCAAGAGCAAGGTCTTCTTGCAGCAGCGGATTTCCCCATCAACTGCAAAGCCTGACAAGCTTTACCTAAGCCTATTTGTGCGATGGTGTATTTCTTTCTATGTATAGATAGAGCCATTGATGCAGGAATACTGGCTAAGTAGAGGAAAGGTCTGTTTTAGAGTGAGGTGACACATTTCAAAAAAGAACTAGAAATTGGTTCCAGTTAATGAATTAGTTGATCCCTAAATGTGGTTCATCTTTGAAAAAAGAATCAGTTTGTGTTAATATGGTCTGGAGAATTTTTTAAGCCCAAATCTTGTACTCTGAGTAACTAAGATAACAATACTCAGTGTATTAACTATTGTTATTCTCCTATTATTTTGTTATGAAATTTTTACTTTTTTCCATAAAATGAAACAGAAAGAAAATCAACAGATACATCCCATATGCCTGGGCTACACACATGCATAGTCTCCATTATGGCATCCCCCTCCAGAGCGTCACATTTGCTATGGTTGATGAACCTCCATCACTCCATTATTAGGGTCCCAAATCCATGTTTACATTACGGCTCACTCTTGGAGCTGTACATGCTGCGGGGTTAGGTGTGTAAGGCCTGTACCCAGTATGGAAGCATTGTACAGAGTACTTGCACTGCCCTGAAAGTCTCCCTACTTTTCCTGGTCCTCCTCCTTTCCTACGGCCTCTGGCAACTGGGGTTCTGTCTCTACAGTCCTGCCTGTTCCAGAATGTGTGTGTCTTCCCATCCATTATGATGTGAATCTAAAACTAACTAAAAAATAGTATCAAAAAGAAAAGTCAACAGACAAGGGAAAGTTCATATAACTCATTGGCAATCGGGGCGGGGGGGGGGGGTCATACCCAAACAGAATTCTAGAAGGATTAATGAGTTAAATATATATTTTAAACTCAAACCAGAAGAAAAGAGAATATTTGCTAAACTTCTGGACAGAAGTAATTTTCAACTTAGAAGCAATAGTAAAAAATAATCAATGGATGTGACGGGGTATATCATTAAAACTTGTATGTGTCAAATTTTTTTAATATAAGAAAACCAGAAAAATATACTGGCAACAAATACGAAAAATAAAAGCCTAAATATCTGTAGTATAAGTAGGGCTCATAACAGCTAAAGAAAATATAGAATCTCAATGATTATGTGTAAACAGAAAACAATCTACATAAGAAGAAATCAAAATATTAACAAATACATGGAGAAATTTACCTAATAATCAATGAAGTGTATGTTAAAGCAAACCAATGATAAAGACATGAAGGTAATGAGCATTGACTTTTCTCAGACATCGCTGGTGTCCTTATGAAGTGGCATGGTCTATTTGGAAGGCACTTTGGCTGTACCTAGCAGGTCAGAGTGCTCCTACATATTGACTCCGCAGACGCATTTCTGGCAATGTAGCCAAAGAAATACTATAAAATATGGAAAAAGGTATGTTTCAAGTCGTACATCAGGTTATTACTTATATTGAAGACGTGGCCACAAGTTAAAGATCACAGGGTGGGGATTGTCCCCACTTCGTTGTAGTCACCCAGACCACAGTACTACTTCCCGCTGTTGTGTCCTTGCATGGATCCTTCCTGGTCCCTGGGAGGTGCTCTTCTTGCCTAGCCTGTGAACTGGCTCCTCTTACTGTTCAGCGTTTGTGTTCCCTGGCTTGGAAGCACCTTCCTTCCCTCCCTCAATGCCGCAGTGCCCTTCACTCGGCACCTAGAGACTGTAACTCCTGCATAGCCGACTGTCTCTTCCACTCGGTCGTGCCTCCATCTTTTTAATCATAGTGCTCTGCGGATGTGGAAGGTACTTCGTAAACATTTATTAAAGAAATGAATGAATCATTTGCTGAAACTTCTTACAAGTATGAAGAATGATGATTATGAGGAATGTGTGACACTGTGCGAATACATTATAATGTTAACTTTTAAAGGCACTGTATGTGAAATTATCTCCAAGGAATAATGTTAAATGAAAAGAGTAAGGTGTGTAACAATACACACAGCTAGCTAGCATGTTATAACAATCAAGGGTGCTGACAGAAAAATGTATGTACATATATATCCCTGTTGGTGAGTCGGCTTCCATAGGGAAGAAAATAGACTGATCATTCAGCGGGGGGCAGAGTGGGGGCACATTACAGGACTCCAAACTGTTAGTGGGAAAGACACCTGCTTCATTTTTAAATTACCCTTCTGTTCATTTTTGAAATTTTTACTATATGTATGTAATGCCTGTTTTAAAAAATAAAGCACTTTATCCAATTATATGAAAAAAAATGTTAGGAGTTAATTCCTTCCAAATACTGTTAATTGTTAGGTTGGGGGTTACAGGTGACTTTGTTTTCATGTCTATGGTTTTCAGGTTTTTTTAATTGTTACATTGCTTTTACTAGTAAGAAAATTATAAATTGATTCTTACATGATTCTTAGGTTGTATTTATTTCACACAACTCCTTCCTTAGTCAATATGTTCTGGTCCTTTTGGGGCGGAAATGGAAGGTAGCCTTCCGCTTGGAGACTGCTACAGCCCTCACCTTTATAAGCTGAGGTTGAAAAACTGCTCATCGGTTTAATTACTGAAAAGTTCATGAGTTTTTCAAATGGCAGTGAACATAGGTAAAGCATGTTCCTCTCATAGTGGCCTGGCTGTGCAGTAAGATGTGACAAAGCTTTGTAACCTGAGACGCCATGTGGAACAAGCCTGCAAGTCTCTCTTTCCATCTTGTTGTACTCTTCTGCCCACCTTTGGTCCCCCTCCTCTTTGTGTCTGTGTCACTGTGTGCCTTTCTGCTCCACTAGGTCTACATTTTTCTCTGTCTTCTCTGCAACCAGCACTACTGGTTGTCTGTTTACTCTTTCTTCTCAGGACCCTGGTAATGTCCCAGAGATTCCCTGTTTAAAGAGCCACATGCCCTCGATGCCAAGCTGGAGATCTCCTTCTTTCTCCAATGTTTCAGCAATAGGCAAATGACCCCAGTTATAGTCCATGACATGAGGATCAGCTGGTGTTTTCCTTGTGTCAAAGAAAAGCTCCCTTGTTGCCCTCAGACTTAATTGTGCTTGATATGACACCAGATCCCTGATCACAAAGATCATGCTAAGAATTGCAGGAAGATAAGATGGAAAGAAGCTGAGCCTACATTCACACCTCGAAGGTTGGGGTGAGATAAAAATAAGAGACAAAAGCTGAGGTCAGGTGGAGCCCTCTGTATCTCTGGATGGGAGGAAAGAAAACTGCTCAACCACTTTAGGGGTATTTATTTATACATTTGACAAAGTTAGTGTCATGTGACACAACCCTGCCTAGCAACAACTAATGGCTTAGATTGTCCCAGGCTTGGTGTTTGTTTGGACTGAAGCAGCTTGATCATGTGGCTTGCCTCAGGTGATTTTTGTTCTCGGACCCGCCTTTCCTCATCCCCACACATGTGAACCATTTCCATCTTCAGCTGCTTCCTACAGAAGGCCACCCACCTCAGGACTTCCCACCCCATGAGGCCTCTTTTTGGGTTGCAACACCGAGTCAGGCTTTCCATTCCACACACACAAAAGTGCACTGAGGTAGCCACTCCCCACCTGAAGTTCTCCCTTATCCTTTGAGTTTTCTTATGGAACCATTACCAGTATTCCCACATTTCTCTCAAAAGCACTCTTTTTCCTTCTCTTATCCATTTCTGTCACTCCTAAACACACAGGGGAATTCTGAGGGGGCCTGATAGCTCACATCAATCCTTTCTCAGACTTTCCAGCCACAGGCTGCTTTCTACACTGGCAGTTCAAATTTTGGGCTGGGGTGGATGCAGGCTGGGACAACCTGAGTGTCACTGTCTAGGTGAGATTTAGTAACACAGAGATCCCTGCAGGCAGCCCAAGTGAAGGCCATGTTTACATAGAAGAGGGACCTCCATCTTCAGGACGAAGCTGAGGCCCACCTCTCCTTCCACAGAACAAGGAAGAAGCCTAACTCTGGAGAGAAAGAGCAGCGAACTCTGCCACCAGGGCATCCTCAGGTAACACATTTTGTGCTCTGAAAGGCTTCTGCTTCTGCTCAGGTTTTCTGCTTCCAGATTCTTCAAGAGGCTCTTGTCTTTGAGTTTTATTAAACTTTTAGATAGAATTATTCAAGCACATCTCACTTTGCCTTTAGCTACTTTTTTTTTTTTTCCTTTTGATACAGGGTCTCACTATGCAGCTCAGGCTGGCCTCAAACTTGCAAAGATCCTCCTGCCTCAGTATCCTGAGTGCTGGGATTACAGGCCTGCAGCACTGCCTTTAGCTACTTTGAAGTGAGTATTTCAATTTTGCAAATCAAAGAGCCTTGATGAAAACAATGGGTCATCCTGTTACGATAGACAGTTAGGTTGGGTAGAAATATTATAGGCAGTTAGATGGTGCTAGGGCCTCATGAAAGTTAATTCAGAAGATGAAAGCACATTATAGCTCTGCGGAGGTGGGCGTGGGAGATCAAGCCTCATGATAAAGACAGGATGCCTAGACCTACATGCCTCCCCGAGGGGTGAGATAAGTGTTGACACCTGATCTAGTAAAGTCCACACAGATATCAGCTACCTCGGTGGATGACCAAGGACCCCAGACCCACCCCTTCCTGAAAAGGTCCTCGTGCTTTCCAAGTACACTTGCTATGTGACCTGCTTCCCCATTGGATCAATAGTACCTAAGCAGCTGTACTTGTAATCTTATTGGTTGATCATAGCTTTAACCCACACTGTACCCACCTCATGAGTTTGCTCTATAAAACTTCCTCTGTGAAGAGGGGTCCACAGCAGCCCACTGGGATCCCCTCCTGTCTCTCAGGAGCTCTCTCTCTCTCTCTCTCAATATAATTTCCTACTCTTAACGATCATTGCTCTTTAGAATTCATTCTTTGATTTTGAGTAACACAAACTCAGCATATCAGACATCTAGCAGGTTAGGAGTTACATTTATTTCCCATATGTAATCTGAAGGTCCTATATTACTGTTATTGGGTAGTTTCTTTAGAAAAGCCTCACCAGTTAAACATATTCCAGGTTCTTCTTGCCTCAAATAAAAAGATGGATGAGACAGGCCAAAAATGGTGCCAAAAGTTTATTTGAAAAGTGAGCGATTAAGCAGTAAGGCAGAAACTGGCTCTGCAGCACCAACTTAGGCCAAAGAAGAGAAAAAGAACAAAAGTAAAAGTACACCGTAGTCTAGAAGACACAGAATGTGCTACTACGTAGTCACGACAGTGGGCTCTGCCTGGCATCTCTTCTCTTTTGTGCTGCGCACACCTTGTGGGAGCCCACAAGAAGTTCCACATACTGGGTCCTGGGCATTGTGTGGTCTATCCTGGGATCTTGTAGTTGACAAGTCCCGCTTATTTTCCCGACCAGCTTTGCCACACCCTACCTCCCATATCAATCCTACTTCAAATCCTTTATGAAGTCAACATAAAATATTTATAATTAGTAATCATATAAAATGAAACCAGTTTTTTTTATATTTAATGAGTTAAATATTGGGCTTTCTGTTCTTTAAAAAGTGTATGAATGAAATGGCATGTCTCTCTGAAGCACAATTAACCAATTCCCCCAGAATTGTTCCTTACTTGCCCTGTGTTTCTCTGGCCCTGTGTCCACTGTACACACTAAAGAAGTTTTTAGAGCTCTGAGAAGAACATAAGAAGAGGGTAAATGTGATCAAACAAGTATATGTAGAACACCATTGTTACACTTTTAAAAATAATCAATTTTACAATAAAATTCTGTCTTGCATAAAATATAACAGAGAAGACATTGATTTTTTTTTTAAATTCTATCATTCCACTGTCATTTGGTAACAACATCCCAACTTCCTCAGCTCTAAAATAGTTAGAAGTGTGGGAATTAGGAAACTAGCCCTCACCTTCACCTTAGGGCAGGTGGTGGGAGCGGGGCGATGTTGGATAGACCATTAGAAGCGCCCTTCCTCATACTGAGCAGAGCGAGGGAACAAAAACCCAAAACCCTCATACAGTTCATTTCTTGAGCCTCTGGATGAGCTAGGGGCTGCCCTTTGAGATCTTTGGAACCCTCCTGGTTCTCTGCCCTTCCTCTGGCCCCATTAACTAGCCCAGTTCTATCCAACAGATTTTCTTTCTGACTGATGTAGTTAAAGTCCCTTTCTGTGGCTTAGACCAAAACATCCTAATCAATACTACATGAACTTTAAAAATTTCACCTTTCAGAGAAAAATATTAACTTTCTGACTTCAAGACATATGCATTATACAATATTTAGGAAATATATCCAAAGACTCACTCATGACAACATTCCAAAGAAAACTATTGTCAATATTTTGTTATGTTTTCTCCATTAATAAGTTTTTTGTATGCTTGATCTCATTCTGCAAAAAAAGAACTTAGATTTATTATACTTTCAGTTTGCCAATACCCAAAAATAACACAGAAATTTCCATCAGATGAGACCCAACTCTTATCTGAATTTCTAGGCTGATACTCAGTCAAGAATCTACCCTTATTACCACATACACACTTGAGCATCTTCTGTGCATATTGGTCTTTGTTTCATGCTTCTAAGGCAGAAGTGCTTGCATGCTCTCTTGAATTTCTTGTGTAGAATTTACACAATTCCAAAATGCTGTTCTCTACTCCCCAGACTTCATGCATCACCAAATTCAACTATTTTGCCAAGTTAAGTATAATTTGGGTCCTTCTGATATCTGCCCCTTGTACCTATGGGCATACTAATCTCGTATAGCAGTATCCTCTGTCAACCATTTGGTTTCTTTTACCTTCCATAACTTTGTTTCTGTGATATATTACTGTCCAATGGAACAATAGTTTCTGTGACATATTACTGTCTAATGGAAACAATGGAAACATTGAACTTAATGTCCAGTAATGGAAATAGATATTGAAAGACTTATCAGATATCTGTTTTATTATATGTAATCAATTGTTTCAACAACAAATATTTACTTAATACATTTCCTATTAAATCACTTGTGTCTATATTTCCTGCCATAAGACAGTAATAAAGAAATACAGAGTTGAGAACATAAAAATGGATTCAGTGCTTATTGCAATAAGACAAAGCACAATATGCATATGGTTATTGTTCAGAATGCAATTGTGGGGCAAAAAAGCCTCTTCCAGTTCTATTTCCCCCACCTTTCTCTAGGAATAAAATTTACTGAGTGCAATTACTAGGGACAGAAATTAATTAAATAAATTAAGACTGTAATATCTGAAACATTTATTTGAATAAAGTCAAGACTAGACAAATGTTTTATATATTACACTTAGCCACAATACTGTAGCTGGTGTGGAAAACAGTTCATTTTGGTTTCTCAAAATGTTAAGCATAGAATGACCATATGATCTAGCATATTCCCTCAAAAATTGAGAACAGGTACCCAAATGAATATTTGTGCCTTAATATTTATAGCAGTACAATAATAAAAAGGCATAAGAAACCCAAGGAGTCATAAATAGATAAATAAACAAAATGATGAGAATGCACACACACATTTTGGCCTTAAAATGAAGGAAATTCTGGTAATTGCTACAAGATAGATGAACCTTGAAAACATTATGCTAAGTAATAAAGAGCCAATCACATTTAGACACTCTGTTGCCATTTATACGAGGTGTCCAGAGAATAGTGGCCAAATTCTTAAGTAAGTGGAAATTATCAAAGGAGTTGTTGTTTCATGAGTACAGTTTCTGCTTGGGGTGATGAAGAAGGTCTGGAAATAGTGGTGATCGTTGCAAGACATTGTGAATGCATTCAATGCCACTGTATAGTTAAAAATTATTAAAATGGTAAGTTTGATGTTATATACATTTTATCACAATAAAAAGTCTGTACTTCATAATAAATGACAAACTGAGCTCTTACAAGTCTAGCTACAATGAAAATTAGAACTATGAATTTTAGTGTCCACACTTTAGGAACTCCAATCGACTTATAAAAATAAGAAGTGATTGCATATAAAAAGATCTATTTTATGGAAGGATTTATCCAAATGTTCTTTTAAACAGAAGCTGCTTCCCTAGTAAATTTAATCATGGTTTGCTAATTGATCATCAGAAACCCAACAAAGGCTGTTGAAAGCAGAAATATTCTTTGGGAGGAAGTACCGGTAAGCTCCAAGCCATAGCTCAGAAAGCTGAGTGTCCCTCTGTGTCTACAGTCCTATACAAGAGGCCAACCCACATGTGCCCTCCTTCTCCTATGGGATACAGACACTATTCAATCTCTATCCTCACCCAAAAACCCAACACAATTCCCAGGTGAGATGCAGCAGTGAGAATGTAGCTACCTTCTACACACCTGACCTGTTTTCATTTCCATGGTCTAGCTCCTTTCAAATAGACTGCAAATTCCTTGAGGGTAGAAATCCAGTTTTCTTTGTTATATACTGCCTTGCAAGTATTCCACACAGGTTGGGTATATGATATTATCTAGTGAATAAATGAATGAATTAATAAGTTACTAAAAATGGTCATGGAAGTTCAACAATATTGGTTACAAAGCAGTTCTGAAATTCTAATATAGAGGAAGTCTACTATAGCAATAAAAGTTCAAATGACACACACAATTTTAGAGAAATATTTCTGAAGGCATAAAATAAGAAAAATTTGTTGATCTTCTTCTATAAAAGGGCCATATTTTCTTTTACATTTGTAACTATGTTATACCCAAACGCCCACATCCATTGAACTCACAAGTACTGTTGACAGAATGAATTACAAGGCAAAAAATAGCTTGTGATACTTTTTCATTTTTTACAGCATGGAAAGCATATTAAACCATCTGCTGATTAAAAAAATACATGTTTTGACTTGCATATGAATCAAATTAGCATACATAAATCCAACATCTTTGCATCACTAGATTCACAGCTATAGCTGATATAATTTTCCATGTTTTTTTAAATTCATCAATTCCAGAGTGACATAATTAAATTATTAGGCATAAAATACACAGTAATGATTTATAACTGAAAACTGACTTTTGTTTTATTTCAAGTCAATGGTCATTTATCCTCCATAAAAAATTTTAAAAAGCATGAGATCATTGAAAACATACAATGTTATGTGCACATTTGCTCTATAAGTACTTAATATCCACCACGGGAAGTTAATGATTTGAGGTACAGAATAAAAATGATCACCCCCTGTATGGTGAGTTAGTGTCAAGGAAAGTACTACATGTTGCCTCCTAACACTCTGCTGCCTTATGTAACTGCAGGAATGAGCATGCTTCCAAGTTGCAGCTTCTATGGCTTCGCCTTCTTTCTGCACCTCTGCTCCAGCTGCTCCATCATCATCTCTCCATGACTGTGGGGGGCAGGGAAGATTCTCTGTGAACTAAAGAAGCACTCTGTGTATTGTCCTAGTAATGGACCAAGCTACAGTCCTGGGGGGAAGATACATCCAAACTGCAGCCCTAAGGTACACTACACCAGGTGTGAGCCATGATAATTAAGAAGGGATCCAACTGCTCTTCTTCCTGTTAATGCCACAGTCCCTCAGGGCTCACCATTCCCTGGAGCGACTCTCGAGGCCCAAGAGCTCAGCCAGAGTGAAACTTTTAGCGCCCAGTGTTCCCTTGATCTGTTTCTGGACCACAGAACTGCCCTTCGCCTTTGTCCCTGGGTCTTCCCACAACCTCTGCTAACGAGTCTAGGAAAGCAACAGTAGTCTTTCTAAAGCAGTGTTTTCCAACCTTAGTTGGTGTTAAGAATGTTCTGAGGCCACTGATGTAAATACAGATTCCCAGGACCTTTCTCTAGATGTTCACATTGATGGATCTGTTTGAGATCCAGAAACTTCAATTTTAAACAAGTGCTGAGATGATGCTTTCCACCAGGGAATTTTGAAAAGACCAAGTTCAAGCACTCTTCAAAGTGCTCCTTGGAGTCTCCTGGTAGAAGGAGCCGCCCCATATAGTCAAGCAAGGGAGACTGCTGGCTGATGAAAAGGAGAGTGCTTCACACACCAGGAAGTTTGAGTCCAGCAAAGGTGTGTTATTGTGATTGTGCTCCCATATCTTGGACCCCACCACTGGGACAATACGCACAGCCTGGATAAGCCCCTCCTTGGCACACACAGCCAAGTGCCAGCCACAGAATCTGAAATCCAAGAAGGTAAAAGAGAATCAGAGGCAGCCAAAGGGAGAAGAGAGAGAAGGAGGAGTGAGTGCTGAGTCTGGAAATGAAGGTACAGTGTATGTATTTCTGCCCACACCTGCTGTGGCTCCTGATCAAAACAAGGAGGATGACGCAGAGAAAAATGTAAACAGCTAGGTCAATCGAAACCTCTATAAAATATGAATTTTCAGATATTCAAGACTGAATATATTAGTTGAAGTACCTATTTGCTGAACTTTTGGTTTTATTTTTAGTACTGCTGCATGAGCAAAGCTGAGTTCTGAAACCCTACTGTGGGCTGTGCAATGGGCCAGGATCTTCAAGCTTCTCTAGGTTCAGAGGACAGAGCTGGGGGCAGATTCCTTCCTGGCAACCTCGCTGCTGCCTTGCTTTTTTCCGGAACCAGGAATTGAACTCATGACCTTGCGCTTGCCAGGCAGGTGCTGTGCCACTGAGCTAAATCCCCAGCCCCACTGCTGCCTTGCTTTAAATTCAGATGAAAATAGAGCATGGTTTTCCCACAGATGCAAAGACCTGGTCCTTCCTTACAGTGCAGATGAAGAAAATTTGCAATGATGGTAGAAATGAAGGAAAGTAATACACTTAGAGGGTGCTGGAAGATAATTTAATATAACAACTCTATCTTTTGGGGGCCTGAACAAGAAGTTGTGAATTAAATAGAATCCTGCAGGATCACCTGGCACTAAGAAAAAGAAAACTTTGCTCCAAGTCTCCTTAAAAACAAGATAAATTCAGTCTTCAGTGATTGAATATGTTCCTGCATATCAATAGAGAAATGGACTGACTTTTTACCATCCCATGTAGAGCTGTAATTATGCAACCAAATATTAGCAACTCAACTCAGCAAAAGCACATTGTTCAAGAAAAAAGCATGAGTGAGAAGCAGTAAAATCTCCCAGATGCAGTTGTTTTGAAAGTATCCTTCAGGTTTCTGAATAAATTTTAAAAGACAAGGAATTCAAGGCTAACTCTTTTCCTGTCAGAACTTTATCTTAGCATCTTTAGAGGTTGTGGTTCCCTCTACTGTGACAAACATTCCCAAGCAGCTGAATTGTAGCCAGGAGATGACTTTGGGATAACTGGGAAGTACAGGAGTGATGCCCAAAGCCTACAAAGTAGCAAACATGCTGAAAGTGTCCTCCTTTGACAATCACATAAAATATGCAGAAGTTACTTAGCAATTCACATTTTCAATGATAGTTCCTTAGGTCTCATTATTTTTTCTGCAGAGAAATGGACATTCCTAAACTTTTCCATACTCATCCCGCTGATAAAATGTCAACCACTGAAACTTTCCCTTTAAACAAACAAGGCTTTTTATCTCTCTGCAATGGCCAGATAAGACTGTATAGGCCACTCAGCATTTCCAGAGAGGCTGAAACTGGAGCAGCACAGATAAATGAGATCCCTGTAGAGGAAACACAGAATTCAGGGCAGTTAGGAGCTGCAGACTCTTCCCTCACTTAACCTTATACAGAAACTGCTGTGGGTAATTTGATTCCCCACTGTCTGGTCTGCTGGAAGGGAAAGTGACATTTGGGGAGATAGCCTGGGAAAGAGGGAGGCTCTATCATGTGAATTAAGGGGAATTGTATATTTAGGAGATTGAACTTAGTGAGTTATGGCACATTAGATCAATTACTTCTGTGCTCAAAAACCTTCCTTCCTTATTTGAAAGGAAGGAGGTTGGATAGAGATTTTGACATTTGAAAGAAGTCTTCCAAGTTTCTGTTCCCGGCAAGTGGAAAACTCAGAGGGTTCTGGGATATAATTCTCTCAGAATGTTTGACTTTCAGCTGTTTACCCCATTATAGTTTCATTTTCCAAAAGGTATCTGATACTAGAGAATGTTGGATTAAAATCTCTTTCCTTCCAGTTCTTATACCCTCTGATTTTTTAACATTCAATAACAAGAGATGAATGCCTGCTAAAGCAACCAGAAGGTTCTCAAAGTATAGTATTAGCTAGACAGCAATAAAATCTTTACAATGAAGATGTGCTTGGAAAATGTAAAAGAGAAGCCCAGATGGCTCATCACTCCTCCAGGGTAATAGTGGGGTATGTCACTTTAGAGGTTGTGGTTACATCTACTGTGACACACAGCTCCTGCCTGCCTTCATCCTGCAAACATCTACCCTTCCCGGGGCTTCTCAACTGTGGCTGCCCAGCAGGATCCCTGCAGAGATACTGAATGATTCAGGGGTCTGGCCTCCACCTCTAGTGATTTGCACTCAAGAAATTTGGGGGTGGATGGCTTTTAAAAAAAAAAAAAATCCACGATTGACTTGGATGTGCAAAGGATTATCAAATCTCTGGTGTCAACTCTCTAATTTTTACTAGGATCATTCTTTAAAAAAAATAAATGACCTCACATAAAGCAAATGACAAGCCTAACTCTCTAGAAATGACAACCCTCCCTCTGGGCCAACTCTGCCCATGGACCAGCCTTGCTTCCCAGGGTCACCCTATCCATAGTGGTACAACCCTCTGTCCAGTGACTGGGACTGCTCTCCCTGCACCCCAACATCCTTTCTGCACAAAATTAATAAGCCTACCCTACATCTGCTCCCAAATAAGGTCCTCAGTTTCTGTTCTTACTGCCATGTTGCATGCCAGGCTCCATTTATTGCTTGATAAATTGTTTACAGGGATGTCATCCTCCCTTCTTTTCCCACTTTTTTATCTAAGATTCCAGCCTCCTCTTGATTTTACAGCAGCATAAACATAAACCACCAAGCAAGAACACTCCTCTTTCTTTGATAAAGTGCCCTTAGCTTTCTGGTTCTGTGTTTTACTGTTCTCTCAGCCTGGTACCCCTCCCTCACCATTCTATGCTGCGGCCTCTGTAAGGGCCCTCCATAGTTTCCAGACAAATGCAAATCTCAGTTATGTTGTGCTTGACCCTCTCTCGCAGCCATCGCCACATCTGTCTTGTAGCATTGCCAGCTTTTATCACATCTCTCCTCTTTCCTGAGGTGTTGCTTCCCTAGCAAACTCTGTGCTCTTTGTGGCTACATGGGAAGCAACAAGACTTTGGGGACAAAGTCCTGTACACCAATTCCAGCTCTGCCACCCAACAGCATTTTGGATGGATTCAAGTCATTTAAACTTTCCCTGCCTGTTAGCATCTGCACGTAAAGTACCTGAGACAAGAAAAGACAAATGGTAGCTCCCAGTAACAAATGTCAAATGGAGGCTGGATGAGCTTTCATCGATAGTAGGTTATGTTTGATGGAAACATCTACTGTAGACATTCACCACCTAGGCCATCTCACTCATTAAGAAGGTTACAGAGCTATTTTAAGACTATGAAACACAGAAATGTCTGCCTAGCATCTGTTTGCCAGTCGTAAAAGGGCTGTAATAATGGTGATTAATGTAGGAGGTGGATAGCGATGGGGAGAAAGAGTAGTCCAACAGTACACTGGAAAGACATTAGATGCCCACAA
The DNA here is from genome assembly GCF_000276665.1 of Chinchilla lanigera. Classification (NCBI taxonomy): domain Eukaryota; kingdom Metazoa; phylum Chordata; class Mammalia; order Rodentia; family Chinchillidae; genus Chinchilla; species Chinchilla lanigera. The sequence continues at coordinate 8,911,138 of NW_004955405.1, forward strand.
CTTCCCAAAATAAATTATCAATTTCCAGTATATAAATTAATCCACATATTCAGTTATTTATTCATCTAAAAATAGATTTAATGTATAATGTCTTTCATCTGTTCAAAGAAAAGAGTAAAATTTTATTGAGATATGTTTATTAAAACTTGAGAAAATGAAAAAACATACTGTGTTCCTGGGTATCAAAACATTGTTATAATTATTTAGATATTTTCAACATAATTTAGACTTAAGACATCAACAAGTATTTATTGAGCACCTACTGTGTGTCAAGTAAAATGCTAGGTACTCGGGATACAGCTATGAATAGTACCAACTATAAATAACACAAAGACTCTGTTTTCACGGTGTTTAAAGATTCTTCTGAAGTTGGCAGAATAAGTGGAGCCATAATACAATGCAGTGTCAGATGATGATACACGTACATATGTTTTATTAGTACTATGCATAATGGTTACATTTGAATAAAAATAAAACAGGGTTAATAGAGAATGCAAGAAGAGAGTTGCTGTATAGAAGAGAGTGGTTGGGAAAGGACTCCGAGGAAGCAACACTGGAACAAACATTTGAATAGAGTATAATCAGAGTCAGCCACCCCCCTGGGAGAAAGAACAGCATTATCTTGCAGAGGAGACAACAAATACACAACTCAGACGTGTACCCTGAACCTGACAGTGTAGTCAGGGACAGTAAATGAGCCAGCACTGCCACTGTGGAGGAAAGTGGAGGTTGGTGGGGTGAGGACAGTAATGTGGGGGATGCATGGGCCCTCATAAACCACAGAAGGACTTGGAGCTTTGTCTTAAGTCTCACGGTAGTAACCACTTTGAGATGAGCTGAAGATGTGCTCTAATTTCAGTTTTTAAAAGACCTGTCTAGGTTCAACGCTGAAGACAGACAGCAGAGGGATGACAGGAAACAGCCATGAGCAGCTGTTTCAGTAAGCTAAGCCTCAGCAGATGTGCTTGTTCCACAGTGGCAGGGATGGAAAGAGTCAGAAGTTGGTTCTGGAGATATTTTGGAGATAGACACAGAAGGCTGGCTGATGAGGTACATATGAGGGGTGAGAAAGAGAAAGGATTCAAATTTGGCTGGAGCACAGTACAATTTCTTTGATGAAGACTGGGCGAAGAGCAGGAGTGGCACTGAAGCAAAGAACTGTGTGGAGCCGACTTCGTCTGCAGTGCCTCTTAGACCTCCAGCGCAGACCGGAGGAGGCAGTGGTTCTAAGTCTGAAGCTCAGGGAGGCATCGTGTGTCATCAGCAGACACGGAGAACAGAAAGCCAGGGCATGGGACGGGGTCATCTCCAGAAAACATGACAGACTCCAGGACTCTCTGACGTGAAGCATTTGGGACAAGGAAGACCCAGGGAACAGCTACAGGAGAGAACCCAGGAGTCTTTGGGGTGTTGGGAGGCAAGAGTGTGTTTTACAACTCCCACTCCCACCAGTATCCATGGTTTATTTTTACTGACAAAACGATTCTAAAACATATTAGAAAAGTGTAATGTACATTGGTAATTGTGGACCATTCTTTCACATCTTTCTTTTAGCAACTAATAGGGATTTAGTGCTTTAAACAAAATATTTCTTTATAAAGACAGAAAGCTATTTGCTCATGGTTGTATTCTGTCTCGAGCTCTATAATGCCTCCATTCTATATTGACACACTTGTGCCGGTTGCCTTGCCCTGATAGCAAATTAATAAAATGTAGAATGTGCTTGAGAACATTTTGTCTAATAAATTTTAGTTTTGAGACTTAATAAGCTGACTCTGTTAGCCACGCATGATGGCACATGCCTGTAATCCCAGCATTTAGGGAGGCTGAAGCAGGAGGGTCATAAATTCAAGTTCAGTCTGGACAATTCAGCAATTTAGTGCAACCCCATCTCAAAAATACAAAAAAAAAATTTTAAAGGCTGGATATGTAGCCCAGTGCATAGGCCCTGGGTTTAATCTCTGGTACGGGGATGGAGGGCAACTAACTCTATGTCAGTAATCCCAGTACCCAGGAAGCTGAGGCAGGAGGACCACCATAAATTCAAAGATAGCATGGGCTACATAGGGAGTTCAAGAAATCAAACCAACCAAACAGACAAACAAGCAACAGCAAGATTTATTATGCCATAGGGAAGCATTATACCCTTGGGCAGGGACAATTATTCAAATAAACGGTGTTGCAGCAAGTATCTAGAGATATGAAAGCCAAGTTGGTTTTTCACTTAACTCCATGCACCAAAGTAAATTCTAGATTAGTTAAAATTTATGTATTTAAAATCTTAACAATAGAAACATTTAAAGAAAATTTGGATAGCTAGTTATCAAATTTCCTCCAAAGTTTAAAATAGCAAAAGAAATTATGGAGCAAAAATCAGCACATGTGAATCTTTATGAAAATGAAAAATTCAGTATGTAAAAAATGATGAGGTAAATATTAAATTGAAAAATGTTTCCAATAAGATGTCAAAGTTAATATATTTCCTACAGAAAAAGTTCATACAAGTAGATAAGCAATCCAGGGGCACCCTGGTTGATAACTGGTCAACGGAATATTCAGGAAAGAAACTATTACCTGCCAGAGCAAATTTAACTAGCCAGGTCATCAGTGGAGGGAAGTTGACTATTGATTATAAAGAAATAGCACAACAGATTGTGATCATTTTTCACCATTACTATTACTAAAGATTAGTTTTTAATCTTGGAAAAGATTCAGTAAAGTGGGCTGCCCTCTTTTGTCCTGATGGTACAAATTTAAACAAGCAATCTGAGTTTATTTTAAGATCCTCATAAAAAACTGTCTAGACTCAATGGATGACCTATCACCTCCACTTGTAAACTATATTAAAAAAATATAAAACTTTTTACAAAAATAGGTAAAAATAAGTCAGTATATCATTATAATAGCCTGCAAATGGACATGGCATAAATTTTCCAGATATTGCGGACTTGAAATGGTTAAATTAGAAAACAGTTTTCCGCATTGCAGGTAGAAATAATTCATAACAGTGTTACAAAGGAAGTTTGGCAGTGTTCAGATTTCTGCTTGGTGGAAATCTCTTTATAGCTCCGACCCCAATCAGTAAGGATCTTCCTCTACCAAAGGAGAACAATGTAGCTTCCAGCCAGACAGTGTGGGCAGAATCCAGAGGCCACTGACCAGGGGAATCGGAGAACCCAGATTAAAAGGCGGGAAAACTACAGGGTGTACAAATAGAAAGGGAGGCTCCTTCTGATAACAAATAAGCAGCAGTAGGCATTTTTGCAGAGCTTATTGAAAGAACAAAGTCTCCTTTGTGATAAAATTGATGAACACTATTATTTTGGACAAACCCAAAGCAGAGAGTTTCTGCAGAGAAATTTGGGTGAAAAATGAAAGAAAATGATATTCCTGCAACTACTATCATAGGATGAGGCTATTGAGAAAGTGAGAAAGTCAGCAAAGCTCCGATGAGATCCACAGTAGGGTAATGTTGGCAAGACTATAGACTGGAAAATATGCACTGTGGCACGTTTCCATGAATACATCTTTTACTCATCCATTCTTTCATTAATTTGTTAGTTGGTTCAGCACATTTTTATCGAGCAGTGGTGCTAAGAACCCTAAATAGTTGATTAATGCCTTTACTGAGAGAGTAATAAAGCAGAGTTTGGGGCCCTTCCCTTTCTCTCTCTCTAGTGTGCTCCCCTCCTTTTCTGCCCTCTCCTGGGAAGATCCTGAAAGAAAACCCTCACCAGATGAGGGCCCGTGACCTTGGACCTCCCAACCCCTGGAACTGTGAGAAGTTTGCTCCTTACGAACAGCCAGCCTCAAGCGTTCTGTCACCCCAGCACAAAGTGGACGAACGTACTCCTGATTTTACTTTTGTCTTTCAGTTCCCTGACACCTTTTTATAGTACATTTTAAATAAATTTTAAACACATATTCTTTGATCACCTCTTTATATGATACCAATTTTGTAACACAGCTTCCTATAGAAAGAAAAGAAAATGAATTGTCTTCCTCTGGCATGATTGGTCAACATTTGTGTTTTGTTACTGATAGTGATGCATAAAACATGTAACCTCATATACAGCTGTACTTACTGCACCAGAAACATGGGCATCCTAATAAAATCACTTTAGGTGGTAGTCATAAAATAGCACCTAAAAATGTATTTTGGGCTTATAATTGTATATAATTTATTACCAAATATATTCCTGATAGAGAATTTCTATCTTGATGAGACACTGATGAGAACCAAATTCTTTGCTTACAATTTTACCTATCTGATCTTTGGAGGAATTTTCCACGGAACTGCTTCTTGTTCTGAACAAACCTCCTACAAACCTCTCCCACTGCTATAGTTTGCAGGACACTCGTACTGATACAGCCTCTCCTCCTAGTCCTTCAGCATGATGTCTGGTAATTTGGCACAAGAGCAGGGGTGTCTAGAATCCATTTTTATCCTGGTCAGCCAGTGACTCTTATAAATACATCCACTAAACCAAAACCTAACATACCCCAAATTCTTTCCCTTAACCACATCCCAAAACGCTCATGTCCTCAGTAATACCACCAGACTGCAGTGTTATAGATGGGAACTCAAAGTGGAAAGACACAATGGTCTTAACCAGTTGCAATTAATTTTACTTTTTTAATTTAAAAAAAAACTATGTGACTCTGCCCTGGGGCCTTGGAAGGAGCGTGTGCATGAGACAACACCACCACGAGAGGGGCCTGAAGCTTGAGTTTCATTCACTCCCTGGGAAAACTGTTTTTCGCAAAGCTAAATGCATGATTGAAACCTTCATTATAGGTATGTTATTTTTGATCAGTTAGTCTTTAGCAGTAGGGAATAAAGTTTAGACAATTCTACTGGGGCAAGGTAGGCTGGGTCAGGCAAGACAGAGAGAGAATAAAAAAGAGAGGAATGGTTAAAAGAGCTGGACAGTGATAGTATCTATGGAAATAATAAGCTCTGAATGTAAAACAGAAGAATTTTTCATTTCTACTTCTAATATAAAGAATAGCAGGTGATCTTCAGACAAGATAATATTAGCTTGATGTATACAACTGAGTCAGAAAATTGGGTTTTGTTTTATTCTAAAAGGTTGATTAATCTGAGTTTTTACTTTGCACCTTATTTTCATGTGGGACTCAGACAAAATTGTTTTACTTAATGTGTTTGTGAATGGAAAATGCACACAGTTTGTTAGCAGTAGCAATAATAAGTTGGAATGTGCCAAAGTTTTGTATTTGTTGTAGTGATATTAGTTTGTCAGCTCTACCATTTGCTCTTGTAGTGCTTATTCCAACCAAAGCCATCTGTTAAGGTAAGATTAGTACTTGACTATAGTGTAGAGATCTTTTTAATAAAAGGGTGCTTTCTGGATTAGTAATTAAATCAGACTGTAGATTTTAGAGAAAAGGCAAAGAATCATCTCTAGGACATTAGCATTCATTCATTTCTTAGTACAAAAACAAAGAAACAACTTCACAGATCAGGACAAGTAACAAGGCTTTTTTTTTTTTCCTAGTGTGGTATTGATGATAGAACCTAGGAATGTTTGATGATAGAACCACTGAGCTATATCCCCAGACCTATTTTTTACTTATTTATTTATTGTTATGGATTTTTCAGTATTAGGACTTAAACCCAGGGTCTCATTCATGCTAGGCATATTTATTTATTATTTTGAGACAGAGTCTCACTACATCGTCCGGGTCTGCCTGGAACTTGTGATCTTCCTGCCTCAGCCTCCTGAATGGCTGGGATTACAGATGTGGGCCACTGTACCCAGCAACAGGGATTTGGCTTTGGTATAAAGGCTAGAAAAGACTTAGCTATTTCTTCCTAACCAAAAAGTATCCTAGTCCTAGTATAACCAGAGTGACAAAGAAGAAGGATGTGCTAACAAAAGGGACCCAAGTTGTTAGTGCATCAGTTTTCCTTGCCATTGTAATAAATTACCACAAATGTAGTGACTGCAAACAACCCAACTATATTATGTAACATTTCTGTATGTTAAAATGTGACAAGGTAAAAAGTTATTAGTGGGTCAACACTGAGCTGCTGGCAGGGCTGGATTGCTCTCTGGAAGAGTTCATTCCCTCGTCTTCTGCAGCTTCTAGAAGATGCCCATGCTTCTGGGTTTGTGGTACCTTTTCTCCATCTTCAAGGTCAGCAGTGTAGCATCTTTCTGACCTCCCTCTATCGTCACATTGCTTTAACTCCCACCAGGAAAGATTCTGTATTTGGAGAGCTCTTGTGAGCAGATTGGGCCATCTGGGGAATCCAGGAGACTCTTTTCATCACACAGTTAATTTAATCAGACTTGCAAAGTCCCTTCTGCCATGTAAGGTCACATGTTCTTGGGAATAGAATGTGAGCATCTTTGAGGCTTATTACTGCCGATTACATTTTCCTAGTCTAGAAGATAGACTCCTAGGCTCAGTAATTATGATGTATTAACTAACGGTCAACTTGAAACACCCAGGTGAACTGAATCAGTGTGGTACTGGGTGTGGAAGGCCCACCTGAGGATTGTAGCCAACAGCATAAAAGGATAACTGGAGGGGAAGATGGTGTGCTGTTGATTCTCCTGGGGAAGACTGTCATGCTAGCTTTCCTGATATGAACTCAGCTGCTCTCATCATCAGAGGAACTTGGGTCCTTGCTGTTACTGAGGATGGCTATGATTCTTTTTGGAGGAACTCTGGTCCTTACCTTGAGCATCACTTTCTGGTTCCAGTGTGCATCTCTCAACCTGCTGGCACAGATCCTTCATCCTGCTGGCACAGTACCTTTGGGCCTTTGGGCCTTTCCATTGCAGATCTATGAAATAGACTTGCATGAAACATTGTCATGGGCTCTAGGCTTCAGCTAAACTCATGGAGAATGTTTATATGGGCTCCAGCTCTTCAGCTGAGCTTGTGCAGGGCATTGCCATGGGATCTAGGCCCTCAGGTGGACTTTTTGTGTCTCTAGTATGTGGACAGATCTCTTGTGCTCTTCTGCATTTGACTCTTTGGGTGAATATTTTAAATTAATGCTACACATTATGTGTCCTGCATTAAATCTTTTCCCTTATAAATCATGACCCCTGTAGTAGCCATTCGAGCTCCCTGTCATCTACTGTAAAGGGCGTTTGTGGAAGATCCCCATTCCTAATCCTCTAGGAGGAGAGAATTCTTTTTTGGTACCGAGAATCAAACTCAGGACCTTGTGCTTGCCAAGCAGGCACTGTGCCACCGAGCTCTATCCCTGGCCCCAGAAGGAGAGATTTTTTCCAGTATGTTAGTGTAAGTGTGAGGGCAGTGGGAGTGGCTTTTCTCTTTAAATATTAATAACAATAATAAAAAGCTCATCCATGAATTCTCTCATCCTAAAAAGAACCCTAATGTTGTATTTTGTTTGAGTTGAGTGGCTCTCTAGCCTGTACAAACAACCAAGAGATAAAATAATACCACTTTGATTATTATTTATCTTGGCTTGATTTAAATGCTGCTTATACAATAAAACAAAAGAGCATCAAAGCATGTTTCAAAACTCCCAGGCAGGCCATTTCCCTTCATTGCTACTTTGCCATTTTGTGCTTTCCTGATTTTGCTCAAATGTTTGCAATTTGGTGGGGGCCGTACTTTACCAGTCACCCTAGAATTCTTTTCACCTGCCGCTATTATTCAACTTTTGTCTCACAAAGTCCCTTTGAACTTTACATATCAAAGAAAAAATCTCTTTTTTAGACTAACATCTAAAGCAACTCAGTATACACAGAAAGATGTCACAGCTGCCACTAACAGAGAGACCCAACTGAGATCTTCTGCCAGACTGTCCCTATTTCCTGACGATCCTTGATTTTAGAGAATTTTTTTATAAAGATGTTGCCTCTACTAAGTAATCCTTTTCTTTTGTGCTTTGTTGTTAAAACTATTTATAATCAAGATGCTTAACCTCTACCCTGTTCTTTCTTGGAATTCTGTCCCACAAACAATCAGTGCTTTGAATGTTACAATAATGAGTCAATAGATGAATGAATTAGAGACAATGTTGTATAGTAGATAAGATCAATTTCTATCAAGCCAGGACTCCCTTGACAACATCTCTGTGGCCTTGGGTACATCAGTTATCTTCCCTGGGCCTCACTTCCACATCAGAGGATGTGGATAATGATTCCTACTTTGTAAGTTTATTGTAAGAATTTGAGGTAATATATGTAAAACCTCTGAAGCACAGAAGGCAGTAAATCTCTTTCTCAGTAGGAATCATTAACCAGCATTTTGCTCTTTGGGGATTACATAGCTAACCCTCAATAATCCACATGTAAGTTACTCTCTTTGCGAATTAGCTCCAGCACAGTTTTGAAAGTAAGCAGATTTTCTCATGAACTCCTTGCTTATTCCTGGCTGACTTCCCACTACCAATCTTGTGTATGTCTATAAATGCCAACAATTTAATATTAAGCTATGCATTAAATTAGTAGAAAGGTATATCTGTGGCTACAAATGAGACACATTAAAAAACCAAACACTTTGACATTTGGATTTGTAACTTGCTGTTACTTGCCAAGTTGTTGAATTAGCCAGATATAAACATTTAAATTTTATTGTATTAAATAGGGAAACAGAATAGTCTGGCCAACAATGGTGGAGTTTTATAAATCTTATTTTTTTTAACTTACAACTCTCAGACCATGTCTACATATAAACATTAATATTAATTTTCACCCAAAAGTTTTTTAATGTGTAAGGTATTTGCTGTCCCTGGCTCAGTTAGGATCACATCTCACCCTCAGTACCTTTCCTGAGCCCTGGGAGAGGAACACTAATGGAGTTGTGGCTAACGAGTGATCAGCCACCCCACACTACAGAATCCTGTAGGTTAGTGAAGTGGCAAGGTTAAACCTGTGTGCAGAACAGCAAAATTGTAAATACATGGGGTAGTCTGAAAAAAGTGGTAGAACTCTGAAAGTGAGGGGCTTGGGTTACAGCACAGAAGGGTAAAGCATCACAAATCAAACGGTTTTAAATATATGAGGTTACTAAATTAAAGATAGTAAACATTACCAAAGGCTACTGGGTACAGATTTAAAAAGAAGAAAGTATTAATTATTCCTGGTGTTTATTGAGGAAGAAGGAAAAAACAGAAGGAAATAAAAGCCAAAAGTCAAAGAAGCTTTCCTGGGAAGAGCTGGGCTCATAGCAAGTGCCTGCCCAAGCTGGCTGATTCCATTACCCATTTAGGAAGAGGACAATGCCTGTCATATGGTTTTCTTCTTCTTTAAAAAATAATTTCCTCGACATAAGGCTCATGTACCATAGAATTTACCCATTTAAAGTGTACAATTCAGGGGATTTTAGTAAAATAGTTTTAATGAGTTTTCCATTACTATCATGAAACACCTGTGGAAATAAATTTATAAATGAAAAAGGTTTGTTTTGGCTAATGGCTCTGGAGCTTCCCACCCTTGTGTCCCCATTCTCTTGCCTTCTGGTAAGGGTACTACATCATGATAAGACTTTGTGTTGGAGCAAAACCACTAACATGATGAGCCAGAGAGCAAAATGAAAGACTGGATGGGCCAGAGTCCCCAAAACCCCTTCAGGAGCATTCCCCCAAATGACCCAAGGATCTGCTGCACAGCTCCGCCTCCCAGAGGCCCCACTGCTGTGCAGCAGACCACCCTGCAGACCAAGTCCTCAGACATTTGACAACCTTCCAGGTTCTTTTCCAAAGTGGTTGCATCATATTTATCCTACCAGTGTGTCTGAGGTCCCTTCCTGCCTCACCTGTTATATTCTTTCATCTTTTGGCTTTACCCAGATATCTTCATGTGGCAAAGAAAGTGATATGAAGATACATGAGTTACAGTTTTGGCAAAAAACCCATTTAAGAAATGATTACTTTCTGATTTATGATATTACTATAAATGGGAGCTGATTTTCTTTACCAGGAGGTACTAGGATAATTTGACTGGTGAAAAATCCAATGCTGAGTGTGAAATATGTAAAAAATATTTCCTATGTTACCACTTAGATAGTAAACAGCCTAAGTTCTCTCTGTACCCACCACCATGATCTGGCAAGACTGACTCAGATTTTGGTCTCTGGATGCTTTCTCCAAATCACAAGTGTGGGACAGTTCACTTCCGGGTGAGGCTCCCATAGCACCTCTACTTTCTGTCACCAAATGTGCATCGGAATTTTCTTATTGTTACTAAACTGATAACACCTGCCTTGTCCTCTAGTCTGTAAGAGGCTAGAGTGGAGTGACCTTGATTGTCATCTATCCCTCAGTAGTTCAGGCATCTGGCACATGTATACTTTGTAAGTATTTGTTTAATGAAGGAGCAGGGAAGGTTTTCCACTAAAATTTTTTGTGTTGTTGGTTTTTTTTTTTCCTACTGAGCTTTTCTTTGAGTGCATAAATTAAGCTCCACCAAGCCGTTTGCTTGTGTATGAAGAGCTCATGCTGCACCTAAGCATTTTGACGTATCCCATGTTATTTTACCAACATGTCCCTTCCTGAGCTAGCAGACACTAAGGTGTGCTCAATGCATGTTTGAAAACAATTCTCATCTCCCCTAACAGGAGGCGAACGTATAGCTAAGACAGCTCTTCTGACATTTGGGAAGCTCTGATTCTGTCGGTCATTTTCTGTTCTTTACCATGGCTTTTCAAAGGAAAAGACTGCTTTCCTGTGTGTGAGCACACTGTCTCCTATCCAATAATGTTCCATTGTCTTTCTGTTCCATTAGTGTGCAGGAAACCACCTGTCCAATCAAGATCAGCGTTGTGGATGTCAATGTGTCTCCTTTCATATAGATGTGCAGCTGTCAGGCCAGGGATCAAAGCCTTGCCTTTAATGAAAACAAGTCATTTTTATCAATATGACTGTAGAATTCATATGAATACAAACATCTGGATCAAATGATTGACATTTATACCTCTCACACTTCCACTATTTTAATGGTGACTTGGTTCTCACCTTTTCTCAAATATTCTGACCTCTGCCCCTGTCCACTCTAATCCTACTTCTTGTGTACTGCAGTTCCTATATTAGAAATTTTACAGTGGGCTCCATGGGTCATATCTGAGAGATGTTTTTTTTATTAATAGCATATACAATGTTTTGGGGATTAGGAGTCAGTATTTAACAATTTGGATTGATTTCTAACTTTTCTTGAAAAGTCAGGCACTAGCCACTCTGAACATATTCCCAAAGGTAAGTATCATGGTGTAGGCCCTAAGATGATACACAGGGATCCCTACTTTCTAGGATATATGTCAAATCTTCCCCTGACTGTGGGCTTGATCTAGTGGTTCATGTCTAACACATGAGTGACCTTGGAAACCAGTTCTCTTCTTGTTGACCCTTAACCTGGAACCCCAGGCACTGGGTTATAGTCTTATGAGAAGCTGTGGACCAAAAGACCCAATTAAACCATGATTGGATTCCTGGCCCAAAGAAACTGAGCAGATGCACATTTGTTGTTTAAGTCAGTAATTTTTGAGGTAATTTACCCAATAGTAAATAACCAATACAGTAACCACCACGCTCCCTACCATATACTGTGGAATCCTTCACCATCTGTTTAATTGCCCAGGAGGACCTAGAATCAGCCCCCGCCAACCAGTTGTGAGCCCTCTGAGGTGTGCCTCTGGTTTGCATTCTTCCTTCCCCTACCCCTTATTAGGGCTCAGTCCCTCATTTTCTCATGCGTGGACTTTGACATCAGACTCCTAATTCTTCTCTCTGTTTCTTGTGTCGCTTGTCTCCAATTCGTCTCTTCATACTGCTGTTGCAGAACTCTTTCTAAACTCTCTACTCTTAGCCTGTCTTCCAGAGTCTTCCAAGATAACCTCTAAGTTCATCTCCCCCGCCTCACACTTGCATCTCCCAGCTGCATGTCTCCCCACCTCAGCCTGCCTCAGGCATCTGAAGGTCCTTCCTAATGCTCAATGCCCCATGCTATGTCATGCCTGTGGGCCTAGGCCCACATTCGTTCTTGGGCCTACATGAGTGCCTTCCTTGCTTGATGATGACCACCTCATCTTTCCGGCATCACTTCCTGTGTGATCCATTGTGAAATTACATCCAGCTCCATCAGCCAGTGCTTTGTAGGTACCTCACGGCCTTCAGTACACATTGTTCTCTTACATAGATCACTCAGGTGCACTTGCTTCCTTACCTGTTGTAATGGTTTGTGTCTTAATGTCTCTCTAAAGCTTCATACAATCATAGGTGGGGCTTTCTTAGATGGGGTTGAATCTAGAGTGTGTGATTGATTCATGGTGCAATGCTGGGATTAAGGGTGGGTGATTGCTGGATCCATCCACTGATTGGTTTGGCACCACCCTAATCCTGGTAGGCTGGACACAATGTAAGGGACAGAAAGAGGGTGGTCTCCTCCTTGTTGCTTTGCTGCAGTCTGCCTGCCACGAATTATTTCTCCTTTGTGATGCCCCTCTGCCATACCACCCTGCCTTAGAGCCAATGAGTTATGGACTGAAACCTCTACAAACTGTGAGCTAAATAAATATTTCCCCTTTAACTTAGGGTATTAGATTTTGTCTCAACAATGAAAAAAGTAACTGAGACACCTATCATTCTTCTCTTGCCAAGCAATGAGCTTCTAGAGCGCAAGATGGTAATATGTGCCAATATTTATCACAGTGCCTAGCACAGAGAGGGTACTCAATTCATGATAATGTTTCTACAAAGCAAAATATGATTCCAGTGTTTCCCCTTCAGGTTGCCGCTTGACAGCTGTGCTACCTAGCACAAGAGCCCCTCAATTCTCCCTCTTTTATTCATCCCTTATGCGGCAGTTTAAATGTCTCCTTTAGAGACCACACCCCGATCTTCTAGACTACAAGGACAGAGCTTACGGTAGACCCCACACCACCGTAGTCAGTGCATGGCATTCAGTGCTATGGCTATACATTCAGTCATTTCATCTTTGCAACTCTCCAAGCAGACTCATTCCTAGTTTACGGATGAGGAATTTGAGCATTTGTACCTGGGCAGATCTTCACAGTTCTTCTGGAACGCTTGCAGTGAGGACTGGAGATCACAGAGGGGTGGCCCACGAGGGCTCTGTGTTCCTGAGACCCAGAACAGCCCATCATGACTCAGATTGGCTGCTACATAAGTATTTGTTGAATGACTGTACAAGCGAGGACACAGACTTAGTGAGCTCGGGGTACCTGCCCATCCTCACACATAGGTGATCAGGAAGTCAGGACGTCAGGAGCTAAGCTCACCCTCTCCTCATTCTTCCACTCTTTCACCACATACTTTCCCATCCCAGAAAACCACTCCTATTTTAGTGTCCCAAGATCTCAGGGGAGAAGACCATGTTATCTAGGACCCAAAACGTAGCTCTTAAAAGTTGTACCTGTGTGGCTTGGGCTGCTGTAGATGCCAGAGTTTTTGAAACTGAAATTTTAAAGCAGATGGCAGCTATGGGGGAATGGAAACCATACTTTGAGTGTAGGTGACCCCATCCTCCATGAATCCTCGGTCCTCTCTTTGGCTTTTATTGTTACTGTTTGAAAAAAGTTGGAAAGGCTCTCCACATTGTCTCTGTTCCTGAAAGTTCATGTCACCCGGCTCTCTTCTTTTCCTGAACATTTGTGAGCCACTGATGTACCCTGCTAACTGCATTGTTTTCAGGCCAGATTAAAAGACACGTGGCCCTGTAGTAGCAGTGAGTTGGGGCCGGGTGCTGCATTCTGAGAGCCAGAAGAGCCACTGAAGTATGAAATGACACACCTACAAATAGGGGCCTCGCTGCAGCCTATAAAAACCTGGACTCATTACTTATGTGGGTTACCTATGCTTTCATTAAAACCCTTGGAGAGAAATTTCTGTTATTTGTAAAGACATTTAGCTCCCAAGATACTTACGATTACGTAGGAAAAAGACAAACTATTCTTACAGATAGAATAGGTGCTGTCAGGGGTGGGTTCAGCTACCCACTTCCCCGCAAACTGGTGATGGGTTTGTGAGGAATGGATGTGGACACTCTGTTAACATCTAATGATTTGGGTATCCCCAGTGCTCAGTTTACAGATCAGCAAGTTGGTAAGTTCAGAAAACATGTGCTTATGTGAAAGACTGGTACAGCCCATCTCACATGTTAGTGAAAGAGCCAGCAGGGCATTAGATGGCATATTTTGAGGCTTATACTAAAAGCACCTGGTTTTCATAAAGTCAGATTTGCTACTGCAGCTCACCAGAAAGGCGATAAGAGGTAGGAAAAATCCAATGTGGCCTAGATCAAAGCGGCAATGCTGTACCCTGAACTGGAAACTGCATAGGCTTTCATTTCAGCTCTGCCATTGTTTGCTATGGGTCCTTCAGCAAACCACTTACCCTCTCTGGGCCTCGTTTTTCCCATCTCTAAAGTAAATGTAATGATATCCACTTCACAGGGTTGTGGAAAGTGTCAGGTACAAGGATGTGAGTGCAAGCCCACTATGAGCTAATTCTACTTCTGACTCTGAGAAGTCTTAAATATTCAACCTTCACCAGGCCTGGTGGTGCTCACGTAATCCCAGCACTCAGGAGGCTGAGGCAAGAGGACACTGAGTTCGAGGCCAGCCTGAGATACATGTGAGTTGAAGGCCAGCCTGTACTACATAGCAAGACCCTGTCTTAAAACAACAATACCCAACTTTTGTAGTCATGTGACACTAAGCATTTCATTTCAAGTGAATTCCAGAGAGACACAGGCTGAGGTTTTGGCCAGATGGTGGACAAGTTCTTCTGGGCTCCAACATGATGGCTCCAAATGTAGCTGCTGTGATTGGTGAGTTAAGGTCACACTAGACTGGAATCACTCTGTCCAAGGGATGCAAGTAGGTCTAGTAAGTGAGCAGCAGGAGTTCTGCCACAAATAACAGTGTTAGAACCCAAATTTTACTTTAACTGTGAAAACTGTTTACTTCTAATTTTTGCAGGAAAATATTTACCAAATGCATCACTTATTCTGCCATACTTTATATCAGTTTCTTTCTGATAAATGTAATACATATTTTATAACTTTTAGGAAATAAAAAGAATATTAAAAATAAAGATTCATCCCAATCTCTCCACTTATTGGTATACTTTTTTTGAGTACCAACAATCAAACTCCAGACTTTGCACTTGCCAGGCAGAAGCTGTGTAGCTGAGCTATATCCCTAGCCCAATCTCTCCACTTAGAGATTAACCAAATTAACAGTTTTATACATCCACTCCAGCATTTTATTTCACAGTTGAGGGTATATTACACCATTGTTTCTTAGTTTCAGTTTTCCTGGAACAAATTCAGAGACAAAGATTTACGAGAACAAGACATTTGTTTTTATTGACACAAAAATATACACATTTATGGGGCATAGTGAAATGTATGGATCAGTATATACACAGCATAATGATTAAATTATGATAGTTAGCCTATGAATCCCTTCAAACCATTTCTTATCATTTCTTTGTGGTGAGAGCAGAAGTCTTACCATTTCCAAAAACATGGATGAACCTAGAAGAAATTGTGTCAAGGGAAAGAAGCCCGAAGCCAGATGCAGGATGAACACTGCCTGATTTACTCCTGTATTGATTTCATAGAAATAGAAAGAAAAATATTTGGTTACTTCTGTGGAAAGTTTGGGTGGATGAAGAGAGGTTGCTCAATGAACATTACATTTATTTATTTACTTCTTTAGCTAATTGCTGTGGCTCTGGAGCTCAGACCAAAGCCTTGTACATGCTAGGTGATGCTTTACCATGGAGCTGCTTCCCCAGAACCCACGTATATTTATAAGGTGATCCCAGGAAACACAAGTAGGAAAGCAGGGGAGGAAATTGACAGAAAAGGCAAATGTTCCAGTCACCATATTACTCCTTAGTGGTAGAAAACCATGTTCTAATGCACAATATATTCTGCATCAGGAATGCAGAAAGGGCTTAGTGATGAGATTGGGCCAGCATCAGTGAAAGTTCTGCTAGGCTAGGTGATAGAGGTAGACTCTCCCATGGCTGGCAGTGGATTCTGAGGGTCATCCTGAGCCAGAACTAGAACCAAAACCAGAACTTGAGTCACACTTCTCATCTGGTGTCTGGTTTCCCTCAGAGGAAGTGTCCCTGGGAAGCAGACAGAAGCTGATGGCCTTTCATAATCTAGTCTTGAAAATTACATATGGTCACTTGTGCTTTACTTCTCTTACTGTTTTATTTTAAGGTTTATTGGGAAATTAGAATAGCTCCTGAGGAACAGAAGGGGCCCCAAGTGGGTTGCCCTGCCTTACTTCTTTAATCAAAGCAGCCATGTGCTGAAAAAGGAGAGGATGTAGAGCTACTGCTTAACAAGAGTGCTGAGGAGCTGAAGCTTTAAAAAGTCACCACAGAAACAAAGCCAATAAATGGTATGTAATTCATTCATTTGCACTATGTTGCAATTAGAACTAAATTCTTGGATTCCTGAAGTCTTGGAAATTTTGAGCGTAGAAAACATCTCAAAATTGTTCCTTGGAATGCTGAGAAGCTAAGATTGCTAATCATCAACATTTCTTCTCAACAACTGGTTAGGGCTGGGGTGTGGGAGGGGAGATGAATTGCTCTGGGAATTGATGAGCATTTCCTGGCACTGGCGTGGAGCATGTCATAGGCCAGAGGAAGCCTCAGCTAGGAAGTTCTGTGCTCACAGCAAGCACCCTTTTGGGAACAGAGCTGTGCTTGGAGATAAGTACAAAGGGGTCCTGAGGAAGGTGCCCACAGTTCTGCTCCAATATGTTACCCATCTTCCCCATCATTAAATGTTCATTGTGACAACTTTTAATGATTACATAGATATTTTATTTTGTTTAATTAACATTTCTGTTCATAAAGCTGAAGCTTGAGGGGAAGAAAAACTGCACCACGCTGTTAATCAATGTCACTTTTGTGTTCCCTAATTTTACTTTCCTCACTTTCCATTTGATCAGTGTCCTCTCTTTATGCCAAACTTGTAGCAGAATTTCAAGTCAGGGATTGTGATGCCTCCTGCCCTTCCCTTATTGCCCAGGATTGTTTTTGCAATTCTAGTCTCTTCTGTTTCCAAATGAACTTTAGGAATGTTTTCTCTAGATCTGTAACGTATGTTAATGGTATTTTAATTGAGATTACATTGAGTCTCTATAACAATTTTGGAAGTATGGCCATTTTCACAGTGTTGTTTCTTCCTATCCATGAGCAAGGAATATCTTTCCATTTTCTGATATCTTCTTTGATTTGTTTTTTCAGAGTACTGTAATTTTCATTGTATAGATCTTTTACTTCCCTTGTTAGATTGATTCCTAAGTATTTCATTTTTTGGATGCTATTGTAAAGGGTGTGGTTTCCCTAATCTCTCTCAGTGTGCTTGTTGTTGGTGTACAAGAATGCTATTGAGTTTTGAGCATTGACTTTGTATCCAGCTATGCTACTGAATTTGGTTATTATTTCTACAAGTGTTTTGGTGGAGTTTTGGGGGTCTTCTATGTCATCTGTGAATAATGATAATTTCACTTCTTCCTTTCCTATCTTTATTCCTTTTATTTCTCTCTCTTGTCTAATTGCTCTTGCTAATGTTCCCAGAGCTATATTGAATAGGAGCAGTGATAGTGGACACCCTTGTCTTGTTCCTGATTTTAGAGTGAAAGCTTTAAGTTTTTGTTCATTTATTATGATGTTGGTTTGTAATAGATGGGTTTTATCAGATTGAGATAAAGACTACCTATTCCAATTTTGGTAGGGTTTTTATCATGAATGAATGTTGGGCTTTTTTTTTTCTGTATCTACTGAGATTATCACATGTTTTTTGTCTATAGTTCTGTTGATACGGTATATTACATTAACTGATTTGTGCAAATTGAACCTTCCCTACATTGCTGGGATGAATCCCACTTGGTCATGGTGTATAATCTTCTTGATGATGTGTTATATTCTGTTTGCTAGTATTTTATTGATACTTTTTGCATCTATATTCATTAGGGAGATTGGCCTATAGTTTTCTTTTTTGGTTGAGTCTTTCTCTGGTTTTGGTATCAGGATAATACTTGCCTCTAGGAATGAGTTGAGGGGAATTCTGTTTCTTTCAGTTTCATTAAAGAGCTTGAGAAGAATTAGTGTTAAGTCTTTTCTAAATTTCTTGTAGAATTCAGCTGTGAATCTGTCAGAACCTGGCCTTTTCTTCTTTGGAAACTTTTTAATTACATTCTTAATTTCACTGACTGATATTGAGTTATTCAGGATTTTTATATCTTCTTCTTTCAGCTTTGGTAATTCATATGTATCTAGAAATCTGTACATTTCCTCTATGTTTTCCATCTTATGAGAGTAAAGATTTTCAAAGTAGGTATTGATGATCTTCTGAATTTCTTCAGGATCTGTAGTGATTTCACCCCTCTCATTATTTATTGCATGTATTTCAGTTTTTTCTTTCCTTTTCTTGATAAGGTTGGCTAGGGGTTTATCTATTTATTCTTTCAAAGAACCAACTCTTTGATTCATTAATTCTTTGTATTTTTTTTATTCTCCATTGCATTAATTTCTGCCCTGAGATTTATAATTTCCTATCTTCTTTGGGATTTGGGTTTGACTTGCTCTTCTTTTTCTAGAAGCTTGAGGTGCAGCATAAGATTGTTTATTTGTGCTCATTCTGTTTTCCTGAGGTGGGAATTCACTGCTATAAATTTCCCTCTGGGGACTGCTTTTATTGCGTCCCACAGGTTCCTATAAGTTGCATCTGCATTTCTGTTTGATTGTAAATAATGTTTAATTTCTTATTTGATTTCATCCGTGACCCATTGGTTGTTTAGAAGGGTGTTATTTCATTTCCAGGCATTTCTGGAGTTTTTGTGATTTCTTTTGCCATTAATTTCCAATTTCATTGCACTATGGTCTGATAGTATGCATGGGATACTTTCAATTCCTTTGCATTTAGTTAAGCATATGCTATGTGCTAGCATATGGTCTATTTTCAAGAACATTCTATGTGTAGCTGAGAAGAATATGTAATCTGATGCCATTGGATGGAACACTCTGTAAACGTCTAATAAGTCCATTTGTTCACAAGTTTGGTTAAGTTCTGTTATTTCTTTGCTGATTTTTTGTCTAGTTGATCTATCTCTTGTGAAAATGCTGTGTTAAAGACCCCTATTATGCTTATTTCATTTTTCATGTCTGTTAAATTTTGTCTTATATAGTTGGGTATTTCCATATTTGGTGCATAGATGTTTATGATTGTTATCTCTTCCTCTTGAAGTTTTCCCCTCACAAGTATGTGCTGACCTTTTTCTCTTTTGATTATTCTTGGTTTGAAGTTCCCATTGTCTGCAAAAAGAATAGCTACACCTGCTTTTTTTCTGGGTTCCTGTGGTGTGGAGTATTGTTTTCCACCCTTTAATTTTCAGTCTATCAATTTCCTTTTGAATTAAATGTGTTTCTTGTAAATAGCATATAGGTAGATTTAGTTTCTTGATTCACTCTGCCAGTCTGCTTCTTTTGATTGGTGCACTGAGACCATTTACATTGATGGTTATAACTGATGGTCATAACATATGTATTGGCTCATCTTTGTCATGTTATATTTCTGCCATTGGATCCTCATTTTTCCCTTTGTTTAATTGCTTGCTCTGCTTGGTGGTTTCTTTCTGTTGTTGTTCTTGAAGTTGTGGTCTGTTTTATCTCTTTCTATAATATCTTTTAGTACTCTTTGTAGGGTTGGTTTGGTGCTCATGAATTTCTTCAGTTGTTCTTTACCATGGAAATATTGTATTTCTCTATTAAATTTGTAGGAAAGTTTTGCAGGGTACATCAATCTGGGTTGGAAGTTGTTCTCTTTCAGTACATGAAATGTTTCACTCCAAGCTCTTCTTGACTTGATGGTTTGTGTTAAGAAATCTGCTGTGATTCTGATGGGCTTCCCTTTATAGGTGATCTGTATCTTTTCTCTAACAGCTTTTAATATTCTGATCTTTTATTGAGTTTCTGGGATCTTGATTACTACATGTCTGGGTATAGATTTATTCTGGTTATGGTTAATTGGAGTTCTACATGCTTCACTTATCTGTATGTCTGATTCTTTCTCCATGCCTGGGAAATTTCCTGCTATTATTTCTGTAAATAGTCTTTTATGTCATTTGTGTTGAAACCTCCTATTTCATTGATACCTATTAATTTTACACTGTTTTTCTTTGCTTCACCTTGCAGTTGTTGAATTGTTATTTTCTGGTTCCTTGTTGTTTTTAAGAGATCTCTTCTTTCACATACATTAGTGCTAACGCTGTCTTCATTGTCTGAAAGTCTATCTTCAGCTTCATTCAGGTGGTTTTGCCAGCTTTTGATGGAATTTTTAATTTCCTGGATACCTGTTTAAATCTGTTTCATGCATTCTAGTTCTTTTCTATATTATTCACTCACAGTTCCATGAGTTGTCTATGCTCCTTTATTTTCTTATTAATGTCTTTGGATATGCTGAACAATTCTTTCATTATTGTTGTCATTTCTTTTTTTAATCTGAGAGATTATTTCTGATCTGATGTCTTCTATGACCTGATGGAGTTGTTTCTTTGCTTCAGTTGCTATCATTTCAGAAAGTTCAGGTGTGTGACTTCCAGGCTCTTCTGTGTTGATGTCTCCTGGACTTGTTCTATGTGGGACAGAGGTCTGAGATTACATTTTGCTCCTTCTTTTTGTCATTTTTGAAGATCTAGAGGTTCTGGGTAGCTCAGCCTCACTCCCACAATTGTGTGGGAGCGGCAGGGCAAGGTTCTGAAAATCCCCAGTTCTCAGTGTGGCTTCTATGCTGGTTTATGGTGGCAAGGTGGGGTCCCAGATGCTCACAAAACTTTCTTGCCTTCAGCTGGCTCCCAGGCTGGTGGAGGAGGTGTAGAGGAGGCTCACTGGAGTTCCTGAAGCTGTCTGGGGTTCAGTCCAGCTTCCACGAGGGTTGGGGGGATGTAGGTCATGGTCACTGAGGCTTCAGATGTTGCCCAGGACCCAGCCAAGTTCCCATGAGAGCAAGGGAGGAATAAAGGTGGATTCCCTGAGGCCCCTGACTCTGTCTGAGTTTCAGCTGGGCTCCCAAGGGGCTGCGGGTTGTGCTGGGAGTGACCGCTGAGGCCCCAGAAGGTGTCCATGGCTCCACCTGCCTCATACACTAGTTGGGGAGATGTGGGGTAAGCTCACCAGAGTTCCTGAAGTTGTCTGCGGCTCAGCCTAGTGCCTGCAGTCATGCTGAGGTGTTTTTCAAGGACAGTTTCAGTTGATTTATTTTTTCCTTGAGTACGCTAAACTTTCCTGTTTCTTTGTATGTTTTATGATTTTTTTGGTTGAAAACGGACATCTGAGTCCAATAATGTGGTCACATTAGAAACAGACCTCTGCCCTTCCACAGGGCTTGCTCCTTTTATGATTGTTTTTGGTGCTTTTGTCATGTCAGGTCCAGGTGTTGCATCCAGGGGATAAGCATCACTGCTTTGTTGTCTGTGCAGCCCACTGGGATTGCAACTCAACCCCAATAGAAAATTAAAGGGACAAAGTCCAACAAAAGGAAGAAGGTGGAGGAAAGGAGAAGATAGATACCTACCCTGATAGAGAAGAACCAGGGTAGGGAGCTACAGAAGGATGAGGACTTATGGACCTTTGTTCTTGGATGCTTTTGTAGGAGGGCTCAGAGACACACAGCCCTGAACTTGCCATAACTGGATTGGCTTCTGGGCACCTTTGCTTATGTCATCTGTAATCAGGAGGCTGAGGCAGGAAGATCACCACTTTCTAATTTTTCCTGTTTATATTGCAACAGCAAGCAGAAACACTGAAATGACACCCAGAATTTGGAAGCAGATTTATTTTATGTCAACAGGCATTGATTGGGATCATTCTCAAAATATCAGGCCCTGATCTCTAAGCAAACAGGAAGTACAGAGGCGATTCGGGATTGGATCTTACAATATGTATCATAGTCACCAGCTATACATCACAGTAACCAGCTATTTCTAAGAAACAAAAGTAACAGGATCTGTAACAGGAACTATTACCTGGCCAACTAACAAACTGAAGTACACTGCCTGGGGGGTGCATATCTTGCTACAATGCAGTTACATTTTGGTGTCCTAGCACTTAATATCTCTCTTCCAAAAAAGAGAAAAGTGAAAATAGCACTGTAGAGAAAAGAATTCCTACCATTTAAATCCCTTGGAAATCACTCCAACCTGAGCAACAGCCATGGATGCTATATTTTTGTCCACACCTCTATGATCAGAAGCAACAATCAGCACAGCTATTCCCCAAATTGGGAGGACAGAGAAGAGTGCTTTTCTGTCCATCCTAGCTCTTATGAACTGTGTGTAAACTTCTCGAGGAACATATGCACAACCATCTGCCACAGGGCTGAGGGTGGAAGATGAGGCTGAGACCCCAAATTGGCCAAAATTAACTTCTGTTTACCATCTAGGCTTTCTGCTGTAAGCTCCCAGCTTTGGTAGACTGCGGGGTTCCAAAACAATTGCAGCAGCTGATTCTGGCAGTTCCTGCTTCCCACTCTACCTTTTTCTCAGTCTTGATTCTCTTTTGAATGTCACTATGTGGACCTCCCCACACCCACTGGCTGGGTACCTGAAGGGGAAAACACTCACAATAGTCCTTGTTCTTGAGAAACTGGAAGACTCAAGATGCACACACTTGTTACCTACTGCTCTGGTTGGCAGATTTTCCTCTAGTCAAATGTATCAATGCAAACAAGAGAGTTAAAGATTAAACCATAAACACTCACCTCTGCTACTGTGCTTGAAGAAGGAAATATACTATTAATGTAGATTATGGCAGTAATAGAAAAGCCAGTATGATAAAAACATTCGATGTGTTGGTATTGGGGTTAGAAATTAAAATGCACTAGCCTAATTTGCCCATAATTAGCCACTTCTGGAAAGAACTCTCATTTTGGTATTAGTAAAACCGACTGTGAAGCATTTCAATTTCAATTTTACTTGTAAAATTGTGTGACACCCTTCCTCTCCCCCTTCCATCTCCCCTTGGGGAAGAGGGAAGAGCTCTCTTACTGTTCAAAATTTTATTTTTATGTAAGAAATAATTAAATGAAGGCAAATCTTGCTCTTACTGTCAAGTTTATATTTCCCTTATTCTGCTGACTACTGTTAAAACAAATGATTTGTTTTCTTTCCTTGCTCCCCTCCATTCTATACCACCAGTGTTTCTTGTGCCAAAGATTTGTTACAATTATAAAAGTTCTGTGATTTTTTTCTTCTAGTAGGTTTATTATGGTTCATTTTTAGAAAGCATTCTGCATGTAGACATAACAGTTTTTGTATACTCCTTGTACAAAACAATATTCCTTTGAAGGAAGCAATATTTAGAAAAAAAAAACAACATTCTGAGTTCTAATATGTTCTAGGATAGGTGATCCAAGCAATAATCTGTAGAGTGCCAGGACTATACGTTTCATGATTTTATTTATTTATTTACTTACTTACTTACTTACTTACTTTTGGTGGTGCTCAAGTTCTAACCTAGGGCCTCATGTACATTAGGCAAGCACTCTACCACTAATCTACAGCCCCAGCCTTATTTGTTTATTTAAATTTTATTTTATTTTGGTTTTGAGACAGGTTCTCACTGTGTAGTCCAGGCTGACCTTGAACTCGTGGTGATCGTCCTGTCTCAACCTCCTGAATGCTAGGATGACAGGCATGCACCACCACACCCTGCCTCCTTAGCCTTATTTAATGAAGCTTCAAATGATAAAGAACTTTCTTGAACTTAGGCAATTTAATCCTTCCAACAAGCCTAGTAAGATAGGTATCATGGTCCCCTTTTTACAAAGAAGTAAACTGAGATTCATTTAAGGCAATTTCCCCAAAGTTTAAGGGGAAAAGTCAGAACTTGAACTTGAGTTTTTCAAATTCCAAACTTTTCTATTTTTTACTCTACTTTTCATGGCAATTTTCACATATGATTGGAGAAACTCTTCTCATCAAATAGTCATAGAGCAGGATAATGTATAAAAAGTACTAATTTTAATCAGTGATAATTGGTGCTGGCTTCTAATTACCTACTGCATGAATTATAATAAATTTTCCAATAACAAAATTTTCCAATAACAAAATGTGCTTTGACTAGAACTTTTGGGAGAGAATCATCATCTATAGCATGGAGAATGGCCAAGCTGAAATGTGGAAGGAACCAGCAACCCAGGTGACTTCAGTGAGCCACTAAATCAACCAAGTCTAACTCTAAACCTCCTCATTTTGACAGTGTCTTTCTACATGCTTTGAGACAGCTAGATGTTGGGTTTCTGTTAGTTTTAACTTAAATCATCCTATATCAGAGCCTTCTTTTGCTGGCTTTTATAACTTATTCTTTTTAGATTGAACTACCAAAAGATCTAGAAATGTTTCCAGTATATCCAAAAACAACACTATAATACTCTTGGCTGAAGGAAAAATTTTTGTAAGAGGAAAAAGGCCATATGAGAAAACAATTCCACAGTGATAGCAGGCAACAGATCATACATGTGTACAATGATCTATGGTGTGGGAGTTGGAAATAATCAGTTGAGGAATTCTGAGTGTGAAGCCCTAGAGCCCTAGAGCAGTATTTCTCCAACTATCGCTCATAACCTACTAGTAGGTCATATGAACAACTCAATAGGTCTAGACTAACATTTAAAAATGGAACAGAACAAACAATACAGGCATAGCACACAGTAAGGACTGTTAGGATCTTGGAGAACTTCTGTTTCAATTATGTATTTACCTGGGATATGGCCTAAGGGTTTGAGAAACACTGTCTGAGAATAAATTGAGACACTGGCCATTCCTCTTTCCACACAATAATTCTCTCAACACCAGCACTGGCAGGTTGAATTTATTTAATTATAAAAATAAACCTATGATCTTTTCTAGTAAAAGCTATTTTTATTTTGTGAATTTAATAAAACATACCATGTCCCATGAAGAATGATGGCCCAGACCTATGAGTTAATAGGGGATTTGGGACAACAGGCTGAGGTGTGAGCTCCTTTGGCCCAGATAGTTTTCTTTGTGAAGTTGCCCTTAGGTTCTCCCAGGGGTCTTTTTTTGAACATTATCTTTGGTTTTTGCCTGAGTCTTGCTTCATTTACTGGCACTGGGGGAGAAGACAAAACAGATCTATTTCCATAGCTTTATTGATGATGCACCCTGGTGTTGGTTTGCATTCACATTAAAGCTTATTTTTTTTTTATTCCAGAGATCAGAAATCACCTGTGCTGGTCAGATTTTTATTTCTATGGCAAATACCTGTAGGAATCCTGAAAAGAGGAAAATTTTACTTTGGCTCAGAGTTCCAGAGGTTTTACCTCATGGCTACTTGGCCCTGTTTCTTTGGGCCGATCTCTGTACCCCATGTCACATTTCCTCAGCTCATCTCTAATTCAGTTCAGAGGTAATAATGGATAGTTCCCTTCAGTCTTAGGTTCCCCCACCCAACCCCAACCTTTCATTTTGCTTTCAGAGCCTGTCTCAAATCCTCCCACAGAGCATCTGCCAGTGCGCAACGACACCAGAGGTGTTTGTGACTTAACATCCCTAGGAGGGATCCTAAATAATGAGGTTCAGGAGCAAGTGGACACATGCTCTGCCCCTGAGAGAGAAGCCATGAGGAATCTGTTAATGATTCTCAGAGCTCCTGGTGAAATCGAATCCCCACTGTGCGAGGCTAGACGCTGATAATGTGTATATTGACTTCTTCTTCCTTATCTCATTCTTCCTTTCCCTTCCTTCCTGCTCTTTGGGATAACCTTCTAAACAGAATGCCTACAACCAAGTCCCTCTAAACTCAGCAGAGTCTAATTGACTCAAGGAAAAAGCATAACTAAAGCAATTACTTCATGAAAGGGGAACAAAGCCTTTGCAATATGACGTGTGTTTTAAAAAGAATAGAAAGAGATTTGATAAAAGAATTATTTAGAGGAACAAAGCTAGTTGTTGGAGGGACAAGAGAAGTTGAGGTCAAAACTTAGAAATCTATAGAAACTTAGAAAACTTATAAATTCAGAAGCCTTGTAGAATAGGGTTTAATTGTCTCTGAACCCATTGCTTATCAGTTTGGTAGCTGAAAAAAAATCAAAGGTGGACGAGCAGCAACTTAGAACATAGAAAAATACACAAAGGATCCCCTTAAAGGCCAGCCTGCTGTGCAAGAGGGGGTTCACATACACCAGCTGCTGCTTCACACTAGAGCGTATTCCCAGGTAAACTGGGGAATAGAAGATGCAAAACTCCATTCTGGGAAAGTCTTTCACAGATAAATATTCAAAAGAAAAGAGAAAAAACAAATTATAAAATGTAATGATTTCCAAAATAGGACATTATTATTTTTAAAAATATCAAAAAATCTTCACTAACTTTGAGAAATTTGGAAGGCAATTGAATTTACAAAAGCTGTAACGGACAGAATGTATTTGAGTGTCAAAATACAACATCATTTTTGAATATTCACAGAAATACAATCTGGTTCTACCAAATCAATGCTTGAAAGAGTTCCTTAGGCAAACTGGCCTAGTAAAAACTAGCTTATAATGTGTATTAGTTATTTTTCACTTAATGTTTGGGTCTTTGTTGTAAGCATTTTAAATATCTTCCTGTATTGCTCTTCATGCTATTTACAAAGAAGATGTTTTTAAAGAAGTAAGTGCTTCTTCAGCCTTGTTTCAGGGTATCACAAATGATGCTTTTGTGGTGTCTGAATTAATGTTATTCTTTTGCCCTGACATGTTCTGACAGCACACAGCATACAAAGTCTGAGAACCTATAATTTTTTCCACGTATAACCTGGTCAGACCCTTATTAGTGTTGAGTCAAGCTTTGGCTTCTGATTTCTAGGGAGCTGTAGAGGAGTGGGGAAAGGTCCAAACCAAAATAACAGAAACTACTAGAGGATGGAGGATGAGACCTATGAGAAAAGGTGAAAGAAGCTGAATTGGATTCGCCTTGGAAATTATAGGCCAAGGACTGATTTAAGAAGTTTCTTCAAGAACAGGATGGTTTACTTGGAGGAGGATTCTAGTTGGCTTTTCTCCATTTCTACAGAGATGAAAACCAGACAAAATTGGATTAAAATGCAATGAAAGAGATTCCTTTGACCTAAAGCAGAACTCAGTTACAAAGACTACCAGACTCTGTCATTACAATTACTGGAGAGCTTTCAAAATATTTTCAATAACCATTAGCTATGAGTAATTTAGAGAAGTTACTGGAGGAGGAGATCCCTTTCAGCTCTCTTTCTCCACATATTTGAATTATCAAAAGCCATGTTCAAAGGTTTTGTTAGTGTATGAGAGCAGATTTCCAAAACTGGAGTACAAGCTCACCAAGATGTATCATCTTTCATTTTGAAACTAGAAAGATTCACCATGTCTGTTATTCCAGCACACTGGAAGGCCAAGGTGAGGATCACGAGTTTGAGCCCTGCCTGTGCAACTCAGCAAATTAGTTAGACCCTATCTCAAAATAAGAAAGAGTTAGGATGTAGCTTAGTGAAAAGACTCTGGGTTCAACCCTTAATAGCCCAAAAAGAAACAAAAAAGAAGGACTCAAAATTAATATGAACCGTATGCTAGAGTCATGAAGTTCTAAGCGACAGTTTGCAGATATTACTGATAAAATTAGTATTTCCCAAATTTCATAAAAGAACTAATGGAAATCTTATTGAATATTATCTAAGAGAAGCTAAGATTCATCTCGCATCTACTGACTACCTGCTATGTTTCAAGCAGTGTACCAGCACTGGGGACTCCAAGTCAAATGAGACCATCCCTGGGAATTTGCAATCTGAGGGGGACAGAGTCGTGTTACTGGGAATGCCTGTGACAGGGAGACAGATAAGGTCTCTCTTTGGAAACCCTAAGTAGGACACTGAGTTCAGAAGGTAGGCTCAGGGATGACTTCCCAAAAAGGAGCTTTGTGGTGAGCTCTGGAGATACATCAGGTGTGAACTGGCATAGGAAGGATTTCTTGTAGAGAAGAAGGTAGATATTGAAGGAGAAATGCCAAGAGTGACTATGTGTTGATTTATGACTGTGTATTGGGCTATGTACTGGATTGTGTGCTAATCAGCATGAATTTATTTCATCATCATGATTGCCTTCTCATTTATTCATTCATCTTGTATGTGAGCACTTGCTGTGGTGAAGCACTCACACCATGGTGAGTCAGAACCAGATTCTGCTCTGCTGAAGCTTAGTGCAATGGGGGCGGGGAGCGGGGGAGCTCTGCAGTGACCAAGCAATCATACAGGAACACTTCATTATAGGATTTTAAGTAAATTGCTGGAAACATATAACATATTCATGAAAAAAGCAAAAGTATCCCTAAAGTTTGCTTTCCCAAATGTACATGCAAATGTTAATGTACTTGGAAAAATGTTAACTACTCCATCTTAAAATTCCTCATCAACAAACCAATCAACTTGGTCAAAGCTTAGAGAAAGGGGACAATGTCTCCACAGCCCATGCTTTTGTCCTACAATCTCTTAATTTTAGACCATATAGCACCTCTACCTTTTTTCCCTGCCTTGTCGAAGACTTCCAAAATTGCTACCGTTTAATCTAACACCACAGAGTTTTTCCCCAAGAATCTCTTCTACTTAATCTTACCAAAACCTTCTTTTATTTGTCCAGTTTAATGTGGTCCAGAAAATAAAGGGTAGATGGGCAAAGAAACCTTTCACAGTTGATCATAAAAAACACATTCCAACATACTGCCAGGGTAAGTTTTAAACAGTTACATAAACAAAAATTTAATTTACTTTACAACCTAGATCTGAGAATTCCTCATTTCTCAGGTCTGCTTAGAAACAGAAAGACATTCTGAAAGACAATTGATTCTATTGTGACGCAGTTTCTCACTTGTATGTTATTATCCCATAGAGACAAAGCAGCCCATGTGTGCCACAGGGGAGGAGGAGCGAGGGTTTTGCAAGACAAAGCCCCAAACGCATATTCACACAATTTTATTAACACACACATTGTACATGTATGTCTGTTTAAGTATACATATACTTGCAGTGGCCCCTGTATTTAAAATAACTTACTTATGACTTGATAACAGATAACTGTAGGTTTAAGTTTTGGAGTTAAGTCAGAGGCTAGAAAGGCTGGAGAATAACCACTTGGAGAATGATCCTGTGTCTACATAAGTGCACATACCAATACAAATCTATATACACCTTCGCTAAACTTAAATTCACATATCAAAAGTTCAAGGGGCCTTATACTAATAATGTCTACCTTTCTTTGGCTTAATTAAGAGGATTTCGCATCTCACTGTCTGGAGACTAGAAGCCTGAGATCACTGCAGGGCTTATTCTTCTGAGGTTCTCTCCTTGGCCTGTGACCTGCCGCCTTCGTCTAGGTCTCCATTGGCTCATTCCTGTGTGCGCCCATGTCTCCTCTTCTTATCACACAATGGTTATATTGGAATAGGGTGCACCCGTAGGACCTCATTTTGTCTCCAGTAATGTCTAACGGCATAGTTGTTAGTATAGAAACTGCTTTTAATGCACATGTTTATTAATCAATTTAATCTTCATACCATCAAGTCAGACAGGGTCTTTTATTGACCTCAGTATCACATATCTCAAACTTAACATTTCCTGTCTGCCTCTATAACAAACATTTGCTGTAGTTCTACCCTTCTTGGTTTATGGGCCTTTTACCTTCCAGTTGCTTACACCAAAATTCTAGATGTCATCCCTGACTCCCACCGGTTCCTTTTCTTTCTCAGGAACAGCACTTACGGTAGTGCAGGTTGTGCACCACACATGGTGAAGGAAAGGAGTTGTGATTCCTGCTACGGGCACCATAAGTAAGTATACAATAATTTTCTAACAGTTGGGAATTCTAAAAAAGTAAGTATAGCAATTTTCTGAGGAATGAAAGGAAAATGTCTTTTTTTTTTTTTTTTTTTTTTTTTTTTGTTTTTCTCTGGTACCGGGAATCGAACTCACAACCTTGCGCTTGCCAGGCAGGCAGAAGGAAAATATCTTGATCAGTGACAACAAAGATACTTTTCACCCACTCCACTGAACTATTCCAAGGCCTTTTGCCTCCACCCTTGCCCTCACTCAGCTGTCCTCAGTGGTCATTCAGGTCACATCAGGGCTCTGCTCACCTCAGTGAGCTTTCACTCAGGGAAGGAAGAGTTCGTGTCCTGGTGCAGAGCTCCTTCTCGATGCTGCTCCTGCTCCAAACCTCCCCCGACCTCTCTCTGCTTCTCATTCTCCGTGTTACCTTCCAGGGCCAGGCACACCTCACTTCGTCGAGGTCACTTTGCTTCTGTGTCCTCCTGCTGTCCTTCCCGTTGTCAGTGTCATTCAATCACCTGTTCCATGTGGCCTTCCCTGATCACCTGCTTTGAAATCCAGCCCTGCTCCCTCGCTCTTGCCTGTTCCCTGCCTTTAACGCACAGCCTTTACCACCATCAAACATCTTTAGGACATACTTTATTTATTTGATGATGTGAGCCCCACAAAGGCAGGGATTTTTTTTTTATTTGTTCTGTGTGGAACCCAGGAACCTGGGACAACTCTTGATACTAAGGAAGCATTCACTCAATACCCAAGAGGTGGATACATCTTGATTTTACAGATTGAAATACTAAGACTCTCAAAATATTAAGCCACTTTTAAGAGGCCAACATCCAGTAAGTGGTGGACATAGGATACAAACCCAAGCAATTTCACTCCAAATCCTGTGTTCTCAACTCTGTTACTGCTATGAACCAAATCAAACTGCTTCTTCCATAATAATAATGATGATGGCATAGTTGTACTACTGACTTTTATGGCTCTATTGAAAGGAACAGTTAATGTTTAAGCATTTGATCAATCTTACATGTCTATATTTGTTTATCTGAGTATCCAATTTGAAGATATCAATATGTAATACAACAACCATTGTTAATTTCCTATCACCTTGTCTGAAATTATGTATTGCTTGTATTGTTTTTGTGTTATTTTCTAAATGTATGTGTGTTTGTTAATATGTTTTCATTTTTCCATTTTAAAATAAAAAAGAATAATGATGATGGCAGTGTTAATTAATATTTTAATGCTTGCTTATGGTATGTGCTTTGCATGTATTATCCCATTTAATATCCAAGAAACATCTTACCTAATTCAGGTTGGAATCCTTAAAGTTTTGGTAAATTACCATGGCATGAAAGTACAACTAAAGAATAGAACACAAACTTCCTTCTCTCTGTGTGGAACATAGCAGTTTGAAGTTTTACATGAACAAACTAGACATTATGCATCTGTGAGAGAAGCCTCAGGGTTACTGTCCTACTATGCTTGGCTTCTTTTACCTAATTTATAGTTCATTTATTCACTTGTGCATTCATTATTCATTCAGTCACTTGACAAACATTTACAGAATGATTGCTCTGTGAAATAGCATGTCAAGTGTAAGAGCACAAAGAAGAAGATACATCTACCTAGTAAGGGCCTAGTAGGAGAGACAAATACTAGAAGAGTAATTCCACTGAGTAAGAGTGGCATAGAGGATCAGTGCAGAATTCCTGGGATCTGAAATCAGGAAATCTCTCACCCTCTTACGCCTTGGAGACACAGGTATTCTTCCCAGAGGAAGTGGCACAAAGTGAGTTTTATCAGGTGGGACCGGGGAGGAGGGCTCCCAAAAGAGGAAGGAATGTGACTCATGAGCACTTGCAGGGAGCTGTGGAAGGCTAGAAGGCCATGCTGGGAAGATCTAGAAGCAAGAGAAACAGGACCCAGAAAGACTGAAAATAAGGCTGTGTTTAGATCAGATCTTCATCTTATTCAAAGCTCTCAGAGGCTGGATAGAAATTTAAGATGGCAAGGCCTGAAGGAAAGAGGCAGCAGATACTTGATTCTTTGAAGCTGCTGCTTTGATACAGGTGTTTGGACTCAGGGGATACTTTGAGTTGGCCTAAAGTAATTAAATTTTCAGTTTCTAAAAATGATCATGTCATGTGCAAAACAGCCATTTCATCTCATCAAAGGCCCTCACTCCATCTGGGATGCCGCTCAAGGGTGGATGTGGAGGCAAAGGGCTGAGGATGGGGTCAGGAGCAAGGTAAGAATACAACATCTTACCAGTCACCCATATGCCATGAAGCCTGTTTACTGAAGATTGCTCTCTCATTAACATGCTATATGTGTGCTGCTCCTTCTCAGAGTTCCCTTGGATTTTGCACAGTCTGCACTTATAACCTCTGGCTATTCTCTGGCTATTCTAATTATACAGTGACTCATTTTTGCTTGATAAATACTTGTAAATGCTTTAACTGTTGTCTCTATATTCCATTTAAAAAAAAAAACCTCAAGAATAAATGCCTCTGCTTTTATGGGCTTTTATATTATGATCAATTTATTTTGAGGATTCACCTTATGTACCAGGAGGAGAGACACGTAAATCAACATGATTTTAGTTGTAAGACAAAAAAGTTAGTGTCTTAAAGGAGTTCAGGAAATGCCACCCCACAATATGCTACTTTATGCTGCTTCCCTTGAACAAAAAGCACTTGGGGAATAGTGGACACAGGGGTTTTCTTTGAATTCTCCCTACCTTTTAAAGGTGGCCCCTCCAAAAAGAACATAACTATCATGAATCTTCTCCCCAGAATCTTATCAACGAGGGAATCTACAGGAGAGGATACTAGGGGTGAAACCATGCCCAAGCAGACTGTCCCAGACTGTCTCTATTCTTTACTGTCCTTTAAATTACCTACATCTCTTCTCCCCTATCCCACAAGGAAGTATATATATATATACATATATATATTTCACTGGGTTTGGGCTTCTGACTTTTCTTCCATGTGATGTCTCTCAGCATGGAACAAATGTGCTTACCTTGGATGTTAGTTCTAATCAACTTAAAAGAGAGGAAAAGCTTATTTTGGCTCATGGGTTTGGAGATTTCAATCCATGCTGACTTGGCCTCCTTATGGAGGAAGCATAAGTAT
This sequence comes from Chinchilla lanigera, assembly GCF_000276665.1. NCBI lineage: Eukaryota > Metazoa > Chordata > Mammalia > Rodentia > Chinchillidae > Chinchilla > Chinchilla lanigera. Next base: position 8,944,129 of record NW_004955405.1, read on the forward strand.
AGCAAGCTGATTACCTCATGGTCGCTGAGAAGCAGAGAGAGAAAGAAACTGATGTCCATAATTCTCTTTGAGGACACACCCCAATGACCTAACTTGCTTCCCCTAGGCTCCGCCTCCTAAGGGTTCTACTATTTTCCAATAGCAACTTTGGCTGGGGGCCAAGCCTTCAATCCATGGGCCTTTGTAGGGAAAGGGAGAACCTTTCCTCCCATTACTCTGCCAACTGTCTGTTTACTAATCTCCATTATCAAGCACTCAGAGGCTTCAAGGAGATTTTCCCTCCCCTACAGTTTATTGAACTGGGAAGCTGGGATGAAGCAGAGGTATGACAGGATCCAAGAGCTCAGTGGTGTCATGGTGACTGTCTTGCTTTGAGACATGCTTCTCCCAATCACAAACTAATAGTCACTCTAATAGTCATATCTAACCAATGCAGCAAACCCAGATAGAAGATTCTTTTCCAGGAGACTTCTACAGAACAGTCCCCAGGAAGACTCAGCTTTAGCCATCTGCTTAACTCTACACTATAGTCCAGGATGTGGGAAATTTTAATTGACCAGGCTTGGGATCTATCTTGGGGTGGTGGTGGATGTTGTAGGGACTTCACATGATGGGGCAGGCCAACCCTACTAAAATCTCATGGAATGGTTACTTCCCATGTTTCTAGTTTATTTACCAGAAAGGGGAAATGTTATGGAGATGTTCACTTTAAGCGTGGTCACCATACAAATTATTGCCCAAGGTGGGTAATGAATAGTTATACCATATAGTCATGGACTAGAACTGTCCCAGGCCACCCAAAAAATATTAGACCACAAAACTTTTTTAAACTCTCAATTGCATAGAAAATACTTACTTAAGTTTGTAACAGTTCTTTTAGTACTCTTATAACACATTATATTTCATAACATCAAATGCATTCATGACTTGATGGTTTTTCACAGGATAATTTTGATTTGTCAGAATTTAAAACATCTTTTTCCCCAATCAAAATGTTTTTTAAAAGAACTCATGAAAATATCATATTAAAATAAATATTACAATATTAAATGAATGAAGTATAAAGCAAAAACCTGTAATTAGAGAATCAGGAAGCACATAATAAATATCAGCAACATTTTTGGTAATTTAAAAGTAATATGTTTACATGTTGGTGAGGTGTTTTAATTCAAAGTCATACAGAATAATTAGAAAGTTACACTAAGAGTCCAAAGGTACAAATAACTGGTCAGGGCATCAAGGAAAGCAGTGATTTCAGTGTTAGAAGAGAAGACACTAAATGGAGAGATTTGCTTAAGAGATAGGACTTAGGACTTTGTGAGTGGACCCAAAAATGCAAGAGTCTTTGACTTTCAGGTTTCTAGATCAGGTGACTCCTGAAAAGAAAGAAGTACTATAAAAGGAAAAGGAGAACAAAAGATATGAAAGAAAAATTGTTCCAAATCTATTCTGGCTGATTTAATTTATGAGTTCATCCTGGAAAGAAATAAATGCATGCCCTAATAAAATGCATAAGCAATTTTCTGATAAACTTTGATGGAATCAAAGCTTGTTCTGGGAACTGGTCAGCATCCTGAACCCACGTAGCTGACAGTCAGTTTAGAGCTATGTAATCGTTATTCAAACCTTCTTTTCTTTGTCTTCTTTACTTAACAATGATGATTTCACATTCTTTTTGTCTACAAAATGCCCTACTAGGAGTTAGCTTTCGAAATGGTTTCTATATTCCCCTTTACAGCAAGATTATGACAAAACTTTGACACATGTTTTCTTGTAACAAAGGACTGAAAAAGAGTATCATGTCTGTTTCATTTATAGATATTTTAAGCCCCAATTCTATAGAAATACAGTATGGCTTAGATCTATTATGCCCCTCCTCCAAGTGTTTGGAAGGTTACTGGATTACAAGAGTGCTGCGCTCACCAGTGGATTTGTCCATTGATGAGCTTAGTAGCTGAATATAATGTTAAGAATTGGGGCCTGGTTGGAGGTGAGTCACTGGGGATGTGACGAGGAAGGGTGTATTCTTGTTCCTGCCTCCCCTCCTTTCCTCTTTGCTTCCAGGATTCTGTGAGAGGAGCAACTTTCCTCCACCAGGGCCTTCTACTGTACTTTTTCCACCTTGGATACTGCTGACTTTGACTGGAAATTTTGAGCCAAAATGAAAATCTTCTCTTTTAAGTTGTGAGCATTGGGTATTTTATTATAGTGATAAGAAAAGGGATAAGAAAGAACTGGTAGCAAGAATAGATTCACTGCTGCAACTGTACCTGGCCATGTAGTTCAGAAGCTCTTGGAGCTGGGATATGGGAAGGATTTGGAAGGGTCTGAAAATGTGTGTTTAGAAGCCCTACAGTGTGGTAAGCCAAACTTGATGGGTAATTCTGGTTGGAATGCAAAAGACTAGAATGTTGATAGGAATGTGGACAGTAAAGGCAGGCTCAGGAGGTTTCAGTTGGGAACAGATTCCATTGGCAATTGGACTAGAGGTTATGTGTGTTACACTCTGGTCAAAAATCTGTCTTCATTTTTCCTATGTCCTAGAAAAGGAGATTGAGTTTAATGGCAGTGAACTAATTGATCTTGAAGAGAAAATTTCCAGGCAACTAAACATTCAGGCTGTGACATCAGTATTTTTGGTTGCTTTTAGCCAGATCTATAACAAAAATCTGGAGCAAAAGGAGAGCTAACTAATTTTAAAGGCTTGTGGTTTCATTAGAAATGAAATGTTTGCAAGGTTGGGGCCATGGAAAGCATGGTTGATATAAAGGCTAGTATTAAAAAGAAGCCAAGCACTTTGCATCAGGACAATAGAAAATGAAGGTTGAAGGTATCTCAGGAATCAGCAAGACCTCATCCTTCTCAGGTTCAAGGATACAGAATTTTAAAGCATTCATTTAAGAACAGAGCCACTGGACCTCTTTTTAAAGAAGGGCTGGCTGTGGCATTGGTTTCCTGGGATTTGTTTCACAGTGCACACTCATCCAGGCACTCAGAGTCCTCTCCATCCATGATCCAAAGGACTCTGGCTATTGTGTGAGCTGTTGGCACTCTTTGGCATCATCCTCATAGTGCTGGTTTTTCAGGCATAGAGAATGCAAAAGTTATAGGCTCATGGAGCCTTCCACACAGATTTCAAAGGAAGGCCTGGGAGGTCAGATAATACGCCCTTGAGAGGACAGTGCACAAGGCTGTAAGTGAGAAGCCAAAGGTGCAAAGGAGACCTTAGGAAGTCAGAAATATCAGGAGCATGGATAGTCTGCTGTGAAGAGCCTCAAACATTGATCAGAGCCAGCCCAAGAGATGGACTGTAACTGGCAATGCCATAGAGATAAAGCTCTGAGCCCTTTAGAGTTCACATCTAGCCACAACTTGCCTAGGTGTCAACACAGAACTATAGAATTTAATGTTTGCTCTGCTACTTTTGGTCTTACTTTAGTCCAATTCCTTTCAGTCCTTCTCTTTGTTTATTTTGGAATGAGAATGTTTACCCTGTACCATTGCAGGCTGGAAGTGTTCACTTTTCTGTTTGATTTTAAAGAAGCTTATAGCTAAGTTTTTCTTGAGTGTCAGAAAAGACTTTGAACTTGACTTTCAAACAAAGTTGGAACTGTTAAGATTTTGGTGACTCTTAGAGATGGACCAAGTGCATTTTCTACAATGAGTTGGACATGAGGCTTCTGGGGCCTAGGGGAAAAATCTTGTTTAGATCTAAAATGTCCCTCACAAGTCTCATGTCTGGAGATTGGATTGTAGGACCACTATGCTCACCAGTAGATTCATCCATTGTACAGTTTAGTGGCTGAATGTGCTGTTAGGAGGTGGAACCTAGTTAAAGGTGGGTCACTGGGGTGTGACCTGGAAGGGTGTGTTATTATCCCTGCTCCTCCTTTCCCTTTCCGCTTCCGCCTGGCTCCCATGAGATAAGCAGTTTTCTTCCACCAACCCCTTCCACATGCTGTTTCTTCTTGGAGCCAATTGACTTTGGACTGAACTCATTGGAAACCATGAGCCAGAATAAACCTCTCTTCCTTTACATTGCAGGTGTCAGGTATTTTGTCCCAGTGACAGGAAACTGACTGATATAAAATAATCTAAAAATAATTATTAAAATAATGCATGTCCTGCCAGGCATGGTGGCCTACACCTATAATCCTAGCACTTGGGAGGCTGAGGCAAAAGGATTGCTGTGAGTTTGAGATCAGCCTGGGCTACACAGTGAGACCTTGTCTCAAAAAGACAAAAAAAAGCATGTCCATAGAAAGTTTTTAAAACATGCATAATAGTAGAAACCACAGGGGTCTTATTTTTACATCATCTTTGTATATTCATTTTTCTTATTATATATATTTCTTTCTGTGAATTTTGTGTCTAAATCTTTGACCATTTGGCTTATGGTTGTTGTCTTTTTATCTTAAATAGTTGGAATTTTTTTATGAGTCAGTTGATCCTTCTAGATGGGGAGCTTTGTGTGACTAGGACATCAGTTTAAAGTTGGATTTTTAGGAACTCCTCTCATTGACTTAACTACAATAAAAAACTAATTGTTCTTCAGTATTTACTCAGTATCAAGCACTGGCCACCTTGTCTTCCTGAGAAGAATCAAGTGTTGCCAGGGGGAGTTGTGTCTGGCATGTGGTAAGGAATACATAAATAAATATTTGATGAATAGTCACAATAGTAACATTTTTGAATGGTAACTGTTTATCAGGAGTTATTGAGCATGTTGCTTACTTTCTCTCATTTAAATCCTCATAATTCTATGACATAAGTATAAATATTGTCACATTTTTTTACAGATGAAGAGACTGAGCACAAAAATAAGTTAATTAACTGTCCAAGACACCACAGTTAGAGCTGAAATTAAAATGCAATTTGTCTTACTTTGAAGCTCAAGCTTTTGATTATATGCTATCCAATGAATTACCTCTAAAAGGGAAATTTTAACCTTAAGACATGGATACTTAATCTTCTGAAGAATTCAACTTTAATGTGCTGTCACACATTACAAGACTTAGCCCCCAACTTTTTAAAGCATTTAATTGGGAAATGAAAGCAGTGCCTAATATAACTAGAAAAATCCCATATCTCAAATTTCATATTTCTCAAAGCCCCCTGAATTATAACAGGGATTTTAGGGAAGGGACCCAAAGGAGAAGGAAAAGACACTAAAATGAGCTGACATCCAGGCTAACATCGTGAAAGTAGCCAGGAGTACCCAAAGGAAAGTGAGTTTGATGGAATTTGTTGATGAATTCCACTTCCACAGGAGGTCAGTTGAAATCTTAGTCTTATGTGACATCTACTTTTGTTCACACAGGACTTTTTGTCACTCTAGCACGGTTTTCTGACTACTTGTGTGGTCAGTCTTCTTCTGATAGATAGAATCAGAAGTTCCTAATGGATTTAGGCAAATTCAGTTTGCATTCCGTTCACACTGGCAACCAGAGGGCCACTGTCATGCCATTCAGGGAGACAGTGTCCTATGGAGCCCTCCTGCAGTTTTCTCAGGTGACCCAGGCAGGCTGGGACCAAGCAGAGAGCAGTCTTATCCAGAAGAGCTGACTATTCCCTTTCTCACAAGTGTTTATGAGCATGGCTGGGGTGGGCCAGGGACAGGCCACTCCTGATCTATAAGTTTAGTCAAAGTACAAGCATGGGTTACTGACAAGCAGTAGCGTTCTGCCAATCTTCCTCTTGACCCATTTTTTTTTTCTTTTTTGGTACCGGGAATCGAACTCAGGACCTTGCGCTTGCTGGGCAGGCACTTGTGCCACTGAGCTATATCCCTGGCCCCCATTTTTTTTTTCTAATGCTGGGTGGTTAGAAAAAATTTTATGGGCTTTTTATTTTTGGAAAGAGCGCAAAGCTATGAATCAGAATATAAATGTCTTTATTCTATATTATTTAGGACAAGGCATTTCCATTTCTAAGCCTCAGTTTCCTAATTGTAAATTAGAAATATCTTCCTCCTGCAATAATTGCAGGGAATAAATTAAATACTATATTATAAAATACATGATAAGACTTTATGTTATGATTATTTTGTCATATATAGTTTTATGGCTGAGAATCCTCACATACCTATAGATTAATGTCATAAGTCTAATAAAATACAAAGTAAGGAATTAAACCAAGTCTAATTCCAGAATCTTCTTTGTACTGCCTCCTTAAACAAACTTAAGTCTTTACTGTGAATATGCATTTTTTTCACAATATAAGCTAGAATCTTAAGTCCTGATTTCAAAAATCCCACAAAGCTTTCCAGAAGACTTCACTCCATCTATCCCTAGTACCTAGCAGGGAAGAAAATATTCAGGTCCAGTACTCTATTGGTTACATACAGATTTATCAGAGACCTAAAAGCAAGGCACAATATAAATGCATACATGCCTATCATTGTGATATCAACTGCTCTTAGTCAGTGTGCTATTTTAGCACTAAACAATTGAAAGTGAGGAAATATCCTGTGTTTATTCTTTGTCCATTGTACCCCTATGAAGTGAGATCACATAACAATATATCATTGCAAGTGGATCTTGATAGTCTTTTTTCCAAGATAATATAAAAGAAAGCAGTAATCTGGTGACTTTAACAAACAAAAAAGAAAATGCTTGTGGACTGTTAAGTGAAGTTACTAATTAAAAATAATATTTCTAGAATAAAAAACTAAGAGAAAAGAATGGAATATTTTCCTGCTTTCTTGCCTGAGGAATCTCCTCTAAAATTTGATGTGTATCTTCAGTTTGGGTAATCAGTTTCTTTACAGTAATAAACATTCCTTTGTTGGCTTGCAAACTTTTTCAGTTTCTTCTTGTAACTGGCTATATAAATTCTACTAATTAACTGACTCCTTAATAATTCTTCAGCTCCTGTGCTATGAAAGATTCTGATAAGAACATCTATAAATAACAGGGCAAGCAGGCAGCTTTTATACATGCAGCTTCCAAAATGCAAAAAACCTTCCAATCTGTCACCTCTGTTCAAGTGTCTGAGGTCACTTCCTTTTTTTGGCTGGTTATATGCTAAAACTTTAGCTTTGCTTTGGGGCCACTGCACAGATGAGAGTCACCCACATCTCCTAAAGAGATAATAACAGAAAAAGGCAGAAAACAGGGGACTATGATCAGTTTAGGGATTTCTTTGACTTTAAAACTGTTTAACATTTAGCTTGTAAGTCTAGTGGACTTCTGGGGTTTTGTGGGGGAAGGGGTTGGTACCAGGAATCAAACTCAGAACATTGTGCTTGCCAGGCAGGTACTTGTGCCAGAGTTATATCCCTGGCCTCTTGGACTTCTGAATAATTGGTTAGAACACCTAGATTAGGGCGCTTTTGCTCCTTTTTATTGTTAGTAAAATTATTTTAGGTTAAGAATGTGGCTCAGTGGTAAAGTGCTTGCCTACCTTGCAGGAATCCCTGGGTTTGAGCCCCAGTACTCAAAAAAAATTCTACTATATAATACATACTCAGGGCAGATAGAATTTCAAATAACAATGACAATCAAAAGAATTATTAGAAACTAATTTCCTCTCAAAGAAAACCTTTTGTTGCCCATGCTTTGGTACACACACGAGAGTGTTTAATATTGACATACATACAATGTTTAACCTTACCATGAGGTTGAACATTTTTTTCACCAATAAGTATTCATTTGTAGAATGAATTTTAGAGACTAATGTCTTATTCCATAAATATTAAATTGTTGTATAACCAATCCTCTCTTTTTAAGCATTTAGATTATTTTCAATCTTTCTCTTTTCATTCTCTCTCTTTTTTTTTTTTTTCCCCAGTACAGGGAATCAAACTCATGACCTTGCGCTTGCCAGGCAGGTGCTGTGCCGCTGAGCTAAATCCCCAGCCCCAATCTTTCTCTTTTAAATTGTGATGTAATTTTTTTCATATAAACATTATTAAACAAATATTCTAATTATTTCCTTACCATAAATCCATAGAAGTAAAATTGTCGGGCCAAATTAGTGAATTTTAATAGTAATATAAACAGGATTCCTTATTATACTAATATAATTAGTATATTTTACTCTGTAAGTGTACTATGCTATATGAGCACAGTGGTATATATACTAGTAGTATACAGTAGTAGCATACATACTAGTACATACATTATGTACGGAATTTGGTATTTTGCATGTCAGTTCTTAACAAATTTAAGAATAAAAATAGTTTATGCTATGTCTCTAGATCTTCATTTCTGAAGGATCTTGTGTCATGTAAAGCTTTGGTTAAACAAATTTGCTATGGTTTTCTCTTGTTAATATGTCTTTTGTCAAAGAGATGTCAGCCATGAACTTTGTAATGGGTGAGAAAAAGATATATTAACATATTATTTTAATGCAATTAACATATTTTAATACTAATTTTAGGTTAGTTTATATCACCTAATTTCTGTGCAGAAATGTACCTATTTCACTCCCTCCAGATGGATAGATGAGTACTGTCCAGGTCAAACTCAATACCCTAAGATATGTCACTTCAGTATACTGCATATTTTAAGCTGAAAGAAATTGAAGAAAACAGAAACAGAAAGGTCTCCTTGAGCCTCTCTCTCTTGAAGATCCTCAAGTGACAGATGTCCTGTGCTATAGCTGGATGAAAGGGATGTTACAACAGAGAGGTCAAGAATATGGAGAAACAGGACTTGCTAAGTTTCCTCCAGCTTACTACCATTAAACCAGACCCCTTTTTGTCCTATTACACTACTATTTCACTGTGCACTCTTCATTAAATCTAAGCATAAGCGAAGGTATTTGGGGCTTGGTTTCTATAAGATGTTGTGTCATATAAACTTAGTTAAGTGCATTTGTCATGCTTTTCTTTTGTTAACCTGTCTTTTGTTGTAGGATGTCACTCATAAACTTTGCAATGGGTAAGAAAGGATATTACTTTTTCTTTCCCACAATGCCAATTTTCCCAAAGCCTTGCAACTGACATGTTACTCTTTTTTAGTATTGGTCAGTACGTTGGGTTTGAAAATAGTAGCACATTGAATTACTTTTTAAAAAATTCCTTTTGCTGTGATACCAGCAAGATGGTGCAAGAGAACTTTCTGGTGCTCATCCTTCCACAGAAACATCAGTTTACACAACTACCCCCCTGTGAAGATACCAACACAAGTGTTAAGGAACCCGCTGAGAAGTTACAGCACTTCGATGTAGTACAGAAATATGAAAAGACACATTGAAGAGAGCAGAAAGAGTAGACTCCTCCCCAAGTCTGGGTAGCACAATGTAGGCAGAGGTAACCTCCCCTGGGGGACATTAGCCAATGCCATGAACCCTGGCACCATACCCACTCTCACTGAAATCTGGGCCAGGCTGGCTCCCAAGGTCCCAGGCTCTAAGCTGGCCCCTCCAGTACAAAGTTTGAGGTCTACTAAAGAAGACCCCAGTGCTGGGTCTAGGCCAGCAACTAGAAATCCAGAGTATCATTCCATAATGACAAGCCCATGCATAACACACACTCAACAATGAAAGGCTAAGAGCCTTTCCTCTGAGATCAGGAGCAAAGCACAGATGTCCATTCTTGCAATTTCTCTTCAACATGGTCCTGGAAGTCCTATTGAGTGAAATTAGGGGAGACAAAGGAATAAAAGGCATCCAATTGGAAAGGAAGAAGTAAAGGTATCTCTGTTTTCAGATGACATGACCTTATATATAGAAAACCCTAAAAAGTACACTAAAATGTGTTAGAATTGATAAAGTCAATAAGATGCCAGAATACAAAGATGAACATACAAAAGTAAGAAATGTTTCTATACAATAACAATAAAATATCCATCAAGAGAAATCAAGAAAAAAAATGCACTTATAATGATATTTTTAAAAGAATAAAATAGGAATAAATTTAACCAAGAATAGGAAAGATTTCTGCAATGAAAATAACAAATTAAATAAAAATAAATGGAATAATATCCTGAGCTCATGGTTCATATTGTGCTCAGAATTCATATTGTTAAATTGTCGTACTACCCAAAGTGACTTACAGATTCAACATAATCTCTATCGAAGTTCTGTTCACATTTTTCACAGAAACAACAACAAAAATTCAGCACCAGGTGTGGTGGCTCACACCTGTAACCCAGTACTTGGGAGGCTGAGGCAGGAGAATCTGTGAGTTCAAGGCCAACCTGGTTTAAAACCAGCCTGAAATACATAGTAAGACCTTGCCTCAAAAAACAAATAAAAAAACAAATAAACCAAAACAAACCCAACAACAAACAAACAAAAATTTAGCCAGGCATTATTGGAATCCCAGTACTCTGGGAAGCAGAAGGACAATAAATTCAATCCTAGTGGCTAAGCATGACCCTGTGTTAAAATTTTTAAAAGGCTGAGATTGTAACTCAGCACAACGGTGTCAATCCTTAGTTAATCCTGTCAATCCTGTGTTAGTTACTTTCTTTCAGTGCTGAGAAAAAATACTCAACACCCACAAGTTAAGGGAGAAAAGACTTTTTTAGCTTGCAATTTGAAGAAGTTTCAGTTCATAGTTGGCTGGCTCCAAGGCAGGATGGTTTAGCAGAGGAGCATCACAGAGGAGAAACAGTTCATGGCAAGCAGAAGACAGCAAAAACAAGCAAGCAAAGTGACAGCCACAAGCAACCATAGCAGTTTCTTTTGACCCCTTTTATATTCTATCTAGGTTACCTTTAGGGTGGGTGGCAACATAATCAGTGGCCTAATTCATAATCACACACCCTTAATCCTAGCACTGCCCTACTAATCAATCCCAGCATCATGTTCTTGATCCCAGCAGCACAAACCCTAGATCCAGTCACCTTCAAAAAGACCCATGAAGTTTGGAGAGACATTTAGACACAAGCCATGACAAATCCTCAGTACCACACACACTAAACAAAATCCTGAAATTCATATGGAAACAAAAAAGACTCCAAAAAGGCAAAGTGATCTTGAGTAAAGAGAAGAAAGCTCAAGGTATCATGCTGCCTGATTTCAAAATATACTATAAAGCATCAGTAATCAAAACAGCATGGTACTGGCATAAAAAACAGATCTATAGACCAATGGAATTAAATAGACCAGAAATAAGTCCACACATTTCACAGTCAAATAATCTTTGACAAAAGTGCTAAGAACATGCAATAGAGAAAAGAACAGTCTCTTCATTAAATAGTTTTGGGAAAACTGGATATCAACATAGAGGAAAATGAAACTGGACCCCATATCTCACATCATATAAAAAAAAAATTCTAGGGTTCGGGTCTGGGAGAGAGCACAGAAACAGGCAGTCCCTGATCACCACCAGCACAGCCCATGTGTGGGTCCTCTGCATGCTGTGAGTGGCCAGCAGGCACAGAATCAGGAGGTCAACCATCCACTCAAACCACAGTTTGCAGCTGAACAGCATGAGAATGAGGTAGCACCCCCATCTACTTCCCTGGAACAGAGCAGGCATCCCAGAAGGCTGCCGCCATTGCTGTCTGTGTCTCCAACCTCCATGCACCTGGGGGACACACAGGAGACTGTCTAAAGGGACCCACAAACCTGCTGACACCAGGGCTTGTGAGGGGCACCCCCGCACATGCCCAGTGACATGTGAAGCCCCAGAGCAGGCGGTCCATGAAACTGCTGAAGCCGTGATTTTTGTCTGGGTTCCAGGATGTGTGTCTGGGCAGGAGCATGGAAATAGGCAGTCTGTGATCACTGTCAGCACAGCCCACCTCTGGTTCCTGTGCTTGCAGTGAAAGGCCTGAAGACACAGAATCAGGCAGTCCATGAATTGCAGACCCTGCTGCCCATGTCTGGGCTCTACCTTCACCCTGAACTCCCTGGAGTCACAGGACCAAGTGGTCTGTGATCATGCCACCAGTGCAGACCACTTCTGGTTCATACTTGTGCCCTGAGCTGATAGGGGACACTGGATCAGATTGTCTGTGACCTGATGACATCATGATCGGTGTCTGAGACCTGGTAGAACTAGGTGAATTTCACTATCTGCTGGAAGAACCCAGACTAAGCAGCACACCCCAGTGGCCACTGAGGGGAAAGTTTGACCACCAGGAAAATTAGGGAGGTTAGTGACCTTTGCTGGGCTGACAGGGAGGAAAGGGACTGAGTGCTCTACCACCAACATCAAACATGACAAGACAAAGGACGAAAATGCAATCTCAGGACTCCACATCACTCAGAACAAGTCCAGGAGACATTGACATAGGAGAATTTGGTAAACACACTCTTGAAATTGCTGAATGATTGCAATGGAAGTGAAGAAACAACCCATCAGGCCACAGAGGACAGATCAGAAATAAACTCTCAGGCAAAAAAATGAAATGACAATAATAATGAAAACTGCTCAGCACATCTGAAGAAGAAACATATAAAAAAATAGATGAACACAGGCAATGGACAGAAATGTTAAATGAAAAATATAGAAATAAATTAGAATGCATGAAGTAGATTCAAAGACATATTCAGGAAATTAAACCTGCACCGAAAGCTGCCAAAACCACTTGAATGAAGCTGAAGATAGAATTTCAGATTTTGAAGACAGCAT
>NW_004955405.1:8957330-8959579 GCF_000276665.1 Chinchilla lanigera
AGACAGAGAAAAATATGACCACAATTTCAAGAACAACAACAGAAAGGAACCCTCAAGCAGAGCAAGCAATTAAACAGATAGAAAAAGTAGGAAACCAACAGCAAGTAGATAACATGACAATGATAAGTCAACACATATCAGTTATAACCATAAATGTAAATGGCCTCAATTCACCAATCAAAAGAAACAGACTGGCAGAGTGGATTAAGAAACAAAATCCAATGATATGCTGCATACAGGAAACACATCTTACTCAAAAGGAAATCCATAGACTGAAAGTCAAAGGATGGAAACCAATCCTCCATGCAACAGGAACCCAGAAAAAAGAAGGTGTAGCTATTCTGCATGAAGATGATGTAAGCTTTGAACGGACAATAGTCAAAAGAGATAAAGAAGGTCACTACATACTTGTTAGGGGAAAACTGCAAGAGGATGAGATAACAATTATAAACACATATGCACCAAATATCGGAGGACCAAACTATATGAGACAAATCTTAACAGACATGAAAACTGAAATAATTAATAACATATTTGTAACAGGGAACCTCAAGACTCCTTTGACACAAACAGATAGGTCAACTGGACAAAAAATCAGAAAAGAAATAAAAGATCTGAACCAAAGCTACAAACAATTGGACTTAGTAGATGTATACAGAGTGTTCCACCCCACAATGTCAGAATACACATTTTTCTCAGCTGCACATGGGACTTTCTCTAAAATAGACCACATTCTAGCCAATAGAGTGTACCTACTTAAATGCAAAAGAACTGAAATTATCCCCTGCATATTATCTGACCACAGTGCAATGAAATTGGAAATTAATGACAATGGGACCTCCCAAAACTCCATAAACACTTGAAAATTAAACAACAACCTCCTGAACAACCAATGGGTCACAGAAAAACTTAAAGAAGAAATTAAAAAATTACTACAAACAAATGAAAATGTAAATACAACTTACCAGAATCTGTGGGATGCAATCAAAGCAGTCCTCAGAGGGAAATTTATAGTGGTGAACTCACACATAAGGAAAACAGAAAGAGAACAAATACATAGCCTAATGCTGCACCTCAAAGTTTTAGAAAAAGAAGAACAAATCAAATCCAAAGCCCAAAGATGGGAGGAGATTATAAAGATCAGGGCAGAAATTAATGAAATGGAGATGAAGAGAACCTTCCAAAAAATAAATGAATCAAAGAGTTGGTTCTTTGAAGGAACAAATAAAATTGATAAACCCCTAGCCAACCTTATCAAGAAAAGGAAGGAAAAAACTCAAATTCATGCAATAAGGAATGAAAAGGATGAAATTACTACAGATTCTACAGAAATTAAGAAGATCAGTAATACCTACTTTGAAACTCTTTACTACCATAGGGTAGAAAACTCAGAAGAAATGGACAGATTCCTAGATATGTACAAATTACCAAGGTTGAGTCAAGAAGATGTAAAAACACTGAACAACCCAATACCAATTAATGAGATTGAAAATGTGATTAAAAACTTACCAACAAAGAAAAGCCCAGGCCCTGATGGATTCCCAGCAGAATTTTACAAGAAATTCAGAGAAGAATTAATACCAACACTCCTGAAACTCTTCAATGAAATTGAAAAGGAAGCAATTCTCCCTAACTCATTTCTCAAGCCAAGTATTATACTGATACCAAAACCAGAGAAAGACCCGACCAAGAAAGACAACTACAGACCAATCTCCCTAATGAATATAGATGCAAAGATACTCAATAAAATAATAGCAAATAGAATGCAGCGAATCATCAAGAAAATCATACAGCTTGACCAAGACAGATTCATTCCAGGAATCCAGGGATGGTTCAATATTCACAAATCAATAAATATTAGATACCATATCAATAAGCCAAAGACAAAAATCATATGATCATCTCAATAGATGCAGAAAAAAATGTAGACAAAGTCCAACATGCATTCATGATAGAAACTCTACAGAATATAGGAACAGATGGTCTTTACCTCAACCTGATCAAAGCCATCTATGACAATCCAACAGCTAATATCATACTAAATGGACAAAAACTTAAAGCTTTTACTTTAAAATCAGGAACAAGACAAGGATGTCTGCTGTTACTACTCCTGTTCAACATAGTTCTGAAAGCACTAGCCGGAGCAATTAGACAAGAGAGAGGAATAAAAGGAATAAGGATAGGAAAGGAAGAAGTAAAATTATCACTATTTGCAGATGACATGATACTTTATATGGAAGACCCCAAAA
>NW_004955405.1:8960995-8962464 GCF_000276665.1 Chinchilla lanigera
TCTCCTCCTCCTTCTCCTTTCCTTCTCCTTCTCTCCTTCATCTTCTTCTTCATCTTCTCCTCCTCCTCCTTCTCCTCCTCCTCCTCCCCCTCCTCCTTCTCCTCCTCCTTCTCCTCCTCAATCTCCTTCTCCTCCTCCTCTTCCTCCTCCTCCCCCACCTCCTGCTCCTCCTCCTCCTTCCCCTTTTCCTACTCCTTCTTAATTTTGTTTTTTGATACAGGGTCTCACTTTGTAATTCAGGTTGGCCTTAAACTCACTGTGTAGCCCAGGCTGGCCTTGAACTTGTAGTCATCCTCCTGCCTCAGCTTCCCCAGTGCTGGGATTATAGGCATATGCCACCATGACTGGCAGGGAAACTTCTTCTTGATATTAGTCTGGGCAAAGAGTTTTTGGATATGACCCCAAGAGCACAGGCAACAAAAGCAAAACTAGACAAATGGGATTTCATCAAATAAAAAAGCTTCTACACAGTTAAGGGAACAGCTGACAGAATAAAAAACAACCTACAGAGCTTGAGAAAAGTAATTGAAAATTATACACATGTTAAGGGGCTAATATAAAAGAATGAGGAAATAAAAACTCAATAGCATAAAAACAATCTGATTTTAAAATGAGTAAATAATGCAGGTAGACATTTCTCAAAAGGTCACATATGGTCAGCAGATATTTGCAAAAAATGCTCAAAGTCATTGATCACCAGGGAAATGCAAACTCAAGCCAATATGAGGTATCACATCAATTCAGATGGTTATTCTCAAAGGACAAAAGATAGTAAGTGATGTGCAGGATGTGAAAAAAGGGAATCCTTGCCCATTTTAGGCAGGAGTGTAAATTTGTACAGTCACCTTTGAAGACAGCAAGGAGGTTCCTCACTTATAAACAGAGCCAGCAAATGAACCAGCAATGCCTCTGTGGACATTTGTCCAAAAGAAATGAAATCAGTGTTCAAAGAGACATCTGTACTCTATGTTCATTGCAGCTTCAACCACAGTCACCAAGATGGGGAATCAAACTAAGTGTCTATCAGTGGAAGAATTGGTAAAGAAAATATGTAGTACATACATAACAGAATACCATCCTGACCTTAAAAAGAAAGAAATCTCAGTGTTTGCAACAACAGAGATGAACCTGGAGGACATTGTGAAGTGAAATAAACCAGACAAGAAAAACAAATACTTCATGAACTCACTTTTGCAGAGCCTGACATAAACAAACTTACAGAGGCAGAGAGCAGAAGGAAATCACCAGGAACTTCAGGGCAGAGGGGAGAAACAGCAGGAGGTTGGGCAAAGGGTGTAAAGTTTCAGTTGAAAGAAAGAATAAATTCTGGAGTTTTTCCTAGAATGCGGAGGCCATAACTTATTTTTTTTTTTTTAAAGATAAAAGGAGGGAAACATTAACAGACATACAACATTTTACAACATATCACAAGCACAATACAGACAATACAGAGTTACAAACAAAGTGGT
>NW_004955405.1:8968631-8984587 GCF_000276665.1 Chinchilla lanigera
GCCTCTCTGCCGCGGGAGCAGGGAGGCCAGGACTCCATCTGTAATGGTGGTGGGGTCCTGACGCCCGCGCTCTGCCCTCAGGGAGTAGCTGGGAAATACCTGGCTCTCTCCGCGCATTTCAGCTGGGACCTCTGGCAGTGTGGGCGAGCACAGACTCGAGCCCAGGAGTCCAGCTGCTCCTGGAACACTGGCTCTTTCTGCGCAGGGCACGTGGGGCTGAGGGTTTGTTCGCCCGCCCACAGCCAGAGAAGTTCCTGGGGCTTGGGCAGTGGGGTCCTGATGCATGCGCTGCCCTCAGGGAGTAGCTGGGAAATACCTGGCTCTCTCCACGCGTTTCAGCTGGGAACCGTGGCGGTGTGGGAGAGCACAGACGCGAGCCCAGGTGTCTAGCCGCTCCTGGAACACTGGCTCTCGCTGCGCAGGGTGCGTGGGGCTCGCGGAGGCCATAACTTATGCATTTTTGCAAGTTACTAAGAGTAGATCTTAATATGGGCTCAGCAGTGAAATGATATATATTAATTACCTTGGTTTAATCACTTCACAATGTATATGAGTATCAAAGTTATCACACTGAGCCCTAAACATATATAATTTTTGTTGATTATGTCTTAATAAAAACTGTGATTTCTTTTGTAATGTCTCGCCCAATTTTTCTTTAATTGGATTGGTTTTTAAAATTTGATCTCAATGTAATGATTATACATAAATTAGATATACATTTAAAAATTTATTTTTGTACTAGTCCATACTGGTTTTCCTCATAAATAATGCCTTCCTAAGAAAGATTTCCTAGTAGAATTAGTCTGTACTTATTTTTAAAAGCATATAAAATTAAAAACTAAATTAAAGCTAGAGGAACCATTATTACAATTTTTTTCCCTTCAACTAAAAATAGAGGGGAAGATGTTCCCTGTCCCTCCCTGCCTTCCTCCAGTTAGAACCAATGCTAAACTATTTAGTGACTAACAGGCTTTTTAAACCTTAGAAAAAATTCCATATCCTCTCATATAACATTTTGTCTTAGTTACTTTTCTCATTGCTGAGATGAGAGGAAAGGTTTATTTTGGTTCAGAGTTTATAGCAGTCTCAGTCCATAATCAGCTGGTTCCAAGGCAGGGTGATGTGGCAGAGGGACATGGCAGAGGAGAAACAGTTCATGGCAGGCAGACAGCAGCAGAACAGCAAAGTAGCAAATTATAAGCATCCAGTGAGGACAGCAGCCCTAGTTCTGTCCCTTATATTCTATCCCAGCCTATATGTCTTTAGGGCAGGTAGCCCTCAGACCCAGGGTGGCCTGCCCATTATCCACATCCAGAATTATGCCAAACCAATCAGTGGACTGATTTAGTCATCACACACCTTGATCCCAGTGCGTCACACTTAGATCCAGTCACCTCTGAAAAAGCCCCACATATGACCACATGAGGTTTCAGGGGACATCTAGACATAGTCATAACATCTCTCCAATATCTAATAATGCTTATTAATGTAAAAGCCTTTTATGTAGCAATCTGAGCTGTTTCCTTCTCCTTTAAAAATTATTTAATGGTGACTTCCTGCAGGCTATTATTCCCTCTGATTTTTCTTCTGCAGAAAAGAAGCAGACCAGCCAAATAATTTTTTTTATATTTATTTGCTGCTTAAGAACATCCTTGCAACTAGAGACACTAGTTGAGAACTAAGCAAACACATAACAAGTATATAGATATGAATACAACCTCATTTTATTTTTTAAAAATTAAAAAAATAAGCTTTTGTTTGTTTAAATTTTTGAAACAGGTTTTGCTATGTAGTTCAACCTGGCCTTGAATTCATTACGTAGCCCAGACTGGCCTCCAACTTGTGGTAATCCTCCTGCTTCTGCCTTCCAAGTGCTGGGGTTACATGTGTGTCCCACTACACTCAGCCATTCCTTTGTTTTAAAAAATGTTCAAGGTAGAACTCCAAAAATTTCATTTTAAACTTAGCAAACTGTCTTCTATTTTACTTAAACAAAGACCAACTGTAATAAACCTAATTTACTTTTCATTTGAATGAAAAGTCCAGTAGGGTTTTCATACTTCAAGAAGGGTAGGAGGGTGGAGAAAACTGGATTAATTGTGAGGATGCAGAACAGTGCAAGGCTATGTTTGTTGTGATCCTATGGTTCTATCCTTCACTGTGCTCATTGTGCCTGGAGCTCTCCTTTGAACCTGGGCTTTGAGGGAGGAGTTTATCCTGCCCTGGGAGATAAGGCTAATGTAATAGACAACACGGGTACACATGCAGTGAATTTCAATTGCAGAGCTAGATGTTGGGCAGCAGAATGGCACATGACATGAAACAGAGTTCACAGATTCTGGCCTGAATTTGTCCAAACAACATAGATTCAGTAGGCTGTTTCAAATATATTTTAGATCGGAGGTCTCAAGCAAGTAACTGCTGTTTTAATCCATTAAGGCTGTTCTATCAACAAGATCTTAGACTAGCTAATTGATGCACAAGAAAAATTTGCTCATAGTTCTGAACTCAGAAAATTCCAAGATTAAGATGCCAGCAGATTCAGGGTTATAGATGGCACCATCTATATCCATATCTGGTGGAAGAGACAGAACAAACTCCTTCAAGACTTTTTTGTAAGGGCACTAATCCCACTCATGGGTACTCTGCCTTTATGACCCAATTGCCACCTATAGACCCCTTAATACTATTGCACTAGTGATTAAACTTCAACATATGAATGAGAGCCAAAGCATTCAGATCATAGCAATTCAGTACAAAGGAAATCATCACACTTAGGCTTTGTACAGAGTGCCTCACCCCTGTCCCCTATCGCAGAAAATAGTTTTATGCCTCAGGCCCTTTTCTTCTACACCTTCTTTTCAGCTACACCTATCATCCTCCCTAAAATTCCTGCTGATGGGAGCTTCAGGTATGGGGCCCAAAGATTCTCCAGATCATACCAAGTGGCCCTTTGACAGAATCAGATGGTACCGAGGGTAGCAGAACTTGGAAGTTTTGTAACTTCAGACTCAGTGTTCCATGAAATGTGGCTAAGTGATGGCACAGACATCTTGCTTCTTCTCTTATCACTAACATATACATTTGCTTTGAGATTTCCCCACTACCACCCACTTCCCAAGAAGCAGCCCTAGAACCAGGACACACCTAGTTTTGAAAACTTTCCAAATGAACCACGCTTTCTTCACAGTAAGAACCACTCAAATCTTCATGATGATAAACTCTTGAGGCCCAGGTTTTCAGACAGATGTGTGAGCTCCTTGGCAAGTGCTATGGTTGATACATTATGCCAACTTGGGAAGTCTAGAGGTTTGGCTAAGTGACTTAGCAGGAAGCCAGGGTGCTTACTTTGTATACATCCTGAGCCTGTGGAAGAGGAGGGCAAAGATTATGTGAGAGCTACAGGCCCCTTAGGTGGGGGTAGCCTGTTTACAATGTAAGGGAGGGAAAGAAGCTGCTTGCCGCCATTCCTTCCTTTTGCTCTGGCTGTTTGCTGTTCGGCTGCCATTCCCCCCTTTGCTCTTGTTGCTTTGCTACCTTCTGCCTCGGAGCCAGCCAAGTATGGACTGAAACCTCCACAAACTGTAAGCTAAATAAACCTTTCCTTCCTTCATTTTGGGCGTTGGGTATTTTGTCTCAGCAACTAGAGAAAAATAACCAAGACAGCAAGCTAACATGTTGGCACTCCCTGAAACTAATTCCATAACAGCACTCTAGAATTTTCAGCTAAAATTTTGATGGAGATCTAAAAGCACTGGCAGAGGTAGGGCAAGAAGACGTGGGCTGCAGGACTAAGTGTCTTCTTGTTGAACCATTAGTTCAGCTCTGGTCACACCACACTAATGGAAATGACACTTGGTGGATAATTGCACTCATCTTCCCAAGGCCACAGTGAGTGAATATTTTTATTCAAAGGTTGCTCTGAGAAGGATGTTATGGTTTATATCTAGATGTTCCCCCAGGGCCTCATGTTCTCAGAGGTGGGGCGTTTGGAAGTGGCTTGATCATGACCTGGATTAGTCCAGGGATTGGTTTAGCATAGCTCTAGGTGTGGCTAGATGGATTTATTGAAGACCAAAAACCCACACATTGGGTGGGTGTGTTTGGTAGCAAGTAATAAACGTGTAGACTGAATGGGATAAAATAGGAAAGAAGGAAGATTCACTGCCTTTTTTCTGCCTGCCACATCATGAACTGTTTCTCCTCTGTGATGCTCTTTTGCCATGAAGCCCTGCCTTGGAACCAGCTGAATACAGACTGAAACCTCTACAAACTGTGAGCTAAAGTAAACCTTTTCTCCTTTCCCTTGTGGGTGTCAGCCATTGTGTCTCAGCAACAAGGGAAGCAGCTAAGACAAAGTTCAAATACCCTGTCCAATGGGGCTGTACCAAAATCTTATTTCTTTGAGCTTTATATGGTAATTTCAGTGTATGAAAAATATAACTCCCAATCTGTTAGACATCAAATATGCTGAGTTCTTGGTCCCACAACATCAAGGAATGAAGTCACAAACCAAAGGAAGAAATAGGAGAGTTTTATTGGAAATAAGGGGAGAAGAATAGCTCCTGGGTTTCCAGGAAGGATCCCAAGTGGGGGTGGCCACCAAGGCCCTTTTCCAGGAATAATTTATATAGAAAAGTCACAATGTAGGTAGAATCTGGGTCAAACTACCATCAACCTATAGGATTCCAAGTATAGCCACTTAGTTAATATTGATCCAATAGGGAAACAAGTTTGCAGGAAGGATGCATGGAAAAAATAAAGGCATTTTGGGAAAAGAGTGAGACCAGATGCTCTGGTCACCCACCTGGGCAACTGATGCCAACTGTCCCTCAGACAAAGAACTTCTATCTAGAACATACAAAGAACTGAAAAACTCAGCCCCTTCAACTCAAACACCCAATCCAAAAATGGGCATCTGGGATGAATACACACTTCTCAGATGAAGAAATACAAATGGCAAATAAATATATGAAAAAAATGTTCAACATCATTGGTCATTTAAGAAATGTAAAATAAAACAACACTGAGATTCCATCTCATCCCAGAAGGAATGGCTATCATCAAGAAATCAACCAATAACAAATGCTGGAGGGGCCGTGGGGGAAAAAGAAACTCTTCTCCACTATTGGTGGGAGTGTAGACTGGTACAGCCATGTAGAAATCAGTGTGGAGATTCCTCAAAAAACTACGATTAGAGATCACACATAACCCAGATATTCCCCTTCTGGGTATTTTTCCAGAATAACTGAAAACATCGTACCACAGTGATACATGTGCACCCATGTTTATAGCAATGCAATTTGTCATGGCTAAATCTTGGAAACAACTTAAATGCCCATCAATTGAGGAATGGATAAAAAAGATGTATTTTTATACAATAGAGTATTACTCAGCTATAAAAAAAGATAAACTTGAGGCTTTTATAGGTAAATGGTTGCCACTCAAGATGATACTCATAAGTGAAATAAATCAGACCCATGTGTATAAACGTTGTATTGTCTTCCTAGTGTAAAAACCTGAAAGAGTAGATAAAACCTGAAAGGTACAAAAGATATTATGAAAGGAAAAGAAATTGCTCAGAGGAAAGGAACAACTGGGATGAGGGAAAGGAGAAAAGAAAGAAAGAAGGGGAAAAAATATATGTATGTACAAGGATAGCTGGGATAATTGTACTGCTGATTTCTATTGGTTTATTGAAAAGAACTGTTAATGCTTACATTTTTTTCTGTTTAATTTTTTGATTTGCATGCTTATATCTGGTAATCTGAACAACTAATTTGAATGCTTATATCTGGTAATCTGAACAACTAATTTGAAGACAACAATATGCAACATAACAAGCATTGTTGAATTCCTAGCATCTTGTTTAGTGGAATTCTGTATCATTTCTGATTTTTTAAATTACTTTTTATTCTCTTTAAAAAAGAAAAAAACTAAATAAAAAATTTTCTTTTTATAAAAAAATTATGTCACACAGGCAGGAAATGTTTTTAGCAGGTGGCAGAGGCTCTGTGGGATTGCTTTGTTTTAGGAAACAATCCCTCATATCAGGAAGCTTAAGGCCCCAGAAAGTGTTTTATTGTTTTAACTTGGGCACTTGGTGTTTGTCCAGCTGCTCTCCATTTCATGATGTGAGTAAGTGATTCAGTGGGGAAGGGAAGGGCAGTAGTCCTTGAAGGAAAGCCTAAGATTCTCCTGGAAGGGATACACAGGCTCTAGAGGGAAGTAAGAGAATGAATGAGTGTCCAGCATTTTCACCTCCAATCCCCTGATTCCTTGACAGTGGTAGCAGCAAAAGAGTATGTAGTCAGTAGGTTCCTGCTTAGTCTACAGGAAAATAAGAATTTGTGGGTCCTATTTCATCCAGAGGACTTGGTATTTAACTTAGACTTCCAGGTTCAATTGAAGGACAGACACTCCATGGATGTCTATGCACCCACTTATCCTGGGGGCTGCATGGACAGATTTGGGGCTTTGTGATTCACACTTTTTAACATGCATTTTCAATAAACAAATACAGCAGGAGGAGATTATAATGACTAAATAGGATCAAGAATTCCTAGTTCAGGCTTGGCATCATGGTGCCTGCAATTCCAGCTGCTTGGGAGGCTGAGGCAGGATGACTGTGAGTCAAGGCCAGCTTGGGCACATTAACAAGATGCAATCATAAACTAAACTAGGCTTGGAATGGGATAAACCTTGGTGCTCCCTGGGTTCAGTCCGCAGAACCACAAATCAAAATCAAAAATTCCAGTTTAGGCCAGTAAGCCAGACTGCAAATCTGGTGATTTGTAGGGTGAATTCAGTCAGTAATGGGCTTGATTCATATAAGTTTGATTTTTATATTTTTCTTAAATTTGCAGCTCTTGCTGAAAACAGCCTCTACGTAGGGTTTTAGGATCTTGCTTGGAGCAGTGAAGTGTTTCCTGAGCACCCTGTTTGGGCAGGTCCTTTGATAGGCTGGTTGTTCGTTTGCCCACTCATCCTCTGTCCAATAACTTTGAAAGAAGTCACATAACTAAGCAGCACTTCTCTCTGCCATCCAAAGCACGTGCGCTGTGACTCAAAGCAAGATTAGGAGAGCCTTGTGTGGGCAAAAGATAATGGGATCACTGGAAGCAGGAGCAGCTGAGGCCTCCAGAAATTTACATAAGCCTGCTTGTAGTAGGGACACAGAGCCTCTGGAGGGACAGGAAAGAAACTAGACCAGGAGAAAATGCCTGTAATGAGCTGTGAGGGCTAGGGCACTGCCAAGGTTTGGAGCAGTCACCTCCCCATCTACAGAACAATCAAACAGCTGCCAAAGCAACCTCTCCCCCTGCTGGGATTTCTTTTATTGTCATTCTGGCCTTCCCAGGACTGCTGAGCCTTTGAAGTAATCCTCAGTGTGAAAAGCTAGGAGGATGTGCACATAAGAGGCCCTTTGAAAAAATCTTAGAGAAAGTAGCTGACTTGTGGTGATTGCAAGGGGACCAGGAAAAGGAAACTGGGGAGGACTGTGGGGAGACCAGACAAGATGGCTTAAAACCTTAGGTAGAGCAAGTTTTCTTAAAAGAACAAGGAAGAAAGCCCAGCCTAATGGTCTCCATTCAGCACTGGATCCTATTTCAGCATGAAACTTATCCCTGTGATTGCCAGGGAGCAGAATCGTATAGTGACCTCTACCCTAAATTATTGTACAAACGATCCTTTATAAAATTAGCTTGTGCAGTTCATGAATAATCATCAGCTAAATGTTTAACTTTTACCAAAAAAGAAGAAAGGAAATTGGAAAAGAAAGCAAACTTTGGTAAATAATTAGGTAAAGCAAACTTTGGTAAATAATTAATAATTTGGTAAATAAATTTGAGGCAGATATTAATATAGTAGCCAATGTTTACTCCCTCCTTATCTCAGACCATCAGAGACATGGCTCTTACATTTGCTCAGTGGGGAGTTGGTAGAAGCAAAGTAGAGATGGAAACAGAAAAGCAATCTTAGCTTTTTCAAAATTTTAGCTTTTTTAGATACTAAGGTCTCTGGCTTTAGACTGGAAAGATTTCCAAAGCAAGTATGAATAGAACAGCCACTTCATATGCACTGGCACCACACCAGTAAAAAATTTTAAGCCTGATAGGGAGAAGACTTTGCAGTTGAGGAAGTCCTTATATTGTGCTCTGTTAGAATTAAATCTAAAATAAGCCCTGGAGGGAGGAGTGACATGATTATATGACCTGCAAAGCTTGGAGAGATCCAAGATTAGAGACAACTCATAATCTGTACTTTATTTTGAGTTTTGAAGTCTGTTTGGGAAAGGTTAACAGGACAGTGGCATAGAAGATCTATGAAGCAGAAGACCAAGTTTCTGATGACTTGTACATGGCCCAGAAAGGGACCCAGGGGATTTTTCAAGTATGGAAGAGAAAGAGAAGAAACAAATGAGCTCCAGGATTGCTCCAGTCAGCATGGAAGCCCACATAACCTAAGACTTGGGGGAGGAAGCCTACATACTAACATGATAAAGTCACAGTTGTGGTCTTGGGGGAAGCATCAGCCCCAAAGTGCTCGGCAGGAGTGGAATGGACCTATATGAAGATGGGCTTGAACCAACATCAGGGGCAGGCACCATCGGTTGTGTGCCAAGAATAAGGCTGCCCCAGGTTTCCCTGGGTTGAGGAGGGGAGATACTAGGAAATGAGAGTGGACCCATCATCTTCAACTCACAGCCTCACTAAGAAATTTGCATAAGTCTCCATGTTTTTAGGCTACAGGAGGAGATAGAAAACTCTGAGGATGGGGAATTTAATAAAACTATATTTCAAATTAGATGGTATGGAAAGTCACTGGCTGTGGCCCACACTTCCTTGGGCCTCGCAGAAAACAGCACTTACAATGTAATGATGAGACCTACAAGAACTAAGACCACTGAGGGGCCCCAGGGAGAGTGGAGGAAGTAGTTAAGGAGGAGAAAAAGGCAAATAAAATTGTAGAACCATTCTGTTAGATAGCTCTGATGCAATATGTTCTTGCATAATAAACTATCTAGTAGTAGTCAGGAGTGTACTTTCAGATTACAATGCATGGTTACAAAAGTTTTCAGAGTTCGGCACGGTATTACCAACAGTGCCCATGAGGACCAAGAGCCATGTTGCACTATTAAACAGTGCATAGTTGGGTGAGTATGCATATGTTGTTCTATACCTGTGGTTCTAAAGATCCTGAAGTTGCTGAACCCTTTCAGCATCTGTGAGATAAAACTATTTTTATTGTTAAAACAAAAATATAATATTCAGTTTTTAATTTTCAGGCATTTGTTACAGTTGAGTGGGCCAGTTATAACCTAGATTTTGTGTGTGATGAGGACAGAATTGCAAAGTGTACACCCAGTAGATATGTTCATTAAAGATCCTGGGGAAGGGAGCAGCAGCAACAGGAGAAGCAGAAAAGGGGAAAAGAGGGCTGATAACTCAGGATTTCAGTACTTATTTTTTAAATTTATTTTAAAAATAAAAGAAGGAAAACATATTAACAAACACACATCCACTTAACAAAATAGCATAAGAATACTACAAGCAATACAGAGTTACAGACAAAGTGGTAGGAAATTAATCATGATTGTTGTATTACATATTGAAATCTTTGAAGTGGTTTCTCAGGAAAACAAATAGAGACATGCAACATTGATCAAATAAGTAATCACTAACTGTTCCTTTCAGTAAAGTGATAAAAGTCAATAGTACAAATATGATAGCTATCCTGTATATACATACATACATAATTTCCCCTTCTGTATTTTCTCTTTTCTCTCATCCCAGTTGCTCTTTACTTTTGAGCATTTTCCTTACATTTCACAATGTCAATCATACCTCCTAGTTTTTATTCACTCTTTCAGGTTCTTACACTAGTGAGACAATACATTGTTTACACATGGAGGTCTGTTTTATTTCACTTATGAGTATGGTCTCCAGTAGTGACCATTTACCTATAAAATCCTCTAATTTATCTTCCTTATAGCTGATAATATTCCATTATATAAAATTACCACAATTTTTTTGTCCATTCCTCAGTGGATGGACATTTGGGTTGCTTCCACAGTTTAGCAATTACAAACTGTGCTACTATGAACATGGGTGCACATATATTGCTGTGATACGACATTTTCAGATCATCTGGGACAATACCCAGGAGGGGAATAGCTGGGTTGAATGGGACGTCTAGACCTAGTTTGCTGAAGAATCTCCAATCTGATTTCCACAGTGGTTTCACCAGTCTGCATAAACACCAGCAGTGGAGAAGAGTTCCTATCTCTCCACAGCCTCGCCAGCATTTGTTATTGGTCAATTTCTTAATGATAGCCATTCTTGCTGGGGTGAGATGATCTCAGTGTTGTTTTAATTTGCATTTCTCAAATAACTAATGATGTTGAACATTTTCGCATGTATTTACTTTCCATTTATATTTCTTTATCTGAGAAGTGAGTATTCATCTCAGCTGCCCATTTTTGGATTGGGTCTTTGAATTTGGGGTGGCTGATGTTTTTTAATTCTTTATATGTTCTAGATAGAAGCCCTTTGTCTCAGGGACAGTCAGCTAAAATTTTTTCCCAATTTGTGGGTTTTCTTTTTACTCTGCTGGTGATTTCTTTAGATGTGCAGAAACTTTTCAGTAGGATGAGATCCCAGTTGTTGATTCTTTCAAGTGTTTCACGTGCAATTTGGTTTTTGTTCATGAACTCTCTGCTTACCCCTATGTCTTCAAGAATTTTATCTACTTTCTCTTCCAATAGATTTAGTGTTTCTGTTTTAATATTGAGATCTGTGATCCATTTTGACATGAGTTTGGTGCATGGTGATAGGCTTGGGTTTATTTTCAGTCTTAGGCAGGTGGCAAGCCAATGTTTCCAGCACCATTTATTAAAGAGGCTATCATTCTTCCAGTGAGTTTGTTTGGCCCCTTTATCAAAGATTAGGTGGCTGAGTGTATTTGTGGTTGTGGCTGTTTCTTCCAGTCTGTTCCATTCATCCTCAGATTTGTTTTTTAGCCAGTACCAGGTTGATTTTATGACAGTAGCTTTATAGAATAATCTCAGGTCAGAGATTGTGTTTCCACCTGACTTATCATTGTTATCTGGGTCTCTTCTGGTTCCAGATGAATTTAAGGAATTTTTTTCTAGCTCTGTGAGGTAAACTAATGGTGGTTTAATGGGAATTACATTGAATCTGTACAACAATTTTGGTAGTATGGCCATTTTCATGATTTTGGTTCTTCCTATCCATGAGCAAGGAATGTTTTTCCATTTATTGAAATCCTCTTTGATCCCTTTTTTTGGAGTACTGTCATTTTCATTAAATAGGTCTTTTGCTTCTTTTGTTAGATTGATTCCTAAATTTTTCAATTTCTTGGATGCTATTGTGAAAGGTATGGTTTCCTTAATTTCTCTCTCAATCTGTTTATTGTTTGTGTATAGGAATGCTATTGATTTTTGGGTGTTGACTTGTATCCAGCTACACTGCTGAATTTGTTGATTAATTCAAGGAGTCTTCTTGTGGAGTTTTTGGGGTCTTCCATATAAAGTATCATGTCATCTGCAAATAGTGATAGCTTTACTTCTTCCTTTCCTATCCTTATTCCTTTTATTTCTCTCTCTTGTCTAATTGC
Organism: Chinchilla lanigera; assembly: GCF_000276665.1. NCBI lineage: Eukaryota > Metazoa > Chordata > Mammalia > Rodentia > Chinchillidae > Chinchilla > Chinchilla lanigera. The sequence continues at coordinate 8,980,272 of NW_004955405.1, forward strand.
TCTGGCTAATGCTTCTACAACTATGTTGAATATGAGTGGTGACAGTGGACATCCTTGTCTTGTTCCTGATTTTAAAGTGAAAGCTTTCAGTTTTTGTCCATTTAGTATGATGTTTGCTGTTGGTTTGTCATTGATGGCTTTGATCAGGTTGAGGTAAAGACCATCTATTCCTATTTCTGTAGGGTTTTTATCATGAATGCATTTTGGACTTTTTCCAAAGCTTTTTCTGTGTCTATTGAGATGATGATGTAGTTTCTGTCTTTGGCTCTATTGATACGTGTATAACATTAATTGATTTGCAAATACTGAACAAATCCTGCATTCCTGGAATGAATCCAACTTGGTCCTGGTGTATGATTTTCTTGATGATTTGTTGCATCCTATTTGTTAGTATTTTATTAAGTATCTTTGCATCTATATTCATTAGGGAGATTGGTCTGTAGTTCTCTTTCTTGGTTGGGTCTTTCTCTGGTTTTGGTATCAGTATAATACTTGGCTCGAGAAATGAGTTAGGGAGAATTGCTTTCTTTTCAATTTCATTGAAGAGTTTGAGGAGTGTTGGTATTAAATCTTCTCTGACATGCCGGGGATAAAGCTCAGTGGCATAAGCATCTGCCTGGCAAGTGCAAGGTCCTAAGTTCGATTCCTGGTACCAAAAAGAAAATCTCATGTGAATTTTTTGTAAAATTCTGCTGTGAGCCCTGCACCCATGCGCCAAGTCAGCGAGTGTTCCAGGAGCTGCTCGTCCCATGGTTCAAGTCCATGCTTTGCTCACACTGCCATGGTTCCCAGCTGAAACTCGTGGAGAGAGCCAGGTATTACCCATCTACTTCCTGAAGGCAGAGCCGGTGACCCAGAACCCCACCACTATTACAGACTGAGTCTCTGCCCTCCCTGCACCTGTGGCAGAGAGGAGGTCCTCACTCAGAAGCCCCAGGGACTTCTCTGGCTGGGGGCAAGGTATGTAGCCTCTCCCAGCACCTGTGCACCCTGCACCAAGTGAGCAAGTGCTCTGGGAGCTGCTGGTCCTGTGGTTCGAGTCCATGCTTTATTCACACCACCATGGTTCCCAGCTGAAACTCATGGAGGGAGCCAGGTATTTCCCATCTACTTCCTGAGGGCAGAGCAGGTGACCCAGGACTCTGTCGCCATTACAGACTGAGTTTCTCCCCTCCCTGCACCCACAGCAGAGAGGAGGTCCTCACTCAGAAGCCCCAGGGACTTCTCTGGCTAAAGGTGGGGCGTGTAGCCTCTCCCTGCTCCCACGTGCCATGTGAGCAAGTGTTCCAAGAGCTGCTGATCCCGTAGTTCAAGTCCGTGCTTTGCTCACACTGCCATGGTTCCCAGCTGAAACTAACAGACAGAACTAAGTATTTCCCATCTACTTCCTGAGGGCAGAGCAGGCGACCCAGGACCCTACCGCTATTACAGACTGAGTCTCTGCCCTCCCTGCAACTGCAGCAGAGAGGAGGTCCTCACTCAGAAGCCCAGGGAGTTCTCTGGCTGAGGCCGGGTGTGTAGCCTCTCCCAGTGCCTGCATGCCCTGCACCCAGTGAGCGAGTGCTTTGGGAGCTGCTGGTCCCGCGGTTTGAGTCCATACTTTACTTTCACCAGGACCCATTAGTGGGTCAAAGGCATGGGCAGTCTGTGACTGCTACCCATTTGGCCTGCATCTCATTCCTGTATGTGTCCTGAACTGACAGAAGACACAGAATCAAGTGGTTCACAAACTGTCAATCCTGTAGTTTGTGTCTGGATTTTGCCTATAACCTGAACTGCCTGGGCACATAGGTCCACTGGACCAGGATTGTCACACCAGTGCAACTAGAGTCTGGGCCGTGCACATGCCCTGAACTGCAAGGGGACACTGGATCAGATGATGTGCCATCAGCTGACACCAATGCCCGTGTCTGAGAATGGGGATAACCAGATACAAATCAACAACTGCTGGAAAACCTGAGACTAAATAGCACTACTCAGAGGTCACTCAGGGGCAAACCTGACCAACAGGAAAACTAAGAACACTAGTGGCCTAGGCTGTGCAGCTACTGAAGAAGGAAACTGAACTTTCTGCATCCAGTAGCAAACATGACAAAACAAAAAACAAAAACACAATCCCTGAACTCTACCCCAATCAGAACAACTCCAGGAGACAACAACATAGGAGAACTTGGTAAACACATGCCTGAAATAGCTGAAATGATTGCAATGCAAGTAAAGAAACAACTGCATAAGGCCATAGAAGAGATGACATCAGAAATCATATCTCAGGCAAAAAGTGAAATGACAATAATAATGAAGGGATTGCTCAAAAAGTCTAAAGAAGAAACATATAAGGAAACAGAACAACAAAGGAAAGGGTCAGAAGTGTTCAATGAAAAATATAGAAAGGACTTAAAAAGCCTGAACCAGATTCAAAGAGACTTCCAGGAAAACAAAGCTGCCATTGAAAGCTATGAAACCCGCTTGAATGAAGCTGGAGATAGAATCTCAGACCTTGAAAACAGCATGGCAGCTAGTGACCATAAAAGAATCTCGTAAAATCAACAAGGATCCAGGAAAAGTAAATTCAACAGCTGCAAGATGAGGCAAAGAGTAATAATGTATGGCTTATAGGAGTATATGAAACAGCAGGAAGCAACACAACTGACATAAAAAGATTATTTGCAGAAATAATAGCAGAAAATTTCCCAAGCATGGAAACAGAATCTGATATACAGGTAAATGACAAATATAGAACTCCAAACAACCATAACCAAAATAAAACTACACCCAGACAAATAGTAGTCAGGTTTCCAGATCTCCATCAAAAGAACAGATTAAAAGCTGCTAGAGAAAAGAAACAGATTACCTATAAAGGAAAGCCCATCAGAATCACAGTAGACTTCTCAACACAAACCATCCAATCGAGAAGAGCTTGGAGTGAAGTATTGCAGGTGCTGAAACAGAAGAGCTTCCAACCAAGATGATGTACCCTGCCAAACTATCCCTCAAATACAATGGAGAAAAAAATATTTTCATGACAAAGAACGATTGAAGAACTTCATGAGTGCCAAGCCAGCTTTACAAAAAGTACTAAAAGATATTCTAGACAGAGAAAAATCTGACCACAATTTCAAGAACAACAGCAGGAATGAAACGTCAAGAAGAGCAAGCAAATAAACAGGTAGAAAAAGTAGGACACCAACGCGAGTAAATAACATGACAATGATAAATCAAAACATATCGGTTATAATGATAAATGTAAATGTCCTCAATTCTCCAGTCAAAAGAAACAGACTGGCAAAGTGGATTTAAAAAAAAAATGCAACACCATGCTGTATACAGGAAACACCATTTCACTGAAAAGGAAATCCACAGACTAAAAGTCAAAGGTTGGAAAACAATCCTCCATGCAACAGGAACTCAGAAAAAAGGAGGTGTAGCTATTCTGTTTGCAGACAATGTAAACTTCAAACCAACAACAATCAAAAGAGATAAAGAAGGTCACTACATACTAGTCAGGGGAAAACTGCAAGAGGATGAGATAACAATCATAAACATGTATGCACCAAATATTGGAGCTCCAAATTATATAAGACAAATCTTAGCAGTCATGAAAACCCATATAATTAATAATACTATTGTAACAGGGGAACTCAATACCCCATTGACACAAAGAGATAGATCAACTGGACAAAAAATCAGCAAGGAAATAACAGATCTGAACCAAAGCTGTGAACAAATGGACTTAGTAGATGTCTACAGAGTATTCCACCCGACAACATCAGAATACACATTTTTTTCAGCTGCACATGGGAGTTTCTCTAAAATACACCACATCTTAGCCCATAGAGCATACCTTCCAAAATGTAAAAGAACTGAAATTATCCCATGCATATTATCTGACCACAGTGCAATGAAATTGGAAATTAAGGACACAAGGAACTCCAAAATCTCTATAAACACTTGGAAATTAAACAACAGCCTCCTGAACAACCAATGGGTCACAGAAGAAATTAAAGAAGAAATTAAAAAATACCTACAAACAAAGGAAAATGTAAATACAACTCACCGGAATCTGTGGGATAAAATCAAAGCAGTCCTCAGAGGGATAATTATAGCGGTGAACTCACATATAAGGAAAACAGAAAGAGAACAAATAAGTAGCCTAATGCTACATCTTAAACTTTTAGAAAAAGAAGAACAAGTCAGGCCTAAAGCCCAAAGAAGGGAGGAGATGATAAAGATCCCAGCAGAAATTAATGCAATTGAGACAAAGAAAACCCTCCAAAAATAAATGAATCAAAGAGCTTGTTCTTTGAAAGAATAAACAA
>NW_004955405.1:8987077-9159711 GCF_000276665.1 Chinchilla lanigera
ATAGGTAAATGGTCACAACTAGAGACCATACTCGTAAGTGAAATAAATCAGACATGCATGTGCTAGCACCGCATTGTCTCACTAGTGTAAAACCTGAAAGAGTTAATTTAAAGTAGCAGGTATGATAGACATTGTGAAATGATAGGAAAACACTCAAGGGTAGAGGGCAACTGGGATGTGGGAAAAGAGAAGGGAAAGAAGGACAAATTTTTTATGTATGTATATACAGAAGAGTTAACATAGTTGTTTTACTGTCTTCTATTTCTTTGCTGAAAGAAACTGTCAGTGAGTCCTTGATTGATCAATATTGCATGTCTCTGTTTTCATGAGAAACCACTTTGAAGATATCACTATGTAATACAACAAGCATTGTTGATTTCCTACGACTTTGAAACTCTGTATTTTCTGTACTGTTCTTTTGCTATTTTGTAAAAGGTTGTGTGTCTGTTAATATTTTCCTCCTTTTATTTTTAAAATTAAAAAAAAAAATCTGCTCTGAATCTGTCAGGGCCTTGACTTTTCTTTGTCAGAAGGTTTTTTGTTTGTTTGTTTGTTTCCGGTACCAGGGATCAAGCTCAGGACCTTGTGCTTGCCATGCAGGCCCTGTGCTGCTGAGGAAATCTCCAACCCCTTTTGTCAGAAGGTTTTAGTCATGTTCTCAATCTCATTAATTGTCATCAGGTTGTTCATGATTTTTATATCTTCTTGATTCAACTTTGATAATTTGTGCATATCTAGGAATCTGTCCATTTCTTCTGAGTTTTCTATCTTCTGGGAGTAAAGATTTTCAAAGTTGGTGTTAATGATCTTCTGAATTTCTGTAGGATCTGTAGTGATTTCATCCTTTTCATTCCTTATTGCATGAATTTGAGTTTTTCCATTGTTTTTTTGATAAGGTTGGCTAGGAGTTTATCAATTTTATTTATGCTTTCAAAGAATCAACTCTTTGATTCATTTATTTTTTGCAGGGTTTGGTCCATCTCCATTGCATTAATTTCTGCTGGGATCTTTATAATCTCCTCCCTTCTTTGGGCTTTGGGCTTGACTTCTTTTTCTAAAAGTCTGAGATGCCACTTTAAGCTATTTATTTGTTCTCTTTCTGTTTTCCTTATGTGTGAGTTCACTGCTATAAATGTCCCTGTGTGGACTGCTTTCATTGCATCCCACAGACTCCAGTAAGTTGTATTTATATTTTCATTTGTGTGTAGGTACTTTACAATCTCTTCTTTAATTTCTTCTGTGACCCATTGGTTGTTCAGGAGGTTGTAGTCTAATTTCCAAGTGTTTATGGAGTTTTTGGAGTTCCTTTTGTGGTTCAGTTCCCGTTTCATCACCTTTTGGTCAGATAATATGCATGGAATGATTTCAATTCTTTTGCATTTAGGTAGGTATGCTCCATGGGCTAGTATATGGTCTATTTTAGAGAAAGTCCCATGTGCAGCCGAGAAAAAAATGTGTATTCTGAGGTGGTGGGGTGGAACATTCTGTATACAGCTACAAAGTCTTCATGTTTGCAGTTTTGGTTCAGATCTGTTATTTCTTTGCTGATTTTTTGTCTAGTTGACCTATCTCTTTGTGTCAAAGGGGTCTTGAGGTCCCCTGTTACAAATATGTTATTAATTATTTCGGTTTTCATGTCTGTTAAGATTTGTCTCATATAGTGTGGTGCTCTGATATTTGGTGCATACAGGTTTATGATTGTTATCTCATCCTCTTGCTGTTTTCCCCTAACAAGTATGTAGTGACCTTCTTTATCTCTTTTGACTGTTGTCGGTTTGAAGCTTACATTGTCTGCACACAGAATAGCTACACCTTCCTTTTTCTGGGTTCCTGTTGCATGGAGGATTGTTTTCCATCCTTTGACTTTCAGTCTATGGATTTCCTTTTGAGTAAAATGTGTTTCCTGTATGCAGCATATCACTGGATTTTCTTTCTTAATCCACTCTGCCAGTGTGTTTTTTTTTTGATTGGTGAATTGAGGCCATTTACATTTATGGTTATAATTGATATGTGTTGGCTTATCATCGTCATATTATTCACTTGCTGTTGGTTTCCTACTTTTTCTATCTGTTTAATTGCTTGCTCTGCTTGAGGGTTCTTTTCTATTGTTGTTCTTGAAATTGTGGTAAGTTTTTTCTCTGTCTAGAACATCTTTTAGTACTCTTTGTAAGGATGGTTTGGTACTCATGAAGTTCTTCATTTGTTCTCTGTCATGGAAATATTTTATTTCTCCATTGAATTTGAGGGATAGTTTGGCAGGATACATCAGTCTTGTTTGGAGGCTATTTTGTCTTAGGACTTGTAATACTTCGCTGCAATCTCTTTTCAATTGGATGGTTTGTGTTGAGTCTGTCGTGGTTCTGATGGGCTTTCCTTTATAGATAATCTGTTTGTTTTCTCTAGCAGCTTTTAATATTTTGTTCTTTTGCTGGAGATCTGGGATCTTGATTTTTACATGTCTGGGTGTAGTTTTCTTTTGGTTATGGTTAGTTGTAGTTCTTTATGCCTCATTTACTTGTATATCAGATTCTGTTTCCATGTTTGGGAAGTTTTTTGCTATTATTTCTGCAAATATTCTTTTCATGTTGTTCATGTTGCCTCCTGCTGTTTCATTGACTCCTATTATTCTTAAATTATTTCTTTGTCTTGTCTTGCAGCTGTTGAATTGATTTTTTTTCCTGGTCCCTTGTTGATTGTAAGAGATCCTTTCTTTCACAATCACTAGCTGCCATGCTATCTTCAAAATCAAAAGTCTATCTTCAGCTTCATTCAAGTGGTTTTGCCAGCTTTCAGTGGAAGTTTTGATTTCCTGGATATCTCTTTGAATCTGTTTTATGCGTTGTAGTTCATTCCTATATTGTTCATTTAATGTTTCAGTCCATTGCTCATGTTCATATTTTTTTATGTATATCTTCTTTAGATGTGCTGAGCAATTCTTTCATTATTATTATCATTTCATTTATTGCCTGAGAAATTATTTCTGATTTGATCTCTTCTGTGGCCTGATGGAGTTGTTTCTTTTCTTCCACTGCAATCATTTCAGCAATTTCAGGTGTGTGTTTCCCAAGTTCACTTATGTCAGTGCCTCCTGAATTTGTTCTTAGTAGGGTGGAGTTCTGAGATTGTGTTTTAGTCCTTCATCTTGTCATGTTTGATGCTAAAGGCAGAATGCTCAGTCTCCCTCTTCCCTGGCAGCTCAGCCAAGATTGCCAGTGTTCCTCGTTTTCTTAGTGGTTAGGCTTGCTCTTCAATGTCCACTAAGGTGCACTGCTTAGTCTGGGATTTTCTAGCATATGGTGAAGTGTGCCTTGTTCTCCCAGGTCTCAGACATGAACTGTGATGTCTTCCAGTGGCAGCCTATCTGATCCAGTGTCCCCTGACAGCTCAGGGCATGAGTATGACCCTGAAATGGGCTGCAATGGTGAGGCAATCATGGACCAGTGGGCCTGTGTCCTGAAGCAGTTCAGGGTGCAGGCAGAACCCAGACAGGAATTGCATAGTCAGCAGTTTGTGGCCCATCTGATTCTGTGTCTCCAGGGAGCTCAGAGTTCCCACAGGAGCCAGACATGGGCTGCACTGGCTGTGAACATGGACCGCCTGTGGCTGTGACCTCCAGGAGTTCAGGGTGTAAGTAAAGCCTAGACACGAGCTGCAGTGCCAGCAGTTCACGGACCACCTGCTCTAGTACCTCAGGTGGCACAGGGCACACACAGGGAGGGCCCAGATGCAAACCTTGGTGTTAGCATTTCGTGGGCCTTCTGGGTCAGGATCTCCTGTCTACACTGGGTGCACGAAGGGCAGAGAGGCTTTCAGCAGTTAAAAGCCAGGCCCCTCTGGCTTTAACTACTACCCACAGAATTGCTCTTGGTGCCCACACTCTGCCACCCAAGGGATGGTGAGCTCCTAGGCTGTTATTTCACTTTGTGCCTCTCTTAGGATAATGAGAGCAGGAATAACTACTGAGTACTATTTAAAATTAAATAGAGGAAAGAGAGGACCTCACTTAGCTACTTTTTTTCTAACTGTACTACTTTTACAAGTGCACAGTGGACTTTTCCAGGGGCTGCAAAACATATAAAACCACCATTACTTTGAGAGCTAATGGGAGCTATGCTTATGTATTCTCATACTTCTAAAAAGTTCCATGTCAATTCTATCATATAAGTATTGTTGGAAGTTACTCACATGAGGCCAACGCCATAGCTCAGTGGCATAAGTGCTTGCCTGGCAAGGCTGGGGTTATGAGTTCAATTCCCAGTACAAAAAAAATAACAGAAGCTATTCACATGAACAAAGACTTTTAGAGTCCATAATAACTTGATAGTTTTAATAGGTTAAAATATTTTTAGAGAACCCCAGGCCTAGGTATAACAGGAACAAAAGTGTGATACTAATTCTCTACATAGGTGAAGGCTTAAATAAATGAGACAATGGAAATGATTTTAGGGCTCCAGGAGGACTAACACTCTACAACTTCAATATTCTCTGAGTTAGCCCAAGACTCTTTTTGGCAGCCTGTATCTATTTGGTTTACCAACAAAGGAGGAGGATACTCAAGAAAAAGTGGGAATCTGGGCAGGACTTTTCCAAGTAATACATTATGTTAATTTAGGAGAACTGTGTTATCTCCAGAAAGGCCTGCACGGCAGGAGTGAGATGCCTGTAGCTACAGTCTCCTTTAAGTTAATTGGGGTTGGAGCCAGACATCCTCAGCTGTGGCCTTCAGACAACTCACAAGTAAACATGGAAAGCCAATGGGTTTATATTAAATCCTGCTTGGAGTCACTTTGTAGTGGTCTCCAGTAAACAAGAAAAGAATCGTCAGTGGGCTAGAAAACAAATAGAAGTTCCTACTCTGTTGAGATTATTTTTATAACTATAGAAACTGGCTAGTGTTGAGGGGGTTTCAGAGGACATTTGGGAGAGGGAGGAAGAATGTAGGATATGGGAGATGCGTTGAGAAATTGAGGGAAATTGTGAGATTATAAGAACCTGTTCATATGTTGGTAGTTTATGCATGAATTCTCTAGGCCCAATTTTGGTAAGGGTTACCCTGACATGCCTTTGAAAAGTACTTTTTAAGGTAAAGCACTGGCTCATTGTAATTCTGTTTTGCACATATACAGACACCCCACATATAGACCAGATAAAAGGTATAAAAGAAGAGAGGGACGATAGAAGGCTAGAAAAGAGAGGGAGAAAGAAGAAAAGAGAAGTGAGGGGAATAAAAGTAAAAAGGAAAAGGAAAAATGACAAAAAGGGAGAGAAAAAGAAAGAAAAAATAATAATAATTAAAAATATATATAACAAAAAAGAAGGAACAACCAGGAAACAAGGGGGGAGAACTCTCACTGTTGCAAAAGTTCAAAAGCAAAGCTTCTCCCAGTCCTCTTTACACCAGAATCTGAGTTCAGTTTCAGGACTCCAGCCTCTGAGCAAGAAGGCCCACCAATCCAGCTGTCTTTCTGGCCCCATCTTCCGTTTGCAAGCAGTGCTCTGTGCACGGCCATCTGTGGGTCTTTGTTGCCTTTATTTCTGTCCTGTGGTTGAATCACTTCAGTTAATTTGGGGAGAGGAGGATCCAGTGTAGTTTGCCCAGCACAAGAGTTTCTGCTGAATTCTGCCAGGGAACCCTCACTTCTGCTTCCTCCACTGCAGGGTAAATCCTGTGACTGCCTCTCTATTTTTCCCTCCACAACTCTTTGCCTTGTACAATGCTGGAAGCCCTCTGATCTGGGCACCCTCTGCTCTTCCCATTTGTGGTTCTGTTTTTGTCACTGTCCCAAGACTTTCATGCTAACCCACAAATTTGGCCATCTCAGGGTGCCCTGCCTCCTGCAATCCCCAGCAAGAGGGACCCAGAGGTTCTCTTCATGTCCACAGCAAGTATGGACAGCATACAGAATGTCCCATATGTGCAGCTTTCCTGCTGAGTGGGAGGAATGGGTGACTATTTCTGAGCTAGTCAAGCCTTCCCTCCTAACTTCCAGCAGCTCCTGCACCAAATGCCAATATATATGCACCAAATACCAGCACCAAATAACAGTTGGCTCATTGAGCTCTCCGGCTTTAGTCCTATTGTTACTATGTGTATCAGAATTATGGTTCCCCAAACATTGAAAACTGAAGTTGCAAACCAGAGCAGGAGTTTGGGAGAGTTTTTATTGGAAATCATAAAAGCAAAAGCAGCTTCTGGATTTCCAGGAGGCGTACCAAGTGTGTTGCTATCATGGACTTCAATCTAGAGCCACTTATGGGTAAGCAGAAAACAGGGGTTGCTTAGATGTTTAGTGATTACCTGTCATAGATGACTCTAAGAAGTTAAAGAAATGACCAATTGGAACTCAGGCTCTTTGACCCAGTTCATTCACATCCTGCTTCAGTAAACTGAGATCTTAGAAAGAAATGGGTTACTTTGCTTTATAATTTCCTCAGAACTTAGGGACTTAGTAGGGATGGCTGACTTCTAGTGGGCTACATTCCATGTGGGTTGAGGATATTTATTTTTGGTCAAAGTCCTATTGAAATAGGACTATTCTTGTTTAAATTCCCATTTGTCAAAAGATGAAAAATAATACTCCATGCAGCACAGGATGGGGAGGCAAGGGTAGCTATTCCATTTGCAGACAAAGATGATTACAAGCCAAGACTAATCAGAAGAGACAAAGAAGGTCACTACATACTTGTTAATCATAACAATCATAAATATATATGCACCAAATACCAGCAACCCAATTATATAAAACAAATGTTAATGGACATGAAAAATCACATAAGCACTAATATGTTTGTAATGGTGGACCTCAGTATCCCACTATCACAAATAGACAGATCAACTAGACAAAAAACAAATATCAGAACTGAACCAAACCTTTGAACAAATGGACTTAGTAAATATCTATAAAATGTTCCACCCCACAACAACAGACTCTACATTCTTCTCAGCAGCATACAGGATGTTTTCCAAAATAGACCACGTACTAGCTCATAGAATATGTTTAAATCAATGCAAAGAAATTGAAATTATACCACGCATATTATCAGATAACTGTGGAATAAAATTGTAAATCAAGGGCAAAAGAAAATACAACTTCATAAACACATGGAAATCAAATGACACCCTCCTGAACAAGCCATGGGTCACAGATGAAATTAAAGGAGAAGTTAGACAGTTTCTATAGTTAAATGGTGATGCCAATGCAACATACAGGTACTTATGGGATGCAATGAAAGCAGTCCTATGAAGAAATTTTTCTTTTGTCTTTTTGACACAGGGTCTTACTATGCAGTTCAGGCTGGTCTTGTAGAGATGAATTCCCACATTAGAAAAACAGAGCAAGCTCAAATAAACAATCTAATGTTGAACTTCAAGCTTCTAGAAAAAGAAGAGCAAGTCAAGTCCAAAGGTCATACAAGGGAGAAAATGATGAAGATCAGAGAAGAATTAATGCAATTCAGATTAAGAAAATAATATAAAGAATCAATGAATCAAAGAATTGGTTCTTTGAAAGATTAAATAAAGTTGACAAACCATTGTCCAGCCTTGTCAAAAAAGACTCAAATTCTTGCAATTAGGAGTCAAAAGGGTGAAATCACAGTGATCCTACAGAAATCCAGAAGATCATCAACATCTACTTTGAGAAGCTGTATTATAATAAAATGGAAAATGCAGAAGAAATGGACAAATTCCTAGATACATATGAATTACCAAAGCTGAATCAAGAAGATATAAAAATTCTAAATAACCAATATCATTCAATTAAATTGAGGGTGTAATTTAAAAACTACCAACCAAGAAAAGCACAGGTTGTGATCAATTCACTGCTGAATTCTACAAGAAATTTAGTGAAGGTCAAATTCCACTACTGATGAAACTCTTTAATGAAATTGAAGGGGAAACAATATTCCCAAACTCATTCCTGGAAGCAAATATGATCCTCACACAAAAAAACAGAAAAGGATCCAGCCAAAAAGTAAAACTAGAGACCAATCTCCATAATGAGTATAAATGCAAAATTTCTCAGTAAGATACTAGCAAACAGAATGCAGCAAATCATCAAGAAGATTATATACCATGATCAAGTAGGATTCATTCAGAGATGCAGGGATGTTTAATATATGCAAATTAATAAATGTAGGACACTGCTTTAACAGAACCAAAGGCAAGAACCACATGAGCATCTCAATAAGTGTAGAGAAAATATTTGACAAAGTCTAACACCAGGGCTGGGGATTTAGCTCAGCGGCAAAAGCGCCTGCCTGGCAAGCGCAAGGTCGTGAGTTCTGTTCCCGGTACCGGAGAAAAACCAAAAAAAAAAAAAAAAAAAAAAAAAAAAAGTCTAACACCAATTCATGATAAAACTCAGAAAATTGGAATAATGGCCTATCTCAATCTGATAAAAGCTGTTTATGACAAATCAATAGCCAACATTATACTAAATGGACAAAAACTTAAAGCTTTCACTCTAAAATCAGGAAAAAGACAAGGATGTTCACTGTCACCACTCTTATTTAGTATAGTTCTGGAAATATTAGCCACAGCAGTTAGACAAGAGAAAGAAACAAAAAGAATAAGGATAGGAAAGGAAGAATTTAAGCTATCGTTATTTGTGGATGACATGATACTCTACATAGAAGACCCCAAAATCTCCACCAAAAGACGTTTAGATTTAATAACCAAATTTAGTAGCATTCCTCTACATGAATACAAACTCGAGTGAAAAATTAGGGAAACAACATTTTTTTACAATAGTATCCAAAAAAAAAAAACCCTTAGGGATTAATCTAATGAAGAAAGTAAAAGATATTTACCTTGAAAACTATAGTACTTAGAAGAAGGAGATCAAAGATATCAGAAAGAGGAAAAATATCCTTCGTTCTTTGAGTGGCAGAACAAATAGAGAGAAAATGGCCATATTTCCAAAATTGTTATGCAGATTTAATGCAATCCCAATCAAAATACTTATAGCCTACCTCACAGAACTAGAGAAAACATTCCTAAAATTTATTTGGAACCAGAAGAGACTTAGAATAGCAAAAGCAATTCTGGGCAACAAAGACAAGGCAGGAGAGATCAATCTCCAACTTGAAATTCTACTATAAAGCTACTGTGATTTTTTAAAAAAGCACAGTATTAGCTAAAACACAGACCTGAGAATCAAGGGAACTGAATAGAAAATGCAGAAACAACTCCATATACACTCAGCCACCTTATCTTTTACAAAAGGGCCACACAATTTTACTGGAAGAAAGAGAGCCTCCTTAGCAAATAGTGCTGCAAATACGTACTTTTCATACACCAAAGATTAAACCTAGACCTATATCTCTCATCACCCACTAAACTAAAATTAAAATGTATCAAAGATCTAAATATTAAAACAGAAACCTGAATCTCCTGGAAAATAGAATAGGTAAAACTCTAAAAGCTATAGGTGTAGGCAAAGACTTTATGAACAAAACCCCAATTGCACAGGAAATATTACAAAGAATTTCATCATATTAAAAAACTTTTGCACAGCAAAAGAATCCAACAGAGTGAAGAGACAACTCACAGAATGGGAAGAAATTTTTATCAGCTATTCCTCAGACAAAGGATTAATATCTAGAATATATAAAGAACTCAAAAAATCAGACCCCCAACTTTAAAGACTCAATCCAAAAATGAGCATCTGAAATGAACAGCTACTTCTCAGATGACAATGTGCAAACAGCAGATAAATATATGAAAAATGTTCAATATCACTGGTCATTTAGGAAATGCAAATTAAAACAACAATGAGATTCCATCTCACTCCAAAAAGAATGTGTATCATCAAGAAATCAATCAATAACAAAGGCTGGCAGGGCTGTGGGGAAAAAGGAACTCTTCTCCAGTGTTAGTGGGAGCATAGACTGGTGCAACCACTGTGGAAATCAGTGTGAGAGTTCTCAAAAAACTATTTGACCCATCTATTCCCTTTCATAGTATCTTCCCCAAAGAATTAAAAGCATCATACCATAGTGATGTATGCACACCCATGTTTATAGCAGCACAATTTGTAATAGCTAAATCTTGGAAACAACCCAAATGCCCATCAACTGATGAAAGGATAAAAAAAAAAATGGTTTTTTTATATACACTGGTGTACTACTGTGCCATAAAAAAGGATACACTTGAGACAATTTTAAGTAAATGGGTACACCTCGAGACTATACTTCTAAGTGAAATAAATCAGACACACATGTTTAAGTATTGCATTGTTTCTCCAGTGAGAGAAACTCAATGTGTAAATAAGGACCAAAATGGATGATAGATACTGGGAAATAGGAAGAAAATGTTCAAATGAGAAGGAGAACTGGGGAGGGAGCAGATTAGGAGGACAAAATGGAAACCAACCTTTTATAAATAAGGAGGGGAAAAGGGGTTGAGGGGAGGGGAATGGGAAAGAAAGAAGGATCAAGATGTATCATGTACAAGTGCAAGTTCCCTGTGATGAATGTGATTATTATACTTATCAAAAGAGTACCAGTAGACCTGGGCGTGGTGGTGCATGCCTGCAACCCCAATACTCAGGAGGCTGAGGCACGAGGATTGCTGTGGTTTGAGGCCAGCCTGGACTGCATAGAGAGTTCAGGGTTAGCCTGAACCACAAAGCAAGACTCTCAAAAAAAAGAGTTTTTTTTTTTTTTGTTTTTTTGTTTTGGCTTTTCTCCGGTACCGGGAACCGAACTCACGACCTTGCGCTTGCCAGGCAGGCGCTTTTTGCCGCTGAGCTAAATCCCCAGCCCCAAAAAAAAGAGTTTTAAAAATTTTCATTCATATTACTTAGTACTTGCCTACACCTATAGCTTTTAGAGTTTTACCTATTCTATTTTCCAGGAGATTCAGGTTTCTGTTTTAATATTTAGATCTTTATACTTCCCCTAGCTAGCTGCCTTACTCATAAGCTAACTAAATAAACTACTTTCTTCACTCTGATTCATGCCCCTAATCTGAGCCAGTGTTGTCTCCTACACTTTGCTCTCTAACTTTCAGTTTCTACAAAGCCCCAGCTTGTGAAAATCTTACTTGCAGTGATCCTAAGGGGGCGAACAGAGTAACTGTGGGACCATTCCATTAGCCAGGCTGCCACTGCCTCATGTTTCCTCATTCTGTACCAAGGTGGGTTTATGCCAGACCTTGGGTGTGTGGGTGCTGAGATCCATGAGTGGTCCAGCTTCCCTTTACAAGCCCCCAACACTGGATTTTGGTCCAGTGAGTTTCTCTTTCCACTTACCCTGTCAGGCATTTGTTTAACCTGGATGGTGAGGTAATTGGCTGAGACAACAGATAGCAGGTAAACACAACTTTTATTTAAAGGAAGAAAAAGAAAAGAGAAGAAAGGAAAGAGACAAGCAAGAAGAGATATGTCCCACAAACAGGAGGGGCCACTGAAGAAACAGGTGAATAGTAGGACAACAAGATGGCAGTGGTGGCCAAGTCAATGGCCACCATCCTTTATATCCTCCTAGGTCTGATTGAAAGTTGCTCTGCCCATGCAGCCTCACTGTGATTGACAGGCCATATCCCTTCTGAATCAGGTTACATCCTGTTTTCAACCTCTGTTTGGGATCTTTGTAATGGACAGGTTCCATCCTGTCTCCCAGCCAGCCTGCCATTGCCCTAATCCTCTACCTCATTGCCTCAGGTACCTGCTTTTCTCTGGGGCACGTTGTGGAGACTCCCACCCCACCGTTGCTACCAGTGAGTCATGATGATCTCCACTTTATTTCTTTAAAAAATGACATTCAATTATGAAATATAGAAATACTTGCTATTGTTACTGGAAGCATTCACTATTTTGTGTACTTTTACACATGTTAAAATGTGTCTTATATTATATTAAAAGTAAGTTGAACAACCTCCTTTCCTAATAGCCATATTATCTCTGTACTGAAGACACCTCCTGGTTATCATCCCCTCTGACAGACACAGACTTTCCTTTGCTATGTGCCTTGTGTATTTATACGTATATAACAAACATCCATTATCCTTCTTTTCAAATCTTTTGTTTTAAATGTGTCAGGCAGATTCCACACTCTAATCAAATAGAGATAATTAATTTACAAATAAAAACATTTTGTTTAGACTCACGGTTTTCAAGGTCTCAGTCTGTGATCAATTGACCCTGTTACTCTGGGTCTCTGTGAGGCAGCACACAAGGGTGAGTGCAGGATGGGGGAAGTTATCTGCCTTATGTCAGCCAAAGGCAAAATGGGAAGATGGGGTTGGGTCTCAGTATCCCATCCAAGAGCAGACCCACAGTGACCTAACTTCTGCAAGGCCCCACCTCTTACAGTTTCCCCCAGTGACCAAGCCTTTATCACACACCCTTTGGAGGACATTTCACACACATCATTAGAAATGGCTCTATGAAGACTGATTTTTCACTATCTGAAAACTGGACTTCACCAGAAAGTATATGCTAATTTTCTACTACACTGGAAACTATAGTATTTGTGGGGCACTTCATAGGATGCCCAGATAAGGAATGTTTTCTTTAGTCTGAAGAGAAAAGAAGAAAAAGCTAGCTTTATCTTTAAAGAAAATTAATAACTTTTAAATTTGGCAAAACAGCTACACAATTCAGATTCCCTTCATGCTTGAATTTTTAGAAAGCTAGAGCTAATATAATGATCAGTTAGAATTAATATATTGTTCTAGATTTTTTCTTGGATAGTTATTCTTTCACTCATCCTATATGGTATTTTATTTTCATCTATTTTTTTATTCATCTGCTGTATTTGTTCATGTTTATAAATCTTCCTAGATCCATCAAGAAGTACATGTAAGAGAATATGCAACTCAGTTGATGGATAAATGCATGGATGGACTTACTTACAAATCATAACACTGTATTGCTAATTAACACAGAAATATGGCTGCCGGAGAGACCAGAATATTTTGTCAGTTGCTTAACATATTTACTTACCCTTATGAAGGCCTACTTAGGAAAATAATTTTCATCAAGAAGATTACTCAGTGAATATAGAATCAGTCTTTCTCACTATGATCCACACTGTCTGGCTGCCAGATTGCTTTTCCCCAAATGTAATTCTACCATTATTACATATGTGGTCAAAAACCTTCAGAATTTGTGGTCAATCTGTGGTCAAAAATGTGGTCAAAAACCACATTCTCTTAAAACTTAAGTAGACATTCTTTAGTAGGGCATCCTATTTTTTTGTTTACAACATGTATCCTCTACCTCAGCCAAATTTAAAACAAGGAGTTTTCTGAACATTTGCACTTTCCATATTTGTCCTTTTTTATATACCGCTTCTCAACTGCTCCCCCCACCATAGGAGCCTTAGGCGCCCATCTCAATAATCATCTGGTAACATCAGACAGTCATGTTAACTCACATAATCCTTATGCAACTCTGTACATATGCCTTGGTGCACCAAGCATTTGTTTTTATCATCCTTATCTAGGATATTTTCAGAACCCATATTTTAATAATCACCTCATAAGTCCACTGGATATAGGATTGTTGTTTTTTTTTTGTTTTGTTTTGGTTTTTTTAGGTTGTTTTTTTTTTTTTTTTCGGGCACTGGGAATCAAACTCACGACATTGCACTTGCCAGCCAGGCACTGTGCCGCTGAGCTAAATCCCCAGCCCCCAAGTCCACTGGATATAATGACTATGTCAAACTTTCTCTTCAGTAAGCCAGCAACCCTGGCTCTCTAAAAAGGTCACATTTTCCTTACAGTATAGAGAAATAGAAGACACAAGAAAGGAATGTTCTCAACTCCCTGCTACCAAAGAGGAGTTACCTGGACCTGTGCCCCAGCCTCTCCCTTTTCCCTCCTTTTCCCTTCTGTACTCTGATTCTACTCTGTACTCTGATTCTACTCTCTTTCATTTTTCAGAACCTTAGGAATGGATTATTCCTCTTGAATCTTCAATCCCCCTCTCTCCCAAACGGTCCTATTAGCACTTAAACATGCTCAAACCTCTTCCATCTAAAAACCAAGAAATTACTTTTGTGGGGCCTTATTTTGACTTCTACCTCACACAGCTGTCACTCTCCCCCATCACTGCCAGCCTCTTTTAAAAACATTCTGCAGACTCTCAGCCACTACCCCGTCTTCCACTCACCCCACCATTTATGCTGGCCAGGCTTCCCTCTTTATCCCCCACCTGATAGCTCAGCTGAAATCACTCAGGAGTCTCTTTTGATCTTCCACTTCCTAGCCTCTTGGCTGCACATCACACAACTGAGTCTTCTTTCTGTGTACCACATCCTAGCTTCTCCTTATCTTCCTCCTTGGTACATTCATCCTTCCCATCAATGCCCAGTTCTCAGACTTCTCTTCTTATCTGGTTACTTCTCCTATGGTCTCAATTACCATCCATCTATACCTTCAAGACTGGCAAGATTATAGTTTTCTGCACTTATTATTTGAATTCCAGACTCATATATTAAATTTTATATATATATATATATAAAACAAATAGCTTAAATTTGCAAGGTTTTGACTTTTATATATAAGTAATTGTGCCATATTTTTTATCATGAGACTTTTTCACCAACATATGTTTATAAAATAAATACATGCTGAAATGGTAGCTCTCACTCAGTTGTCTTCACTATGGTATGTATAATATTTCATGATGGAATTATAACAAAAATATTTTTTTCTCCATTTATTGGTATTTTTGTTGACTATAGTATTTTATTTTTATAAACAATGCTCTTATGAGTATTTTAAACTCCTGAACACATATAAATGACTTTCTTCAATATATGCCAAGGGTAAATATATATCAAGGGCATATGCCAAGAGTGGAACCAATGTGGTATATGACCTGTTTATTAAGTAACCCCACAGAGTGCCAAAAGTGTTAAGCTCTGACAATTTGAATCTTGGCAAGATTGTGAAGCAAACAAAACTTTTCCATAGTTCTGATAAGAGTTAAGAAGGTATAACGACCCATCTTAGTTACGTTCTCATTGCTGAGACAAAATTCCCAACACCCAAGTTAAAGCAGGAAGGGTTTATTTCAGCTCACGGTTTGTAGAGGTTTCAGTCCATGGTGGGCTGGCTCCAAGGCAGGGTGGCACATGGTCGAGGAGAAACAGTCCACATCAGGGTAGGGAGAGAGTCACAAGCAGCAAGCCTGCCTTCTTTCTGTTTCTTTATATTCCATCCAGCTATAAGCCCATTGATTGATGCCACTCACACCAAAGGTTGGGCTTACATTATTCACACCCAAAGTTATGCTAAACCAATTTGTTATCACACATACTTCATTCATATTCACCCACTCTAGATCTAGCCACTTCCAAAAAACCCCACCTGTAAGCATATGAGGCTCTGGAGGGATATCTAGATACTTTCACACCCAAAGTTATGCTAAACCAATTTGTTATCACACATACTTCATTCATATTCACCCACTCTAGATCTAGCCACTTCCAAAAAACCCCACCTGTAAGCATATGAGGCTCTGGAGGGATATGCCAAATGGTAGAGGCTTGGTGAAAATGAGCAGTCTAATAGGTGATTTTTGTGCAAGTAATATTTCACTGCCACAAACTGAAAGAATATATTAATATGAAATTCCAGAGGAGTTTGTGTGTGTGTGTGTGTGTTTGTGTGTGTGTCTTTTTCAGACTGGGTCTCACTGTGCAGTCCAGGCTGGACTTCAACTCACTTTGTAGCTGAGGCTGGTCTCTGGGTCTGCTCACTGAGCATGCTTTTAGAGTCCTCCTATTCCCTAGCAAGAGGTATACTTTGGCTGATGGCAAGGGCCTTTACTGGTCCGTAGTAAGTTCCCTGATGTTAGGACAGAGCCTCATGGTTGAAGAAAACTTCCTTTTGGAACCTAAGTGCCCTAGGCTAATGTTTGGATTCCAAGTGTTATTTTTACTGCATCTTTAGCACCTTCTTGTCAAATACCTGCATAGTCATAATGCAACTCAGTAGTAGTGACCAGACTGGGCAATAAAAATTCCATTCCAGCTTGAAAAAGATGGTGCATTGTAACTATAAATACAATATAAGTTGCTTCCAAAGGGGCTATATATTTAATATTACCTCAAAGAACATAAAGGAATATATAACGATCTCATGCTGCAAGTATCTTCTTCAGGATTGTGGCTTGTTTTGCATCTTCTTTATGGTATTTTTGATTAACAAAAATTCTCAATAAAAGGCATTTAGAGTCATCAATGTAGTTAATTTTATCAATTATGTCTTTTATTGTTTATAATTGTTTGTAATTAAAGATATCCTTTTTTACCCAGGATGAGGAGATTAATCTTTCCCATATTTCTAACTTTTTGTTTATCATATTTTAAAGGAGTCACTGAGATATATAAAATTGATGCATTTAAAATTTAGAGCTGGGGATTCAGCTTAGTGGTAGAGTACTTGCTTAGCATCCGTGAGGCCCTTGGTTCAACCCCCAGTACTACAAAAAAGGAAAATTTACAAGTTAGTGATTTTTAAAAGTATATTCTCAAAGTTGTACAACAATCTAATTAAAAAATATTTGTAGTATCCCCCCAAAAAAATCCTATACTAGTAGCAGTTACTCCCCATTTCTGCTTACTATCCACCCATAGTGTAGTTCAGACTAATCACCAATCTACTTTATGACTCTATAGCTTTCCTGATTCTGCATAATTCATACAAATGACACTACACAACATATGTTTTTTTATGACTGGGTGTTGTCACTAAACATAATGCTTTTGAGGTTTATCCATGCCATAGCAATGTCAGTGGTGTGATTTAGATGGATGTCTTAGTTACTCCAGCATATCATGGACTATAACCATGAGCCAAAGTAAACTGCTCTTCCTTTAAGTTGTGGGTTTTGTATTTTGTCCCAGGGATGAGGAAAGTGACTCAGACATGAGTCACGCCTTTCATGGCCAAGAACTTCATGCCTTTTTATGGCCAAGTAATACTCCATTGTTTGGATTTACATCTTGTTTATCCATTCTTCACTGATGGGCATTTAGATTGCTTATAAACATACATGCACATATTTTGTGAGGACTTATATTTTCATTTTTCTTGGATGTTTATTTAGGAATGTATATGATAGGTCTATGGTAATTTTATGCTTAACTTTTTGAGAAAGTCTCAAGACCTTTTTCACTGCAGCTATACCATGTTTTTTCTCACCAGCAATGTATGAAGTTTCAAATTGCTCATGTTCCCCAATACTCATTATTTCCACCTTTTAAAAATTATAACTACCTACTGGGTGTATATCTTATTGTGATTTTAGTGCACGCTTCCCTAGTGGCTGAATGTTATCAAGCACTTTTAACGTCACTTATTGGCCATTTGTATATCCCCACTGGGAAAATGTCTATTCAAATCTTTTGTCATTTTAAAAATTTGTCTGTCTTTATAATGTTGGCTTTTAAGAATTTTTTGTATATTCTAAGTATATGACTTCAGTATCTCTTAGTTGCCTTTTATATTATTACTTCTTCATGTGTCTATGCTATAGTGTAGGGAATTTTTCAAATTTAACTTCAGTGACTCTCTCTTCATCTGTATCCTAATATGCTATTTAAGAGATCTAAAGTATGACCAGATAAGTATTAAATAAGTTAGGATATTTTTATATTAAAGGTAGAATGATAATAATTTAAAGTTTATTTAAATGTTTGGTTCTATATGTACATTTGTTAAACTACTTTAACAGTACACTTCAAATCTGTACAGATATGTATAGAAGTTGTACTTCAACTTTAAAAATGATTAAAAACTAAGATTTAGAATCTGGAGTGAAAAATTAATTGATAGGGTAAATAGGATGGAGTAGGGAGAGTAAAGGCAGAGGTTGTAGTAAGTCTGAGTACAGAAAATAACTCAATAGATATTCAATAAAAGATTACTCCATATTTGATAATCTCCTACCTCTTTTGTCTCTAACTCACTATTATTTGTCTATTTGTTTTCCTGAGAAACTATTTTGTGGATAATAATATGTAAAATGATAACCATTGATAATTTCCTACCATTTTGTCTGTAATATGCTAAGTCCCCCCTATTATTATGTTATCCTTCTTTTATTCTTTAAAATAAAAAAAAAGTCAAAAGATTACTCCACAAATGAAAAAATGAATAGATAAATGTTTGGTTTTCATGTATAGCTTTGTGAAACCAGTGTCATATAGAATTCTGAGATTCATCTCCTTTCTTGTTGCTATTGGTGACTAATATTTTTTTGTAGAATATTCTCCATCCCTGCAGTGGAGAGGGAGCTTCAGGTCCCAAAGACTGTGAAACATCACTGCCATAACCAAGGACACTTAGACCATCTTCTTCTCTGCCATGCATTTGAGAACATAATTTCATCTCTGCTCAGGTATTTTCACATAATATCCTAGAGAATAGCCTTTGGGCATGTAGTTTTATCAGAAAAGAAAATCTTCTGATGCACAGAGATCAAATAGGTAGAGAACTGGTAAAACTATTCTTTGAGGCACTGTTCTCTGAAAACTACTGATCCCTGGCTACTTCACAGAGAAGAGCAAACAGACTTTACTTCATGTACATTTTTCCGAAATGTAAATAGAATATTGTGATTTTCACAGAAATGGTAGTTAAACAGCTGATGCATTCCCAAGCTTTGCACTATGCTTTACCAGAAGAGTCAGCCTATATGTAGCATTACTGGATTTTGTATTTCTACAACTTATAAAATGGACCAAAGGTCAAAATAACTTTCTGACATGAAAAATAATGATAAACATGTGTCATAAATAATACAAAAATTGAAGAAATGTTATAAACAGTGATCAGAAGCAGTACAAATATCAAGTGTAAATCTGTATGTTGTGGCTCTAGGTGATCCGTAAATGAGATAATTTTATGCATGCAACCTGAAGTGAAAATGCAATAAAGAAGCATCAAGTGAAGAAAAGTTAAATTGTGCTTTCCTAGACTAATAATCCATTTATCCCTATTCCTTGACACAGTTTTGAAATTTTGTTAAACAGTTATATGAAGCCAGCAGAAATTTCCTTTGATTTTCAAATGAAGAAACATGACTTTTCTGTTGAACTAATACAGTTTTTACAGCACAAGCCCTACATGCTGAACTTCAGGAGGGAACCGATGTATTGGTCTCTGAAGGCAGGGGCCAATATTATTACGAGGATATCATTCATAGTTCTACTCTTTCACACACTAAATATAAGCTAGAACATTGCTAAGAAGTTTATAAAACTTTATGGATACTAAAATACAGTGCTTAAGAGAAAACAGACTGAGGTCTAGATATAATTCCTTTTTCAATGGAACCATTGGATATTACTTAATGGTATATGATGTGGAAACACCATCACATATTCATGGTAGATGGATGTGTGTGCTCTTTTCAGGTGGATGGACCCACTGCTATGCTGAAAATGAATTCACTTTTGGTATGCATGCTGCTCACTTAGGAGGGAGAGGTATTTCATGGGTTTTATTTCACTCATTTCTGAAATCCAATGCTACTATAGAGAAGACATTTTGCATTGATTATAAATTCCTTTGTGAGAAGTGACATGACACAAGACGGGTGCATTTGAGTCATCACTGACAGGTGTAAACATTCAGGAGGCAAGACTTTAGGAAAATGAAAGAATTTGGTCCTGAATATCTGGCTACTTCTTCATTCACAGTGAGCACTGACATTCATCATTGTCATGTCTAGTCTTGATTTGGGGTTAAAAAAATAATGGCAATTATAAATATGATAAAATTATATTCATTATTGATGAAATTGTTTAGCATTTATGTTAGTTAGGTTTCATTTATTGTAATAAATACCGGAGATAAAGTTATTAAGAAAAAAGGTTTATTTTGGCCAGTGGTTTCAGAACATGGTATCTTGGCATCACTGCCTTTGGAGCTATGATAAGGCAGCCTGTCATGGTGAGTACTGAGTGGTGGAAAAGCTGTTCTTCTTTTCGTGGTGGGGAAGCAAAGAGGGGAAAAGAGGGGGCTGGGGATTTAGCTTAGTGGCACAGCGCCTGCCTGGCAAGTGCAAGGTCGTGAGTTTGATTCCCAGTACTGCAAAAAAAAAGGGGGGGGGGCGTGGAAGAAGGGGTCAGGGTGCCAGCATCTCCTTTAGGAGCATGCCTGACCTGACTTCCTCACAGTGGGCCTCACCTCTTGCCAGTTCTCCTACTGCCCAGATAATTTTATCAGCACAATAGACATAAACTGAGATGTTCCTAGGACTGCAGTTACCCTAATAAAGAATATTTTCATGACTTCAAGTGATTTGTTCAAATATTACATATATATGATATCTATTATAATATGATCAACATATTGAGTAGTGCACAATTATCATTTCAGAGTTGAAATATACATACTTTAACGTTGAGCGTAAGGTATTAAGATATTTTTTAAAAGAATAAATTATACATACATAGCTTGATTGCTGATCATTTCAATTTTGTCTGATCCTCAGTGATTTTTTCACTCACTAGAGAAATAACCTGATCCTACATAATTAAAATTTTGGACCTATTAATGGTATTGCCTTCCATCCTAATGGCAAGAAGGATAGCAGCACCAGAGAAGACAGTTATGTCCACATCCACTCCTTCAATGCACACACTTCGCGTTAGAGTTTGAGGCTTTAAAAGCTGGATCTTCATCCAGGCCAGGGAGACTGCTCATGGAAAGTTTCGGACTCTTAGAAATGAATTAGTTTGGTAATAAATGATTTCTGGGCAGATAAAAAAAGTTAAAAACAAGAGATGTAATAAAACCAAGTCAACAATTACTGTTAGTAGCATACTAGCTATGGAATGTAATAGAACTTTCTATGAGCTTGTCTTATATTTAAAAATAGCTTTCAAATCTCCAATATTAAATACCTTCTAATTTGGTCACTGATAAAAATGTTTATCTAGTCACTTTGCACTTTAAAAAAATACTATTAAAAGTCTTTGGCAAAGCCACAGGGGAGGAAAGACAAGGTGGCCCTTCCAGCCATGCTGCATTTATTCAAAAACTTTAAAACATACTACCAAAAATGTGAAGAAATGCTTTTTAAAGCTAAACTCTCCCAGAGTCAATTTAATAGTCCACCCATCATCATTTCTCAAACTGACATCTCCAGTCTCAAATTTCTAGTTTAATGCTAATGGAGTAGAGAAAGCTGTCACTGTAAGAAGTCTTGTAGTAATTTCCTTATAAGCATTTGAAAGATCCACAATTGCTGACTGTCTCCTAAACCTTCCAGTTAGAAGGAATGTGGTGATTTAACAGGAGAGAAACCTGACAAATGGTTCAAACTGTAGATCACTCAATGTAAGATAGCAAAAAGTATTGCTCTTTTTACAAGTAAAAATCCATTAACAGTAATAACAATATTAACACATTATGCTTTATTTTTATTTTTAAATTGTGATGAATCTGTTGAAAATGCTTAATTTGTTGGTGGTTTATGTGATTCAGATACGAATTAAATGGTCTACAAATACTCTAAGTTTATAAGTTTTTTAAATGATCGTTTCATGCTAAAATTAAGGCTTGCAGTTTTTACCACCATGCTTAATCCTTAACCAAGCTTGCAAGAGCATGGGAGAATTGGTACATTTAAAGGCTCTATTATGTCAACAGAAATCAACTTAAGTGTCATCTTTTACAAATGTCCGAGTCCCTTTTATGTGCCAGTGTTATCACTATGTACAAAAAGCAGCCCTGTTCTTAAAGCACTTCAGAGATGAATATGTGAAGCCTCAGAGGTGTGTTAGGTTAGAGAAAACTTAAGGGGTTCTAAAAATATCTTAAGGAGAGCAGCTAAGACCTGAAGGCTGAAGGAGTGGTAACAAAAAGACTTCTGGGCACAGACAACACAATTTGCACATATCTGAGAGTAGAGGAAGAGCTCACCATATTCATAAACTACAGATAATTTCATATGGCAGTGCATGTAATGTGAGGGAAGAGATTACCCTGATCAATGTGGGCTTGTGTTAGAGTTGAGATAAGAGCTAGAAGCTGTGAGTGATGTTAAAGAGCTTTACTTTGGACCTTATAGGCAGCCAAGAGAAGACATCAGCAAGAGAGTGATAAGATCAGATCAGTGCTTTAGAAATGTTTTGTGGTGGATTGATGGGAAGTAAGAAGAGGCAGGAAGACTTATCAGAAGTGGTAATGGTAATGGACTTTAAAACAATGATGGCAAGAATTAAGGAAATGCAAATTAATGTGAAATTGGGAAGATGGTATTGACTTTTGATACTTGATTTGGGTTTTGAAGGATCAGTAGGATTGTACCAGACAGGGAAGTTAGAAGGATGTTTAAGACACAACAAAGGGAACTGAAAATTAAAAGACATTCTTGGTCATTCATTCAAAAAATATAAGGGATATGAAGGCAAAGATGGTGTGGAAATGGGTTGTAATACCACTTGGTCATTTGAGCTGGGAATGACTTGTTCAGGTTTTTATTTTAGAAAAATGAAAATGGATGAAGGATAAATTTAGGGTTAAAGGAGATGCTATCCTGCCAAACTCTGTTAACATGACACAGTATCTGGTCATCCCACAGCACCTCTGGATTCCACAGGCGTTCCTTTAATCCCAGGTAGTTAGACCAAACAGGATATAACGTCCATATCTGCTTTCAACAGGTCATTTCAGGAACAAAGCCTGTTTCAAAGTTTTAGGGAATTACCTTAGCTCCAATTCTTTGTAGATTTGTAACCAATCAGCCCCTTTTTCATGCCTCTGTTTTGCTTAGGTCACCCTTTCCCTTTGTGATTACATAAATCTTGATGGATCAAAGTCAAATATAGTGTTCTCATTTCTCCTCATAGTGATTGTTTTATTGAGACACATGTGATCCATTTCTGGCAAGTGAGATGAAGTAGAATCTTCTGGCAGGATGGGTTTCTGGGAAAATTTCCAAAGCTCATTGAAAGAGACACAAGGAAAAGATTTTTCTTTTTTCTGCTTCTTTCAGAATATGATGCCTGCTGATAAGGCAGCTTTCTTGGAAAGCAATGAGGAATAAAAAGGTTGAAATCCCTACAGATCCTGTGGAATTCAGATCATCAATACATACTTCAAAAATCTTTACTTTCATAGGAAGAAAAACACAGAAATGGACAGATACCTCAATATGTATGAATTACCAAACCTGAATCAAGAAGATATAAAAATTCTGAATAACCCAATATCAGTTACTGAAACTGAAAATGCAATTTAAAACTTACCAACAAAGAAATCCCAGGTCCTGATGGATTCACTGCTGAATTCTACAAGAAATTTAGAGAAGATTTAATGCCAATACTTCTCAAACTCTTTAATGAAATTGAAAGGGAAGCAATTATCCTTAACTCATCCCTGGAGGCAAGTATTACCCTGATACCAAAACCAGAGAAATACTCAACCAAAAAAGCAAACTATTGGCCAATATCCCTAATGAACATAGATGCAAAAATCCTCAATAAGATACTAGCAAACAGTATGCAGTAAATCATCAAGATGGTTATAGGATGGGCACGGTGGTGCATGCCTGTAATTCTGCCACTCAGTAGGCCCAGCCAGATGGATCACCATGAGTTCAAGGCCAGCCTGGGCTACATAGTGAGCTCAAGGCCACCCTGAACTATATAGCAAGATGCTATCTCAAGGAAAAACAAACAAAGTTGATTGGTCATTCCACCATGACCAAGTGGAATTCATCCCAGAAATGCAGGGATGGTTCAATACATGCAGTTCAATAAATGTAATACTGCATATCAACAGAGAAAAAGACAAAAATCTCATAATTATCTCAATAAATGCAAAAAAAGCTTTTTACAAAGTAAAACACTCATTCATCATAAAAATCCTACAGAAAATTAAAATAAGTGATCTTTAGCTCAATCTCATAAAAGTCACCTATGAGAAACTAACAACCAACATCATACTACATGCACAAAAACTTAAAGCTTTCTTTCTAAATTCAAGGGCAAGACAAGGTTGTCTACTATCACCGTATCTATTCAATATAGTTCTGGGAACATTAGCCAGAGCAATTAGACAAAAGAGAGAAATAAAAGAAATAAGGATAGGAATGGAAGAAGTGAAATTATTATTATTCACAGATGACATGATATTCTACATGGAAGACCCCCAAAACTCCACCAAAAGATGTCTAGATTTAATGAGCAAATTCAGTAGCAAAGCTAGATACAAAGTCATCACTCAAAAATCAATAGCATTCCTGTACACAAGAGAAAAACTCACTGAGAGACAAATTAGGGAACCCACAATTTTCACAATAGCATTTAAAAAATGAAAAAGTTAGTAGTCAATTTAACAAAGGAAGTAAAAGATCTATACATTAAAAATTACAGTTCCTTGAAAAAGGAGATCAAAGAAAATACCAGAAAATGGAAAAACATCACTTGCTCATGGATAGGAAGAACAAACATTGTGAAATTGGCTGTACTGTTACACAGATTTAAAGCGATCCTGATCAAAATACCATTAGTATACCTCACAGATCTAGAGAAAACATTCCTAAAATTCATTTGGAAATGGAAGAGACCTAGAAAAGTAAAGGCAATCCTAGGAAACAAAGGCAAGGCAAGAGGCATCACAATCCCTGACTTGAAATTACACTATAAAGCTACTGTGATAAAATCAGCATTGTATTGGTAAAAAGACAGACCATAGAATCAGTGGAATGGGTTAGAACATGCAAAGACAACTACAAACACATTCAGCCACCTTATTTTTGACAAAGGGGTCAAGCATGTTCACAGGAAGAAACCATTTATTAAAGAAGTGCTTGAAAAAACTGGCTCTCTACATGCCAAAGACTAAAACAAGACCCATGTCTATCACCATGCACTATACAAAAGTCAAATGGATCAAAACTCTAAATATTAAAACAAAAAAACTAAATTTATTGGAAGAGAGAGAAGGTAGAAATCTGGAAGACATAGGTGTAAGCAGAGAGTTTATGAACAAAACACAACTTCATGGGAAATACTTTAAAGAATCAACAACTGGGATCTCATTTTATTAAAAAGCTTTTGTACATTGAAAGACATCCCCAACAGAGTAAAAAGACAACCCACAGAATGGGAAATAATTTCAGCCAATTGTGCCTCAGACGAAGGACTTCTATACAGAACATATAAAGAATTGAAAAAAAATCAGACCACCCAAATTCAAAAAGCAAATCCAAAAATGTCCATCAGAGATGAATACATACTTTTTAGATGAAGAAATACAAAGGGAAAATAAATATATGAAAAAATGTTCAACATCACTGGTCATTTGAGAAATGCAAGTTAAAACAACACTGAAATTCCATCTCATCCCAGAGAGAATGGCTATCATCAAGAAATCAACCAACAACAAATGCTGGAGGAACTGTGAGGAAAAGGAATCCTTTTCCAGTGTTGGTGGGAATGCAGACTAGTGGCAACCACTGTGGAAATCAGTATAGAGATTCCTCAAAAAGGTAAGATTAGAGATCCCATTTGATTCAGGTATCCCCTCTGTATCTTTCCAGAAGAATTAAAAACATCATTCCCCAGTGATATATGTGCACCCATGTTTACAGCAACACAACTTGTGATAGCTAAATCTTGGAAACAACCCGAATGCCCAGCAACTGAAGAACAGATAAAAAAGATGCAGCCTTTTTATACAATGGAATATAAAAAGCCATAAAGAGGATTAACTTGAAAGTTTTTTTATTTAAAAGAGAAAAGAACAAAAACAAATTAACAAACATAAAGACATGAACAAAGCAACACAAAACAATAAAGACAATATAGAATTTCAAAAAGGTGATAGGAAATGAACAATGGTTATTGTACTACATATTGTTATCTTCAAATTGGCTACTCAGATAACCAGATATAGGCATGTAAGGTTGATCAAACAATTAAACATTAACTGTTCCTTTCAATAAACCAATAGAAATTAGTAGTACAGTTGTCTTAGCTATCTTGTGCTATATTATATATATATATATATTTTTTCTTTTTCCCTTCTTTCTTTCTTTTCTCTTTTCCCTCATCACAGTTGTTCTTTCCTTTTAAGCAGTTTCTTTCTCTTTCACAATATCTTTCTCAAAATCTATTGTACCTTTTAGATTTTATTTACTCTTTAAGGGTTTTTCACTGTGTATTTTGGTCTCTAGTTGCATCCATTTATCTATAAAAGCCTTGAGTTTATCTTTCCTTATAGCTGAGTAATATTCCATTATATAAAAATACCACAGTTTTTTATCAGTTCTTCAGCTGATGGGCATTTGGGCTGCTTCCAAGATTAGCTATTGCAAATTGTGCTGCTATAAAAAATGGGTGCACATATGTTGCTATGGTGTGATGTTTTCAGTTCCTCTGGAAAAATACACAAAAGGGAAATAGCTAGGTTGAATGGGATCTCTAATTCTAGTTTCCTAAGGAATCTCCAGACTGATTTCCACAGTGGTTGCACCAGTCTACACTCCCACCAACAGGGGAAAAGTGTTCCTTTTCCCCCATAGCATCACCAACGTTTGTTATTAGTTGATTTCTTGATGATAGCCATTCTTTCTGGGGTGAAATGGAGTCTCACTGTTGTTTTAATTTGCATTTCTCAAATGACTAATGATGTTAAACAGTTTTTCATATATTTATTTGCCATTTGTATTTCCTGATCTGAGAAGTGTGTACTAATCTCAGATGTCCATTTTTAATAATGGGTCTTTGAATTTGGGGAGGCCTAATTTTTAAAAATTCTTTATATGATCTAGACAGAAGTCTTTTCTCTGAGGGACAGTTGGCTAAAATTTTTTCCAATTCATGGGTTTTCTTTTTACCCTATTGGTGATTTCTTTTGATGTGCAAAACTTTTCAATAAGATGAGATTCCAGTTGTTGATTGTTTGAAGTATTTACTGTGCAGTTTGGTTCTTGTTCATGAACTCTGCCTACCCCTATGTCTTCAAGATTTCTACCTACTTTCTCTTCCAGTGGATTTAGTGTTTCTGTTTTAATATTTAGATAGTTGATCCATTTTGACTTTAGTTTAGTGCATGGTGATAGACATGGGTCTAGTTTTAGTCTTTGGCATGTGGAGAGCCAGTTTTTCCATCACCCTTTATTAAAGAGGCTAGCTTTCTTCCAATGAACATATTTGACACCTTTGTCAAAGATAAGGTGTCTGGGGCTGGGGATATAGCTCAGTGGCATAAGTGCCTGCCTGGCAAGTGCAAGGTCGTGAGTTCTATCCTCGGTACCGCAAAAAAAAAAAAAAAAAAAAAAAAGATAAGGTGTCTGAGTGTGCTTGTTCTTGTTACTGCATCTTCCAGTCTGTTTCACTGATCCTCACATCTTTTTTTTTTTTTTTTTTTTTTTTTTTTTTTTGCCAGTACCATGCTGATTTTTATCACAGTAGCTTTGTAGTATAATTTCAAGTCAGGGATTGTGATGCCTCCTGCCTTGCCTTTGTTGCCCAGGATTTTTTTTTGCTATTGTTGATGTGTTCCGATTCTAGATGGATTTTAGAATGTTTTCTCTATATCTGTGAGATATATTAGTGGCATTTTGATTGAGATTGCATTGATCGAGATTGCAAAATAACAATTTTGGGAGTATGGTAATTTTCACAATGTTGGTCCTTCTTATCCATGAGCAAGGAATATCTTTCCATTTTCTGAAATCTTCTTCAATCTCTTTTTTTCAGAGTAATGTAATTTTCACTGTATAGATCTTTTACTTTTTTGTTACATTGATTTCTAGGTATTTCAATTTTTGGATACTATTGTCAAAGGTCTGCTTTTCCTAATTTGTCTCTCAGTGTGTTGTTTGTGTACAGGAATGATTTGATTTTTAAATCTTGACACTATATCCAGCTATGTTAATGAATTTGTTTATTAATTCTAGTAATCTTTTGGTGGAGTTTGTGTGGTCATCCTGGTAGCGTATCTTGTCATCTGCGAATAATGATAATTTCCCTTCTTCCTTTCCTAACCTTATTCCTTTCATATCTCTGTCTTGTCTAATTGCTCTGGCTAATATTTCCAGAGCCATGTTGAATAGGCCTGGTGACAGTGGGCATCCTTGTCTTGTTCCTGATTTTAAAGTGAAAGCTTTCAGTTTTTATCCAATTAGTATGATGTCATCTTTGATTTGTCATAGATGGTTTTGAACAGATTGAGGAAAAGAACACCTGTTTCGATTTTCTGTACAGTTTTTAACATGAATGAGTGTTGGACTTTGTCAAAAGCTTTTTCTACATCTTTAGAGATGATCTTGTGGTTTTTGTCTTTGGCTCTGTTGATGTAGTGTATTACATTCATTAAGTTGCATATGTTGAACCATCCCCGGGATGAATCTCCATTGGTCATGATGTATAATCTTCTTCATGATTTGCTGCACTCTATTTGCTAGTATTTTTGCATCTATGTTCATTAAGAAGATTGTCCTATAGTTCTCTTTTGGTTGGCCTGTAGTTCTTTTTCTCTGGTTTTGTATCACTTTAATACTTGCCTCTAGATATGAGTTAGAGAGAACTGCTTCTGTTTCAAATTCATTGAAGAGTTTGAGGAGTACTGGCATTAAATCTTCTCTAAATTTTGGTAGAATTCAGCAGTGAATCATCAGGACCTGGGATTTTCTTTGTTGGTAAGTTTTAATCACATTTTCAATTGCATTAACTGATAATGGGTTATTCAGAATTTTTACATGTTCTTGATTCAGCTTTAGTAATTCATATCTATCTAGGAATCTCTCCATTTCTTCTGTGTTTTCCATTCTATGACAGTAAAAATTTTTGAAGTATGTACTGATGATCTTCTGAATTTCTATAGCATCTTTAGTGATTTCACCCTTTTCATTCCTTATTGCATGAATTTGAATTTTTTCTTTCCTTTTTTTGATAAGGATCACTAGGTATTTATTAATTTCATTCATTCTTCAAAGAACCAACTCTTTTTTTTTTTTTTGGTTTTTCTCCGGTACCAGGAACTGAACTCACGACCTTGCGCTTGCCAGGCAGGCGCTTTGCCACTGAGCTAAATCCCCAGCCCCCAAAGAACCAACTCTTGATTCATTAGTTCTTTGTACTGTTTTCTGCATCTCAGTTGCATTAATTTCTGCCATGATCTTCATAATTTCCTGCCTTCTTTGGGCCTTGGGTTTGACTTGCTCTTCTTTTACTAGAAGCTTGAGGTGCAGCATTAGATTCTTTATTTGCACTCCTTCTGTTTGCTTGATGCATGAGTTCACCACTATAAATTTCCATCTTTGGAATGCTTTCATAATATTCCACAGATTCTGGTAAGTTATACTTATATTTTCATTTCATTGTAGATATGGTTTAATTTTTTC
This sequence comes from Chinchilla lanigera, assembly GCF_000276665.1. Lineage (NCBI taxonomy): Eukaryota > Metazoa > Chordata > Mammalia > Rodentia > Chinchillidae > Chinchilla > Chinchilla lanigera. The sequence continues at coordinate 9,016,405 of NW_004955405.1, forward strand.
TTTAATTTTTTCCAAGATGAATTGCTTGTTCAGGAGGGTGTTATTTAATTTCCATGTGTTTATGGAGTTTTATGGTTCCTTTTGTCATTAATTTCCAATTTCATTGCACTATGATGAGGTAATATGCATGGGATAATTTCAATTCCTTTGCATTTACTTCAACATATTCTATGGCCTAGTATGTGGTTTATTTTAGAGAACACTTTTTTTTGTGTTCTGAGAAGAACGTGTATTCTAATGTTGTTGGAACATTGTAAACATCTACTAAGTCCATTTGTTCAAAAGTTTGGCTCAGTTCTATTATTTCTTTACTGTTTTTGTCTAACTCATCTTTGTGTCAGTGGTGTGTTAAGGTCCCGCATTACAATTGTGTGTTTGGTTATTTGGCTTTTCATGTGTATTAGGATTTGTCTTATATAGTTGGGTGCCCCTGTATTTGGTGCATACATATTTATGATTGTTACCTCTTCCTCTTGAAGTTTTCACCTAACAAGTATGTAGTGATCTTCTTTATCGCATTTCATCATTCTTTGTTTAAAGTTCACATTGTCTGCCAACAGAATAGCTACCCCTGCTTTTTTTTCTGCATTTCTGTTGCATGGAGCATTTTTTTCCATCTTTTGATTTTCAGTCTATGAATTTCCTTTTGAGTTAAATGTGTTTCTTGTATACATCATATTGTTGAGTTTTGTTTCTATTTTTAAATTTATTTTAAAAATAAAAAGGACAACATATTAACAAACAGACATCCATTTACAAAATAGCATAAAAACAATACAAACAAAACAGAGTTACAGACAAAGTTGTAGGAAATTAATAATGGTTCTTGTATTACTTATTGATAGCTCCAAAGTGGTTTCTCAAGAAAACAAATAGAGACATAAAGATTGATCAAACAAGTAATCATTAGCTGTTCCTTTCTGTGGAGCAATAGAAGACAGTAGTACATCTATGTTAGCTATCCCGTATATACAAGTTACATAACTTCCCCTTCTTTCCCTTTTGTTTTCCCACACCCTGGTTGCCCTTTACTTTTGAGCATTTCCCTTTTGCTTCACAATGTCTATCATGCATTCTAGTTTTTATTCACTCTTTCAGGTCTTACACCAGTGAGACAATATGCTTCTTACACATGAAGGTCTGATTTATTTCACTTATAAGTATGGTCTCTTGTTGTGACCATTTACCTATAAAAGCCTCTAGTTTATCTTTCTTTATAGCTGAGTAATATTCCATTATATAAAAATACCACAATTTTTTTATCCATTCCTCAGTGAATGGACATTTGGATTGCTTCCACAATTTAGCAATTACAAATTGCACTGCTGTGAACGTATGTGCTCATATATCACTGTGATATGATGTTTTCAGATATTCTGGGAAAATACCCAGAAGGGGAATAGCTGGGTTGAATGGGATCTAGTTTGCTGAGGAATCTCCAAACTAACTTCCACAGTGGTTTCACCAGTTTGAATTCCCACCAGCAGTGGAGAAGAGTTCCTATTTCTCCACAGCCTCACCAGCATTTGTTATTGGTTGATTTGTTAATGTTAGCCATTCTTACTGGGGTGAGATGAAATCTCAATATTGTTATAATTTGCATTTCTTGAATGACTAATGATGTTCAACACTTTCACATGTATTTATTTGCCATTTGTATTTCTTTATCTCAGAAGTGAGTATTCATCTCAGCTGCCCATTTTTGGATTGGGTCTTTGAATTTGCGGGGGGTGCTGACGTTTTTTAACTGATTATATGTTGTAGATAAAAGACGTTTGTCCAAGGGACAGTCAGCTAAACTTTTTTCCCAGTTTGTGGGTTTACTTTTTATTCTGCTGATGACTTCTTTGGATGAGCAGAAACTTTTCAGTAGGATGAGATCCTGGTTGTTCATTCTATGAAGTATTTCACATGCAGTTTAGTTTTTGTTCATGAATTCTCTGCCTACCCCTATGTCTTCAAGATTTTTACCTACTTTCTCTTCCAATAGATTTAGTATTTCTGTTTTAATACTGAGATCTGTGATCCATTTTGACTTGAGTTTGGTGCATGGTGATAGACTTGGGTCCATTTTCAGTATTTGGCCGGTGGCAAGCTAACTTATCCAGCACCATTTATTGAAGAGGCTATCTTTCTTCCAGTGAGTCTGTTTGGCCCCACTGTCAAAGATTAGGTGACTGAGTGTGTTTGTGGTTCTTACTGTTTCTTCCAGTCTGTTCCATTGATCCTCAGGTCTGTTTTTTAGCCAGTACCAGTTGTTTGATTTTATTACAGTAGTTTTGTAGTATAATTTCAGGTCAGGGATTGGCAAGGATTGCTTTTGCTCCTTGACTCGAAGATTTATGTTGAGAAGTCAGTTGTGATTCTGATGGGCTTTCCTTTCCTTTAGTGTAGTTTTGTTTAACATGGCTAATTGGAGTTCTATATCCTTCACTTATCTCTATGTCAAATTCCTTTTCCTTACCAGGGAAGTTTTCTGCCATGTCATCTGTGAACAAGTTTTTTATATCATTTGTGCTATCTCCTCCTTTTTTATTTACTCTAATCATTCTTACTCTATTCTTCTTTGTACCATCTAGTAGCTGCTGGATTGAGGTCTTGTGGTCCCTTGCTATTTTAAGATACCTTTCTTTTTGTGATTGCTAGCCCAGAGCTTGTCTTCTTTGTTTGAGATTCTGTCCTCATATTGGTTTATTCTGCTGTGAATGCTTTCAAGGGAATTTTTAGTCTCCTGGATATTTTTTATTCTATTTCATGGATTTCCTTTCTTTCCTATGTTGGGTGCTCATGATGTCCATCATTTTCCTAATCTCCTCTATTTTTTATCTGCATCTGTTCTAGATTCACTAACTGTGTCCTTCATTATGGTCACCATCTCTGTAGTGATCTGAGAAATTTTTTATTATTTGATTTTTTTTGGAGCCTCATTCATCTGCTTTGCTACTTCTACAGTTATCATTCAGATAATCTAGGCTCCAGAAAAAAACAAATCTTTGAGTCAAGGAGAGCTTAGAGTAAAGTACTTCAAGCCCTAACAAATACTGCTCCAAACCAAATTGATGTACCTGCAAACCTTTTTAAAAATTCATGGAGAAATAAGGTACTTTCAAGACAAAGAATATGAGGAACTTCATGAACACCAAACCTGCACTCCAAAATGTTCTGAAGGACATTCCAGATAGAGATAACAAGGACTAAAACTCCATGAACCTCAACAGAATGAATACACGAAACAAAGCAAATAATTAAACAAGGGGGTGAAACAGCACCATCAACAGGTAAATAGCATGCCAAGGATAAATCAATACATATCAGTTATAATCATCAATGTCAATGGTCTCAATTCACCAATTAAAAGAAACAGACCAGCAGAATGGATCAAGAGGCAAGATCCAACAATATGCAACACATAAGAAACACATTTAATTCAAAAAGAAAATTATACACTACAAATCAAAGGATAGAAAAAAAATACTCCATGTGAGAAAAGCCTAGAAACAAGCAAGGTTAGCTATCCTACTTGCAGACAAATTGGATTTCAAGCCATTATTGATTCAGACAAACAAAGGAGGTCACCATATCTTTGTAAAGGGAACAATCAAAGAGGAGGAGATAACAATGATAACTATATATGCAACGATACCAGTACACCCACCTATCAAAACGAATATTAATGGACATGAAAAGTCACATAAGCACTAATACAATTGTTTTTGTTTTTTTTTTTTTTTTGGTTTTTCTCCGGTACCAGGAACCGAACTCACGACCTTGCACTTGCCAGGCAGGCGCTTTGCCGCTGAGCTAAATCCCCAGCCCCCTAATACAATTGTTATGGGAGATTTGAACAACCCACTTTCACAAATAGATCAATTATACAAAAAACAAACAAAGAGATATCAGAACTGAACCAAACTTTTGAAAAACGGTCTTAGTAGATGTCTACAGAATGTTCCACCCCACAACATCAGAATACACATTTTTCTCAGGTATACATGGGAAATTCTCCAAAATAGATCGCATACTAGTTCATAGAACATGCTTAAGTAAATACAAAAGAATTTATTATCCTATGCATATTATCCACATGTATTATCCCATGCATATTATTCCATGCATATCATACATTATGTGCATTAAATTATCCCATGCGTATTATAATATCAGATCATAATATAGTGAAATTAGAAATCAATGGCAAAGGTAACAACAAAAACTGTATAAATAAATGGAATTATATAACACCCTCCTGAACAACCAATTGGGCAGTTTCTACAAAAACAATAATGCCAACACAACATATTAGAATTTATGAGACACAATGAAATCAGTCTTATAAGGAAAATCTATAGTAGTGAATTCCCATGTCAGAAAAACAAATTGACCTCAAATAACCTACTGTTGAACCTCAAGTTTCTAGGAAAAGAAGAGCAAGTCAAGCCCAAAATTCATATGAGGAAGGAAACTATGAAGATCAGAGCAAAAATTAATGCACTGGAGACTAAGATAAGAACTCAGACAGTCAATGAATCAAAGAGTTGGTTTTTTGAAAGATTAAATAAAATTGACAAACTCTTAGCCAACCTTGTCAAAAAGAAAAGGTACAAATCCATGCAATTGGGAAGGAAAAGGGTGAAATCACAGGAGATCCTGCAGAAACCCAGAAGATCACTGGTCACTACTTTGAGAAGCTGTATTCTAATAAGACAGAAAACACAGAAGTGATGGAGAGATTCCTAGATGCAAATGAATTACTAAAATGGAATCAAGAAGATGTCAAAATCCAAAATGAACCCACGTCAGTCAATGAAACAGGATGAGATTAAAGCCTGTGAACAAGGAAAAGTCCGGCCCTGACGGATTCACCACTGGGTTCTGCAAGAGACTTAGACTCTGGGTGTGCTGGCACAGCACTGGGCATGGTGGAGCACGCCTGTCATCCCAGCACTCAGGAAGCTGAGGCAGGAGGGTTTACACAAGTGCAAGGTCAGCCTGGGCTGCATAGTGAAGTCAAGGTCAGCTTGAAATACACAGTGAGACCTTACTCAAACAAAACAAAACAAAAACAAAAAGAAATTTAGAGAGGATCTAATGCCACTACTCCCCAAATTTCTTAATGAAAATGAAAAGGAAGCAATACTCCCAAATTCATTCCTTGGAGCAAGCGTGATCCTCATACCAAAGCCAGAGAAGGCTCCAACCAAAAAGAAGGACCACAGGCCAATCTCCATAATGAACATAGATGCAAAATTATGCAATAAGATACTGGCAAAAGGAATGTAGCAAATCAAGGAGATTATACACCATGATCAACTAGGATTCATCCCTGTGATGCAGGGCTGGTTCAACACACACAAATCAATAAATGTAATACACCATATTAACAGACCCAAGGATAAAAACCACATGATCATCTCAAAAGATGCAGAAAAAGCATTTGACAAAGTTCAATACCTACTCATGATTAAAAAAAAAAAACCTACAGAAAATTAGAACAGATGGTCTCTATCTCTATCTGATGAAGGTCATCTATGACAAACCAACAGTCCAGATCATACTAAATGGGCAAAAACTGAAAGGTTTCACTCTAAAATCAGGAACAAGATAAAGATGTCCACTATCACTACTCTTATTCAATATGGTTCTGGAAATAGTAGCCAGAACAGGAAGACAAGAGAAAGAAATAAAAGGAATATGAATAGGAAAGAGGTTAAATTCTCACTATTTGCTGATGCTACTCTATGCTACATACTACTCTATGTAGAAGACCCCAAAACCTCCACCAAGACTTCTAGATTGAATAACCAAATTTAGTAGCACAGGAGGGTACAAAGTCAACACTCAAAAACCAACAGCATTCCTGTACAGAAAATAACAAACTCACTGAGTGAGGAATTAGAGAAAAAACACCTTTTATAATAACATCCAAAAAATGAAATACCTAGGAATCAATCTAACAGAGGAAGTAAAAGACCTCTACATTGACAACTACAGTACTCTGAAAAAAAGAAGATTGAACAGGACATCAGAAAATGGAAAGAGATCCACTGTTCTTGAGTAGGAGGAGCCAACATAGTGAAAATGGCCATACTCACAAGACTGTTAAACAGATTTAAGGCAACCCTGATCACAGTACCATTATCTTACCTCACAGAACTAGAGAAAACATTCCTAAAATTCATTTGGAAACAGAAGAGACCTAGAATAGCAAAGACAATTCTGTGCAACAAAAGCAAGGCAGGAAGCATCACAATTCCTGATTTGAAATTATACCACAAAGTTGCTGTGATAAAAATAGCATGCTACTGGCATAAAAGCAGACCCAAGGATCAATGGAACAGATTACAAGATGCAGAAACAACTCCAAACACATTAATCTACCTTATTTTTTTTTTTTTTTACAAAGGAACCAAATAAATTCACTGGGAGAAAGATAGCCTCTTTAGTAAATGGTGCTGGAAAAACGGTCTTTGTGCTTTTGTGCATACTGAAATTTAAAATTGAAACTGTATCTTTCACCATGCATTAAACTCAAATGGAAATGGGTCAAAGATCTAAACATCAAACAGAAACATTAAATCTGCTAGAAGACAGATTAGGTAGAAGTCTTGAAGACACAGTTGTAGGCAAGGACTTTTGAACAAAATCCTGATTACACAGGAACTACCACAAAGAATCAACAACTAATATCTTATCTTAGGAAAAGCTTTTGCACCACAAAGAAACAGCCAGCAGAGTGAAGAGACAACTCAGCTGTGGGGAAAAAAATTTGCCCAACAAATTTGGGCAAATAGTATGAAGAATTATCCAGAATATATAAAAAACTCAAAAAAGTTAGATCCCCAAATTTAAAGACCCAATCAAAAAAATGATCATCTGAAATAAATAAACACTTCTGAGATGAATAAAGTACAAAGAGCAAATAAATATATGAGAAAATACTCAACATCACTGGTCATTTGAAAGATGCAAATTAAACAGAGCTGTGATTCCATCTCACTCCACAAAGAATGGCTATTATCAAGAAATCAACCAATACCAAATTCTGGATGGACTGTGGGAAATGAAAACTATAATACTCTAAAAAAGAAGATCAAGGGGAAAATGTAAGGAGATCAAATCAGAAAATGGCAGCCAGGTGTGGTGGCACATGCCTGTAATCCCAATACTTAGGAGGCTGATGCAGGTGGCTCACCATGAGTTCAAGGCTAGCCTGCTCTTGAGTTCAAAGCTAGCCTGAATTATAGAGTGAGACCTTTTCTCACAAAGAAAAAACAACAGAAAATGGAAAGATATACTCTATTCCTCAAAGGGAAAAAAAATATATAGTCAAAGTAGCCATACTTAAGGAACTATTTCACAGATTTGATGCAATCAATCAAAATACCAATTGCATTCCTTGCAGAACTAGAGAAAGCAACTCTATAATTCACATGGAATCAGAAGGGACCTAGAAGAGCAAAAACACCTTGGGGCAACAAGGATAATGCATGGGGCATCACAGGCCTGGACTTTGTGCCAAGTTGTAGTGATAAAAACAGCATGGTACTGGCAAAAAAATAGAGTTGTAGATCAATGGAACCAAATAGAAGCTGCAGAAACAACTTTAGGCACACTCAACTATATTATATTTTATAAAGGGACCAAATCTTTTTGCTGGGAGAAAAATAACCTCCCTGAGAAATGGGGCTGAAAAAAATTGGCTATTCACAGGCCAAAGACTGAAGGAACCTAGATCCATATATTTCACCATGCACTAAACTAAAATGGACATGGGTCGAAGATCTAAACAGAACAGAAACAATCTGCTGGAAGACAAAACACTTGAAGACATGGGTGTAGGCAAAGGCAAAACACTGAAGACAAAGTGTAGGCAAAGACTTTCTGAACAGAGCCCTAGTTGTGCAAGAACTAATACCAAGAATAAACAAATGGGATCACATCAACTTAAAAAGCTTCTGCACAGCAAAGCAACCCACCAACAGAATAATGAAACAAACGGCAGAGGGGGAAAAAAATTTTGCCAGCTGTTCTTCAGACAAAGGACTAATATCTAGAATATATAAACAACTCAAAAACATAAGAGAACCCCAAATTTAGCGACCCAATCAAAACTGGGCATCTGAAGTGAAGAGACAGGAGGGCTTCAAGAACAAGCTGGGAACATGGCTGAGAGGTAGGATTCAGCTGAGTGGGCTGGAAATCTAAGGACCTCACACAAGCAAAGTGTGCATGTGACATTCTGGCCAGAAGTCAGTGTGCAATTACAACACATGAGCTTTAAGCCCAGATTGCCATAGGAATGTGGAAAAAGAACTAAGGCAGGGACATCTGAGAAGGAATAGAGGATAAGATGAGGTTCAAACAAGGTTTTGAAGAAGAGCATTTACCCAATGGGGCACAAAGAAACTTTGAGGAAAATTTTGAAGCACAGGGTAAAGCCACAATGTCACAAGTGACAAGGATCTCCCCCAGGAACAGAGGGCAGGCTGCTCTGGCCAATGCATGTCATTTATGGGGTCTGAGCAGAAGCTGGAAAGGGCCCAGGATCAGGCTGGATGGCCCTGACTAGAAGTGAGGTCAGGCTGTATCCTTGTGTCCTGAGAATTTCGGTGGAGAAGAGAGGTGCTCAGAGCTGGGCTGCAGACAGTGTGCAGCTGGTCTTCCTCAAGCAGTGAGGCAGACAGAGTGGCCCTGCAAAATACATGTGGAACTTAGCACTGGGAAATTTAAGCTTAAAATTGAAACTGTATCTTTCACCATGCATTAAACTCAAATGGAAATGGGTCAAAGATCTAAACATCAAACAGAAACACTAAATCTGCTAGAGGATAGATTAGGTAGAAGTCTTGAAGACATAGTTGTAGGCAAGGACTTTTTGAACAAAATCCTGATCACACAGGAACTATCACAAAGAATCAACAACTGATATCTCATCTTAGGAAAAGCTTTTGCACCACAAAGAAACAGCCAGCAGAGTGAAGAGACAACTCAGCTGTGGGGAAAAAATTTGCCCAACAAATTTGAGCAAATAGTATGAAGAATTATCCAGAATATATAAAAAACTCAAAAAAGTTAGATTCCCCAAATTTAAAGACCCAATCAAAAAAAGATCATCTGAAATGAATAAACACTTCTCAGATGAATAAAGTACAAAGAGTATTTCCCATTTAAATTTCCCATTTAAGCAAAATACCTGTGGAACTTTGCCTCAGCCCCCACCCCCACCGTGACCATCCATGGAACTTGTAGGCCTTTTCTCAGCTCCTTCCACTCCACACTTCCTTTCTCCATGCAGGTCACTGTGACCAAGGTAAGTGCAGCCACAGAGCCACAGGGCCACAGACCTGTGAAGAATTCCTAGGTATGAGACACCCACATGAGTCATTCTGCTGCTGTCAAGATTCAGAACAGCTGCAACTGTGAACTCTCTGAAAGTGTCCATGAGACTCTCCAATGCTAACCAACAACTCACACACATGCCCTGCACTTAAGAACCTTCCCCAGAGAACACATGTGTGCAGTTTTCACCATTTCCTTCTTTGAGTTGGGATTCCAGCCTTCCTCTTGCCTGAGAAGTCTAGGGATAGTGTTTCTCTCAGAGTTCTCAGGATGTAAAGGAGAGCTGCTCCAAAGCTATCTCTGATCAAGAATCAAACAGCTTTCCGCATTGTCTCCACAGAACAAAATGCACCCACGGAAGCAGCACTGACACAGTCCCACAAGACAGATAATTGTGAGACCTGGGCTGCGGGAGGCACAGCTATCTGGAACGTTCTTCCTTACCCAGGAGAGTTCATTTACCTGAACATTGTAACCATGTACTTTCAGATAACATTTCCTGGGAAATCCTGCATATCAGTAACAACCCTGAGTCCGCTGGACTTAAGAAAACAGCAGTATGCATTTCTTTGCTTCACATGGCTCAGAGGAAGTGGAGGAGTGTGGGGGAGAGGAGGATCTGAGCAGAACTTTTTCTAATGTGTGTGCGGTCTCTGCTCTTTGCAGAGGACAAGGAGAAGCTACAAGAGTTCTGGGGGGAATTGTCCTGCAGTGATTAGGCATAGATGGGAATGGCTTGAAGGCCTAATGAGGACACTTCCCCCATCTCTCACATCCCAAAGGAAATTCCTTCACCAGAGACTTTGCCTCTAGTTCCTTCATTAGCAAGACCTTTGGGCAAATGAAGTGGTTTCCTACCTGGCTGACAGGCACTCCAGGGCCTCCAAGGAAGCGAGAGTGAAGCAGGAAGATTCTGCCCCTTCACCCCATCTTTTAAATAGGGATGCTCCCAATTCCTCTGTGATACACATGCGGTTTCCCTTGAGACTTCATTTGAAAAAAAAAATTCTTCTTAGTAAATGTAATAATTAATTTTATATAACCAAATATTTGATCAAATACTATCTACATGTCACTGTAAGGCATTTTTATGATGAGATTAGCATTAAAATTGGCTGTTTTTGAAAGCAAATAACCTCTATAACCTCCATAACCTGGGTGGGCCAATTCCAATCAGTTGAAAACCTTACAAGAAGACTGAGCTCCCCAGAAGAAAGCAGAATTGTGTCCCTAGATGGCCTTCACGCTTGAGTTGTAGCATCCGCCCTTTCCAGGCTGGTCTCCAGACTATTAGTCTGCCCTGCAGATTTTGGATTTGCCAGCCACTATAATCACAAGACCTAATTCTGTAAAATAAATTTCAATCTCTATGTATGTCTCTCTATCTATACATACATATACATGCACACACACACACATCTTATTTGTTCTGTTTCTCTAGTGAATCCTCACTAACAGTAGGTTCCTTAATTTTAGAGGTATAAATGAAGCGATTTGGAAATTATTATAGTTGTAATATAGAATTTGCCAAAATAATAAATATGTTGATAGTATTGGTTCTCACTATGTTAATGCTGTTGGCCCTCATGAGGCCATACAAATTTGGAATGGCAGGGGAAGGAAGAACTCTATAAAAATGGGTGGGAACTGGGGGTATTACACAGACTGAGGACTTCAAACATATGCGTGGGTCTGTATTTATGTAGGTGTATATGTGTACACAGATGTGTTTGTATACATGCTACATTTCAGAGTTCTGGAACTCTGTTGAAAATACTAAAAAGCAAAGATGCCCCAGTAACAATGAATATACGCAGTGCATAGATTGTGTTCACTAATTTTCACAAAAACCATAAAAATGGCTGGTTACAGCCTAGGGGAGAGGCAGGTGCAAAACGAGCTTGGAATAACTTGTTAGGGCAGAACGTAAAGAAGTGCACATAAAAAAACTAACTGCACATAGTTCAGAAACTTGGCAGAGAGCTTGAAGAGGATCTGTTGGTCAAACTGCATGTGATCCAAGCACCAAAATATGAAGTACAATAATAAATTATAAACTGTTGAAAATCATTATCTGTGAATATTAATCCATACCAATTATACAAATAGATATATAAATATGGAAGGGAAAAGGGAGAGTTTGAGCTTACGGTAGCATGTTGAGGGCCAATGTACAGAAAGTGCTGAGGAGGAAGAATCATCATTTTGAAACCACAGAATAAAGATTAGGTCAGCAAGAAAGGCCAGAGCGTGCTAAATCCAGGGAAATATCTCCTTGAGAAGCAGAGGCAGGATACTTGCATGATCTCAAAGTATCTCCCCAAAGGCTGGTTATCAGTTCAAAGGTAGGAAATAATAATAATTATCTTGTGCTTTTTGAAATGACCTCCATCTGTGAAGACTGATGGGCATTGTGTCCCCTGATATGGTTCCCTGATATGGGAAGAACCCAACCTCATGCTGCAGCTTCATGGACAAAAATGCTTAACTCTGGGCTAACCATGAAGAAACACCAGAACAGATGAACTAAAACTGGTGTGGCTTTTAACAGAAGGGTGTGTGGGAGGGGAAAGGGGGACTCTGTCTTCAGAAATATCAAAGATCACCCTGACGGAAGATGCTAGAATGGGGGAGGCTTTGCTTGTGAAGGGCAGGTGGTAGCAGGAATATCTCTAAACCCTCCTCAATTTTGCTGTGAACTATTACTGCTCTAAAAAAATTGAGACTTTGTTTTTTAAAAAATAGTCAATGTTATAAGAGACTATGCCAGATTGTGGAAATATCACAGTTAAAGAAGACTAAAAGAGCACGACAACTAAATGCTGCCTTCAACACTGCCCTGAATCCTTTACTGGAGGAGGAAAATACCGTGGAGAACTTTATTAAATCAGCAGACAAAGCTGAAATAGGGATGCCAGGTTAGATAAAAACATTATGTCAATGGAAATTTATGGAATTGATAATTGTACTGCATCATGTAAAAATGTTCCTATTCTTAGGAAATAGACACTGAAGTATTTTTAATTTAATTTAAAATTTTCCATTAGTACATGTTTGCCGCACATAATGATCACATTCATCTTGGGGAGTTGCTACATGTACCTGCACATCTTAATTGTGCTTACCTCCCCTTCCCCTCCTTTCCTACCTTATCCCTCCATCTCTTGAACCCCTTCCATTTTCAAAAGATCTATCTCCCTTTTTACGATTATCTACTTTTTATTTTCTCTTTACTTATACTTTGAGTTTTTCATATCAAAATGCAATATTTCAGCTTGTCACACTGAATTATTTAAAGGTAAAGCCATAATGTAAGGTATCTTCAAATGATTTTGAAGAGAATTATTCACTCACACATACACACACACACGTGTAAGTGTGCTGTACACGCAGGAGGGAGAGGAGTGGGTGCTGTGGGAAAGCTGGCACCTGCTGCCCTGCCTGAGCAGCATCCACTGGGGGCTGAGCCAGTTAGTGCCGCACCATGAAGAGATGACTGACAGCTCCCGGGTGGAGCAGGGGCTCCCTTCCATGCTCCCACACTGTGTGCAGGGTGTGCAGGTGCAGCCCAGTCTCTGCACCAGTTTCCTTCCCAGCAGGACACAGAAACTGCACACTGGAACTGTCATTGGAGGACAGTTTAAAAGGAAGCTATTTACAAAGTGCACATGCACGTGTGTGTGTGTGTGTGTGTGTGTGTGTGTGTGTGTGTGTCTGTGTGTGTGCGCGCGCGCGCGCGCGCGCGAGTCCTGGCAGAGCAAAGCAGTTAGAGAAACCAGGCGAAGGTGCAGTTCCTCATAACAAGCAGCGCGAGGAGCCAGAGCTATCAGAAAAGGGGTGTAAAAGAGCAGGTGCCCGCACCTAAGTCCAGAAGAGAGAGTTAGAGACTCGGCTTGGCCCCTGGATGGGAACTGGAGGCTTTGGAAGAGGGATGAGTCCAACTCTAGCCGCACTCAGCAGTCCAGCAGAGCAAGTCACGGGAACAAATCTCCTGACTCTCCTGTCACCCTCCTCTTTCCTGCCAGAGTCCCCGATGGCTGAATTCAGCCGGAGGCAGAGCAGAGAGCCCTTCGCTGGAACCCTGCAGATCGCAGAGCAGCAGAAAAAAGGATAGGAAGAGACCCTGGAAAGGAAGATGTGTTTAGCAACCAGTGATCGGTGCTGTAGTGAAGTTTTTCTTTGTGGAAGCACGGAGAGCTGACATTTACCACCACCAAACAAAACTTTCCATTTAAAATTTTTTTTTAATTTAAATTTTTGTTTTAGTTTTTGGAGACAGGGTCTTCCTGTGTAATGCAGGCTGGTCTTGAGCTCTCCATGGAGCCCAGGCTAGCCCGGAACATACAGCAATCCTCCTGCCTCACCTTCCCGAGTGCTGGGGTTACAGGTGTGCACTACCATGCCCAGTTTATTTTTCAATTTTATGCCAAGGATTTTCATTTTTTATTTCAATTTTATTTTAAAGATAAAACAATGAAAACATATTAACAAACACATACATTTACAAAATAACACAAAAACAATACATACAATACAGAATTTCAGATGAGATGACAGGAAATTAACAATCGTTGTTGTATTACATATTGATATCTTCAAATTGTTATTCAGGTAAACAAATATAGACATGTATGATTGATCAAATAATTAAACAGTAACTGTTCCTTTCAATAAAGCAATAGAAGTCAGTAGTACAACTATGTTAGCCATCTTTGTATACACATATTCATAAATTTCCCCTTCTTTCTTTTTTTCCTCATCCCAGTTGTTTTCTTTTTGAGCAGTGTCCTTTCATTTCACAATATTTATCATACCTCCTAGATTTTATTTACTCTTTCAGGCTCTTACACTAGTGAGATAGTCTCTAGTTGCATCCATTTACCTATAAAAGCCTTGAGTTTATCTTTCTTTATAGCTGAGTAATATTCCAGTGTATAAAAATACCACATCTTTTTTATCCATTCCTCAGCTGATGAGTATTTGGGTTGCTTCCATGATTTAGCTATTACAAATTGTGCTACTATAAACATGGGTGCACATACTTTGCTGTGATATGATGCTTTCAGTTCTGCTGGGAAAATACCCAAAAGGGAAATAACTCAGTTGAGTGGGACTTCTAGTCCTAGTTTAGTGAGGAAATCTCCAAACTGATTTCCACAGTGGTTTCACCAGTCTGCATTCCCACCAGCAGTGGAGAAGGGTTCTTTTTTCTTTACAGTCCCTCCAGCATTTGTTATTGGTTGATTTCTTAATGATAGCCATTCTTACTGGGGTGAGATGGAATCTCAGTGTTGTTTTAATCGCATTTCTCAAATGATTAATGATGTTGAACATTTTCCCATGTATTTATTTGCCATTGTTGAGGATTTTTTAAATCAATGTTGAAGAGTTTAACAAGAAAGCTGAAAAAAATATTGTTTTCTTAATTAACAGAAACAGGATTTCAAAATCCCTTAGTTTCTTTAAATCAATTATTCTCTACATTGTCAATCATAGCCAATAAAAAGTTAAGTATAAGAGAGTTTGTTACCAACAGAGGTAAAATCAAGTATGGATGTAGAAATTCTTCTATTAATTTTTTTCTAGAAATAGAATTCTTTTCAAATTTGACCAAAAAGTTGAAAATTTCAGGAATAGTCTACCAAATTGTGATGCAGGGTCTCTGGTGACCCAGCAGGAGTTCATCCCGGCCCTTTTCTGAGGCATTGCAGAGAACAGAGGACAGGCAGGGTGACATCCAAGGACCAAGGGGTCAGAAAGGACAACCAAGGACAAGCCAAGGCTCTGGATGTGTTGTAAAGGCAGAGCCATGGTATTATAGTGCGTGGCCACTGATTTGGGCCCAAGGCTAGACAGGTCAGTGCTCCAGTACCATGGACTATTTAGAAGGGAAGGGAGCAGCTCCTTCTAGGCCTGTTAGGGCTGGAGCTGACTATGTAGCTTGTTGGTGTCACTATTGTGATAAACCAAACCCAGTTGCAGTTTCCTATGCCTGCATCCACCCTTCCATCCTCTCCAGCTCGACCTCCCATCCTCCCAAACTCTTTGATGTGCTCCACTCACTAGAGTCTCCCTGAGCAGACTGTGCCCTTTCATCCTACTGCGCTTTTCAACATGATATCAGACTCCAAGTGAAGTTGCAGTAAAGAGAATAGAGAGCCTTGGGTCACAGTTTACAGTTCTTCCCTGGAGCAGTGAAGAGGTGCGTGGTCCAGAGTTGGCAGGGGAGCCTTGTTCCACTTGATCACTTGGGAACCCAGTGCCTAACATCTGGTTACTTCACCATCTCCTAGGGTGGAGCTGTTGGCCACAGAATTGAAGTAGGCTCACCTTTCTGTCCTGCAAAGAGAGCCCAGGGTAGCATCTCTGTGTCTAAGGAAAAGGCTCAGAAATCGATGCTTAGCCACTGCTCACGCTGCAGGCCTGCTCTGTCATGTGTCTGTGCTCAGTGCAAGGAGGCTGCAGACCGTAGATGGTGGCAGTGTGCTCTCCCAACCAAACAGTGTTCACAAAAGTGGGGGACAACAAGGAGCTTCTGCCTCCTGTCAGCTGTTTTCTCAGCCTGGAATGAACTTTGCTGACCTTGATTGTTTCATTCATCTCCACTCCCTGCCTTTTGTATCTTAGTAAAAATAAACCTCTGCTCCTCAATATAGCTTTCTGTTGATCCTCTCTGTTGTAATTATCTGTGTACAGCATGGGCTGTGAGCTGAAGCAGAAGCCAGCAGTAAATTACTGAAATCATTCCTGCAGTTTAATCACATTTATAGTATCTATAAAACCTCCCAAGGATTGCAGCCCTCACTTGGTCATTCTGCAGAACAGCACTGCTGTTGAAGAAAAACTGCTTACAGCCCTGGTCATGCTCTTTTATATGCTCCAAAGACAAAGATCTTCTATGACCAAGAAACAATTTTTCTCAGGCACTGACTTCTTTACTGTTGTTCATTGCAGTACTTTTTGTCCCATCCTATAGGATCTGCTCAACTTTCAGACCGGATGTAAGATGCTCTCATGTATCAAAATAAAATTCATATATTGAGCAAAGCTCGGCAGCTCATTTGTGAAGTTTGTGGCACGGAGAGCTCATTTCGTTTACTTCCAGGATATAGCTCAGCAGCTGAGCACCTGCCTGGCAAGCACAAGGTCCTGAGTTCAATTCCCAGTACCAAAAAGAAAAAAGAAACAAAGAAAGAAAAAATACTACTGAGGTCACCACTCACTGAATGTGTATTGAATGAATGATTCATTCAGCAGATAGATGCATCGGCAGAGTTGGCCAACATTTGATGCAAGAGCAGTTCCAAAGGTTCTGGCTCTTCCAACCATCCTAATCATTCATCAGCATCTACAGGGTACGTGTCTGCTCACTATCTTCCCACTAACCAAAGCAGACTATCAGAGTGTACAGTCCTCTCTTGAGGAGGGGGCAAGACGGAGTTTCATGCCTTTTAGAAATCTTAGAAATTAATAGGAATAATCCTATAGTCTGCTTTAGTAGAAGCTGGTCTGAGCCAAGGGTTTTTCTGACTTCTAAGGAGTTCTTGCTCTGGCTCTTTCCCCCACCCTTTATCTGTTTAAGAAGAGGTGACAGCAGAACCCCTGGCCTCCTCATTGCCTCAAAGCCAACTCTGCACCCTGAGCGTGGTGGGAGACTTCAGAGAGATCGTGCCTTTGGCTGGCATCTTCAACCAGAACAGGCTTGTCTGGGCTAGAAGAACAGTATAAGTAAGAAAAATAATCTGATATCAGGGATCTATATTTAAAGACAAAACTACCAAGAACATGGCAATATGCTGGATCAAGAAACACTTCCTCCAGAGCAGGGCATAGTGGAGCACACCTGAAATCCCACGCGTGGGAGTCTGAGGCAAGAGGATCACCTGAGTTTGAGGCCAGCCACGCTCAAGTTCAAGGCCAGCCTGCACTACATGGCAGGCTGACCCTGTCTCAAAAAAAAACAAATAAATAAATAAACAAATACTTATTCCAGTTTTTTCCTCTTTGCCTATTAATATCCAGCAGACTCCACAAGGATTACTGGTCCCAGTTTCCATGTCTCTGAGCCTCTGTAAGGTCCCAAATCATCCTGGATTCAGTTGTATTTAGAATTCTGTGCTTTCCAAAATTGGCATATGGACTTCTGTTTTCATAAACAGAACATCTAAATGAAAATTTCACTTTTACTTTATTCTGAGTGTCCTGAGCTCATTCTTTCACAAAATCTGGTTTTTTCCTACATAAAATAGGGTCAGATGCCTCCTTAGTTTCTAAGTCCCTAAAGAAACTTGAACCTATGTTTCATTATCAAATTAGGTGTTTCATTTAGGACTATTTGTTTTTGTTTTTCCTGGAAACATCTTAAAGCAGGAATTTAGATATTTTAGGGCCACCCTAACAAAACTAATCACAACCTTTGATTCCAAAAGTATCATTTAAATTACAATAACTTATGTTAAACTTTAAATTAGGGAAGAGAATACTATTGGTGAATTTGATATGCAAAGATATTCATAGCCATAGAAACACAGTAAAATTGTTTAAAATGAGAGAACAGGCTGTCGAGAGAAAGGCACAAACACTCTCACAAAATAATATGTACTATTCAGGGTATTATGGCTGGTATCTGACTTTGGGCCCAAATAGGATCTAAACACATCTGAACTGACCCAGTGAAGAGAAGGACATCGTAGAGTTAACCACAGATCTAAGTATGGTAGTTTGGAGCTGAAGGAGCAACAGAGGGCACACATGGATGAGGGAACAGAGTAGAAGGAGCCCAGAATGCTGTCACTGCCTGAACAGCTGCTATGGTTCAAGGAACTCAGAGAACGCCCACTGGTTGGTGTAATGGACATGTTACAAGAAGAAAGCCAAGCTGACATGAAGCACTCTGGACTAAGGCTGAAACCTGAGCTCTAACCTGTCTTCATCTAGATCTTATTTCTCTAGCCTTGGTTTTCTTAGTTAATATGGAATTGGTTTGGGCTACATGATTTCATGTTCTCTGATTCTAAGGAGAAATGTGATTCTAAAAAACCAAGAATTAACATGGTATGATATAATATCAAGACCAGTAAACAATGGGAGAAAGGGGTTGGGGAACAAATAATTAGGTTTTTGCTCTTTTATTGAATAGAAACAGGTCCTGAAACTCATTTCTTCAAACACCAGAAAGCAGTAACTGGTGAATTTCTGTCTTGTCTATAGATTTCCACAAGTTCTCATTTCCATGGGAACAAGGAAACAAGGCAGTTTCCTAACACATTGATTGGAGATGGCTTTAAAATTCCATGTCTTCTGAAATTTTCCTTCCATCTGTTTCTGTTGTGCTGGACTCTCTTTGGGTAGCATGAAAATGCAAAGGCAAGTAGCCACTGGAAGAAAAAAATTATCTTTTCCTATTCTGCCAGCATATTCTGTTCTTGAGGTGGCAAACAGGGAAAAATAAAACCAAAAAAAAAATCACACCAAGCATCTTAAACATCATTATTTTCATTTTCTACATGAGTTAACAAGCCTATCATAATTGGTTACTAAAATATTTTTAACATTTTTATCTCCCTCCAATCTCTACTTGTTCCCTGTTTTTCTGTCTCTGGGCTTTTGTTTGTTTGAGGGGTATTGTTTTGTAATTTCCTTACTATGCCCTTGAAGTTTTTTTCTCAACTTCTTTACCATCAGAAATATAAAAGCAAACAAACAAAAAACCAACAACAAAAATCTATGTAGCAGAATGATACAGGGAATGATATAGACAGATGATAAGAGAAAGTGTCTTCCAAAATATTCTAGCAGTACTACTCTTTTATCTGCATTTGTCTCTATCTAATGAGAAGGAAAGTGATGGAGAGAAAACAAAACACATTTTTTGACCCTTTCACTAGCCCCTTTTTAGGAGAAGCAATTCTTTCAAGTAAAAAGTGTGATGAACGGGCCATTCTCTTCCATCCTTATTTTGATCTAACATGATTGATACACTCTAAAAGTAAATAGATGTAAAAGAAAGTTTTTATGTAATTTGTTGGTGAGTTACAGGATTTGTAGAATTAAATGAAGGTAATAGGGACAAAGAAGGGTACTGTACATTGATTGTACTAGGAAGACAATCTTTCATCCTCTCTTATGTCTATGCTCTTTGGCATTGCCCTTCTACAGTGACTTTCCACTTGGTTATGTGACTTGCTTTGGCCAATAAGATTGTAAGTAATGTGGATGAAAGCAAGAGCTCCAAAACATTTTTAAGGAAAATTAAAACTAGAACTACTATATCCTCCAGGATTTTTTTTTTTTTTTTTTTTTTTTTTTTTGGTTTTTCTCCGGTACCGGGGACCGAACTCACGACCTTGCGCTTGCCAGACAGGCGCTTTTGCCACTGAGCTAAATTCCCAGCCCCTTAGAACTACTATATAATCTGGAGATCCTACTTCTTGGAACATGTGCAAAGTGAATAAAGTCAATGTCAAAAGAACATCTGCACTCCCATGGTCATTGCAGCACTGTTCACCAATAGCCAAGACACAGATCCAACCTAAGTGCTGTCAATGAATAAATGGATAAATAAAATGGATGACTACTTGCATGTGTGTTCTACATTATAGATAGATTACACATACACCCACACATGCATATACACATAAACATATATGAAGAAAATTCTGTCATTTGTTACAACATGGATGAACCTGGAAGACATTATGTTAAGTGAAATGAGCCAGGAACAGAAAAAGAAGTATTGCATGATCTCACATGTGACATCCAAAAGAAGTCAAACTCAAAGAAGCAGCAGTAAGATGATGGTTACCAGGGGTTAGGGCAGGGGTGGGGTTAGGGAGATGGTCAATGAATACAAAATATCAGTTAGGAGGAATAAATTTAAAAGATCTACTGTACAAATTGGTGAATATAATTGATTATAATGTATTATATACTTGAACATTGTTAAGAGAGTACATTTTAAGTGTCCTTATTACAAAAAATAAGTATATAAGTAAATAAAAATATTAATAAATAATACAATAATAAATAATAATAAAATTATAATAATATTATAATAAACAATAAATTAATAATAATATAAGTAATGATATAATAAGTATATACAATAAGTAAATAATCCTAATTAATATGGATTAATAATTTATTTAGTATTTACTATATACCAGGTAATGGATATGTTAAGTAGCCTGATTTAGCTATTCTACAATATATACATCAAAGCATGATATTGTACAGGAAAATGCCTAAAATTTATTAAATAATTAATTTTAAATAATCTTTATGTTTCTGCTAGCTGTCTTCTGCTCTGCCATCATCATAAGAACTAGTTTGCTATAGGATAAAACTCGTTTAGTAACTAGCCATGGTGGTATGCTTACAGCCCCAGCACTTGGAAGCCTGAGACAGGAGGATCACCATGAGTTTGAGGCCAGCATGGACTACATAGTGAATTCAAGGTCAACCTGGAGTACAAAGTGAGACCCACTGTCAAAAAGTAAAAAAAAACCATTTGGTAGACCCAACCTACCTGGATGAGGCCATTATAGAGCAGATGATAGGGAGGTAAGCTGTTTTAGCTACTTTTCTCATTGCTGAGACAAAATACCCAACATCTAAAATTAAAGGAGGAAATGTTTATTTAGTTCACGGTTTGTGGAGGTTTCACACCATAATCAACTGGCTCAAAAGCAGTATGACACATGACAGATGGGCAATAGCTCATGGTGCAGAAAAGAGTAAAAACAACAAGAGCAAAAAGGGAGAGGAGAAGGAAGACCAAGCCTCTTTTCCTCCCTTGCATTTTATGCAATCTTTGCATCACAGGGTGGATGTAGCACTCACACCCATAATCCCAGCATTGAACCGTGAATCAATCACAAACTCTAGATTCATCCACTTCCAAAAGGCCTGCTCCCTTGACTACATGAGTCTTTGAGGGGACATCAAGACACAAACCCTGCACATTAACATAAGCCATGCACATTTCAGTGAAAGCAGATAAAGCCAGTCTTGATCAGAACTGCCAGACAACATGTAGATTTATAAGAAAAAACAGTTGCTTTATATTGCACATATTATGTGAGGTGATTTGTTATGTATCAACAGCTAATTAATACATATTAATAATTTATTTAGTATTCACTATATACCAGGCATTCTTTTATACTTCTTTCATGAATCATTTGATCCTTGTAACAACTCTAGTAGTACTTTGACGAACTCCATTTTTACATTCAGTACATTGAGGCTGAAATCTAAATCTTCAAAATAATTCTCAATTAACTTTAACATGATAAGTATCTTGTACCATAGGTAAAGAAGATATTATTTTCTTTACCATCAGTAAAGAAAATATTATTTTCTCCATTTTGCAAATGGAAATCAAGACTCAGATAATTGCTGAAGGCTACAGTAAGAGTAGATAGAAAAGCAGTAACTTGAACCAGAATGTCCTGATTTAAAGTCATCTAGGGCTCCTAACACCACAGAAGTTTTTTGAAGTATATTAAGTTTGTCCATGGTTTCTCAGGACAGAAGAAATATGGAATGCATGAGGCTTTCTCTTTGTATCATTTTCTGAGTGGTTTTATGTCACTTTTGTGTGGGTTTTTTACAGTAATGTTCATCTTGAGATGGAAAAAGAAAATGCATAATGATCAAGCTAAAGTGATTTCCAGGCAGTTTTTGAAGAGCTGTTTGGATTCTTCTTGCTGCTGATAGCAATAGGTAAAAAGAGAGGCAAGAAGGGAGAACAGTTAAACAAAGAAGTCAGAACTTTTGGTTCTGAAAATTTGCAGATGATAGACAATGCTTGATGGAGACTACTATGAAGCAGCTCTGAGCAGAACTTAAATTAACCAAAGGGCTTTGGTTGGTTGAAGATGGGTGGTGGACTCAAAGTAAGTGAAGCTCTGTGAGTCATAAATCATTACTAAGGCCTGTAATGGTGGGTGAAGCCAGAAAACCTCAAAGGATAAGACAAGATCACAGCCAAGGACACCTGGATACAATCTCAAGATAAAGACTGTAGCCTCAGGCATCTCACTCCTGGGTGGATTAACTTAATACCTTACTTGGAGAAGTCCTTGAGTGATTCTGCCCTTCTTGAGTACTCCTCTCCCTTCTTCTGATAACCAAATAAACATGGGCCACCCAGAGAAGGTCTTGGTCTTAGCCCTGAGAGAATCTAGAATTCTTGAGAAGTATTTGATCCTCCTAGCGCTCTGAAGTCATTCTATTTGCCTCTTTTTTATTTAGCTTTCACTGTGCACTCATTCAGGAGATTGCAGACCTGATCAGCCCACAATAACTAAGGGATATTATTAACCCAATAAATACTAAAATATAAAATGGCTTTCAGCCAAAGATCAATCCAGGGAATGTCTAGAGATGAAGCTGAAGTAGTAACTGTAAAATCTTATTTTCAT
The DNA here is from genome assembly GCF_000276665.1 of Chinchilla lanigera. NCBI lineage: Eukaryota > Metazoa > Chordata > Mammalia > Rodentia > Chinchillidae > Chinchilla > Chinchilla lanigera. The sequence continues at coordinate 9,039,171 of NW_004955405.1, forward strand.
GTTTTAAAAAAATTAAAATTAAAGTGGCTTCTCTTAAAGAGATTTTTGTAAGTGTAGGTTTTCCCTATTGGAAAAACCCCCATACCCATCCTTTTGCAGGTAAACTTATTAGCTTGAACTGAATAGACAGAAACCATACCAAAATGAAAAGATGCCTTTCAGATATTCAAAAGAATAAGGAAGTAAGCTGAGGGTATGACTGAGCTATAAAACATGGGCTACCATTAATGGAGCAAGAAAAAAAGAATCAGAGGGTAAAACCAAAATCCTTGGTTACAGGAAAGAGCCATGGAAAATAATTCCAAGGAAACAGTAGATCTGCATTGCAATAAGGAAGTTTGAAGACTTGTTTGGCTAGACTTAGAGTTGCTCTGGAGTAAGACCTCCTGTACCCTTTCCTTCTGGAAGTTGAAACTTGTAGCAGCCATTCATGCCTGTTCATCTTTATGTGTCAGATGTAGGGGAGAATGACAACCTATGTCTTTAATTCACAGGTCTTCAGACTGAGAACTATATTTGAAGGGCTATTCTAAAGAAACTATAACCAAAGAGCATCATCTGCCCCAGGACTTGATTCAGATGGTGAGATTCTTAGAATTCATGCTATAATGACAAGGAAAAAAGACTTTTAAGGGTCTTTTGAAGAAGTGAGTATACTTTGAATGTGTGAGGGACATGAATCATTGAGGACTAGAGATTAGAGTAACCAACCACATCAATCGCACTCAGTAATCCTTGCCTCCTGGCCATCTTACCCTCTTTAGCCTCCTACCATAATGTACAGAATTGATCCATGCAACAGAGAGCTGTAAAAACAAGATATCATAAAGACACTGCAGCTTCCACTTTGCTCCCTCTTGGATCTCTCCCTATAGGGACCCCAGCTGCCATGTCACGAGGGCACTCAGCAGTTATTTGGAGAGAAATTCAGACTTCTCACACTAAGTCACCAACTCAGGTGTTTGAGATGCTTTAGGAGCAGATCTTCCAGCCCCAGCTAGGCCTTCCAATGACCACAGTTCCGGCTGACATTTTGACTGAATCGTAATGATAGACCCAGAGCCAGAATTATGCAGCTAAGCTGCACTTGAGTTCCTGGTCCACAGAAATTGTGAGATAGTAAATGCTTACCACTTTAACCCATTAAGCGTTGAATTTTGAAGTAATATGGTGTGTATTAATGGATACAGTTTTGGAGTAATATGGTGTGTATTAAAGTAATATAGCCCTATTTGATCATATGGATATATCAAAAGTTATGTAAACCATTCTTCAATGCTGAACATTTAGATTGCTTCTGATTTTTCATCATTGGATGCTGTGGTTTGGATATAGGTTGATATTCCCTGCAGATTCATATGCGGAGGTTAGTCCATAGTATGACAGTGCTAGGAGATGGTAGAATCTTTACCAGATAGGGCCTAGTGGAAGATGACTGGGGATACTTCCTCAGAACAGCTTAATGTGGTGCTTGTGGGATTCTAGTTAGGAGGGCTAGTAAAAGAGCAAGTTAGAAAGTGAGGCTAGATTATACATTCATCCTTTCTGCAATGTTTATTTCCCTTCTCATTTCCCCACAACGTTGGATGCATGTACCATGTTACAGGGGCCTCAGTAGGGGCTGAACCCACGGAGCTGCCTCATCTTAGACATTTGGCTTTCAAGACTTTGAGCTAAACAAATTTCTTTTTTATACAGGTAACCAGTGTTAGGAATTTGGTTATAGCAACAGACTATGAACTAATGCATTACAAATAATACTGTTATGAATAACCTGAAAAACAATAAATTGGCTGAATATCTAAGAAGATATATAGACTAACTTATCAGATGTGAAATTTTTAAATATAAATAATGTATGATTTCACCTGTATTATTAAAGAGGATGCATTTCACACAATGTTAGTCAAGCTTTTGTAAAATGAGATTTTATTGGTACATTTTAGGTATACATAATGATAACAATCTGCTGGGTCCTGGGCAGTGCTCTATGTCCCCAGGAAAAATGGTGAGGGGATGAAGAAATAAAGACAAGAGAAAAAGCTGGGGTCAGGTGGAGGCCTCTCTCCTGATGCAAGGAAAAGGAAATGAACTACCATTATAGGGGTATTTATTTATAATTTTGAAAAGTACCACAAAACACAGGATTGCCTAGTGACTAATGACTGGAATTGTTTCAGACAAGTAGCCTCACTGCTTTAGGCACTCTGGCTTTGCCTTATCCCCACACTTGTGGCCAATTTCCACCTTCAGCCACTCCCTATACCTCCCTCTTTTCTGTTTTGTAGTGTAGGTGATGGGTGTTCAGTTGAAGTTGGAGAAGCAGTGTTTGTCTCAGGACCTGTAATACTTTGCTCCAAGCTGTTCTTGATTGGATAGTTTGTGTTGAGAAGCCTGCCATGATTCTGATGGGCTTTCCTTTATAGGTGATCTGTTTGTTTTCTCTAGAAGCTTTTAATATTCTTTTCTTTTGCTGGAGATCTGGTATCTTGATTTTTATATGTCTTGGTGTAGTTTTATTTTGGTCATGACTAGTTGGTGTTCTATATGCCTCATTAACTGTATGTGCTTCATTTATCTGTATATCAGATATGCCTCATTTACCTGTATATCAGATTGTGTTTCCATGCTTGGGAAATTTTCTGCTATTATTTCTGAAAATATTCTTTTCATGTTGTTTGTGTTGCCTCCTGCTGTTTCATTGACTCCTATTATTCTTACATTATTCCTCTTTGCCTCATCTTGCAGCCCTTGAATTGATTTTTCCTGGTTCCTTGTTGATTTTAAGAGATCCTTTCACTATCATTAGATGCCATGCTGTCATCAAGATCTGAAATTCTATCTTTGGCTTCATTCAAGCGGTTTTGCCAGCTTTCAATGTAAGTTTTGATTTCCTGGATGTCTCTTTGACTCTGTTTAATGTGTTCTAGTTTATTCCTCTATTGTTCATTTGAGATTTCCATCTGTTGCCTATGTTCATCTATTTTTTTATATATTTCTTCTCTAAATGTGCTGAGCAATTCTTTCATTAATATTATTTCATTTTTTGCCTGAGAAATTATTTCTGATCTGCTCTCTTCTATGGTCTGATGGAGTTGTTTCTTTACTTCCATTGAGATCATTTCAGCAATTTCAGGTGTGTGTTTACCAAGTTCTCCTATGTCGATGTCTCCTGGACTTCTACTGAGTGGGATGGATTTCTGAGATTGTGTTTTATTCATTCTTCTTGTCATATTTGATGCTGGAGGCAGAACACTCAATCTCCCTCTTTCCTGGCAGCTCAGCCAAGGTCTCTCATGTCCCTAGTTTTCCTGGTGGTCAGGTTTGCCCCTCAGTGTCCACTGAGATGTGCTGCTTAGTCTGGGGTCTTCTGGAAGATGGTGAAGTGTACCTAGCTCTCCCAGGTCTCAGACACGAACTGTGATGTCACCCAATGGCAGAATGTCTGATCCAGCGTCCCCTGACAGGTTAGGGCACATGTATGACCCAGAAATAGGGTGCACTGGTGGTATAATCACGGATCAGTGGTCCTGTGTCTCCAGGCAGTTCAGGGTGCAGGCAGAACCCAGACACAAATTGCATGGTCAATAGTTTGTGCACCTGATTCCATGTTTCCAGGCAGCTCAGGGTGTGCACTGGAGCCAGATGTGGGCTGTACTGGCAGTGATCATGGACTGCCTGTTTCTGTGATCTCCAGAAGGTCAAGGCACAAGTAAAGCCCAGACATGAACCGCAGTGCTAGCGGTTCATTGACTGCCTGCTCTAGTACCTCAGATGGTGCAGGGCATGTGCAGGGAGGATCCAAATGCAAACCCCAGTGTTAGCAGTTTGTGGGCCTTCTGAGTGAGGATCTCCTGTCTGCACCAGGCACACAGAGCACAGAGACTCTGGAGGACTCTGTAGAAGACCTTCTCACTCTTGAAGCCCTTCCATTCTGAGTGAACTTTCTTGTTCAGGCTAAAGATTTTCAGTCCAAAGATTTTTGGTACCTGTATTCAGCAATTTAACCCTATACATTCTATTAACCCATAACAGTAGTTAGTTACCAGTATAGCTGGCAATTGTCAGAGGTTGTTAGTGATTTGATCCTTTTTATAGCTAACATATTAGTATGGCATTATTTTTTGTACATCTTGTGGTTATACTTTTCTGCTGGATATTTAAGTCCAAGTTAAGGCAAAACCTGTCAATCAATTTTTTGCTATCTATCAAGGTCAGTTAAGTCTACTCAGAATTTACCTTAGTACCAAATACAGCACTTTTTATTTTTTTTGTCAGTGTCAGCTATCTGGATGAGTCACAGCCATTGCCTGACCAGGTTGCTTTGTGTAAAAGCTTGGGAGATTTTTTTCTCTCCTTGTGACTCTCCCTAGGCACACTATATATCACTGAGTCACTTTTCTCTGTGGTCTCAGTAATCTCCTTGGTCAGCAAATCATGGACTCAATTGAGTTATAGGATGTCACAGCAGAGGTTCTCTTATGTCCTGGATCCTCATTGATCTCTGAGGGCTAGAGCCAAAATATTGGCTATCCCCTTAGCCCATATATCTCTCTAGTTTTTGCTCCTCTAAACCTCAGTTATTAAACATCCAGAAGAGAAGATTAATGGCATTACATTGTAATGGAGGCAGTAAGCTTAATATCACTATCTTACCTGAATATCAAACACTTTAAAACATAATTTGAAGCTGCTATTTTCTAACAACCAGGGATATTCTAATATTTAAATCCCTTTAGAATGTTAACAGGCAGCAGTTATATATTTTACATAAAAATTTAGAAATCAAAACCATATTTAACATTGCAGCATGATAATCACCACATTTTGTAACATACTTAAATTTTCATTTTGATATAGCATAACCCTTTTAACCAATCATCTCTATCTAATACATAAGAAGCTTTTATTTAATTTGTTTTCCTTTAATGGGATGTACATCACATAAGTTTTTGTTAAAGGCAGTGGTCTGAATCTGAAAGAAAAGTCTTATCAACATAAGCAATCTTTGTTTTACATTTTGGAAGAGCTGTACATCTGGAGTCATGAATGCATTTAATACACCATGACATTAACAATAACTAATTGTCATACACATGTGAAAAGCTTTTTTTCTTAATTTAGTTTTGTACCAGGAGTACCTTTTATGAGAAAACCTTATTTATTTTTTCTAGAAAACTTTACCTTTTGACCAATGACTGAATTATTGGGGGTGTCGCCCATAAGACTATGGAGATCACTGGGGGTTCCTCACCAATGAACAAAGGTTGGCCACTCCTCTGTTCACCAACTAGGGTCCTGTCCAATAATCACTCCTCATTCTAAGGAATTTTTTTTTAAGTATCTTAATTTTTTGATGAGACGTGAGAAAACCAATTTTGATACCACTTAAACCAACTAGTGAGTAGGGAGGAAGCATGCTTTTAAGTCTACAACCCAAAATGTATTTCGAACAAATGATCCAGAAATGCAACAGAAAAAAGAAAATTTGTTGGGCTCAAATAAAAAAGGGGACTTTGTTCATGGATTGGACGGAGAAACAAACAAAAACACACACAATTTGCTTATAAAATCAGAGTGTACTCAAATACATTTTTTACCAAATTGAATTATGTAACTCTATTACAATTATAGAAATTTATAATTATAAATAGACTAGTCAGATTTTGTTGTTCATCAATTAGCAGAGCTCTCTTAGAAGAATTTGTAAGGAATAAAATATTTTATCTATAATTAATGTACATTTTTTATATTTTGTTCTGTCTTAAGAATATTGGTACATTTTAGCTGAGTTGTCTCTATATACTCTATCATTTACTCAGACTCTTGATTCCCATTTTGGTTACCATCTCCTGGGAATTCTGGGTCAATTCCTTTGGTTGGCTCCAGGTCAGATCTAGCCTCATCTTTGTCTACCAGTCGTAAATCAGTGTTTGAGGCATCACTGTCACTGTCATCAGCTTTTTGAAAGGTAGAATAAACTTCTCCAGATCTGAGTTCCTGATACCACTGGATAACATGCTTTAGCAAAACACAAGCATATCCTTAGCCTCAAATTAGTCTTTTTTGCTTTATCAGATTGAATTGTAATAGTTTACACTGTCTGTGAGGTGGGAGGGATTGAGTCTCCCTTTTGTTTTTGTAATTGAATTTTGATAGTATGGTGAGAAACCCATATTCTATATTTTGAAGAGGGAGCTATCACATAACCTCTCTGACCCTAAGATGACCCATCTGTAAAAACAGAAGCAAATAATTACTTTGTCTGAAGTATAATGACTTCAATAACACCAAAGAAATTAGCCAATGTAGATTTCCAAGAGGACAAAAATTGTCATAATCACTGTTGTTGAACTGAAGAAAAGGGAACAATAAGTGTTTGCACCTCATGACCAAAGCCAGCAAAAAGGACCCCAAGACTGCCAAAGGACCCCAGTGAGCATATGTTGTTTTGGGCAAAGCCAATTAGTATTACCAAGTAAACCCTGAAAATCAGTTAGGATTGATTTGAATGGTTTGAGGTATAATATATCTTTGTTGAATAAGGTGACCCAAATATAAAGAAGTTGTCATAGCTTGAGTCCTTTTAGAGGCCACCACCAGGCCTGTCATTATTTAAATGAAATGTTAAAATTATGTGACTGTTTAAACCTCAGTGTTCTCTGATCATATTTCAAACCTTTATACCTGTTTGTAAAATACCAAGGCTTTTCTACACCAAATAAATTTAGGAATGTAAACCAGGCAATCCACCTTATTAGGAATCAAGAGAACACCAATGAGTTATACAAACTTTTTAAAATCAATAGCATATCCTATATACGATGTTAAGAAGAAAACTGTAATTAAAGCAAGAACATTGTTGTTAAATGTATAATCTAAAATGGAATTTTAAGACCAAGGTTATCACTGAAAAATACATTTTTTGAGACAAGGGGCAAAGTTTCCACTTATGGGAATTATTTTCTTTTAAGTAATCTTTTTAAATATCTCTATTAATGTAAATCTGAGGAAATATGTTTTTTTAACTAAAGACAAAACATTTTTTATCTTTAGAATGGAATAGTCTTTTAAATCAATCACCTAGAGGGAAAAATGTAAAGACCTCTTTTTAGTACCAATTGTAATGGAAAGAAAACAGCTTTATTCCCTGTGAGGTGGAAAGTTATCAGGTGTTCTAATATGTCATGACCCCATAGATTGATTTGTTTATGAGGGAGGACATAAGGTGAGAAATATCCAGAATGGCCTTTTACGTCCTTCCATGTCAGCAATCTAGCACTTCCCTTACTGCAGACCTGCAGTTGCAACACCTGAAGCCCATCCACACTTGAGTCTAGAAACTCTTTAAAATATTTTTTCCTTTAAATAACCAATTTGATCTATGAATCCAATAGGTATCAGAAGACCCAAAATCTTTGGATCCCCTTTTCTTATTTGCAATTTTTAAATTTTTGTCAAGGGAAGAATGACTAACCAAGTGATATGAGAGTCTGAGGTGATTTGAGCAGTATTTTAAGTAATTTGAATCATAACCTTGATTTCCTTTTTGTATTTGGGCTTCTGCCTCTGGCTGCAGCTTCCACTCCATAACCTCAGGTGAGCTACAGGCAGCAACCTACTGACAGGAATAGGCTCCACTGCCCACACCTCCTCTTCCACAGGGGATGCATCAGTCACCTCTGCAGCCATGGTCACCAAAATTTTTTCCTGGATTTTCTCTCCTCTGATCGGGGTTGCTGTCACTGTTACGGCTGTTAGTGGAGTGTACATTGCTAGCATAATGGGTGTGGCTGGCCAATGGGCAGGCTGCACAGTGGAGGCACCAAAGAAGTTTTCCTGGGATCCATGTTTTCTAGGGGAGGATAATGGGGATGTGCTCAACTACTATCTTGGCCAGTTGACCCCAGGCACTGGGCACACCAGCTGTCTCTCCTGCTTTAGGGGCTGGATGCATCACTGCTGCCAGAGTTCCCAGTGGAGGGGCTGTTTATAAACTTTTGGTGCCAAAAATGTGCATGTGAACAGTGAGGATTTTTGCCTGTGGCATGTGCCACCAGCCACTGCTGGGCAGAGCACAAGGGCTCCTGTAGCCAGGAAATCCCAGTTGAGTATACCTAGGACTGGAGCACAGGGCCCTCCCTGCACCTGGCCTGCTCCCCTCCTCTCAGCAGCACCATATTCTGCTCTGAGCCAGCAATGACGTGCACAACTTAAAAGAATTTCCTTTTCTGTCTTTCTTATCTGATTCAGTGGTATCTCTGTTTCACCCTCCTTTTTCCACTCGGGACTGGACTTTAAGGTAATCTTCTGAGCCAAATCCATTGTGCTGGCCTTAAAAAGTAAGGTAAATACAGGAACCAAGAATACAACACATATTTTTATATACATCTATCCACATTTACATACATCTTTGGTTCCTGAGACTCTGTTTGCCCTATTTTTAACTACTACTAATTTGATATACCTTTTTCTCTTTGGCTTCTCCTCAGCCTATTTCTCTCTCTGGCTTCTCCTAAGCCTATTTCTGTCTTTGGCTTCTCTGGCCTATTGCACTCTTTGGCTCTTCTTGGGCCTATTTCTCTCGTTGGATTCTCCTAAGCTCATTTATCTCTCTGGCCCTAGAACCTGTTTTTGGCCCTAGTACCTGAACCTCCATTCCCCAAGTTTTACACCTGGTAATTCCAATACTGATGCACTCCTGTGCTGAATATTTGCTCTAGCCAATCTGCTTCTCCCCTCTCTATTGCATACAAATTGAGAAGAGAGTCCCCTCACACATTTCTTTTTTCTCAGTGGGTGTCCATGTTCAGCATCAGTTTGCTTCATCCTGCAGTTTTTGATGTTCCTGGGGAAACAGTGAGGGGATGAAGAAACAGACAAGAGACAAAGCTGGGGTCAGGTGGAGGCCTCTCTCCTGATGTGAGGAAAAGGAACTGAACTACCACTGCAGGGGCATTTATTTATACTTTTGAAAAATTAGTATCACACAACACAGGGTTTCCTAGTGATGAATGACTGGAATTGTCTAAGGCAAGTAGCTTGATTGCTTTAGGCACTCTGGCTTTGCCTTGTCCCCACACTTGTGACCAATTTCCAGCTTCAACCACTTCCTACAAAAATCATCAAAGAGAATTTGTACCTGTACAGGATATAACTTGATTCTTTTTTATTTTCCCATTCTCCTACCTTTCCTTCAATCTCTTCTTCCCTCCTCATTTACAAAAGATTTATTTCCATTTTCCTTCCTTTTCTCAGTTATTTACTTTTCCTTTCTTTCCTTTCCCCCTCCTCCTTCCCTTATTGCCCTTCCTTTTGGAACACTTTCTTCCTATTTCACAACACGTAATATACATTTTTGTCCTTATTTACACTTTTGGTTGCTCACACCAGAGAAAAAATGAGGTATTTACACATGTGTGTCTGATTTATTTCACTAAAGAGTATTCTCTAAAGCTACATTCATTTACCTATGAGTGTCTCGACCTTATCCTTCTTTATGGCAAAGTAGTACTCTATTGTATTAAAAAACACATCTTCTTCATACATTCACCAGTTAATGGATACTTGGCTATTACAAACATGGATGTGCTGTGGTATGATCCTTTTTAATTCTTTCAGGAAGATAACAAGGACAGGAATAGCTGGGAGAAATTGAACCTCTAGTCCTAGGTCTTTGAGGATCTCCAGACTGATTTCCACAGTGGTTGCACCAATCTACACTCTCACCCACAGTGTAGAAAGTTTCCTTTTTCCCCACAGCCTCACCATCATTTATTCTTGATTGATTTCTTGATGATAGCCATTCTTTCTGGGGTAAGATGGAATCTCAATGTTGTTTTAATTTGCATGTCTTCACAGACAAGTGCTGTTGAACATTTTTTCATATACTTATTTGTTGTTTGTATTTCATCTGAGAAGTGTGTATCGATCACAGATGCCCATTTTTGCATTGGCTATTTAAATTAGGGGGGTCTTTTTTGAGTTCTTTACATGTTCTTGATATTAATCCTTTGTCTGAGGAACAGCAGGCAAACATCTTTTCCCACTCTGTGGTCTCTTCACTCTGCTGGTAGTTTCTCTTGCTGTGCAAAGCTTTTTAATGTGATCCAAGTTGTTTATTCTTTGGGATAGTTCCTGTATGAATGAGATTTTATTGATAAAGTCTTTCCCTACATCAATGTCTTCAAGTGTTCTCCTAATCTATTTCTCCACACATTTAATGTTTCTGTCTTAATATTTACATCTTTGATCCAGGGCATGGTGATAGACATGGGTCCAGTTTTAGTCTTCAGCATTTGAAAAGCCAATTTTCCCAGCACCATTTACTAAAGAGGCTCCCAGTGAATTTGTTTGGCTCCTTTGTCAAAGATAATATAGATGAATTTGTTTGGAGTTTTGCATCTTGCAATGGAGTTGTTCCTGCATCTTGTAATCACTTCCATTGATCCCAATTTGTAAAGGATGCAAGCTTACTATTTGGCTCAGCACCTAGTCCTTTGATAGTGGGCTGTGCTGATGATTAAGACCTCATACAGTCACAGTGTTATTACACAGGGGAGAAAAACTATTTATAACATGTATGACATCCTGGCTAGAGTAGTATAGTTAGTAATAACAATAGTTTCAAGTGCAGCTTAACAATTGATAAACTATGGTAACCATTAACCTGCTACCTTTGACCATGGGTGTGAACTCTAAAATTATGTAACAGAGCCAGGGATACAGCTCAGTGGCATAAGCACCTGCCTGGCAAGTGCAAAGTCCTGAGTTCAATTCCCAGTACCAAAAAAAAAAAAAGAAAGAAAGAAAACTATGTAACAAAATGGAACATATACTGTGCACTTGTATACAGTGGTTTTCCCCTTAGTCAGGTGATTTTACCCTTCTGTCAGGAGCAGGGGCTTAAGATGGTTAGGGGACAGGCTAAAGTGATGAGTGAGGTCAAATACAGTGGAGTCAGGGCTGGAAATTTAAGGATGATCAACCAAGTTTTGGGAAACTGGAGAACACAAGAGGGAAAGAAAAAAATAGAACACAAAGGAGTAGTCAGAAGGGACAGAGATAATATTTAATCACTTGAAAGTTTAAATTCAAGTCAGGTGTGATGGTGCACACCTGTAATGCCAGCACTCAGGAGGCTGAGTCAGGAGGATCGTTGCAAGTTCAAGACCAGCCTGGGCTACAAAGTGAGCTCAAGGCCAGCCTGAACTGCATAGTGAGACCCTGTCTCAAAAAAAGAAAGTTTAAATTCAAGAAGTAGTTGATGAAAGAGAGAAAGTGAGTCTATAGAAGAGAATTTAAAAATAAGGTAAGCAGCCTAAATATTGAAAAAAGAAGGGAAAAAGAGATGGAGAACAAAAATGAACCAAAGAAGAAGGAGATGAGAGGAAAGAAAAATAGAAAAAAAAACACATAAAAATCCCAAATACAAACATAACTGCCAAATACAGAAGAAAACAAGATGACACTCAATCAGACAAACAAGGGAAAATGAAAGTAGTGAAATGTTCTGATGCTTACAGTTCTGTGGTAGTGTTCATATTTAATCCCAGAAATGTGTTGGGTATGGGGCTAATCTTGGCCTCTGGATGTGGGGTCAGGGACTGGACTTCCACTGGTGGAGTTCTCCAGAGTCCAACTACTGGCTCTTCACTGGTACATCAGACACTTCCACACTGCTGGTCTCACCAATTACTCTGTCCTCCAAAAGGGTGCATGCACCCATGCACCTGGGAGCCAGCTGTTGTCCTGAGTCTCAGATCTTGTGGCTCCTGTCAATCTACTCAACAAAGATGTGTGTCCTTACACCCTCTAGGAGTCTCCACCATCCCCAAGACAGCGGAGGAAGTGCTGGGTGCAGACTCACTCTGCTTGCAGGCCCTACCATCTGACAGAGGGAATGGGGGAGGCTCAGACTCACTCTGCTCACAGGCCCTGCCATCCCACAGAGGGAATAGAGAGATTGCCAGGCGCAGACTCACTCTGCCCACAGGCTGCACTGTCCCCCAGAGGGAATGGAGGTACAGACTTTGCTGCAGATACTTTCAATGGAATTTTTAGTCTCCTGGATATTTTGGAATCTGGTTCATGGATTTCATTTCTTTCCTATGTTGGGCATTCATGGTTTCCATCATTTTTCTAAGCTCTACTTTCTTATCTGTGTCTTCTCTGGAGTCACTAGGCATGTTTTGCATTGTGGTCACCATCCCTGTAGTGACCTGGGAAATTATTTCTGATTGATTTTTTAGAGCCTCATTCATTTGCTTTGCTGTGTCCACTTCAAAAAAGAGGACAGGTGGGTGGCTTTCAGATTGTCCCACCTCATTACCACCTGTATTCACCTTTGATGAATGGGATGTCTGGGGTTATATCTTGTTTAAGTGTCTTCTCATTTTCTTTTTAAAATTTAATTACTGAGTTGATGTTTGTAAATTGCCTATGGTGACTTGCTTTATTGGTAGTATTTAGAACCCTTAGAAAATGACTTGCTCTCAGAAACATCTTGCAGGTGTAGCTAGTTTTTGGGTTTTGCAACTGTTGCAAAATCCTACCTCTTTAATTTGTTCAGGATGAGAAGTTGCTGCCTGCCTGGCCTGGCCCTGGTTCTTTGGCACTGGCCTGCAGTATATTTTATGACCTTTAGGCAATCTCAGTCTTGGTATACCAGGAAGAAAAGATGATTAAAAGCATTATGTCACTTTTGGCTAAAGTGGTACAATCAGTAATAACAACAGCATCAAACCCAGCATAGAAAATGACAGAGAGAACCATTAATTCATCACCTTTAATCATACGAACTAGATTTGTGATAATATAACAAAATCTAAAACAATCTACAAAATTGTACACACTAAATATGCCAATTTTAACCTTGGGGAGGAAAATTTAAAATGGGCTAGGGGAAAAATAGAGAAATGGAAGAAGAGGAAGCGATTAGGAGCAAGGCTTGAGGACAAAAGATGATCATGTAAATTTTGGGAAACTGGTGCAGAAAACAGAAAAGAAAGAGAAAAGGAAGACCAGAACAGAACAACCACAAAGAAACTAGAAGCCATGTTCCCATCCATATAAAAATAAGATCAAACAATGAAGGAGAAAAAAAAAAGAGAGAGAAAGAGAAACAAAAATGTGAACTCCCAGGTTTGTCTGTGCTGTGATTGGTAGACAATGTGTGGGGACAAAGTCCAGATCTTTGTTAATTAATCCCAGCAAGCCAGAAGTAGCTTCATGGTGGGGTAACGAATAATCTCAGTGAGTCTGCACCTTTATTTCTCCCGAAGTTCAGACTGGATTCTGGCCATGAGGCTGGGACCACACCCATTCAGCCTGCAGCTGTCAGTGCAACTTCTGTGAGCTTGAACTCAGCTATGAGCCACTAGAGGAACCCAGCAGTCATTCTGAGTTATGAGCTCAGTTGGCCCCTCTCCCAGATGGCTCCCAGCCAATTGTCCTCTCCTGCAGGACTTCTGGTCCCACCAGATAGTGCAGTCCTTCACATGCACTGCTCTCTTCCACTGCTGCATATCTCCATGGAGGCCTCTGGTGTTGCCAGTAGTCACTGTGTATCTACAGGTTTGAACAGGTGCTCCCACACAGTGAGTTCCAACTCAGGGAGAAGCCTCCACTGGCTATCTCCTTCTTCTATGTTGAAGTTTCTCTCTTTGTTCTCCACAAGGACTTCAGTTCTCACTGAAGATCCTTCCTGGATCCAAGGGAACCACTTATGTCCATCTTCTCTTCCTCATTTTGCTATATTCTATTGCCTGGACAGCAAATGTTAGAAAGGCTCTTTCTCTGCTGCTTACCACTCTGCCATCTTCCTGGAAGACTAGCCATGCTTTTAAAACTCATAAGAGAAAGTACCTACTGTTATTATTCTCATTTAAAATTTTACTGGATTTGGCACACTTAGAAAGGAAAATAAAATGAAAAGTATAAAACAGTTGAAAAATTTATTTATTTAATTTTAAGAGAAAAAATAACAGTAAAACAGAATTTCAAAACAAGCTAATAGGAGAGCAACAATAATTAATACATTGCATATGCTTATCTTTATAGTAGTTACTCAGAGCACAAGATATAGGCATTAAATGTTGTCCAAACAGTATTAGCACAAATCTTTCTTTTCAATGAACTAAGAGAGACTAGCTATGTAACTATCTTAAATAATATATATTTCCTTTTCCCTTCCTTCTTTTCCCCTTTCCCCCATCACACTTTCTCTTTTCTTTTGGACAGTTTCTTCCCAATTCTCAACACCTATTTTACATTTTATATCTTATTTATTCAATCAGTTTCTCACACTAGTGAGACAATACTATGTTTACACATGTGGGTCTGATTTATTTCATTTATGAGTATGGTCTCTAGTTGCATCTGTTTATCTATAAAGTCTTAAGTTTATCCTTCTTTATGGCTGAGTAGTACTAGTCCATTATATAAAAAGACTACGTCTTTTTTATCCATTCCTCAGTTGATGGGCATTTGGGTTGTTTCCAAGATTTAGCTATTATAAATTGTGCTGATATAAACATGGGTGCACATACATTACTGTGGTATGATGTTTTTAATTCTTTTGGGAAGATACCCAGAAAGAGAATAGCTTGGACCTCTAACCCTAGTTTTTCTGAGGAATCTCTACACTGATTTCCACAGTGGTTGCACCAGTCTACACTCCCACTAACAGTGGAAAAATGTGCCTTTTTTCCCACAGCCCCTCCAGCATTTGTTATTGGTTGATTTCTTGATAATGGCCATTTTTTCTGGGGTGAGATGGAATCTCAGTTTTGTTTCAATTTAATTTGTATTTCTCAAATGATCAATAATGTTGAACATTTTTTCATGTATTTATTCATTTGCTATTTGTATTTCTTCATCTGAGAAGTGTGTATTCATCTGAGATGCACCTTTCTGGATTGTGACTTTGAATTTTGGGGACTTGATTTTTTTCAATCCTTTATATGCTCTAGATAGAAATCCTTTATCTGAAGGACAACTGGCAGTAATTTTTTCCTACTCTGTGGGTTGTCTTTTTGCTCTGTTGGTTCTTTCTTCAAAAGCTTTTTAATAAGATGAGATCCCAATTGTTGATTCTTTGTAGTATTTTCCATGTAGTCTTGGTTTTATTCTTGAAGTCTTTGCCTACACCTAAGTCTTCAAGATTTCTACTTATTTCCTTTTCCAGTAAATTTAGTGTTTCTGTTTTAATATTTAGACCTTTGATTCATTTTTACTTTAGTGCGTGATGATACACTTGGGTCTAACTTTAGTCTTCAGCATGTGGAAAGCCAGTTTTCTAACACCACTTATTAAAGAGACTCTCTCAGTGAACATATTTGGCTTCTTTGTCAAAGATAAGGTGGCTGAGATTGTTTGGAGTTGTATCTGTATCTTCCAATCTGTCCCATTGATCCTCATGTCTGTTTTTTTGTCACTACTGTGCTGATTTTATCACAGAAGCTTTGGAGTATAATTTCAGGTCAGGAATTGTCATGCCTCCCCATGACTTGCTTTTCTAGGCAATTCTAAGTCTCTTCTGTTTCTAAATGAATTTTAGGAATGTTTTCTCTAGTTCTATGAGGTATGCTAATGGTATGTTGATTGGCATTTCATTAAATCTGTGTAACAGTTTGGGGGGTAGGGCCATTTTCTCTATATTGGTTCTTCCTATCCATGAGCAAGGAATATCTTTCCACTTTCTGATATACTCTTTGATCTCCTTTTTCAAAGTACTATAATTTTCAATGTATAGATCTTTTACTTCCTTTGTTAGATTGATTCCTGTGTATTTTTTTGATGCTATTGTAAAGTGTGTGGTTTCCAGTGTTAACTATTTTTTGTCATAGATGGCTTTTGTCAGATTGAGATAAAGACCTATTCCAATTTTCTGTAGAGTTTTTATCATGAATGGGTGTTGGACTTTGTCAAGTGTTTTTGCTGCATCTGTTGAGATGATCTCATGGCTTTTGTCCTTGGTTCTGTTGATATGGTGTATTACATTTATTGATTTGTGTGCATTGAACCAGCCTTGCATCCCTGGGATGAATCCTACTCAATCATGGTGTATAATCTTCTTGATGATTTGCTGAATTCAGTTTGCCAGTATCTTACTGAGGATTTTTGCATCTATGTCTATTAGGGATATTGGCCTGTAGTTTTCTTTTTTGGTTGAGTTCTTCTCTGCTTTTTCAATTATGGTAATACTTGCTTCCAGGAATCATTTTGGAAGTATTGTTTCCCTTCCAATTTCCTTAAAGAGTTTCAGAATTAGGGGCATTAATTTATCTCTAAATTTCTGGTAGAATTCAACAGTGAATCCATCAGGACCTGGGATTTTCTTTGAAAATAAATTTTTAATTACATTTTCAATTACATTGGCTGATATCAAGTTATTTAGAATTTTTAAATCTTCTACATTAAGTTTTGGCAATTCATTTGTGTCTAGTAATCTATCCATTTCTTCTATGTTTTCCATCTTATTAGATGGAAATAGTAGATTCTCATTGTAGATATTGATGATCTTCTTGATTTCTATAGGATTCATTATAATTTCCCCCTTTTCATTCCTAACTGCTTGAATTTGTATTTTTTCTTTCCTCTTTTTGATGAGATTGGCTAATGGTTTATCAGTTTTATTTGTTCTTTCAAAGAACCAACTTTTCAATTCATTGATTCTTTGTATTGTTTTCTTAATCTCAGTTGCTCTTGTCTTTATTATTTCCTCCCTGTATGAGCTTTGGGTTTGATTTGTTCTTCTTTTTCTAGAAGTTTGAGGTTCAACATTATGTTGTTCACTTGAGCTCATTCTGTTTTCCTGATGTGAGAGTTCATTGCTATAAATTTCCCTCATAGGACTGCTTTCATTGTCCCATAAGTTTTGGTATGTTGCATCAACATCATCATTTAAGTGTTTATACTGTTTAACTTTGTCTTTAATTTCCTTTGTGACTCATTGGTTCAGAAGTGTGTTTCTCAATTTTCATATGTTTATGTAGTTTTTGTGATTTCCTTTGTCACTGATTTCAAATTTCATTGCACTATGGTCAGATAGTATGCATGGGATGATTTCAAATGCAGAGGAAAAATTTAAGCCTCTACTATTTTCATTTGACATGAAAAATATTAAACATAATAGAAAATATTGAAAAACTTATAAATAACAAGAGAACTCAATAAGGTGACAAAAAACCAAAGAGCTATGCCTCTACTCTACATGCATGCAAACGGCTTTAAATAGAGGTCTAATCAAGTACATTTATAGACAGTGGTAGCAAAAAAAACACTTCTTGATTACAACCTGCTCAGATCAGCTTGTTCAACAAACAAGTTACACAAACACAGTAATTTTAGCCATAAAGCACTTGAACTGCACACATATAACCCTCAAAAGTGTGTGTGTGTGTGTGTGTGTGTGTGTGTGTGTGTGTGCTGTCCCTAATTATTGTGATTATTGTGGGGAAGTTACTTCTGACTTTGAAACTACAATTAGCAGGAAAGGAGTAATGGAGCATCTTGCTACTGAAGCAGTTTGTCAGCCAGAAGGTAAGGTATCATTCCTTACCTCAATCCTGTAGCTTCTCAGACTCCTTCAGATAATCTCTGAGACAAATTCATCAGATCTTCAATGTTAAGGATCTTGCTTCCTGGGCCGCTGCTGAGTCACTCCCCATTCTTGGCAAGCTCTTGCTTGTGTGAGTTTCTGCTAAGTAAGCTGGTTCCTATCCCCCTTGGGTATGTTCAAGCCCCAAAGCATGACTAGGTCTCTTCTTGCAATTTCAATGTGCAAGATTGCATATCATTAACTGTCTACTGCCCATGATTATATGTCTCAGGAACAGGTGGATATAGCTGCTGAACCACAAACTAGATTTGTCTTTGAATTTTAACAAGGGATAGAGTAAACCAGCATGTGCTGCCTTTGCTAAGTTTATAACACATTCCCTAAAGAAGACTTCAGTGACTAGAAAAAAGGAAAAGAAAATAAGGAAGGAAAGGTCCAATAAGTGAACAGCAACTTTTGGAACTGCAAGGGACTACATGTAATCTCACTTAGCACCTCAGAGTACATCTCCAAAACTAGTACAACTGCTGTGGAAATTAGTATGAGGATTCCTCAAAAAACCAAAAAATAGCAATTCCACTTGACCTCCTAGGCAAACATGTACTAATAAAAATAAAAATTTAAAAAGAGGACATCTCCAGACTCAGCATTCTGGCAATAATGTTTTATCTACCTTCCTGTCATGTTTGAGAAAAAGTCCTCAGGCTGGTATATATTAAAACTTAGGAAGATATTGGGGTGTTCACTGAACACCAAGTGCAACACCACTAAGAGAAGACTGCAATCTCCATGCAAGGTTGGCCTGTGGACCTCAGTGGTGAGTGACCAGGAGGTATCTTTAAATGGATTTTCACACCAAGAGGGTTGGGGGACATTTTTTCTATAGGCAAAGAAGACAAATCACCAGAACACAGACTATTGTAGTAATTTGTGTGCTTTCTTAGAGGAAAATCAGACCCTCCAGTTTCAGCAAGTAAAGGTAGTGCTTGTGAGAATTTCTCATTCTTAGCTCAGAGAACTTTGAGCTGTAGCAGATACGATGTTCATTCACAATAAACAGTAATCTAGACCTATGAAGAACAGAACAGGTAAATCTGAAATAGAATAAATATGAAAGTTGTGTTCTGCATTCACTCATCCATGAAGCTATTATAATATCACCTCTTGGGCTGGGGATATACCTCAGTGGCACAGTGCCTGCCTAGAAAGCACAAGGTCCTGATTTCAATTCCTGGTACAAAAAAAAAAGAACATGATGGTATATATCACATCTTGGACTCTCCAGAGTGTGAACTGTCCATCATGGTTTTGTAATGCTTTACTGTCTCTCCCTTTATATCATGAGATATTAAGGAATCCACAAAGCTATATTTATAATTAATTTTATTTCAAGTGGATCTGTAGCATATTACATTTGGTGAGTCTGAGAGGCAATTTGAAATAAAAATAGTATGTTGTGAACTAAAATATAAGTTGAAAATCCTGGAAGTAGAGATACTCTAAGATAAAATTAGCGGGGTACTGGGAACTGAACTCAGGACCTCATGCTTGCCAGGCAGGCACTGTGCTGCTGAGCTAAATCCCCAAACCCTCTAAGATAATTAATAGATCTAGACAGAAGAATGAATGGGCCAACTCCCTTTGGGAAAGTTGGTAGTATCTGTAATTTTGGAGGAGTTTAACCTCAATTTGTGCTGAATTTAAGCATCACATGTCTCAATCTATGATTTGCTTTGATCTACACTCTATAGTGAATATAGCAGCTTGGGGTAGGAAGTGGTATGTAGCTGTTTTTAAAGCCAGGAAATTCTTTTCTCACCACTACCACCACCATTCGCTTGCCTGCAGCATTTTCCTACAAAATAAAATCCTAGTGTACAAAAGTATCACAGAAAATTTCCATGAAATTCTTTTGTATTGCATTGCATTGTGTTGCATTGTGTTATATTTGTATTATTAGTGCTCAAAAAAGGACAATAAAATCAACCATTCCACTTTGGACTCCCCCTGCTCCCCACTGTTAGGGGGCTCAACTGAAGTCACAGCACTTACAAGAAAGGCTTACAAATTGACCTTCATTTCCCTGTTGTCCCAGCTGATATATTCTTCAGCCCAGGCTCTCCAGCTTCCTATCGTAGCCATGGAGATGGAATTGTACCTTCCTCAGAAGCTTCCACAAGAAGTGCTACTGTGTTTTCATTCAAAACAAGAGAGACTATGAGTCCTTGGTTGATCAGTATTGCATGTCTGTATCTGTTTTCATGAGAAACCACTTTGAAGATATCAGTATGTAATACAACAAGCATTGTTAATTTCCTACCACTTTGTTTGTAACTCCATATTGTCTGTACTGTTCTTTTGATATTTTGTAAAATGTTGTCTGTCTGTTAATGTTTTCCTCCTTTTATTTTTAAAATAAAAAAATAAAAAAAACAACAACAAGAGAGACTGTTTTCTGGTTGGCACCCTGTGCTTTTTAGTGTGATATGAAGTTTGCATTAGAATTCAAATGTATTAGTGATAAAAACTCATTGATGTTGGTGAAGAGGACTGACTGAACTACTCTCCAGGCAGAATCTGATGTGTGTGGAGCATAGGATAAAGACAACATAAACATGACTTAATTTCTCCTTTGAGTTTTGGTTGAGTGGACTTTGTTTAGTGATCTGTACAACTCAGTCATACAGGACGTGCTATAATCTTAACCTGTGCACAGCAAGGCATTCTTCTAGGTCCTGAGGAACGACACAAACACAAAACCAAGTCTCTATCCTCAGGGAATTTAATATTCTATGGGATGATTCAGAAAATACACAAGTAGTTACATGTAATTAGTCACATGATATATGACATAAAAAAATTAAACTGAAAGGAGGGTAGAAACTAATAAGGGGTGCATTTCAGTTAGGATGGCCAAAGAAGGGGTCTCTGAGGTGATATGACCTCAAAGGGGATCTGAGTGAAGTCTGTGATTATCCAGGGAATGGCACAGGGAACAAGTTCAAAGCTCCAAGAAGGGAGTGGTTTGGGCAGAAGAGCAGAGGGGAGTGTGTGTGTGTGTGTGTGTGTGTGTGTGTGTGTGTGTGTGCATGCGTGCATAAGCAAAGCTGAGAATGGAAGGAATGTCAGAAAAAGTAACTAGATTGGAGATAGGAAACAAGAGATGGAGGAGTCTATTTACTCCAAATCACATCTCCTCATTACAAGGGGGCGAGGGTCTTGTAAGGAACAGAGGGGAGGGGAGCAGAGGCAGAGCACATTCTTAATCACGCTCTGCCACTTCCAGCCATCTTAAATTCAGCTTTTTCTTTCTTGTCGACAAGACACCAGGCTCCTGGCCTCCTGGAGATAGCACCTGTATATTCTGTCACTTCTTTTGGGCTGAGGAGAAGAGGGAATGTTAGCTATATGCTCAGCAGGAGGAAGTTTGGAGAAGTTGCTTATCTCTAAAACAAAAAATCCTAACTTTTACAAGCTCCATTTTGCAATTCCAGTTACAATAATAAGGACTTTGGACATTGAGAAGCCAGTGAAAGTTTCTGAACAGGTATGTAGCCTAATCTGATGTACATTTTAAAATATCTTTGGAATCTACAATACCTCAAAATAAATGTTGAAAAAGGAGCTGGCTGATGGGTGGAGAAGTGACCACAGGGGCTGTGGAGGCTGACCCTCGGAGGTCCCCTGAGACCCGCCTCCTGGTGTGCCTGACCTTCAGAACACCTCCTCTAGAGGACCGGGGGGACTGTAACGAATGGAACATGGCAGAGCACGGTGGTGTCACTGCCGGGATTAGGCTACAAGAAGACTGGCTTATCTTCCCCACTCTGTCATCACTCGGGCTGGGTCAGCAGCTTTTAAGTAGGAGCTGCCCCATGGAGAGTCCACAAAATAAAGCAAAGAAGTGAAAACCCACAAGAAGTGGAAGCCACTCACAGCATGTAAGTGGATCCTTCTGCCCCAGGCAAACCCTCAGATGGTTGTAGCCCAACCCATAGTCGGACATGAAGCATCTCTTTGTTGGCTGACTCATAGAAGCTATGTAAGAATATATGTTTATTATTTTTGAGTTATAATATTTAGTGGTAATTTGTTACACAGCAAAAGATAACTAATACAGTAGCAGAAGATGGCCCCCTAGCCAGTATACTTCAGTTTGTTAGTTGCCCAGGTAATAGTTCCTGTTACAGTTCTTGTTACTTTTGTTTCTTAGAAATGGCTAGTCATTGTGATGTATAGCTGGTCACTATGATACATATTGTAAGATCCAATCCCAAATTGACAAACTGTTCTTCCTCTGTATTTCCTGCCTGCTTATCCCATATAAACCCTAGACCACCAGAGATCAGGGCCTGATATTTTAGGAATGATCTTGATCAGTGCCCATCAACATAAATAAATCTACCTCTAAATCCTGGGTGTCATTTTGGTGTTTCTGTTTGCTGTTGCAGTACAAAGCTAGGAATCCCAGCTTGGGAGGTTAAGACAGAGGATTTCCAGTTTGAGACCAGGGCAATAAAAGTAGAAGAAGAAAGACCAGGTAAAGGCCAGTGCAATGCTGAAGAGAAAGTAACGTCCAGTAGGAAAGCAATGGTGAGGATAGTGAGAAGGGGGCTAGGTAGACACGGGACAGCAAGATGCTTTTGTAACTTAGAGAAAGCAAGCAAAAAACTGCAGCCCTGATTTCCGCTCCATAAGGACTAACCATCAGGCCCCACAGGGAAATGGCCTATTTCCAGTAGTGAGAGTATCTCTGGGAAGGTTCTGGCTCTTGGGGGAAGCTGTGAGGACCAGAATTCTGAGAAGGCCTGGCCTGAGAGCAGGGAAGGACTACGTGGCAGGGACAAAGAAGGTGATCTGAGGAAATAAGGAAGGTGAGAGTGACTGGATCTGGCAACTGCCTGATCACACCGAGCTAAGATACTGGTGACATGTTTGGTAGACACAATCTAAGAAACTCACCTGGATAAATATGTTACTCTTAGTGGTTATGATTAAGCATTATTATAGATCACCAGGTGAAAGCCTGGGACTCCCCACACCCCAGAACACAGAGCGAACAGGCTCACAAACCCAGTCCTGCAGGCATTTCAGTCTTGTGGTGCATGCTGGGGAGATGCAGGCAGGAAATACAGCTCCCTTGTTGCTGTGTGACCTCAGTGGGTGATTGATATGCTTTGATAAAATAACTACTGTCTATTCCCCTATGTGGTGGACTGACAACTGGTGATCAACTTGTGACACCCAGCTGAACTGAACCAGCATGGTGCTGGGTGTGGGAGGTCCACCTGAGGGTTGTTGTCAGCAGCGTAAGAGGCAGGACTGGAGAGGAAGAAGTAGAGAGGCTGTTGGGAAGCTGTTGGGAGCTGTTGGAGCTGTTGGTTTTCCTGAGGCTGCTGTTGGTTCTCTTGGAGGACCTTGTCATGCTGGCTTTCCTAACGAACTCAGCTGTCCTCATTGTTGAAGGAGCTCAGGACCTTGGTGTTGGTTGGAATGCCTATGGTTCACTTTAGGGGAGCTCTTGTCCTTGCTTTTAGTATCACCAGAGGGGAACATGGTGCACTGCTCAGTCTCCTGAAGAAGTTTTTGCACTGGTTTCCTGATAGGAGCTTGACTGTTCTCATCAGAGGAGCTTGGGACCTCACTGTTGCTGAGGATGGCTGTGGTACCCTCTGGGGGAGCTCTGGTTCTTACTTTGAGCATTGCCTCCTGGCTCCAGTTCAGATCCCTCACCCTGCTAGCACAGATCCTTCTTCCTCTTGGCACAGACTTTCTAGCTTCCACCATGGACCTTTGGGTCTTTCCATGAAAAAGGCCTGATCCATGAAAAAGGCAGATCCATGAAACAGGTCTGAATAAGACATTGTCATAAGCTCTAGGCCTCCAGCTGGTCCCATGGGAGACATTGTTATGGACTCTAGTTCTTCAGTTGGACTCATGCGGGGCATTACCATGGGATGCAGGCCCTCAGCTGGATTCTTTGGTTTTTAGTGTGTGGACAGATTTCCTGAGCTCTCTTTGTATATGATTCTTTGGGTGACTATTATAAATAATCTTATAAAGATGTGTCCTGTATTGTATTATTCCCCCTGCAAAACCCCGAACTACGGCACCTTAGTATAGTGCCTCGCACATGCTGAGCCCACAGCAGAGGGAACTCATGCTGCCACCTTCTGAATTGTCCTCTGCCACTGCTTTTCCAGCTTCTTGGAGGAACACACAGGCAGTGCTCATGTCTCAAAGCAAAGCTGCACTGCCAGAGATTACAGCAAGGTACATACCTCCATGCAGCTACTTTTCTGGGAAAAGCTGTGATCCAATGTGTCTGCTTTCCCCGAGCTGTGAACACAGCTGTTGGCTCCCTTGGCTCTCTTCCCATCCTTGATAAGGGAGCCTTTCAAATGCCTTCAAGCTTAGTCCTGCCACCAATCTAATAGAGGCCAGCATGGAGACAGGGCCTATTCACTTGGTCAACAATGCCCCACAGAGTGTCCTCCTTCCTACCACTCTGTGCACACTGTCACCACCTCTGCTTCTCCAGCAGCCACTGTCTGCTCAATGATCCATGATCTACAAAGAGACAACACATAAAATTAGCAGGCCAAGATGTCAGTGGGTCACTAGAGGACAGGATGCAAGCTAAGCCCAAGGTCCCACAGCAGTAAGACACACTCCTGCCTGGTCAGTGCACCCTGTGCCTGGGCACTTGCGCCTTGTCGTTCATTGTGTGCTAACACACAGCTTGGAAGGCAAGCCTGGTTCAGCAGCACAGAAGTTGAAGAACAAAGTAAAGTAAAACTGTCAGCACAACTCTGCTAGAAAGAACAGTCACCTGCATGGAAGATAAGACCACAGGCCAATAGCATTGTGACCACAAAGAACAATGTTATCATCCAATCAAACAAACAAATATATATATATGGCTATCATCTTAAACAGATTACTAATGGTTCTAGAAAGAGAAATCAACTGAAAAAAACATGTTATATGTATACATCTAATCTCCAAGTTCATTGTTAAAAATATCCACCTGAACCCAACAAGATATTATCAGCTTGGCTTACTATTCTACAATCCAAATATACCTGTAAATCCAAATGTATTTCACTTAGGCCTATAATTAAGTCATAATTTCCTAATGCCCACAAACAACTATATTTAGAAATATATTGAAAGCTATATATATATTGCAAATTTTCTTAATATCCCTCCCTACTGGGGATATTTGCCAGCTTTCTGTCATTTCTAATCTGTAGTGTCAGTTTGACAGTTAAACCAAATAAGAGCTAATGTTTGTAGCAGGAGAAATAATCAGCATATCCATTCATTAGCATCCTGCTCACACATTCATTGCCAATTATAAATATTTGCTTGTGCTAAACTCTGCCATCATTATTGAAAACATTACCACCGTGACAAAGTGATACATTTGAAGAGTAAAGCTTTTGGCAGTTTGCAGCTGGTGCTCAAGAATGATCAAAATGTGCATAAACTAAGACTTGGGTCCCTGCAGGATCTTATGCAAGATAATGAATACTGATCCCAGACAATGAAACTACAAGCCAAACACTGATTCATGAGTCTCATGATTATGTTCCTGGGCTACATCAGCTAACTTTTCCCTTTTTTTTTTTTTCGCTAACTTTTCCTAAAATCCTCTTCAATTGATTTTTGGAGAAATTTCTAGGGGACATAAGTACAGACTGTCCAAACTTGTGATGATTCAACTTATAATTTTTCAACTCTTTTGCGGTATGAAATGATAGTTTCTACTGACATCTTGAATTTTAAACTTTTCCTGGGCCAGCTATGTGAGTAGGGTACCCTCACACAGTGCTGCGCAGCAGCACATTCATTGCAGGGAGTTGGTATAGGTGTAGAACAAATCTTAATTCTTTCTATATCCCCTTCACATCTCCTCCTCCACCTCCATCACTTGCTCTCCTTCCCATTTGCAAAAGATGTATCTCCCTGTTTGTTGTCATCTGCCTTTTATTTTGCTCTCTAACTTGTTTATGTTTTGGGTTTCTTATGTAAGCAAAACTAGGCAATATTGAATCTTGTGTGTCTGATTTATTTCACTTAATATTGTGCTCTGAAGGTGCATCCAACTCCCTGCAATGAATGTAATTATTATGTATTACAACCATGTACTAATAAATATTTTAAACATTTTTAAAAAGTCAGGTGTGGTGGCACACACCTGTAATCCCAGCACTCAGGAGGCTGAGGCAGGATTGTTGCAAGTTTGAGACCAGCCTGAGCTACAAAGTGAGCTCAAGGGCAGTCTGAATGGCATAGTGAAACTCTATCTCAAAGAGACAAAAACAAAACAAACAAACAGAAAAACACTTCTCTTTGCCCAGGGTTAGGATATGCTCATGCCGAGACTCCCTGTGAACACTGAGCTCCATCAACTTAAGTTCCCAAATACCTGAGACAGGTGAATCTTTCCTTCCAATAATCTAAAGATATTTCCCTGGAGTCTGCAAGATGTTGCATCTGAAGATTGTATCTCATTCAACCTCAGTGCCTGGTACAGTTTTTTAGAAATTCTTATCTCAGCTCTCAGTGACAAAAACCATTACCAATCTTTCCTAGAAATCACTTGTAAAAACCAAAAAACCAGTAGAAAAATTGCATAGGCTATGAACGAATATATCCCACTGAAATGAAATAGAAACATGAAAACAAGGGACATGATATTAAAACTATACTGAGATACCATTTTTAACCACCAGATTGGGAAAAATCCAATGCAATTTCTAATCAGTCATATATGCAGTTAAGAGACAGAAGATTCTCTTTTTCCCTTGTTATAAATGTACTGTCACTCCAAAACAAGTCACTGTGGGAGTCCACTCTTGGGAAATAAACCTGATAAAGCTTTATCAGTACCTTAGAGCTTTGTGTGAAAGGAGCGTGCAAACCCTAATTATCAGTCAGAGCATTCACTTCCTGGGAATGTTGTGTGTTTTATTACGTCCCTTTGATGGATCATAAAGAATCTATTGGTTTATTTGGTTCCATTGTTTATCCTATCTTAGAAAGAGTCCTTACTGTCACTTTTAGCTATTTCTTACTTTCACCTGAAA
This sequence comes from Chinchilla lanigera, assembly GCF_000276665.1. Classification (NCBI taxonomy): domain Eukaryota; kingdom Metazoa; phylum Chordata; class Mammalia; order Rodentia; family Chinchillidae; genus Chinchilla; species Chinchilla lanigera. Next base: position 9,065,829 of record NW_004955405.1, read on the forward strand.
TATTTCTCTCTCCAAGATCAGAAAATGTCTTGCTCATATGAGAACTGCACTTCCAGTTTGCCATATTTTTCTACTCATTTTGCTGCAAGGTGGGATTAAATGGAGGAAGCATTTCCTCTCTCCTGCTGTGTCTGCTGATTAAGTGTCATACTGTATGGCTGTTTTCCCTACAGATCAGTGTAGTTTATATTCCAAACACTCACCTCCTCTCTCTGCAGGATTTTACTTCGTCTCAGTGGCATTGAGTTTGGTCAATGAAATGAGAATAGAAGTGGTGCAGGACACTCCCCATGACGGGTCTCAAATGGGTAGACATTCAACCAAAATTAGCCAAAAAGATGTTTCTTTATCTTTTATTTCCCTTCCTTTTCCTTTTGGAAAAATCAGTCCAAAAACTATCATGAAAAGCCAAGGAAGATAGGTGTTTGGGGAAAAAAAAATGGAGAATATCTGTGGTGGCCCAGAGCAGTGTCACTGAGTCTGAGCAGGCTGAGGAGAGGTGGTCAAATCCATAAATATACTACAGATTATGGAACCGAGTTTTGCACTATTATAGCAAGAAGTTACAAACATGAAAAGCGAGATAACTACAATAGCAATACAAATACAATTGGAATTGAAGATCTAATGTAGTAACTTACCAAAAGCTAGATATTGCCTCATCTGTCCTACTCTCTATTACCAAAAAGCTGAAGCAAGGTTGGGGATGTTCAACATGTGCTCTGGTCTGAATATTTGCATACCCCCATTTATATGTTAAAATTCTAACACCCAAGGTGACACTGTCAGGAGACAGGATCCTTTGGAAAGGATTAGGTCATGAGGCCAGAGCCCTCATTAATGGGTTCAGTGTTTCAAGAGATCATTTGCCTCCTCCACAATGTAAAGACTCAAAAGGGAATTTATGAGGAAGTGAGTCCTTAATGGACACCAAATCTGCCAGATTCTTGATCTTGGACTTCTCAGCCGCAAGACCTGTGGAAAGTAAGTTTGTTGTCTATAAGCCCCCTAGTTTATCTTGTTGTAGCATCCAAAATGAATTAAGATATCATGCTTAAAAGTTCAAGGAATATAATAATCTAAGATGCTGTTGAAGTGACTTCATCTTCAAAAAGGTTAATCACATAATACTTATTTCTGAAAAGGTGAATGTCCTTGTTAGTAACTAAGGATTATATTTTCTTTTCATCCACAGCTTGAAATGATTTTACATATCTTTATTAAACTGATTTTACCAATGGTGTGATGCCACAAGGCCATCTCTTGACCTAACAATTCAGCTGCAGTGGAAACAACGAAAAAGACCCTGCTGTTACCAGGCTGGAAACAGGTGGAATGGACCTCATCTTTTCGGCTTCATGCTCACTCCCTTGGATGCCACGTCATTCAGTGACGTGCATGTTTTAGCCTCATCTTCAAAAACTCAGTTTTCATTTTCAGGAGGAAAAGCACCCGCAAGCACCATTAAAGTCTGAGGTTTATCTTGCCACAATGGCTAATGCGTCTTGCAGCTCCTTCATCAGGAACAATGCTTGGGAGCCGCTCAGAGGATGAGTGAATCACACTCTGGATGTGTATGAGCAGGACATACAGGAGTGACCTTTGCATTTCCATTTGGTGCCCAACCCCTTCCGCCCAGGCACTGTTTCCTTGCTCGGCGTCCCAGCTGCCATAAACTGAGCATCATTGCTCTGCCATGCCCTCTGCCGTGATGTTCTGCCTTGGAGTTAGCAACTATGGACCAAAGCCCATGAAACTGCAAGCCCAGTCAAATCTCTCCTCTTTTACATTGTGGATGTTGTGTATTATATCCCAGTGATAGGGAATCTGAAGAGAATCAGGAAATACCAGATTAGCCAGGCATGTTGGTGTATGCCTATAACCCCAGCACTCCAGGAGGTTGAGGCAGGAGGATTGCCCTATGTTCAAGGTTAGCCTGGACTACATAGTGAGTTCCAGGCCAGCCTGAGCTACATAGAAGACTCTGTCTCAAAAAGAGAGAGAAGAAGAGAAAGAAGAGAAGAGAGAGAAGAGACAAGAGAAGAAGAGAAAGAAGAGAAGAGAAGAGAAGAGAAGAGAAGAGAAGAGAAGAGAAGAAGAGAAGAGAAGAGAAGAGAAGAGAAGAGAAGAGAAGAGAAGAGAAGAGAGAGAGAAGAGAGAGAAGAGAAAAAACACTAGTCTCAGAACCACATTTTAAGAGAGCTAGAGAAGAGACCCAAAGTTGTAAGGATCTTTCAACCTATTAATTCAGGACTACAAATTCATTCCCTGCAAAAGAGAAAGATGAAAGTTCAGTGGTGGCAGAAATACCAATCACAATACAAATGATTCCTATTTCAAATATGATGCTATTTCTTCTTCCAGGGACAGAAATTACACTCACATCTTGGACACAGTTTCTAATTACATGACCAGAAATAAGACCATATTAGTCCTTTATGGGCTTAAGAAGGACTCCCTGGCCTTCTTGCTTCCTCCTTCTCTGCTTCTCAGAAGGATCAGCTGTGACAGGGCATTGTCTGAAGAGGGGCCTGGGAGGTGGCAAACACAACCATTTGCTCACACAGTAATCACCTGCTTGGAGCCGGGTGTGATGATGCATGCCTGTTATCCCAACACTCAGGAGGCTGAGGCAGGAGGATCACCATGAGTTCAAGGCCAGCCTGAGTTACATAATTGAGTTCAAGGCCAGCCTGGACTACAAAGCAAGACCCTGTCTCAAAAAAAGGAAACCATAAAATATATGAACATAATTATGCTTTGTACAAAGGTTGTTCCAATGTAAAGTACCTCCAGCAAATATAGTGCCATGTTTGTAAACCCTAACCAGTTTTGCACAGAATTTTTAAAAATAGGCTTCATTAAAGTGAACTAATCTTAAATGTATCACTCACTGGAATAGTGTCATTTTCAATTGGATAATTTAATATGTAAAATTTTGTATTTCATTTCTTACTAGTAAAATTAAATGTGAAGCTGAACATGGTGGCACATGCCTGTAATCCAGCAGTATCAGAGGCTGAGGCAGGAGGATTGCAATTTTGAGTCTAGCCTGGGAAATTTAGCAAAACTCTATGTGAAATTTTTTAAAGAGAATAAAAATAATTTAAAAATTAGAAGCAATACAGAACTCATTAAAACAAGATGACAGGAATTTAACAATGGCTGTTATATTGTATATTGTCTTCAAATTAGTTGTTCAGACTACCAGATATAAACATGCAAAATTGGTCAAAAAATTTAAGCATTAACTTCCTTTCAATAAACCAATAGAAACCACCAGTATAATTATCTTAGCTATCCTGTGTGTACATATATACATACATATATAAATATTTTTTCCAGTTCTTTTTTTCTTTCTTTCTTTCCTCTTTTCCCTCATCCCAATCATTTTTTCCTTCTGAGCAGTTTCTTTCCCTTTCACAATACCTACTGTACCTTTCAGATTTTATTTACTCTTTCAGGTTCTTACAGTAAGGAAACAATATGATGTTTACATATGTGGGTCTGATTTATTTCACTTGTAAGTATGGTCTCTAGTTGCATCCATTTACCTATAACAGCCTTGAGTTACTCTTTCTTCATTCCATTGCTTTAAAATACCACATCTTTTTTATCCATTCCTGAGCTGATGGGTATTTGGGTTGTTTCCAAGATTTAGTCATGACAAATTGCACTGCTATAAACATGGGTGCACATATATCACTGTGTTATGATGTCTTTTGTTCTTCTGGAAAATATCCAGAGAACATCTGGGTTGGGTACAACCTCTAATCCTAGTATTTTGAGGAATCTCCACACTGATTTCCACGTGGTTGTACCAGTCTCCACTTCCACAGTGGGCTTCTTTTTCCCCCCACAGCCCCTCCAGAATTTGTTATTTGTTGATTTCTTGATGACAACCATTCTTTCTGTGGTGAGATGGAATCTCGGTGTTGTTTTAATTTGTATTTCTTGAATGACCAATGATGTTGAACATTTTCTCATATATTTATTTGCCATTTGTATTTCCTGATCTGAGAAGTGTGTATTCATCTCAGACTTCCATTTTTGGATTGCTACTTTGAATTTTGGGGGCCTGATTTTTAAAAATTCTTTATATGTTCTAGATAGAAGTCCTTTGTCTGAGAGACAGTTGGCTAAAATTTTTTCCCAATCTGTGGGCTTTCTTTTTACTCTATTGGTGCAAAACTTTTCAATAAGATGTGCAAAAACTTTTCAATAAGATGAGATTCCAGTTGTTGATTCTTTGAAGTATTTCCCGTGAAGTTTGGTTTTTGTTCATGAACTCTCTTCCTACCCCTCTGTCTTCAAGATTTCTACCTACTTTCTTTCCAGTAGATTTAGTGTTTCTGTTTTAAAATTTAGATCTTTGATCTATTTTGACTTTAGTGCATGGTGATAGACATGGGTCTAGTTTTAGTCTTCAGCATGTGGAAAGCCAGTTTTTCCAGCACCATTTATTAAAGAGGCTATCTTTGTTCCAGTTTGGCTCTCTTTTCAAAGATAAGATGGCTGAATGTATTTAGAGTTATGTCTGCATCTTCTAATCTGTTCCGCTGATCCTTGGGTCTGTTTTATTTTTGCCAGTGCCATGCTGATTTTAGCTTTGTAGTATAATTTTAAATCAGGGATTGTGATGCCTTCTGCCTTGCCTTTGTTTCCCAGGATTTCTTTGGCTACTCTAGGTCTCTTCTGATCTAGATGAATTTTAGAAATGTTTTCTCTAGATCTGTGAGGTATATTAATGGTATTTTGATTGGGATTGCATTAAATCTATATAATAGTTTTGGGAATGTGGTCATTTTCACAATGTTTCTTCTTCCTATCTGTTATGATTTATGTGTAGATGTCCCCCAAAGCCTCATGCAGTCATGGGGGCAGGATTCTAGAGTTTATGATTGATTCATTGTCCAGTGCTGGGATTATGGGAGTGAGTGCTACACTGGCCCTGGGATGGGTAACTTGCATACAATATAAGTGAGGGAAAGAGGCTTGGTCTCTGCTGATCCTCCCTTTTTGCTCTTTCTTTTTTTGCTCTTTTCTGACCCTATGAACTGTTGCCATCTGCCATGTGTCACCCTACCTTGGAGCCAGGCAAAGTTCTGAAACCTCCACAAACTGTGAGTTAACAAACCTTTCCCTCTTTAATTTGGGTGTTGGGTATTTTGTCTCAGCAATGAGAAAAAAAGTAACCAAGACAGAATTTGGTACAAGAGAAGTGGGATCATTGCTGTGACTATTACTGACCATGTGGTTCAAGAGCCTTTGGGAATGGCTTGTGGAAAGAGTTGAGAGAATTTTTGAAACGTCACCTGAAAGAATAGCACTGGCTGTTCTGTATGGGAGATTCTGGTCAGAGCTCAGACTACCAGAAGGCTGATAGAAACTCTGCTGGTAAAAATAAGGCTCAGGAGGTTTCTGCTGGGGAGGACTGCATTGGCTGTTGGACTCCAGATGATGTATGTTATGGCTTGGCAAAAAGTTTATCTGCTTTTTGCTTGTGTCCAGAGATTTTTCCTGAGATTGAGATTAAGGGCAGAGGACTAACTAAACTGGCAGAAAAAAATTTAAGGCAATCAAATGTTGAGGCAGTGGCATGGCTATTTTGGGGGGCTTTTAGCCAGATTTATGTTGAGAATCAAGAGCAAAGAGCCCAGCAGGATGATTTAAAATGTTGTGCGTTTGGCCAGAAAGGAAGCTCCAGTAAAGCTGTGGACTGCAAAGGTAGAGCTGAGGAGTTCTTGACTGCTGAGAAGGAACAAGAGAATGGAAAAGATGGCCTCAGGGCATCACAATAAGCAGCAAATTTCCACTATTTGCAGCCTCAACACTGCAAAGGTGAAAGACTCTGTTTGAGAAGCAAACCACAGAGTGCCATGTTCTAAAATGGTGTGGCCACACCAGGTTCCAGAATGGCAGTGGCATAGAGAATTTGTTCCTCAGAATTAGGTTCAGGGTGTTCAGCAATCCAGGCACTCAACTCCTACAGCCAAGAGAGAAGAAAGCCTGGCTACTGCTTCAGCGGGCAGCAGACCTTGGCATCATCCATGTGGCACTGGTTTTATGTACATGCAGAATGCCAAAGTTCTGAGGTTAAAAATTCTTCAACTCAGATTCCAGAATGAAGCCTAGGAAGCCAGGCAGTGTGCTCCTGAGAGGGCAATATGTGAAGCTGTGAGGGCAAAGCCAAAAGTGTAGTGTAGACTCCAGAATTTTGGAGAAGGCAGGCACATGCTTGTTTGAGGAAAGCTGCAAGGAGCAAGCAGAGAAGGCCCAAAAGAGAATCTATGGGAACTACAATCACCAGAAGTGCCACAGAGGTGGAGCCACATGAAGCTCACAATTTGCCACAGATTTCCTCAGATGTTGAATGTGGAACTATAGGATTTAATGTTTGCCCTGCTAGATTTTGGACTTGCTTTGGTCGCAATGCTTTATATCCCTGTGTTTGTATCTTTTGGAATAGTAATGTTTACTTTGTGCCATTGAATGTTGGAAGTGTTTAACTTTTCATTTGAACAGGGCTTACAGCTAAGATTTTGCCCTAAATCTCAGAGGAGACTTGGGACTTGGAATTTTCAGCAATGCTGAAACTGTTAGGACTTCGGCAACTCTTAGAGATGGACTAAATGTGTTTTACATAAAGGGATGTATTTGGGGGGCCAGGAGCAGAGTGTTAATGTTTGTGTCTAGATGTCCCTCCAAAGCCTCATGCAGTCATGGGGCAGGATTCTAGAGTTTATGATTGATTCATGGTCCAATGCTGGGATTATGGAAGTGAGTGCTACACTGGCCCTGGGGTGGGTAGTTTGCATACAATATAAGGGAAGGAAAGAGGCTTAGTCTCTGCTGATCCTCCCTTTTTGCTCTTGCTGCTTTTGCTGTTTTCTGACTCCATGAACTGTTGCCTTCTGCTATGTTCCACCCTGCCTTGGAGCCAACCAAGTATGGACTAAAACCTCTACAAACTGTAAACTAAATAAACCTTTCCTTCCCTAATTTTGGGTTTTCAGTATTTTCTCCCAGCAATGAGAGAAGAATAACCAAGACACTATACATGAGCAAAGAATATCTGTCCATTTTCTGAAATCCTCTTCAATCTCTTTTTTCAGAGTACTGTAATTTTCACTGTATAGATCTTTTACATCCTTTGTTAGTTAGGTTGATTCCTAAATATTTCAATTTTTTGGATGTCATTATGAAGTGTGTGGTTTCTCTAATTTCTCTCCCAGTGAGATTTTTGTTTGTGTACAGGAATGGTATTGATTTCTGAGTGCTGAATTTGTAGCCAACTATGCTACTGAATTTGGTTATTAAATTTGGAAGCTTTTTGATGGAGTTTTTGGGATCTTCTATGTTGAGTACCATGTCATCTATGAAAAATGATAATTTCACTTCTTCCTTTGCTATCCTTATCCCTTTTATTTCTCTCTCTTGTCTAATTGCTCTGGCTAATGTTTCCAGAACTATATTGAGTAGAAGTGGTGATAATGGACATCTTTGTCTTGTTCCCTATTTTAAAGTGAAAGCTTTCCATTTTTTTCCATTTAGTATGATGTTGGCTGTTAGTTTATTACAGACAGCTTTTATCACATTGAGGTAAAGACCATCTATTCTGATTTTTTGTAAGGTTTTTATCATGAATGAGTGTTGAACTTTGTCAAAAGATTTTTCTTCATCTATTGAGATAATCATGTGATTATTGTCTTTGGTTCTGTTGATATGGTGTATTGCATTTATTGATTTGTGCATATTGAACCATTTCTGCATTCCTGGGATGAATCCCACTTGGTCATGATGTATAATCTTCTTGATGATTTGTTGCATTCTGCTTGCTAGTATTTTATTGAGGATTTTTGCATCTATGTTCATTAGAGAGATTGGCCTGTAGTTCTCTTCTTTGGTTGGGTCTTTCTCTGGTTTTGGTATCAAATATTTGGTGATACTTTCCTCCAGGAATGAATTAGGGAGAACTACTTCCCTTTCAACTTCATTAAAGAGTTTAAGAAATATTGGCATTAAATCTTCTCTAAATTTCTTGTAGAACTCTGCAGTGAATCCATGAGGACCTGAGCTTTATTTTGTTGGTAAGTTTTAATTACATTTTCAATTTTATTGACTGATATTGAGTGAATAAGGATTTTTATATCTTCTTGATTCAGCTTTGATAATTCATATGTATCTAGGAATCTTCCCATTTCTTCTGTGTTTTCCATCCTATGAGGGTAAAGACTTTTGTAGTAGGTATTGATGATGTTCTGAATTTGTATCAGATCTGTAGTGATTTCATCCTTTTCATTTCTTATTGCATGAATTTGAGTTTTTTTCTTTCCTTTTCTTGATGAGGTTGCCTAAGGGTTTATCAATTTTATTTATTCTTTCAAAGAACCAACTCTTCAATTCATTAATCTTTTAGTGTTTTCTTAATCTCTACCTCATTAATTTCTGCTCTGATCTTTATAATTTCCTCCCTTCTTTGGGCTTTAGGCTTGACTTGCTCTTCTTTTTCTAGAAGCTTGAGGTGCAGCATAAGGTTGTTTATTTGTGCTCATTCAATTTTCCTGATGTGAGAAATCACCACTACAAATTTCCATCTGAGGACTGCTTTCATTGTGTTCTACAGGTTCTGGTAAGTTGTATCTGCATTTTCATTTGACTATAAATATTGTTTAATTTCTTCATTCATTTCATCAGTGACCCATTGGTTGTTCAGGGGGGTGTTATTTAAGTTCCATGTGTTCATGGAGTTTTGGAATTTCTTTTGTCAATAATTTCCAATTTCATTGTACTATGATCAGATAATATGCATGGGATAATTTCAATTCCTTTGCATTTACTTAAGCATATTCTATAGCCTAGTATATGATCTATTTGAGAGAACATCCCATATGCAACTGAAAAGAATTTGCATTTTGATGTTCTTTGGTGGAACAGTCTGTGAATGTCTACTAAGTCCATTTTTTAACAAGTTTCATTCAGTTATTTTATTTCTTTACTGATTTATTGTCTAGTTCATCTATCTCTTTGTGACAGTGGGGTGTTAAAGTCCCTCATTACGATTGTGCTATTGCTTATTTGATTTTTCATGTGTATTAAATTTTGTCTTATATCATTGTGTGCTCCTATATTTGGTACATGTACATTTATGATTGTCATCTCTTTCTCTTGTAGTTTTCCCTGCAAACAAGTATGTAGTGACCTTTATCTCTTTCGATCATTCTTGGTTTGAAGTTTGCATTCATTGCAAACAGAATAGCTACCCCTCCTTTTTTCTGGCTTTCAGTTATATGGAGTATTGTTTTTCATTCTTTGACTTTCAGTGTATGAATTTCTTTTTGAGTTAAATGTGTTTATTGTATACAGCATATTAGTGGATTTTGTTTCTTGATCCACTCTGCCAGTCTGTTTCTTTTATTGGTGAATTGAGGCCATTTACATTAATGGTTATAACTGATAGGTATTGGCTTTTGTTTGTCATGTTAATTTCCTGGTATTGGTTCCCAACTTTTCTCCTCTGTTTAATTGCTTGCCCTGTTTGGTGGCTCCTTTCTATTGTTGTTCTTGGAATTGTGGTCACTATTATCTTTTTCTATAATATCTTTCAGTACTCTTTGTAGGGTTGGTTTGGTGGTTGTGAAGTTCTTCAGTTGATGCTGGTCATGGGAGTATCTCACTTCTCCATTAATTTTGAAAGATAGTTTTGCAGGGTACATCAATCTGGGGTGGAAGTTGCTTTCTCTCAGGATCTAAAATACTTTGCTCCAAGCTCTTGTTGACTTGATGGCTTGTGTTGAGATATCTGCCATGATTCTAATGAGCTTTCCTTCACAGGTGATCTGTTTCTTTTCTCTATCAGCTTTTAACATTCTGTTTTTTTGCTGAATTTCTGGGATCTTAATTATCATATTTCTGTGTGTAGATTAATTTTGGTTATGGCTATTTGGGATTCTATATGCCTCACTTACTGTATGTCAGCTTCTTTTTCCATATTTGGGTAATTTTCTGCTATTACTTTTGCAAATAGTTTTTTATGTCATTTGTGCTGACTCCCTCTTTTTTCCTTGACACCTATTAGTCATATTGTTTTTCTTTGCATCATCTTACAGCTGTTGAATTGTTATTTCCTGGTTCCTTGTCATTTTTAAGAGATCTTTCCTTTTGTGATTGCTAGCTACAATGCTGTCTTCAAGGTCTGAAAGTCTATCTTCAGTTTCATTCAAGCAGTTTTGTCAGCTTTCAATGGAATTTTTAATTTCCTGGATGCCATTTGAATGTGTTTCATGCATTTGAGTTCTTTCCTATATTGTTCATTTAAGGTTTTCATCATTTTTCTGTGTTCCTCTATTTTTTTATCTATGCCTTCTTTAGATATGCTGAGCAATTCTTTCATTATGGTGGTCACTTCTTTTTTGACCTGAGAGATTGTTTCTTACCTGATTTCTTCTATAGCCTGATGAAACTTTTTCTTTACTTCAGTTGCTATCATTTCAGAAATTTCAGGTATAGTACTTCTAATTCCATGTATGTTGATGTCTCCTGGACTTGTTCTGAGTGGGATGGAGGTCTGAGATTGCATTTTGCTCCTTTGTTTTGACATTTTGTATTTCAAAAAAAAAATTTATTTTGTTTTCTGTGGTGATGTTTGTCAATTTTGGTAGTAGCTAGCTAGCTATATCACTAATATCACAGCCTTTTCCAAGAATAGTCTATACTTCCGGGATATCTTCTGTGTGTAGGAGATACTTGGTTTGTATCTATCCCAAGATACTACCTTTCCAATTAATTGAGAGTGAAATGTTGTTTTTTGTTTGCCTCAGTCCCCAGTCCTTTAGGTTATTACCCCAGAGCTTCCCAATATTGTTACATAAGGGAGAACAACTGATTATAACAGATATGACATCCTAGCTGTAGTCGCACAAATAGTAACAAGCACAGTTTAGAAACTGACTAACTGTGATAATTCTTGATTTTGTACTTTAGACCATAGAAACAAAGCCTATAGTTATGTAACAGAACCAATCATAAATTAAGAGTTTTTATGAGAAGTGTTTTCCCTTGTTAGAGTGAATTTACCCTGGGCTCCTCCAGACCAGATGGTTGCCATGTCCCAAGCACTTCCTGCGTTGGCTACCCAACCTCCAGTGTAGGAGTATGTGTTGCCCATGTACTGGGGCAAGGCACCAGGGTTCCTCCAGACTGAGGCTCCCTGGATGTTAGAGGGGCAGTGGGTGGGTTTCTCCCCTCCTACGTGGCTCACTAAGGTTCCCAAGGCTCACTGTCACTCCTGCAATGGTGGGGGCATGGGGGCAAAGTTCTCTCCTCTCTTGAGCATCTCTCTGAAGCTTCTGAGGCTCAGCTTGGCTCCCAAGATGGTGGAGGGGCAAGGAGCACAGTTTGGGTGGTATGTATTTCATCATGATATAATTTTAAACATATGAATTATTCATTTCTGGAATCTTCCATTTAACACTTTTAGCTCACAGCTGGTTGCAGTAACTGAGATCTTCCAAAGCAAAACCATGGTTGGATGGGGGTGGGGGTACTGTATAAGTAAAAACAAATTCATGTGATGCTCTGCAATAAGTGAAATCTATCAGGAAAGAATAAAGGGAAAAAGGCTGAATTCATTTGTTGTTTGCTTCCCAACTAGTGAAAGGAATGGAATCTTACCTAATTGGATATAGTTAGAAATTTTTACCAAGAAACAGATGAACTGCTCAGGAATGAAGACCTCTCAAGCCTTGTTTTTGGTCTTTTTACATAAAACACATGGTTTGCCAATTAAGAGAGCATAGATGGAGTTTAGGAGGTAGCTGCAGGCTTGCAGCTTATAGGCTGCAAGGGAATGTAGGCTGGACAGCAGGATGCCGTCTGATCAGTAAAACCCCTTCCCAGTGCCTACACCTCAGGGGAGTGGGCAGAAAGTCTCAAAGGTGCTCTAAGAAAAGAATTCATGTTGATCAAGCTTCTTAATGTCTTTTCCAGGGCCACAAGCTGCTGCTCTTTAGTTCTGGGGGTGACTGTATTGCTGTGCTGCCCATGTACTGGGGCAAAATGAAGTGTGCTGGTTCCCACTTTGAGCCTCTTCAAACTGACCTTTTATTTTACTGTTGGACACTGACAAAATTAAGAAACCAAGAGACACGGTAGTGCTCACCTTGACTCTGCTATTAAGGATCAGAGAGGTCTGGATTTTTTTTGATACTAGGTCTCCCTGTGTAGTCATGCTAGCCTTGAACTCACTATGCAGCCTAGACTGGCCTCAAACTTGTAGTGATCCTCTGAGTGCTGGGACTACAGGTGTGCACAACCACACCCAGCCAGAGAGGTCTAGATTTTAAAACCACTCCTATAGGTTAAATATACATGAACTATACTGTACTGTTTGTTAATTTTTATAACTCTTTCTACTCATGTTCCCACATTTCTAATAAACTCTGAAGTGAGGCAATGGTGAAAGAACTTTGATGTGACAGATTTTTAAAAGAGCGGTTAGGACAACCATCCCACCTTGCCCCTCTTTGTCTCCTGACTTCTTCCCATGGAAAAATCAGCATCTTTCTGACTTGTTTCACTGTGTTTGAAGAGATTCTGTGTAATTTTGGTTCTGATTTTTCTGGTTAGAATATAGAATTCTAGAGAATAAATTATGTGAAAGTGAAAGAATAAAGGACAAGGAACAAGTGGTAAAGAAAAGGAGAACATGTCAAAGAAACCACAACAATTATTAAAAAGCAAACCCAGAAATTGCAGCTCAGGGACGGCTTCAGAGAGCACCCACCTTGGGTGGGCTGTGTGCTGGGTATTGGCCTTCCAGGCACAGGGCTTTTCCATGCCCCTGGAGTGCTGGCTGGTTCCTAAGCTAAAGGGGTATGAGATGAAGTTTCTCCCAATCCTTGTGAAACTGACAAAAAACGGAGCAATGCAGTTAATTTTTTATGAAGCTAAAATCAATTAATTCTTTTTTCCTGATGTTTATTGTCTGTCCTAAATTTGTATTGTTAAAACATTATTCTTTGTGTGGTCATGATAAATGCTACTTATTTTTGCTTTTTTCCCTGCTGTTTGCTTTTAAATATGTCTTACTTGGCAAAGTTAAATAGTTGAAAGTTCTCCCGTCACCTCTGATTATATTACTAATTCATGAAGTACAATTACTTAGGACACACTGTTCTAAATGTCTGTCAAGGAGACTAAAGGGTGTTAAATTCAGTATAATAAGATTTGCTCAGAACAGATCATTGTGGTTAAAATATTCTTCAAATGAATATAAAAAAAAAGAGTAAAACAGCTGAGTAGGTGGACAAATATTCCTTTAAATTGCAAATGATGTGTAAACATGCCACTCCTCAAAAAATTAGGAAGAATTAACGGGAAAAAAATCTACCTGTCTTTAAAGACACTGCTTGCTTCATAAACCTTCTTATCACTTTTATAATTTTAACAACCATCCTTTGAAAAACCAAAATAGAGTCTATGTTATTGACAGCCCAGTGCATCCACCTTGTCAAAGCCTCTTGTGAGCCTTCTCAGCCGCCATTATTATCTGAGCTGATCCCTTATAGAAGTTTACTTTCATTTTCTTGACTTTAGTAAAGTCACAGCAAAGAATTAATGTAAAATCTAAAATTTTTCATTCCCGTGGCTCAAAACATTGTATGTTACCAACTGACAATGATGTCCAGTACTAGCTTAAGTATCTATAGTTTTCCTTCTAAAATATTTTAGGATTCAAATTATTATAGTTTTTGTACTTTTACTTGCATCTCTTGCTTTCCGGACAAATTTCTAAAAGAACGGACTGTTTGATACCAAGATGTGAGAATAAAGGATTTCAAAAATGGCTTGGAAATCATGATAGAATCATGTACTGGTTTTCATCTCTCACTTCAGCTTGCTTTCTTTTCTCTGTCTGTCTGTCTTTGTCTGTCTGTCTGTCTCTCTCTCTTTCTGCCATCCTGGGGATTAAACACAGGACCTTCACCCTAAGCTACATTCCCACCCCCTCTTGGTTTTTTTTGTTTGTTTGTTTAGACAAGGTTTTGCTAAGTTGCTAAACTATAGACTAGGCTACAACTTGGGATATTCCTCCCAAGTGCTGGGATTACAGGCATGCACCACCATGCCCAGGGATGGTGTTTCTATTAAGTGCTTTTCAATAATAATCCCACAGTTGGGTAAATTTAGGAGATACTGCATAATGCACTCCCGTTTTGAAAATTCACAATATACACATTGGCCTGTTAAAGGACTTAAGAAATCCTATATTAAAAAACCTTTTTACTTGGTTTAATTCAGTATTTTCACATTTACTTTAGCATCTAACATCCATGACTAAAACATACTTTGGAAAACAGTGATCTAACAAAACCTGATCTACTGGCTGAAAAATAAGAATGGAGAGAGATGTTCAAGATTACCCAAGCAGGTAGTCGGCACCAGAACCCAAGCCTCCAATCTCAACACAGGGCACTTTCTACTGAGATGATGGCTTCCTTTTGCTTCAGAGGAATTTTGAAAAGTAGAGTAGGAAGCCTGTTAAGAAAATGAAATAGCATAAAGTGTAAGATTTCTAAAATGTTGTGTTAACATCAACTGGAAAGCCAAAGGTAGTGGATGCCTATAATCCCAACTACTCGAGAGACAGAAGCAGGAGGATTGCAAGTTTCAGATTAGCCTGGGCAATTTAGAGAGAACATGTCCAAAACCTTAAAAAAGGAAAAGATCTGAGAATGTTGCTCAGCACTCCCTCGGTTCAAACCCCAGTACTAAAAAAAGAAAAACAACTTGAAAGTAAGATGTGTGAACATACATAAGAAGATAGGGTTGGAATCAGTAAATGGTGTTGGGAAGTTGCTCTCTGAATAGCTCTTGTTGTCATTCTATTCAGGGTGTCAGGTCCTGAGAACAAGGTGTCCGTGGATGAATAAGAGTAAGAGAAACAAGAAAAACAAGAGAGAGAAAATTCTGGGATCATGGGGCTTACAGCCTCTCCGATTGCTGCCTAATACCAATTTCAGTCACCTTTTTGAGTGAGAACCAAGGGCGTATCTAGTACAAATGTGCGGATGCCAAACGTTTAGCAAGGATAATTAAAGGATTACCTTTCCCCACATGTGATCCAAGACATGCCTGTAATCCCAGCACTCAGGAGGCTGAGACAGGAGGATCCTAAACTCAAGGTTAATCAGGCTGTATAATGAAGCTTTATCTTAAGAAACTCTAACAAACAAATCATTGTGTCTTCAATGCATTCTAATCAAAGAATGTCCTCCACAACTGTTACTCAGATTATGTGTTTATATGAAAAACTGAAACAAAAATTTTCACTTGAATACACTACCTCTTTCTTTGAGGATCCAATTACAACCGGTTAGATTAGTGTGAATTTCAATACTCTGTGTCAGAGATTACTTGGGGCATGTTTCTGACACTCAGAAGGCAAAATAACACACTATACAATGTAAATTCTCTATGGAACCTGCTAATGTTTATTTAGTAAACCCTAATATTACAGATTAGTTTTCATTTAGAAGTTACTAAAAGAAAATTTAACGAACTTTAATTTAAATAAAATATTCCTTTAGATTTTTTCAAAATAATTTTTATTTGTGTCCCACATCAGAATATTACCAGTCACACACTTCCGATTAGTTTTTTATTTGTTTGCTTGCAGCACTGGGGATCAGAAGCAAGGCCCCTGCATGCTAGGTTGGTGTTTTACCACTGAACTGCACTCTCAGCTGCTGACTAGTTTGGAATATTGTGAAATGGCTAATTGTAGTTTGCCTGAATGATCAACGCTGGTCTTTTTTTTTTTTAAATGAGGCATTTTGTATCAATGGGTTAAGAAAAAGAAAATTATACTTCATATTTAGTAGTCTTTTATTGAATAGAAGCTACTTATAAAACATAATTATTTACAATAAAACATAATTATTTACAATATTTTGCAAGAAGTTTAATTACTGACAGAAGTGGTTGGTAACTGTCGGGAGCCGTGGAAGCTGGAAAGTATATGTGCAGGACGAAGCTAGACCAAGAACACTGAGCTCTGAGAACACGGGAGCTCCTCGAAGCACGTAAACAAGCCATTGTAGCTTGTTAACTGATTGCTGGAGAGTGAGGTGAAAATTAACCAACCTCTTGAGGGTATAAATAAATGCTCTACTGGTCTTGGGCAGTTCCCTTTCTCTCCTGAGAGAGAAGGCCTCTGTCTGATCCCAGCTTTTGTCTCTTGTCTATTTTTTCCTCATTCTTGCCTTAGTTTCTTCTCAGGGTACAGCAAGAACCCAATGGATCCCTACAATTGATAACCACGAAGGGATCCCAGTAGGATTAAGAAGACGATGAGAACGCTTCCCAACAGCGCTCAACCGAAGAGGGGAAGTGCATTTGTGAGAGCTAGTATTCAGCACCGGAGTGCGTGGTACCGGCACATCAGGTGTAAAGCGTGGGAATATGTGTTTTTTAGGGCTAGAAAATATACACGTTTCAAAGAAGCCAAAAGAAAAAGGGATATTGAAGTGCGGGTAGTCTCAAGACTCCCGGGGGGCGGGGGGTGTCTGTAGAAGTGTTTGTTGCATGTTTGACTCCTGTATTTGATTTTCTGGATGTTGGTTTGGAGGGGTTTTCAAACCATAAGGGATTTGGCTCAGAACATTATGTTAAAATCAAGTCCCAAGCCTAAGCGGGACCTGGAGAGCGGAGCAGTGGAGCCACCTGTAGAGCCTGAGCCCACCAGCCCGGTCCAAGTTAAGAAGGAAGGAGTGGTGGGGGACAAGAGAGACTCCCCACCAGAGGGGTGTGTCCTTGCACATACAGTTTCACAACGCCTGGTTAACTTGACTGAGCCACAGGCGGCTATCCCAGCCTCTTCAGCTAGGGGAAATATGGCCGTGACACAGGTGCCTTCCGCCTCTGAGGGAGTGCAGCCATTTTCCCTGTCTCCCTTGCAATTAGCATTAAAAGACGCTAGAGGTGTGGGGGAGACTATGGGGGGTTTTCAGCGTATCTACCCTGTAACTGAAGTTCAAGTTCCTGAAAATCCGGGACAAGTTATACGTCATTATGAAACCGTACCTTTCAAAACCCTGAAAGAGTTAAAACAAGCTGTTGCTACTTACGGCCCCACTGCTCCCCTTACTTTGAGTTTAATGGAAATTCTAGGACAGCAGATTATGGCCCCAAATGATTAGAAGGCAATAGCCAAACTGTGTTTGAAGCCAGGTGATTACTTACTATGGAAATGAAACTTATTTGAATATTGCACAGACCAGGCAGCTCATAATGCTGTTCATAACATAGCTGTTACAAAGGATATGCTAGTCCGGGAAGGTGCCTTTGCTATCACCAATAATCAACTGACCTTTGAACTGCCAGCATATGAGCAAACCAAGACGGCTGCCATGAAGGCCTGGCAGGAACTTCTTTCCAAGGGTGAGATAGCTCTTAATTTAGCTTCTATTTATCAAGGCCCAGATGAGTCTTTTCAAGATTTTACCACACGCTTAATGCAAGCTAGTGAAAGGGTCATAGGTAACACAGAAGCTAGCAAATTTATAGTTCAACAACTCACCTTTGAAAATGCAAATAGATGGTGTAAAGAAGCTTTAAGAGTCCACAAAAGATGGGCTACATTGCCAGAGCTGATTTGGATTTGTGCAGATATTGGCCCCTCACATGTGCAGGGGGTTGCCTTGGCAGCAGCTATTAATCAAGCTGTTCATCCACAGGCTAGGGGAAGGAGAAAAAACAAGGCTGTTTGTTTTTGTTGTGGCAATAAGGAACATTTTGCCTGTAATTGCTCTGCTACATCTATAAGGGCAGTACAACCATTATCTGTCCTTCCAACTAAACCTGGCAGTCCTTGTACTGTGTCAACGAGGGTATCACTGGAATAATCAGTGTAGAACTAAAACTGTTGGGAAAAGTCAGCCCTTCCTAGGAAACTCCTATTGGAGCCTGCCTCAGCCCCACCAAACAATAGGGGCTGCCCAGATGAATGCAATGGGGGACAAAGTGCTGGGTGCATTCAGGTATCTGGCATGCACCCCCTATTCCTATCCCTTTCCCTACCTACTGGATGCCAAGGCTGCCAATGCCTGGCAGCTCTGCAGCAGGGACCACCCTCCTGCCTCATTCTCCTCTGCCAGACTCCTGTTGCACTTGAATCCAGGCTTTGAGCCGCGCCCCCACAGGCCCAGTTGCCGCGATGTGGAGGTGCAGGTGAAACCGCAGTGTGATGCTTCAGTTTGGTGCGCACTTGGGTGGCAGATGATGCTGTGCAGGGCCCGGGACTCTAGAACCGCAGCCGGCCCCGCACACTTCCTCTGCTCTCACTGCCTCACCGGCTGCCTGGAAGGGGCCCCGGTGAGTATACAGGGCCCTGTGGCAATGGAGGAGTACAAGGGGGGCAGCAAGGAAGGCGTCCCCACTGCCGAGGGCCAAGCAGGAGCAGCAGGAGACTCAAACTAGGGAGGTGGCCCCACAGCCCATGCTGCAGAGGCCAAAGCGGCCCCCGGCAGCAGGGAGGGCTGGGGATGCCAGGGATGCAGCCATCACTGTGCAGGACAGGTTGTCGCTGGGTGCTGAGCCAGGCAGGAGCACCTGTGCTTCAGGCAACAATATGGCTATGATCACTGTAAAGACTGCAACATTTTCTGGGAGAGTGCATACTTATGGTGTATCCAGGGTACGAACAAGGTTTACTTTAAACAGTTTTGCAGAACCTGTCAGAAATCTTACAACCCTTACCGAGTGGAGGATATCACCTGTCGCAGTTGTAAAAGAACTAGAGGTTCCTGCTCAGTAAGACTTCGCCATGCGGGCCCCAAACACTCTCATCATCAAGACCTGTGTGAGAGATGCAGGGGCAGGTGCCTGTCCTGTGCCGGTGCTGGTACTTGGAATCCAGACAGAAACGAAATATCTGGTGGCCAGAACAAAAGCGATGGCAAGCACGCACAGAGGCTGGGCACATCCCCCGTGGCTACAGAGGCAGTAACCACAGAGCCGCTCGTGGGGGGTACACAGGCAGTGGAGCCCATTCCTTAAAATAAAGCAGGACTGCTAGGGCCCTGCCAGGAACTTGCTGGACCCCAACGTGATGGAAGCTGCAGGCAGTTACTGCCAGAGCCTAAAGTATCAGCGCAGCTCTGCCCAAGGCCGTAACTGGCGGCTGCTGCCTCCTCGGCAACCACACCCTCCCGCCTCTCTGCTCCTCGGCACTCCTATTCCCCTGCCCATAGCACCTTTCCCCCAGCTCACTGCTGCTCTGGCCCAGGTGCTCCAGGACACACTGGGGTGCCAGATAGAACGGGGAACAAAGAGGCCAAGGCCCAGGGCAGAGATGGAGGAGGCCGCCCAGGGAGTAGCTGGCAAAAGACTGAAGTTAGATGGGCACGAAGAGGGTGACAGGGATGGGGCTGAGGAGCTGTGGCAACATGCAGGAGACCTCAGTCAAAAAAGCAAAGGAGGAGACAGTTGTGGAGGCTGGCAAGGCAGCACAGGCCTGGGGCATGAACAGCTCCAGGCAGCCAGAGGACCTACCGGTGGTGGCTAGCCAGTGCCCAGGCCCCAGGGAGGAAGGACAGGGTCACCCAACACCGGCCCAGCTGTGCCAGGGCTGGCACTGCACCCTGTGGCACTGCACGTGGCAAAGGTGGCAGCAGGGCCAGGAGGGCGACACAGGGGCTGAGTGGCTGGTGACTGAGGCCCAAGTGACCCAGAAGCTGGTGGGACCTGATGGCAGCAACAGGGAACAGGAACGGATGGCCGAGCCCCTTGTGACCTTTGTGGCAAGTGTCTCCAAGGCAGAGGGGATGCTCACAGTCACCTCTCTGTGGGACATACAAGGCCTGTTCCCTGAGCTGTGTGGCTTCCTGCAGGACTTCGTGCCCCAGGCTCTATGCCAGATAATAAAGCAACGAGCTACTGTTTAGGATTGACATGTGCCAAGGAGTGTCCATGTATGAGTGGTTCATTGTCCTAACATCATGGCTCTAGCCAGTAGCAAAGTGGGAGAACATTCCCTCTTGCATCAACCTGATCCTATAATTAGAGTCTATCTTATGGATAGATGCACATTTTATGTTTTGGAATTTTAGAGGTAATTAATTTAGCTAGTCAAACTAAAGTTGAAGGGCCTTTTGCAAGTACAGCCCAAGAGTCTTTGTGTGTCTACTCCTAGACATCGCACTGATCCTTTTAAGAAGGATCCTAAAAATGTCTGGATAATTGACTTCTTTGGATGTGGATGGAAGTAACAATTACAACAGAGATTATTAGTTTGCAGCAGTATTCAGAAATCACGGAAACAGCCACACTGTCCTGGTGCTCGCTGACGATATGGCCTGCAACCTTAGAAATCGCAGACCCGCTACTGTGTTTAGTCACAAGTATGTGGAACTAAATGTGTATGGAGATGACATGAAAGTGGACTGTAGAAGCTATGAGGCGACCACAAAAGAATTTTATACAAAGAATATATATATATATATATATATTCATTATAGATTAAGGATTGTATTCTATCCAAATTTTTTGATAAGAGATCTCTGTTAATGGATGAACAAAATCTGACTAGTCTATTTACAATTATAAATTTCAAAAATTATGTTACTATAATTTAATTTGAACTAGAATGTGTTTGAGTCCACTCTGATTTTGTAAGATGTTTGTATGTTTTGTGTACTTGCTATGTGTTTGTCTGTTCCCCTTTATTTTGAGCTCAACCATTTTTCTTCTATCATTTGTCTATAATACAATTTGGATTACAGACTTAAAAGCATGCTTTCTCCTGACTTAAAAGCTGATTTTAAAAATTGGCTTTCTTGCAGGTGCTCAAAAAATTAAGACATTTAACCACAATTCTTTAGGAAGTAATTATTGGGCAAAAACTCCAATTGGTGAATAAAGGGGTGGCCAACATTTATTTATAAATAAGAAGCCTCCAATGATCTCCAGAGTCTCTTGGGAAACACACCCAATAATTTTGTCATGGTTAAAAGTGTTCCAGAAAAAATAAAAAATAAGGTGTTCTCATGAAAGATGTTCTTAGTACAAAACTAAAGTAAGGAACAAAGGTTTTCATTTGTGTATGGTAATTTAGTATTGTTAATTTCATAGTGTATTGAAATGTATTCATGATTCTGGATGTATAGGTCCTCAAAATGTAAAGCCAGGATTGCTTATGATAAGACTTTTGTTCAAATTCAGACCTTTGCCTTTGAAAAACTTATGTATATTTCATGAAATGATAACAGATTAGAGAAAAGCTTATGTATTAGAGATAATTGGTTGAAAGGGTTATGTTATGTCAAAATGAAAATTTAAGTATATTACAAAATGTCATGATTGTCATGTGGCAATGTTATGTATGGATCTGGTTTCTAATTTCAATGTACAAATATGTAACTATTATCTGTTAACATTCTATAGGGATTTAAATGATAGGATATCAGTGGTTAAGAAAATAGCACTTTCATTTTATTTTCTAAAGTCTGATATTCAGATAGATAGTAATGTTAAGCTCACTGCCTCTATTACAGTGTAATGTCATTCCTTTGTAGATGTTTAATAGCTGAGATTTGGAGACCAAAAAATTAGAACGATAAAGGGGCTAAGAGGAGAGTCAATATTTTGGCCCTCACCCTCTGAGGTCAGAGTATAGCCAGGGCAGAAGAGAACCTCTGCTACAACATCCTATGACTTAGTTGAGCCCCTGATTTTCTGATCAAGGAGATTATGGGACCACCGAGGAAAGGGATTTGAGGATGTGCAGTGTGCCTAAGGAGAGTCACTTGGAGAGAGGTCTCCCAAGCTTTCACAGAAAGCAGCTCAGTCAAGCACTGGCCGTGACTCATCCAGATGGCTGACACTGACAGTGGATCTAGAGGTGCTGTGAGTGGTTCCAAAGCAACCCTGAGGAGACTTAATTAACCTTGATGGATAGGAAAAAAGGATTAATATGGGTCTTGCCTTAACTTGGCCTTAAACATCCAGCAGAAAGGCATAACCACAAGACATATAAATAACCATTGTCATAGACGATGTTAGCTGTAAAGGGTTCAAATCACCAACAACTTCGTACATTTTCCCAACTAGGCTGGCAACTGCCTACTGTTTGGGATGCTGGGACTGTATTCTCCAAGCATAGCCTTTCCAGCTAATCACCCATCATTTACAAAGCAGAGAAGAGAGAGATGTCGGGAACCATGAAAGCTGGAAAGTAATTACATGTGCAGAACGAAGCCAGACTAAGAACATGGGAGCTCCGAGAACACGGGAGCTCCTCGAAGCACGTAAACAAGCCATTGTAGCTTGTTAACTGATTGCTGGAGAGTGAGGTGAAAATTAACCAACCTCTTGAGGGTATAAATAAATGCTCTACTGTTCTTGGGCAGTTCCCCTTCTCTGCTGAGACAGAGGACCTCCACCTGATCCCAGCTTTTGTCTCTTGCCTATTTTTTCCTCATTCTTGCCGCTGTTCCTGCCCAGGGTACAGCAAGGACCCAACGGATCCCTACAGTAACAGTGGCTATGTGTTCAGTATTACGCTAATTTGAAAATAATATGCAGCTTGTTAAAAAATTTCTAATTTAATACTTGTCCCTTTTGTATCTTTCAATGTTTTCATAAGAGAAATTTTTCAATTTTAGATTATTTTTAAATTGCAGAGGAAAAGATCACATTAATACAATATCTTTAGAGCCTCGTGCTACCTGTCTGTCCCATGTGTGCAAGTCAGCTGCATCATCCTGTCCTTATTTCTCTGACCTTCTGCTCCAGCACAGTTGCATTGTGGCTTCCATGGTCTCTGCCCCCTGTGTTTCTCCCATGATTATATTGCATGGCAAAAGAATTTTGCAGGTGTAACTAAGGTTACTAATCAATTAACCTCAAAATAGATGATCAGGGTTGGTCTAACCTAATCACACAAGCCCTGTAAAAACAGTTTTTAAAATTTTTTTTTTATTTTAAAGATAATAGAACAAAAACATTTTTTTTTTTGTCTTTTTGAGACAGGGTCTCACTATGTAGTTCAGGCTGGCCTTGAGCTCCCTTTGTAGTCTTGACTGGTCTCAAACTCACAACAATCCTCCTGCCTCAGCCTCCCAAGTGCTGGGATTATAGGTGTGTAATTACCACCATGCCCAGAATAAAATCAAAATATATTAACATACACAGACATAAATAAAACAACACAAAAGCAATAAAAGCAATACAGAATTTCAGACAAGGTGACAGGAAATTAACAATGGTTGTTGTATTACATATTGGTATCTGAACTGGTTACTCAGGTAAGTAATTATAGGCATGCAAGATTGATCAAACAATTAAACACTAACTGTTCCTTTCAATAAACCAATAGAAATTAGTACAATTATCTTAACTATCTTGTGTATATATATTCATATTTTTCCCTTCTTTCTTTCTTTTCTCTTTTCCCTCACCCCAGTAGTTCTTCTCTTTTGAGCTGTTTCTTTCCCTTTCACAATATCTATTGAACCTTTTAGATTTTTTTCACTCTTTCAGGTTTTTGCAAACAGTTTTCACCACCTGGTAGTGTTGCAGAATCAAAGAGATCAGACAGACAAATGGAGTGGGGGGAGGAGGGTTTCTGGGGCTTTAGTGCACATCAGCTCAGCCTGACCGTATGTTGTCCAAAATGGCAGAACAAAGGAAAGACTAGTTTTACACATTTGGCTGAGGGGATTGATCTTTAGAAACTGCATGGGTAGGGCAAGTGAGGGTGTAGAAACAAGACAAAGCAATTAATAACTTGGCCTTGAAAGAAAGCAGAGCCTTATGAACACTGTGATTAAAAAGATGACATAAACTCTATTTACAGCACATGGTTGCCAATCTTATCTGTACCAGAACAAGAAGTTATAGCTATGGGGGGGGGGGCCCTCAGGGGGGATTTCTCTTTAAGTCTCCATTCATTCTTTGATGCTCTCTATAATAAGTTTTAATAGAGAGCATCACTATCATTAACATTCATCTTGATATGAGGGAGTGGCTCCCCATTGAGCAGAGGAAGAGGTATAACAAAAAGGAAGAGACTTATGTTGTTATTGTATCTCCCCTGTTTTGGCCATACATACACTAATCAACTTCCAGAGTGAACCAAGCAGGGCTGTTGTCTCCGGTGGTGGCCCAAACTCTTTGCAGGATCAGCTGGTTCAGGTGGTCTGGATCCTACTGGCTGGCCCACCTGTCTTGGGTTGTTGGGTTCTGTCGACTGTGGTAGATCTAAGGCACAGGTTCTGTAACTCAAAAAACAGTGAGGGTGCACAAGATTACAGTATGAGGCCCATCCTATATTAGCCCCAGGGTCGTTGGATCTTACTTTTACTTTTTAACCAAAACAAGGTCCCCAAGTTTGAATGTCTGTCAGGCATATGGGCATTTTTTCCTGTACACAGTTATGGAGGTCTTACATGACTATTTTTATAAACTGTATTTGTTTCCTTAAGGTCAGTTGTTCTTAATTTATGGAGAGCTCTCAATATTATCTATGATTAGGGATTGCTGGCCAAATTGAATTTTATAAGGGGAATACCCTGTCTATTTAATGAGGGTACACATGGACAGGACTTGGTCCCATTTTAAGTGGGTTTCTTGGCAATATTTTTTCAGCAATTGTTTCAGTGTCCCATTTATGCGTTTCCACTTCTCTTGAGCTTTGTGGCTGGCAAGCCAAGAAAGTTTTTATTTTATTTTTAACATCGGTGTAAGCTCCTGGACTATCTTGACTTTGGTCCATTATTTGACCCTAAGGTCAGGAGCAGTCCAAATCTGGAGGTGATACCTCCCAAAATAACCTTGGTCACTTCTTGTGCTTTTCTGTTTGGGTAGGGAAAGTTTCAACCCACCCTGAGATGGTGCAAACAAGCACTAACTTATATCAAGAACCCCCAGGTTGAAGCAATTTAATAAAACCTATTAGCAAGTTTTTACATGGGGCAACTCCTGTTTCCTGGATACCTGGGAGCCAGGTGAACCCTTGTCTTAGGCTGTTTTGTGTACAGGTCATTTTTTACAAACATTCTGCATGATTGTAGTGAGTCATGGCACATAGAAATGGCAGCCTAGTAATATTTCCAATCCTATATTTTGGGGGTTTTTTTGGGGGGGGCTTTTATTGTTTTAATCCTCTGGTGCCCCTGTAGTATATAATGGCCACTTTCCCTGGAGCCATACATCAATGGGCCCATACATCAATGTAAAATTTATTTTGTATTTTACCTCTTTTTCCCTAGCTGTCAGGAGTCCTTTTTTTATATTTAGAGTCAGTATAGATGTTAACATTTTTGTCCTTTGCCGGCAAAAGAGCCTTTGTCAAGGCTGTTAGTTTTGCCTACTAGGCTGAGGTTCCGATAGGTAGAAGCTTGGCTTTTACCACAGAATCTAGAGTTACCATTGCATATCCTGTTTGTTGGACCCTTTTTATTATAATCATACAGTCATGGGGGGTGCTCTTGGTTTGCCTAGGAGCAAGGCAGCTGAGTGAAGAGTATTTATTGTCTCTAAGAGTTATGCAGGGATTTTTACATAACAGCCTTGATACCAACCCATCCTCAGATTTGACAACCAATGATGTCCTCTCAGGTCCATTAGGTGCTGTCCCAAAGTCAACTTACTAACCTCCTATGTCAGCAAGGTGGTAGCAGCAAGTGTCCTAAGGCATGGAGGCCATACTAGGGCTATAGAGTCTGTTTTAACAAGTATGTCATCAGCAATGTCAGGATCTCCTAACCTGGATTAAGACTCCTATGGTAACTGTTTTTATGGACATATAGGAAAGAAAGCTTGATTATACCTGAGAGTCCTAAGCCTGGGGCTGAGTCAAGGCCTCTTTGATTTGTTTAAATGTTTTCTCCTGGTCAGCTTTTCAGAGGAGGAGTTTTTTTCTCCCCACTTTGGTGGTTTATCTAAATAGTCTACTTTTTGTTTTTGGCTTTCACCTGTATTAAGCTCCTCTGCTTGTAGCTGTAGCCTCAGTGTCTCATTGGCCTTTAGTTGTCAGTATTTTAGTCCCCATTTAGCTCTTCAATGAGCATATTTAGATTTGTCTGCTGTTGTGCCTGTCAAGTGGTTTTCTTCCAAAGCTGGGCTATTGTTACATGTTTTTCCTGTAAGGTACAATTTAGTTGTGTAGTTTTTTGCAAAGGAGGTGCACTTGCTTGTAGCTGTGCCTCTGTGTTACACTGTTTTTTCTAGAGTTATCTGTCCTTGATGTGTTTACACTGTGTCTGCCACAGTCACTTCTGTCTCCTTTACCTGCAGTTGTGGTTCCTCTAGGGACTGTAGAGCCCCCTGCCCCTTTTTAATTGCCTCAGCTTTACCTTTAATGCACAGGGCCAGTTTCACATTTGCTTGTTTGTCTCCACAAGTGATGCACCTCCTCTTATGCTTGTCATTTTTGGGTTTTGGTTTCCTCTGTCCATGCACATAGAGGTTCTAGTTCACCCTTAGTCCTACCACGCTGGCTGTCAGTTGACTCCAGCCATAGGCTACCACGTGAGTATCCTCTTTGGTGTGTAACCTACTGTGTTTGGCTGTCGCCACCTGTTGGATCTTTGCTGGGATCTTTGTCTCTGAACTCTCCTGTGAATGTTGTAGCTCTTCCTAGTTACTGTGTTTTTGCATGGCTACTGCTTTTTCTCCCCATTTTGCTATCTCCTCTCATATGTGCCATCGCAGTTTTTGTGGTTTTCGTTCTATTTGTACCTTGGTTTGACAATGTGCCTCTGCCAACTGTTTCAGTTGCTCTGGTTTGTTTTTTTTTTTTATCTGTCAGTGAGACTGTGTTGTCCTGGTTAGCATGTTTCTGAGCCTCCATGGGCTCTTTGGTTGCTCCCTGAGTTTGCTTTGTCCTGTGATACAGTCATTGTAGCATGTTCGTTGCCTTTTTTCCTTCTGTCTGTAGTCACTTCTGAGCAGCCTGTTGGGCCAGCCATAGCTGTTGAGCTGACTTTTGCTCTGTTCGCTCCTGCAGGCCTTGGGCCTCTTTTACCTTGGCCGGGAGTTATTTGACTCCCTTCAGTGCAGCCTTGCACTGCCTTGAGGCTTCTTCCTTAGTTGTCAGGCTCTTTTGCATGTATTCTTCAGCCTCATGGCAAGGTTGGGTTTTTTTCATTACCAGCTGTCGCTGCCAAGCACCCCCAGTTTTGTCTGTTTCTTGTTGTGCAACATGTCCCCAGCCTCTCTGCGGCTGTATCTGAGCTCCAGTTTCAGCTCTGTCTTGTCAGCAACAGCTTTCTCAAAGCTCGCCTTCAGCACAAGGATCTCTCTCTTTGGGTCACCAGCTTCAATGTGTGCTCTATTAGCCCCTTTTGTTCTTCAGGTCATTCTTTGATGTCTTGTGCAGCTGGGAGAGGTGCCCTTCCATGCTAGCTTTGTGCTGTATTGTCTTTCCTTTATCCCTGTGGCACAAAGTTAATTTGGGCCTGTAGTTTTGGGGTCAGTCCCTTTTCAACAGGGGAACCAGAGAGTTGGGGGATGCAGGAACTTATGTTGGGCCTTTTGTCCTCCTATGACACATCTTTTAGGCTGGAAAAATGGCCTCTTTTCTGGGACTCTGGTGACTCCCATAATAGTCACACTTTTTAGACAGTGGCCCAATGGGCTGTGTCATTACCAAATGTTCTTTTCTACCACCCACTGGAAAGTCCATAGGGCCCCCCGCTCTTCATTTTGACCATGGCTTCTCAGTGTCTAAGGGGACGGCCTAGTCTGGCCTAGTCCTTCAGGCTCTGTCAGTCCATCGAGGCCAGAATCTGGTTTTTTCTTGGGGGTAATAGCCTTTTTGCAGGCAGCCTCCTAGTTTGGGAATTTTTATCATGTCTGTTATCATTTGGGGGTGTTCATTTTTCCAGTGTCCATATTTTACATTGCATACTGTGATCCAATCTAGTTTTGGTCAACTGGTAGATTCTGGCTCATTTTGGACCGTGTCTTGTCAGTGTCCTTGTCTTTGCCCCTTAGTGATTTTTTTTCTGTGAGCAGTGCTGTCAACAGATCTGGATAATTTTTTTGCCTCCTACCAGCTTTTTGTTTGTCCTCCTGATCATGATGTACATACACTTTGCAAGACACCTCTGAATGATGGGTTGCATTCATGCCAGCAAAGCCCTCCAGTTTTTGTTAGTAAGCAGCTAGACAGGGCAGAAGCCATGAGCCTAATCTGAGCTATACTTAGCCCTGAATCAATGTAGGGAAACTGATCTTGATGTCCTGGTAATCCTCTGCTCCCGACCACCATCCTATATATACACCCAATTGTTTTTGTTGTCAATCATCTCCCCCACCCTGGCTGTTCATTTACCATCAAAGGAAGGCCAATCTATTTTATAGAGTTCTTAACCCCTGTTTGGGGAGTGGTCAGCTTTATTGTATAGTTTCTTCTACAGCCTCTTTTAAAGTTAGCCAACATATATTTTAATGGGGTGGGTTTTGACATTATTTCTCCTATATCTTCTCTGGTGTGATGCAAATCACTTTCTTAAGCATTTTTGTATTGTTTTGATCTGATCATTTCCCTCTTGGGAGTTTTTAGAAGGAGCAACCTGAGCTCTACCAAATTTAAAAGTAACCATATTTTTTAAATAAACTACTTTCACAAGCTTTGCTTGACATATACAAGCTTACTAGTTTTGTCACTATCTCTCTTTTTATCTCTTTATCAGAACAAAACTTTCATCATATAAAATCTTCTCATATCAAAAGTATATCTCATATTTATAGCCTTCTTAATGTTTTTCTCACTTACTATAAACTTTTTACAATAGCCTTGACTGCAGCCACTTGAATTTTCAAATATTCACTTTTTTCCCTCAGATAGTAAATTTGACAGACTGCAAACAGACCTCTGAGTAACCTTGAATCAGTGTTCTTATCTTAAACTAACAGAGCAAAGAGAAAGTTATGACTATAATTGTAATTTAAGAATTTGCAATGCACAGAAATGTTTTACATACATCAACTCAAACTGGAAATGAAAAGTATATTTACCAATTAGGTAAAACTTGTAATTTAATTTCTCCTGTAAAGCTTTCTTAGGTCTGACAGGACTTTGGACATTCAGCCCCAGGCTGGAGCTGTCTCAGTTTTCAGACACCTGGAAGTAGCACCAGGTTGGTAAAACTGAGCAAGACCTGGCCTTGGGGCTCCCAAAGCCCAGAGGAGACCCTAGACCCTGTCTTGCTTTGTCCTCACTTTGAAATAAAAAGGATGACCCCAGTTTCACTCCTCCGGTATTGGCAGGCAGAGCTGGGCTTAAGTCTCTTGGCCTGGTGCCTCAGTTTTAGCCTAGCCACCAGACCAGCTGGCTGCTCAGGTGCTATCTTTGTTGGCTGGTTTGTGTTTTTTAAATCAGCCTGTCTGTAGCACCCCACCTGCATATCCCAGCTCACTAAAGCCAAGCAGCTTTTTTAGGTCTTCATCCATTATGATGCTAGATCACTTTCCTCCCCAGTCTCCAGCTGAGCCCAGGTGACCCTTGGACTCATGCACTTAATTTTGCTCACACACACACTCGTACATCTCCCCTTTCCCAGTTGTTTTTATCCTGGCTACAGATTCTCTGGCCTCTCCTACTGGGGGCCACACCTGCAATTCTCACACTGTCTGTGAGGTTTTCTCAGTGCAGGCCATTCCTATGTTTCATTTGGCACTCTTGTTGTGTGTGGGCCTGTCCTAGGAGCTCTTTGAGAATCACCTGCTAGTTGTTATCAGTGCAAACCTACCTCACAAGTTGGTAGAGAGCAATTCTCACTGTGGGCCTCCCTCATATTCCATCTGAGTTGCAGGTTCCGTCTGACTTACTCCAGGTTGGGCAGAGCACAAGCCACTCTCATAGTGGGACACTTCCATATCCCAGGATCCAGAAGAGCTAATTCTCATCGCAGGCCACTCCTGATGCTGCAGTCTGATTTTAGTCTGGATCAGATTACTAGGTACTCCCTGGGAGGTGATCAGGCTCCCCTTCCTTCCTAATGGAATGGGTTTTCCCCCTTTGGTCCCCAAAACCTTACCACAGTCCTGTAGCATGTTGTTGTTTCAGAATCACCCTAAATCCCTCAGGTTCCATTTGCCTTGACAGGAGAAAGGTCTCCAGGCTGTGGGAGGGTTGGTATCCTTTCTAAGCAGAAGCTTCACCCAGTGGTACCACAGGTCTCAGGACTCCTGCAGCTTGGGCCCTCTTGGGCCTGCACACAAAAGAAACAGCAAATCTGTCACCTCACTTGTAAATTGCCTATGGGGAGTTGCTTTATTGCTAGTATTTAGAACCTGCCAGCCCACTCAGGGGGCCCTGGGGAGATTTTCATGGGTGAAGTCCCAAAGTTAAAGAATGTATGAGTGCAAGACATCAGCAACAGGCAGCATGGAGCAGAGAAGAGCAGAGCACAAGAGCCAGAGCAAGACAGCTGCCTGTGTCTTCATTGTATAATTCTTATACAGGTCGTTACCTCATGTTTACATTCTTACATAGTGCCTTAACCAGTGCATGTGAGTTTACCTGTGCTAAGTCATGACTACGTAACTGTATCCCAGTGTGTACCTGCACTAGACAAGTGGGGTCATGACCTCAGGTGTCCTTAGATGCCCTGAACTTTGAAGCAATCTGAGTGGTTCCCTACATTCCACTCCCTCAAAGGTCCAGCATATATAAATGTAACATTGTGTATGTAATTAGGCACAAGTATCTCCTTGCATTGTAGTTAACAAATCAAGAAAAATGTAATTTTTTAAAACCACCTTTTTCATTTGAACAGTTTCACCCATAGGAAACATCAAAGCCTAGCAGGTAACATTCAAGGCCTGGGCCATATGTTGAGCAAGGGCTTCAACCTATAGGGTTAAGTTTATGGTCCTTGCCCCTGGTCAGATGTTATTACTAATGGCATCCCATATGCAGTAGTCAATATTTTTGGTTAGACAATACTCCTAGCAGTCAACCATTTCAAGGCCTGATCAAGGCAGCTGCTAAGTCATTTCCCAGCAAGAGAAGAGGGGCTTATGTCCTGAACCATGATAACCTACATGGTCAGCTTTTTGGCCGCACTCTTATATGTCATGCCATAGCTCAGCACCTCACAAAGGACAGTGCCATGTCATTCCTGAGCTGCCCAAGCCAGCAGCCAGAGCATCAGCCCCCAAAAGATAGCACAACTCTCTGTGTACAGATGTACAGGGCCTTCTTCATGCATCACAAGGAATCACACCATCCAAAACTCTGACCAGTGGGTTGACCTGCCTGTTCTGGTTTCAAACCAGACAACTTCCATACTGGGCTGAACAGTGAGTGCTATCTATTGTAGGTTTGGGTCATGGCTAGACCCATCAGTATACTCAGCATCAGCCAGAGGTCCCTCTTTCCCTTTTGGGTAGGGACTAGAGGTCACGCACCACAGTCTGTCCAACCAAAGGGTTCCTGGGCCATGAACATCGCCAGTTCCGAAACTGTCTCCAGTTCGGCTGCCAACAGGCCAGCCAAGAAGGAGGCCATTGTTGAAGGTATGTCCCCCAGTGCATGAGAGTGGGGCCTGTGCCACGCCACTCCTGGGACAGGCTGTCTGCACCCATACCCAGCCCTCTGTCTGTCCTGCGATTCTTCATAGGTAAGCAGAGCAGTGTACAGCACTGCTGTCTCTCAGTCAGGGAGTGCCGGCTCTCAGCTCCCTTCCATAACTGTGACCAAAACCCAGCAGAGTTATTTTGCTTCCACTTCCCTGTTTTTGCCATAGGCTTCAGCCAAACCCATTATTATCCAAACTGATAGTTAGGATAAATGGCGCGTTAGGGTCACTGATTTGTGGGGCTTGCACCTGTGCAACAGCCCTCTTTGAGTCCTGAAAGGCAGCTTCTGCTCCATCTATCCAGCCCCATGTTATGCCCCTTTTGATCATCTGGTATAAAGAACATAGCAGGGTAGCGAGGTGTGGTGCATCTGCCAGAAAACTAGCAAGCCTACTACATCTGTAATTGGTGTGCTGTCCTGGGTCTGGTCTTACCTGAGCATATAACACCCAAGAATTTGACAGATAAGCCAGTTCCCTGGACCTTGCCTTTGTCCATGGTCCACCCCATGTCAGAAAAGCTTTCTTCAGACTGTGTGTGGTGGCTTTAAAATCTGCAAGGCAATCAGAAGCTAACAAAATATCATCAATACAAAGCAGTGACACAGAGTGTGGCTTGCCCCAGGTGGCCAGGTCCAGGGTCACCAGGCCATGACACAAAGTTGGACTATGCAAATAGCCTTGTGGCAACATCTGGAGGGTCCATTTCCTGCCCTCCCAGGTGAAGGCAAATTGGCCCTGACTGCCAGTGTCAGGGCTGAGACTTCACAGTCATTTGCCACGACCTGCTTGTCTTCTGCACGGGCCACACTGAAGGGCTCTGTGCAGGGAGCACCAGCCCTGCTTTTTCCAATTTCAACACAAGTCTGTCCCATCTTCTCATGGACTCCAGGTAGCCAGTACTGCTTCATGCACACAACCCACGTAGCCTGTGGGAGAGTCAGCAGTGTGTGGTGTGGATAGCCTCAGACTAGGGTTTTTACCATGTGAGTTCACAACTGGAATTCTCCCTGTGGTGCTGAGCTGAGCACCAGTCAGTATGTCCACCCCCAGTATGTATTCAGTAACCAGGAAAACGTAAACATCATATAGGCATTGCGGCAAGCGCCTGATACCCAAAGTCATCTGAGCCTTCTGGACCACATGTAGTGACCTCCATACCCTTCTATGAATGCTGTAGGTCCTGTAAAATGGTCTGGGTTGCCATATATTAGCATTGACTTGGCTCTAGTATGACCAGTGCTAGTATATGTTGCACATTTTTGGGGACCAGTAAATAGTCAATTCCACATGTGGCCTCCAATCTCCTGGGACCCCCAAGACCTGTGTACCTCAGCCTAACTCCTAACTAGGCAAGAGGACAGTGTCACTTCTTCCTGCTTCACTGGCATTGTTTTGGCCTTCTGGTCCTGGCCTATCAGCCAGTATTGCTCCCCAGGGCCCAACTGTCTCCACAGGGTCAGCTACACATCCAAAAGCTGCCAGTCTAACTTATTGGTGGCTAGGTTGGCAGCCAACATGTCTATCCAGATCTGGCACCCACCAACCTTCAGTGACCCCACAGCCTGTTCTTAGGGAGATGACCCTGCTTGCCTAGGGCACCCCTTCTTTTTTTCTTTGCCGGTACAGTTTTTACAGATGTCACCTTACCTTGATGCTCCACTTCCCTGTCTCCCAGCCTAGCCAACACATCCACAGCATCATGCACTAGGTGATCTGTAAAGGGAGCTAAAAGGGCTGCAACTGGCCCCAATGTGTTAGCTGGCCTGATCACCAGGACCATGTCCTTCATGTGTGCCATCAGCACTCCTCGTCTGGGCTATGGTACTGTAGTGCAAACATCATTTGCTGCAAGTCCACTTCTTGTAGCACAGTTATCAAGTCTATACAGGTTGTCCATTTAGTGACTTGCTCTGGTTGGTCAGCCGGATTTTCCCAGACCAGGCAAGCTCCTGCCATCAATCAATTTATCACAATCTCATTACCTGTTTCTGGGGCCATCCTCTGCACATCCTGCAGAACCCATCTCATAGAGGCGGTGCTGCTGATCCTCCTCCCTAGGTTAGGGGTTCCTCTACCTCTCCTTTTTGACAACTAGCCTGCCTAGTGTGGAAAACCAGGAGATTTTTCCTGGGAGTTTTCTCAGACAGGAGGACTTCTGCTTCCGGAGACATTTCTGAAGGAGGCAGTGTTTCCCATACCTTGCAAGAGGAGCCCTGCAGCAGCCAGCTGTTGCTCAAGGTTCTCCTCTCTCTGCTGCAACTGGTCTCTCTGCTGCAACTGGCTTTGCTCAACAAGGCCATCCATTTCTTGATGTACATGGCAGAAGAGTGTGAAGAACAGCCAAGCCACTCACACCAACGTTTCATGGTGAAGGGGAGAAATTTGCCTCTCTATTGCCTTCAAAGTTTACAAGATATCCTTGTTCTCCAGATGGACTGATTCCCATTCCTCTGGGGCCTTCCAAGCTGCCAAGAAAGTGGCTATAGTTAGCCATGGAGAGGTTGGGGGGTTCCTTATCAGCCATTCCCCAGGCCTCTCCCTTGCCTTTGGGTGCTGTTTCCCCAGCCCTCATGGGACCATTTGCCTCAACATACTACTACCTATGCCAGTTGTCAACTTGCTAGGGGTGGCACCAGGAGAGATTTTTGTGGATGAGGTCCCCAGGTTAAAGAACACATGTGTGCAAAATATTAGCAACAGTAGCAGGCAGCATGGAGCAGAGTGCAAGAGCACAAGGGTTGCCTGCATCTTTATTGTGTAATTCTTATACAGGTTGTTATGTCATATTTACATTCTTATATAGTGCTCTAACCTGCACATGTGAGCTAAATAATGGTTACATAACTGTGTCCCACTGTGTGCTTATGCTAGAAAGCAGGGTCACATTCTGAGGTGTCCTTAAATGCCCCAGAGCTTTGAGGTGCAAGTGGTTCCCCACAGATGTGCAGACATAGAAGTATATTCAATAGTCATGTGGAATAATGATTTTCTCTGCATAGCTCCTAACAGCATGAAATAAAAACAAACTTTATTAGCTGGGCCTGTTGCCAGAGGAGTGTAATCCTAGCACTTGGGAAGCTGATGCAGGGGCATGACTGCAAGTTTGAGGCCACCCTGGGTTATGGCTACCTAGTGAATTCAAGGCTGGCCCAAACTACATAGAGACCCCCATATTAAAAAAAAAAAGGCCAAAAACAAAACATACAAACCCACCACAGACTTTTTTGTTCATGTTAATTTTGGATGTTTTTATTCTTTCTAAATTATTTTTTAAATATATAAAACAGTGATGGTACACTCCTGTAATCTCAGCACTCTAGAAGGTGGAAGCAGGATTGTAAATTCAAGCCCAGCCTAAACAACTTAGGGAGATGACCCTATCTCAGAAACTAGAAAAATGGCTGGAGATTTAGTTCAGTACAAAGGCAATGAGTTCAACCCACAATAGAACAAACAATAAGAACAGCAACAACACTGACACCACATAAAAGAAAATCAAAATTGTATAAAAAATTATACTTAGAGAAATCCTGCTTCCAATCTTATTCCCTCCTCATGCTCTCTTTATTCCTTATAGTTAACTATTTCTTTAAGGAAAATACTTCATTACAGAAAAATGTTAGCTAATACATCTAGAAGAAAATGTTTAATTGGAAACCCTACAAATCTAAGTGAAATAACTCAGGCAAGGATAATACAACTTTAGGTAAAGGGTTGCTGGAGAAGAGGATATTGGCGCAGAACCAA
Organism: Chinchilla lanigera; assembly: GCF_000276665.1. NCBI lineage: Eukaryota > Metazoa > Chordata > Mammalia > Rodentia > Chinchillidae > Chinchilla > Chinchilla lanigera. Next base: position 9,101,171 of record NW_004955405.1, read on the forward strand.
AGGATCACCCTGTGGAGCACTTGCTTGTTGTGAAGGGAAAAACACAGCTACATTGGCAAGATCTGACTTAACCATCTCCACCAGGAAGTCAAGTTGGTCACCGTCCTCACTAATGAGACACTACCCCTCACACACCAGCCACAAAGCACTAAAAAGTTTAACACGATTCTAGCCAAGCCTTTAGGCTAAATTTCCAGTTTGTGACTACAAATTGGCTGAGAGAGAAGAACAAGTTAAACCCAGACTAATTCAGGATATGATCATCTTACAAGACAACTCAACTTTCTTTCATTCTGTCTGGCTTTCTTTTCTTTTCTTTGCCTTTTTGAGATAGAGTTTCACTATGCAGTTCAGAATATCCTGGAACTCATTTTGTAGTCCCAGGCTGGCTTTGAACTTGCAGAGATCTTCCTGCTTCAACCTCCTCAGTGCTGGGACTACAGGCATGCACCACCATGCCCAGCTCATTTGGTTTCTTTAAATAGGCAGTGTCAAGAAGGAAAAGCAGCCATCCCATTCGAGGTTAAAAGGATTAAATAGGATTAGATTTTTAAAAGACATATAGTAATGTAGCCAAAAATGCCCCGTCAGTCAGTATACTTCAGTTTATACTTCCTGCTACAGTTTCTATTACTTCTATTTCTTAGAAATGGCTGGTCACTATGATGCATATTGTAAGAACCAATGAAAACTATGATGCATATTGTAAGAATCAATGGAAGACAGCTAAGTATTCTGCTTTTGTACTTCCTGCTTGCTTATCCCATATAAGCCCCAAATTACCAAGGATCAGGGCGTTATATTTTGGGAACAATCCTGGTTGGTGCCCATCAACATAAAATAAATCTGCCTCCAAATCCTGGGTTTGTGTTGGTGTTGCTGTTTGCCATTGCTTCTGGTGTGCTGGCTGAGAAGACCGACCATGCTGAACTCCTTGGTCACTGGTCACAGCCCTGTGGATGAAGCAAGGACTTCTCCAGGTCCCAACAGGAAGGCATGCCCTTGAGATTTCTCAAGTCCTCCTGGAGGTCTGGAAGATTCCTGACTCCCCACTGAGCAGCATACAACAGACCCAAAAGGGAGGAGGATGCAGTCTGGTCTGGTCATCAGATAAGGTAAGAACCCCATGGATGCACCAGTTAGTCTGTCAGTCCTGTTAAGCTTGAGCAGAAGGAAAGCTTGATCAACTCTCCAATGAAAGGGGCTGGATTTTTAGTCTCTGAGTGCCTGCTGTATGAATGCATGAGTGACTGGAATGGACAGCATAAGCAATAGGCTGCTCTGTCTGTGCACCAAGACTGGGAAGCACTGGTCACTGTGGCTGATTGGGCCCACACCTGTGGTTTCGTGGAGATTGACATATGGCATAATGGAGGCCTCACATCTTCCTTAGCTAAGTCATGCCTAAGTCTCTGTGAGGGGCACAGCCTGGTAGGCATCTGAATCATCTCTCACTGAGGGGAACTTATCCTTTATCTGTTGCACCATCATTCAAGGGATGCAAAATGCATGTAGGGAGCCAGAAATGGGAACTAATTAGTCAAAACCCAGAGTCTCTGACTGCAGGAAAAGGGTTTATCTAAGATTACAGAGTTAAAATTGAAAGCAAACTGCTCAAAGAAAAAAAAGGAAAAAAGAGGCCCATTCTTCCTGAGAGTTCTGCCTTGGTGCCCTCATTGGCCACTGCAGTTGCTGCCAACAACCTATAGCTTCACTCCCCATTCCCAACTCATCTACTTCCAGCCAACTGAACTGGTTCCAGCTGATCACTGCCTGCATTTGGCCACAGGGACCCTCCCTCCAGAGCCTTCTGCTTCCTAACCTGGTCAGATGGTGTCATCTAATGCCCACCCAAGGACTGTCAACAATTCCTTCTGAGTTCCACATTTTGAGGAAAAACTGGATGGTCAGTCCTGATGAATGGGTTGCCATGGGCTTTCCCAAAGGTTGCCCCACCTAGAAGCATAAAATCAGTTGGGTGCTTCTCAAAGACATCAAAGAGGGAAGACGAAAAGCAAAAATCCCCTATGTCAGAAAAAGTTTGCCATCACTGGGGCAAGTGGGACTCTTGCCTCTCACCCCTTCTGCCAGGCACATACTTGCAGCCTGTGAGGATATCTTACCAAGCATGAATTCCTGTCACCAAGCCAGTCAGTTTTCTTCTCATTTAACCCTGCACTTTCTCTGAGAAGATCACACCTGTATCAGCCTGAGACTGATAACCACAATCCGGAAATTCTGAAAACTCTCCTCCCAGAGGTATGGGCTTGTGGTGGACTGACAACTGTTGGTCAACTTATAACACCCAGCTATGGTGTTGGGTAGGGGAGACCCACCTTAGGATTGTTACCAGCAGCATAAGAGGCAGCACTGGAGAAGAGGATGTTGGGAGATGCTGGAAGCTATAAGGAGCTGTTGGTTTTCCTGGAGGAGCTTGTCATGCTGGCTTTCCTGATGAACTCCACTGTTCTCACTGTCCAAGGAGCTCAGGACATTGTTGTCATGGAGAATGCCTTTGGTTCACTTTGGGAGAGCTCTGGTCCTCACTTTGAGCATTGTTTCGTGGCTCCAGAGAAGTTGGTGCACTACTCAGTCTCCTGAAAAAGCTTGTCACATTGGCTTTCTTGATAGGAACTCAGATTTCCTTATCATTAGATGAGCTTGGCATATCACTGTTGCTAAAGATGGCTGTGGTACCTTTAAGGGGAGCTCCGGTCCTTAATTTGAACATTGCTTCCTCGCTCCAGTTCAGATCCCTCAGCCTGCTAGCGCATATCTTTCTTCCTGTTGGCACAAACTTTCTGGCCTACCCAGGGCAGATCTGTGAAACAGGCCTGCACGAGACATTGTCATGGGCTCCAGGCCTATAGCTGGACCCATAGGAGGCATTGTTATGGGCTCTAGGTCTTCAGCTGAACTCATACAGGACATTGTCACAGGATCCAGGCCCTCAGCTGGATTCTTTGGTCTTTAAGTGTGTGGACAGATTTCCTGCACTCTCTTTGTATATGATTTGTTGGGTGACCATTATAAAATAACCTTATAAAATATGTGTCCTATATTATATTATTGCCCTTGCAAAAACTCCAAACCACAATAGGGCCAAAGATTCACCTCTGGCCCTGGCCATCAACCATACTATCTCACCATGACCCTCATTGCTATCAGACAGTATCTTATGTCACAGAAGCACGTAGGCATCCAGCCACATCTTTGCCAACTAATGCAGTTTGAGATCCTATGGACTGTCAGTCACCTTGGAACACTCCTCTCTCCTGGTAAAAGTGCCCAATGGAAATTACCAGCCAGTGCAAGATCTCTGTGCCATCAACAAAGCAGCCATCACCTTGAACTCCGCAGTTCCAGACACATCCACACTTTTTGGACTGTCCCCTCCAGATGCCACCTGGCTTACATGTCTAGATTTAAAAGGTGCCTTCCTCTGCTTTTGAGTTGCTCCCATAAGCCCCTTCAACTTGGAAGATCCTGAGACAAGATGCAATTCACATGGACTCAATTCCCACAAGAGGTTATGATTCTCCCATTAGTTTTAAGGAAGCCCTAGCAATAGATTTGGCCAAATTCCCTTAACTGTCTCTCCAGGACAACCTGTTTCTCTGTCCCTTCCAGCTCCATCATGGTCCCCCAAGAAAAGAGTACCCTGTGCCATGAGACACTCTGCTAGAAATTAAAATACAACTATCCTGCCTATAAAGCCTGTTCAAGATCTCCAACCTGCCAATGCTACCATGATTGCCCCCTACATACATTGCCTCAGTGTTCTGCCATCCACAGCCTGCTAGTATACCTGTCTGGACCTAAAAAATGCCTTCTTCTATCTTTGATTGGCTCCTGTCAGCCAGCCCCTCTTTGCAAATGCTGCAGTTCTGGACTCAAAAGTCAACTAACCTGAACTCAACTTCCCAGAGGTTTAAAAACTTGTTTACCCTTTTTAGAGAAGCCCTCACGGCTGACCTTGCTAGTTTTCCAGCAAAAACTAGCACTGCATTTCTGATTAATGACACCCAAGCTGCCTGCTGGAAAGACACAAAAGCTCTATTACAATATCTGGCAGAAACTGGCTACAAGATGCCTTGGGAAAAGGACAAAAATTAAAAGGCCCCCAGTTTGGAAATTCCAAACATAAATGGAATTCAGTTTGTTTGCCAAAGATTCTTACTCAGACTGTTAGCCCCTGGGAGTGCCCAGTGGTCTATCTGTGCAAACACTTGGATCCAGTTGCTAAGGGCTACCTCCCCGCTTCACCTCAATGCTGTAACAACTACACTGTCTTCTGATCAAGAAATCTGACAAGCTCACCCTAGGCCAAGACCTGTCTGCATGCCACATGCTGTAGTGGATCTACTCTTATGCAAAAATCCTCACCTGAGTCTTCTGGCAATAAACCATTCAATCCTGCTTCATACCTGCCCACCAAGCTAGGCCTACCAGACCATGACTACCTGTCATTAACTGATAAACTGTTCTTAAGCTGACCTGACTTAAAAATGAATCCCCTGACAGATGCCAAGTACACCCTGTTTACAGATGGAAATGGCTCTGTTAGGAATGGAGTCCAACAGGCTAGATAAGCTGTGGTCACCTTGGACAAAGCCATTTTGGCAAAAGCTCTTCTGCAGGCATGGTCCCACCAAAACCTGCCACAATGACGCCAAACCTGCACTCAGAATAACCCAGTCCAGAGGCCTAAGCACCCTCCAGGGATGCAATTGACTAAAACATCAACCCTAGCCAAAATAATTTTTAATCAAAGCCAGACGTGTCCCCACCATATGTTCTGAAAGCTCAAGTCACAGCACTGGCACCCATACGCCTGCAGCCAGCTCAGGCTTCAGTATCTGTATCACTGGTCATTACTTCCCCCATTTAAAGATATACTAAGACAGACTAAGTGCTCATCTACACCCACTCAGGCTACCTCAGGTCATTCCCTACCCACTGAGAAGACAATAAAAGTTTGTAGGGTCCTCCTGGGAAAAATCATCCCTAAATGTTGCCTATCCTTGACCACTGGCAGTGACAATGGGCTTGCATTTCAAAAATGAGATTAAAACAATATACAATAAATAGGCCACAAAGCTCTAAAATAGTTAAAAGATATAAACATAATCATACAGAAACAGCATATAACTAGCTAAAAGACCAGCTGTACCTGTAGACACTCACACACACACATATGACCCAGGTACATATTAACTACCTCTACAGCTCTTAAAGTTTCAGAAATCTAGCCTTAGCAGGAGAGCTTACTTGGACCAGACAGCTCCTGCAAAGCTCACTCTGAAGAGACGCACACCCAAAACCCTGCTTTTGTCTTGCTGTATGCTTCAGTCCATGCATGGCTGAAGTCTAAGGACACCATTCACAGGAGTGCTCCGCACCTATTTCCCTTGACTTGTGTGGTTTTTCAGGCTGCTTCCCCAAGTCCTTGCTTCCTTACTGTTCCCCCCACTAGCTGTGATTTTTGCCTTAACTCTATGGATGGTTGCCCCAAGAAAACAGAACACTTAACCAAGATTTGATGAGCACTCAAGGTACATTGGACACTCCTAGATCTGATTATCTCCCTCACGCCCTTGCCAGAGTAAACAGTAAATCATGGCCACTAAAGGGAAATATGTCTTTTCCTAAAAGTTAGGGAGAGATCCTATAATAAGGGAAATAAACCACAAACTCCTGGTGGGAAAGCTTTCCAATCTTGGGACCTTGGCTAAGGCCCAGCCTAGACCTACTGATAACCCTAATGTTACTGTTTCTAGTTGGGCCTTGTCTCAAAAGATCACCTATAACATGCACAACAAAGATTTGCTGGGGAAACTAAAAGAGGAGGAAAAATGGAACAGAAAATGCCCCCCAGCCAGTATACTTCAGTTTGTTAGTTGCCTCTGTACTTCCCCTTTGTAATCTCATAAAAACCTTCCCCCCTGAGCCTTTGTGGCCTGATATTTTGAGGGACAGCTGATTCCCTGTCAGTGCCTATCTGACATTAAATAAATCTGCCTCCAAATCCTAGGTGTCGCTTTGGTGTTTCTGTTTGCTGTTGCAGTAAACTATTTGGCATCAGGTACTCAAATATCAACAATCTGCAATATTCATTCATTATTATTCTTAAATTTGTTTACAGCAGCCTGGCATGTGGTATATGCCTGTAATCCCATCATTTGGGAGGCTTAAGCAGGAGTAATGCTGCAAGTTCAAGGCCACGTTGGGCTACATAGTGAGATTAAGGCCAGCCTGAACTACACAGCCAAGACACTGTCTTAAAAAACAAGTAAATAAAAATCTGTATATAGTTATAGAAGTAACACATGAAGTGTGATGCTGATTCTTTACATTAGTAATAAGATAAATTTTGACCATTAGAAATGCATAGTTTTATTTATATAAACCATTTAATAATTTCATTTAATAAACTTTGAAGTTTTTTCAAAAATTAAAGTTATCTTCTCTAAAATTGACAGTATTTATACTTATATTTATTTTTTATTCTAACAAATAATTTTAAATATTTTAAGACAGCTTTTAAAAACATGGAAATAATTTTAATAACATACTTTTGATAAAATGTATTAAATATAAACATATTTTATATTCTATATTACTGCCAATAAAAAACAAATTATGAGAAAATTCCTTTAGAAAGAAATTCATAATTTTACTAGAATGAAGGTAACACAAACTTGAGAAAGTTCCTTCAGGATAAATATCTGAAAAGACAAGAAAGGATATAAACAATGGAATAGCTAAATATATAAGGAATAGATCAAACTAAGTAGGATTCCTGAGAGAACTGAGCAAAAGAAAAAGCAACATTAATTAAAGATATATATCTTTATCACTCACCTGAACATTGCTATTGAATGCTTAGATATGAACAATAATTAAATTCAGTCATCTGCTATTTTTGCACTTTGACACATTAAAAACCACAGTATTATACATCTCTTTCAATATTGTAATAAAAATTCATTTACCAAGATAGGAAAATGGAAATACAGTATTCAAAATTTACAAGCCTGATTAAACTATTTTAGATAGCACCTAGATCTTCTTTTAAATTCTTGTCTTAGGATTAAGGTTGGACCTGACTGCAATTTTAAATGCCAAAAATAACTAAGCAATATTCATAAAGTTTTAAAAACAAAACATTGCAATTTAAGAATGTTAAGCCGTTTACCCCTATCCTTTTACATGTAAGAAAAAGATCATTTCAGACATTCAAAGGCTGAAAAAATATATAATCTATATATTTCTTGAAAAAGTCATATAAAGACATCTACCAAACAATTCAAAATGAAGAGCTCAAGATTAGATTTCTGAGAAAATGGCAGTGTGTGTTCTTGCTATTCAACTGTCTCAACTCCCACCCGAGTTAAAACCACTCCTCTCTCTCAGGAGTGGAGCATCTGAGCTAAAGCTCAGGTCTGTTTAGCTCTCTTTGGATACAAGGAACCTAGGACTTTCCTTTCCAGGCCAAATGAAGACTTGGGAACCTGTAAAAGAGCAAGAGCCTGAGGGTAAGGAAAGAAGTCACAGATGTAACATCATTCTGGACCTCAAGAACAGTCCTTTTTACATCTCTGGCTCTTGTGGGTCAGTGGAGAATTGACAGATTGACGAAATCCTTCCCCCAGATCTGAGGGGTCAAGGGAACCAACGGATCATTCTCTATAGTGGATAAACCACTTTCTGCTAGGGCAGCACTGGATCAGGAGACAGAATACAGCACACCTCTAGCAAGAGTGGGCCTCAGCAAGAGTGGAGCGGGAGGCAAAGGAGGACATGATCCCCAAGCCAGCAGCCAGAGTGAGGAGAAACACACAGAACATGGAGAACCACTGTCACCTCCTGAAAGAAAACCACAGGACACAGAAGCCACCTTAAACAAACAAGAATGTGCTTAAAGAAACTTGATTACAAATCACAAGCCATGGGTTTTAAATTTAAAAGGTTAACAGATAAATCAAAGCAGAGAAAGGTCACTATTTAGATTTCAGTTCATTGAAGATCAAGTTAAAGCCTATCTCAAAACATTCAGGAAACATGCAAAAGAATGGTTCTCATGAAAGAAAAAATGAACATTGCTCAGGACAGGTCCAAGGATATTTCCCATTTAAAAAAACTACAAGAGTGCCAGGAGAAGTTAAAGGAAAAGGAAATGTATATCTTGAAGGGGTCCACTGAGTCCCAGTTAGAATTAGGTAAAAGATACACACTTAGCTTCATAAAACTATATTCCAAAGATAAAAACCAGAAAAGCTTCCAGAGTGAAAGAAAAAAAGTTTGAAAGAAAAAGAATTATCACTTTCCCACCCCTCCAGAAAGAAAAAAAAAAAAAAAAAACTCTCCAACACTACAAAGCAAAATCAGTTTAGTTTCTTTCTTATTCAAGCTTGAGTCCTTTTTTGAGCAATACATTTTGCTAAGATGGTACAGGTGGCTTATTTATTTTGGAATATTCCCCTATCTGAATTTTTTTTCACTCAACAAGTAAAGGATATTTTGACTAGGTAACAGACACTTGTATAATACAATGTGCCAGGCACTATTCTAAGCATTTTAGAAATAACTTAATCCTTGTAACAATCAAACGAGGTAAGTACTATTATAATCCAAATTTTACAGATGAGGAATGGAATTACAGAGGTTAAGAAATTTGCCCAAAGTCACACTGCTAAATGGCATAACTTTTTCTCTTTGCTACTCTCAGCCAATGTGCATATAACATTATAAAGCCCTTAACAGAACAGAGACATCATGTAAAGAAAAAGTATAATTCATACAGATAAAATGCACATAAACCTCTATGAACTAACAGCGTACATATATTGGAGTTCAAAAACATTTATGGATAAAAAAATAAAACTTATAAAACAATAGTCAAAGGTCAATCTGAGCTTGGCGTGGTGGCACACACCTATAATCCCAGTCCTTGGGAGGCTGAGGCAGGAGGATCACCACAAGTTCGAGGCCAGCCTGGGCTACAAAGTGAGTTCAAGGTCAGCCTGAACTGCATAACAAAACCCTGTCTCAAAAAAAGACCAAAAAATGTCAACCTGACAGAAAAATGGGCTCAGGATATAAATATGCAGAAGAATAAATATGAATACTAAATAATAAATAGTAAATACATACAATGAAAAGATGCTTAAAATACTAGTATAGAGGATATAAAATTAATATTTACATTAATATCACCTTACATACATTATAGTTTCAAGAATTGAGTATTTATTAACACCTTTGTTTTCCATTACACTACCTGTTATTTTTATAATACTGTTTACATGTTTGTTATAACAGGCACTGAAAAGTATAAATTATTACTGTATTTATACAGTAATTTGTATAATTGTTTGTTTTTGAGACAAGGTCTTTATATATCATTTAGACTGGCCTTGAACTCACTTATGTAGACCAGGCTGGCCACAAACTCATGGTGATCCTCCTGCCTCAGCATGCCAAGTGCTGGGATTATAGGTGTATACTACCACACCTGGAAATTTGCACAATTTCTTTATTTGTTACCTCCAGTAAACTCCAAACTCCGTGAGATGCAGGACTCACTCTACTACCATGTGCCAGACAAATGGCAAATACTTGTTACTAAATGAACAAACATGAGTGAACACCTATCGCTAGTAAGATACTAATAAAATGGAACTCATCTATACTTGTGAGATGTGTGGATTTATAGTAGTATTTGTGAATTTGTAGAAAATTATACACATGTACGACAATATTCCCTTTAACCTAGTATGGGTCACCATATCTGTAATCTAAATAAATCTTCAAAATATAGGGAGTTATGTAAAAGAAGAATGTTTATAACTGCACCAGTTATAATGGAAAAACACTAGAATCAAGGAATATTCATAAATAAGAATATGGTTGAGGGCTAGGCGTCGTGATGCATGCCTACAATCCCAGCACTCAGGTGGATCCCTCAAATTCAAGGCCAGCTTGAGCTACAGTGAGTTCAAGACCACCGTGAACTATATGACAAGACCCTGTTTCAAAAACAAAAAAAAAACAAATATACGATTGAGTAAAATGCGGCACATACACACCACAGATTATACAGGCTTTCAAGAGCTGAAAGTGGGCCCTTGCCTGTGGCTTTAGCAGGACTTGTATTATTTTAAGCAAGAAAATCAAGAGTCAAGTATATATGGGTAATGTAAGCCCATTCAATAAAACAGCAACTAAACTTCCACTCTACACAATCATGTGCATCAGCCTAGTGAAAGTGAGAGCAGTTATTAATAAGAGGGTTTAGATATGATAAGCAAATAAGGAATTTTCTTTTTAAAACTGACCACACCAAAATTAGCGGAAATGATATTGGTTCAATGATGTACAATGTGTGACAGATACTGTGGATTATCCATCAGAAAAGCATTGCCCATTGTATTAGTTATTCTCTCAGTAACTAAGAGACCATACCGGACACCCACAGCTTAAGGAAGGAGAGGTTTACTTTGGCTCACAGTTTGTATAGGTTCAGTCCATAGCTGGCTGGCTCCCAGGCAGGGTGGAATGGCAGAGGGAAAACAGCTCACGGCATGGCAGCAGAAGCAGAGTGGTCGAGGAGGAGGGGAGTACACCAACAGTGCCTAGCCACGCCTTCAGTGAGCTACTTCCTCCAACCAGGCTTCACCTCCCATTGTCACATTTAGCTATAAACTCAACAGTGAAATATTCCATTGATAGCCAGGTGTGGTGCTATGTGCCTGTAATTCCAGCACTCAAGAGGCTGAGGTAGGAGGATCACTGCAAGTTCTAGGCCAGTCTGGGCTACACAGTGAATTCAAGACAAGCCTGCATTACAAAGCTAGACCTTGTCTCAAAAAAAAAAAAAAACCCTAAACCAAAATAAAACAAAAAGATCCACTGAGTATCATACACCCAAGATCCAGTCACCTCCCAAAGTCCATACCTATAACCACACGAAGATTTATACATCTAGAAATAAACTATAACACCCACCATTCTCCAATACTTAGTCTAGCTCTCAATATAGGAGTGCCAGAAGCACTTCATCCTAGCCTCCCTTGCAGTTGAGCCATGACTGTGGAACCTGACCAACAGGAAAGTAAAAATCTGATAGGGGCGGTTAGAAAATTTGTTTTCTCTCCGGAATGAAAGAAGCAACAGCAAATTTCCTTCCTGCTTTAAAGACAGGTATCTGAGGAAGTCATGACTTTAGCTTTGAGAGTCATCTTTTAGCAATAAGAAGCCAAGAAAATGAAGAGAAGCTGATCCAAAGCCTAACTTTGCTAAATTGCTGTACACCCTACAGCTGTTACTTCCAGCCTTCCTATTGTACCCTGGATACATTTAATAAGTTTCTATCATTGACATTACTTTTAGTCGAGTACTGGGGTCAACTGCAAGCAAATATCCTAAGCAGCCCTTGTTTATGTGGGTTTTATGAATACATGGGCATTTTTACTACCAAAACATTACTTATTGTGGGTTAGGGAAGTAAAAGATTCCAGATAGTTTTTATTTAATCTTCATAATCTTTATACTTTTATAAAGTATTTGCATATTTAATGGGCAAACATTTATGTAATCCAATAAAAATAAAGGTATTTACTTATTTATTTATTTCTCTTTTTGAGACAGGGTCTCACTATGCAGTTGAGCTGGTGTTAAGCTCACTTTGTAGCCCAGGCTGGTCTCAAACTCACAACGACCCTCCTGCCTCAGCCTCCCAAGTGCTGGAATTACAGGCTGGCACCACCATGCCTGACAATACAGCTATTTTAAAAACTATAGCGGGAGATACAGCACAACAGCACAGTGCCTGCCTGGCAAGCATGAGGTCGTGAGTTTGATTCCTGGTCCTTCCTGCTTTAAAGACGGGTATCTGAGGAAGTCACGACTGGAGCTCTGAGAGTCATCTTTTAGTAATAAGAAGCCAAGAAAATGAGGAGAAGCTGATCCAAAGCTTAACTTTGCTAAGTTGCTGTATGCCCTACAGCTGTTATTTCCAGCCTTCCTATTGTACCCTGGATACATTTAGTAAGTTTCTATCACTGACATTACTTTTAGTTGAGTATTTGGGTCAACTGCAGCCAAATATCTTAAACAACCCTCAAAAAATAATGAGTAAATAAATAAATAAATAAAAATTATGACATCAGAGTCAGGCAGCAAATAAGACAAAACAGAGATAAATTTAAATGTAAATGTGATTATAAAACATGGGACATATTATCATAAGTTACTAGCTAATAAAAAAAGTACTAAAATGATTTGGAATTTTTAACAGACAGAGCAGTGTAAAACTTGAAGCCTTAAGAGAGGCTAAAATATAAGTTAGCACTGATAGCACAGGTTAAAGAATTCTTTGGAAGAATTAAAAATATCTACTATAAAAATGAAAGCTACAACATAAAGACATGATCTTGAAAAGGGTTAAAAATAACCAAAGTCTCATTCCCATTAAAAATAGTAGACTAATGTAAATTTATCTTCCTTCCTTTATAAAATCAATGGTATAAAGATGGAACAGAATAAGGACTTCGACATGAAAGAGCTACGCAATCAGCCTCTTTCCCTTCTCCTTCTGGCACTGGATAAACCAAAAATATTGTGAAGGATTTAACCCTATTACCTTTCTCAATGAAACACAGGCAAAGTGTAAACCAAACCCCAAAACATAAGTAAATACAGATGCTCTCTAGTTTATGATGGAATTGTCCCAAAAAACCTGTCAAGAACTGAAATATCCAAAGCCAAAAATGCATTTAGCCAACACAGCAGTGCATGCCTGTAGTTCCAGCATTCAGGAGGCTGAGGAGAGGTGGGAGGATCACTTGAGATCAAGTGTTCAAGATCTGTCTGCACAACATAGAGACCCATCTCAAAAAACAAAACAACAAAAAAAATACATCACTTAGCCTCACCTACCTTAATTGAGGTCACACAAAATACTTTTAACTTAAAGCCTATTTTATAAAGAGTTGAATATCCCATATACAAAGAGATGTTTTCTAAATATAATTCAAAAACACAGTATCAAAAACAGCTGTAAATTATCAGTTTTTGACCCTCATGATTGTATGGCTGAATGGAACTGTGGCTCACTGTCCCTGCCCCAGTATCACAAGAGTACTTCACTGCCTTACCACTAGACTAGGAGAAGTTCAAAATTCAAAATACAGTTCCTATACATATCACTTCTGCACCATGAAGGGTCAAAAATTCTAAGTTGAAAACACTGTAGGCTGGGCACTATCTGCACTGCCAAAAGCACCTGAGATTGGCAGAAAGAATGAAGGGAGATAGGTCAGAGGTGGCAAATCTCATAGAACAACAGAAATATGCTTGCACCTTCAAACGCACGTGCACGAACAAAGGGGAGCCAGATTGACATAGTACAAAACAGATAGTATCAAGAAGATACAGCAACCAAAAAAGAAAGAATATTTGGTGAAGAACACTTAAACTGCATTTCAACAAATATTTTTTTTTTAAATGGACATATCACAGATACGCTCACAGGCTGGAATGTACGAGGTCCTGGGTTCAATTACCAGTACTGCAGAAGGGGAAAAAAAAAAGATAAAAAGATAGCAGAAATAAAAAGAAAAAGCAAATTTAGCAACGGACGGAGAATATTCTGTCAAAGAACATGAAAAATTAATAATAAAAACAAAATGATTATTTTCATGACAATTGTTAGCAATGGAAATCTAAAGCAAGAACAAAAATAAGCTCAAGAGGGGAGAAACTTTAAAATATATTCTCCTCAAAGTAGAACATTAAAACAATATGCTCATACCTTTTCTCACTCTCCTTTGGCAAAGACTGAAATACTGCCAACAGACCGTGGGAGAAGCTGAGGGGAACAGGCACTCCTGTACTGCGGGTGTATCTTTGTGCAAAGCTTAAAGCACTAACTACACACCCTACATTCACGTTCCTACTGGCTTATGCCGAAGATACCTGAAAATACATCTGCACAAGATCATACATTATATTCCTTGCATGGAACTGATAGATGTACGCCACACACCTCAATCCTCCTTTTCATTTCCCTTTCCTCCCGCTTTCTCCATCTCCTTCCCTTTCGAGAAAAACCTGTCTCCCTACTTCCTTTTATTTTGTTATTTATACTCCAAGTTTCTCATGTAAGAAAAATCATGTAATATTCAAGTTCGTGTGCCTTATTTCATCCAACGTTATGGTCTCAAGGTGCATCCATTTCCCTAACATAATCGATTCTCCACCTTTTGGCTAAGATCAAGTGTAGCATTTCCCTAACGTGATGTGCTGCAAACATCTACCAAACAAAAACAAAAAAAGCAAAGGGATCAAGAGATGGGTGCAGGGGGAACGAAGGGAAAGAGGATGAAAAAAGATGTATTGTGTACATGTACCAACTTCCCACGAGGAATGGAAACATTATGTACCACAAATATGTAATAATTAAGGAAAGATTATGCATTGTGGTGCTGTTCAGCTGCAGGTATTGGAATGTATATGCTCATACACAGGAGAGTGGTTGAATAAATTACAGGTAGACAATGCAATCTAATCTTTTCGATAAACAAGAAACACACGACAACTGCGTGTAATTATGAGTACAAGTGAAAAGCGCAACAGTATTCATAGTACCTTACTCTTTGTGTAAGGAATGAGTATTTGTATACCTACTCCTTCGTGCAAAAAGAAATCAAGAGAATACAGAAAGTAATCAGTTTGGTTTCATACAGGTGGCAGGTTGAAACGTGATAGAAAGGAAATTTAGAGGGGGAGGGAGAATGTCATTTTTCTAAGTATTTTATAACATTGTAGCTTTTCTATGTTAAGACATTATACATGCAAAGAAGGAATGAAGAGAGAAACAGAAAAGGAAAATGAAATGGAAAAGAGAAAAGGCATAAGTGGAAAGAGAACAGAAAGCAAGCAAAAGAGAAAAAGGGAGCGATAAGGGGTGGAGGTGGGGGTTCTTACAAGAAATGATACAGGCCCTAAGGAGGAACACAGATAGAAACACATGGATCAAACAGTATTCCAAATAACATAACCATACTAAAAGCATGGGTAGGACTCAAGTTTTGAACACAGTATTTGAACTAGGTTCCCTAAATCAGAAGACTGTGAGCTCTAATTACACAGTTTGAATTTTATTCACCTCTGTTTAGCAAAGGTGAACACTTCTTACACTACTTTGTATTATGATTGAACAAATATATTAATTATGCTGGAGTTGCTGCTATCCCATATCTCATGGTATGCAGAATGAAATATGTATGAAAAGAGAGAACAGCAAGACCCCTGTGATGCTGTACCAGAGTGCATGGGTTTAAAACATGAGGCTTATAGAAATAGATATGTAAGCATACATAAGTATTTATACTTTCTAGCTGTCTGCTGTGAGACCTTAACAGCAAAAACACTGGTAACCTAAGTGTATCAACCGTCCAGATTCTGGTTACTAAATTCCAATTCTCCATTAAAAAACCGGCAATATATGTAAGAATTGTTGATTTCAAGGATGAAGAAAAAGTACAAGCCAAAATAAACATGGGAAAACCGTATGGACCAGAAGTAATTTCTGCTCAAAAGTGAGGCTGAATATATCAAAAAGACAAAGAGCCAACTCCACAGGGATCACACCGGTAAAGTCAAAGGCAATCTGAAAGCCAACATGACAGAATTAACAACTAAGTAAAACTGAAACCATGAGACTGCCCTACAGTTTGTACTATGTCAATACTGTCATGAGTTTTGACACTGTATTATAATTACATAGGAAATGTCCTCAATATGGGGGCACATCAGTAATCTCAGCACTCAAAGAGGCTGAGGCAGGATGATCACAAGTTTGAGCCCCACCTGTGCAACTTAGCAAGACCCTGTCTCAAAAACAAAAATGGCTGGGGATGTAGCTCAGTGGTACACCACTGCTAAATTCAATCCCACAGTACTCAAAAAATAAAAAAATCTTTGCTTACAGGAAATATACATTTAAGATTTTAGGTAAAACACTGAAATACTTAGGGCTAAAGAAGCCTATCAATACAATCTCAAAGATTTATTTTAAAAAATTAGAAAAAGTACTGTAAATGATAAAATGCTAACACGATCTAAATGAATATACATGGAGATTCTTTGTATTCATATTCACTTTCTGTAACTGAAATTGTCAAAATGAAAAGCTAATATATCTAGATTTCATAGAGAATCCTATTGGTCTGAAGTAGAACCTACCCATTTAAGACTGTCATCTACACTGAAGTCCTATGGACTTTAAGGGGTGAGGGAGAAGCAATAGTCCCTACAGGAGAGTTCAGGGAAGATACTACTAACAGTATCTACTGCAATGGAGAAACTTAGACACTTCCAATGCATAAAATAATTAACAATAAAAATTATCTTTCAGCACCCAATAACTTTACATTGAATTTTATAAGGCAAAAACTCTTAGACAGGAGAAACAAGTGTATCTACAAACCTATTAGAACAAAACCTTCATTAAATTTTGTTTTACTAGTGTTAATCAGTACTGAAGAGTGCCTGGGCTGTGTGTGTGGTAGCACACATCTCTACTCCTAGCACTTCGGAAGCTAAGACAAGATTTTCAGGAGCTCAAGGTCCACCTGAAATACAAAGTGAGAGACTTGTCTCAAAAACAAAGACCGAAAAACAAAACAAAAACAGTGCTTCACATTCTGTAATCACATAAAAAGACTTTCACCCATTACAGACTTACCGTGAGGATAGAACAAGTTTCCTACTGTCTATTCAACATGTAACAGAAGCTCAGATGTCTGAATGGCTAATTAGTGAATATACTTTAATATTTGTACAAGTCTGAATAAGGAACATCCTTTAGTGGATAACAATTCTTGAGAAATGAATTTCCTCCACCTTTTAAAAACTGAAACAAGTTAACACACTTGGATAAGATCCTTCCACTATATAAAAAGAACTATTCACACTACTGCAAATAACATAGGCTTACTGAACTGTGATCTTAAATAGGCAAAGGTCTTCCAATGTTTATCATCCTCCCCTGACAAAAACGAAACAAAAAAATCCCTACAATCTAGAGAACCTACCTACCCAAAATCAGCACTTTTGACAGATGTCCTACTTAGCTGATTAATAAAATCATGTGGCAAGGTAATTCCTTGGGTTTCCCATGAATATATTTCGTATTTATGTGGGAGTACAACTACGGTTTGATGGGGGAAAAAAGAAAGTTAATAGGATATTTGGCGTTTTAAAAATGCTGACTGAACCTAGGCATTCTCACTGAGGAACACATCCAGCCTTGGATGTTTTGCAAAAAGCATAATCAATACAAAACATTTACAGTAAGTATAAAAAGTGAGCTGAATAGTAAACATCTTAGGGTGTGTGGCCAACGTGCCACAGATCTGCCAGCTCCATCCCTGTGGCAAAGAACAGCTGTACACATGTATTTCAATGGGTGAGGGCCAGGGATACAGCTCAGCAGCACCAGTGCCTGCCTGGCAAGTGCAAGGTCCTGAGTTCGATTCCCAGTACAAAAAAAAAAAAAAAAAGATTAACTCATAAATTTCTCAAAGCCAACCTGAACTGCATAGCAAGATCCTGTCTCAAAAAGACAAAAAAAAAAAAAAAAAAACCCAAAACACAAAAAAACAACAGAACAGGGTGAGTCACGTATCAATAAAACATTTACACAACAGATGTGGAAACCGGCTGTACTCTGTAGTAGCCCCTAAATCAGTGGGGAATGAGAGAGACCTAACAACAGGAAGATCATGCTTAAGGACAGAGATTTGGAAATTCCTGAACAAATGCCAGGATGGATACAATCCAAGGATGGTAGACATACTAGTAGATAGCAGTATCACTCATCATACAAGAGCACGCACACGCGCGCACACACACAGTGAAAAAGGCATGGGAAATGTTATGATTCCGTGAACTATCATTTTGGCACAATTACAACCTATTCAGTGTGAAGTGCAGGACACTACACACATGCACACGCGCGCACACACACAGTGAAAAAGGCATGGGAAATGTTATGATTCTGTGAACTATCATTTTGGCACAATTACAAAACTCTTCAGTGTGGAGAAGTGCAGGACACTACAACACTTAACCCATGTTTATCATCCGAAAAGCAGCACAAGAACACAGAGCAGGCCCTATAACGGTATATACAATATGCTTAACAATTTGTCTAAAATCTGACAATGTAAAACATGAAATCTCATACCTCCCATTTCCTATGGCATATCCTACAAACCAGAACTTCTCACATATCATGCACAACCACCCAAAATTGAGTCAAAGATTGAAGATCAGGGAGGGAGGGCAGGCAAGAGCCCCTTAAAAACAAAACAAATGCCAAACGGAAAGTATGACAAGAGGTATTTGGGAAATGCTCTTCTAGTAAACTGTTAAATTCATTCTAAGGGTTAAAAATGAAACTAGGTCCAATACCACTATTATTTCATTTAAGCATTTTCAACAAAAACACTTCTACAATGAAAATCATATTAGCTTACCGACTGTCTTTGAGAAAATGTTAAATCTAACAAGACTGACTTCTAATAATGTTGGCTCATTAGAATAAATTAAAAACCAATCAGAAATATATCAAAGTAGCAAAACTGCAAAATTTGCAAAGCTGCTTTGTAAGCACACAGTAACAAAACATGATGGTGAGTCAAACGGGTAGAGTAAGTACTGCTCAAGAAAAGCAAGCTGTCTTCATTATACTTCAACTTCACAAACAGGGATCTGTAAAGGCAAAAATGCCAAAAAGATGGATGGATAGGTAAGTTATCCCAATAAAGGATACATCCATAAAGTGGAACACGAAGGTAAGAAATAAAAAATGTCCAAAATTATTACATGCTAGTAAGACAATTTTCATGCCCGAAGAAAAAGCTACATGTGTGTACATGTCCATCTAGCATACACGTACAAAATTTTTAGACATTTAGAAGCAATTTGAGTGGTACTATAAAGAAAAATAAGTTTGGAGATAGCAACTGTCCACCTTCTACTCTTCATAGGGAACAACATTAAAATAAGCATGTCTCATGTTTGGCAAACGTTAAACAAAAAATTCCGGATCAGTATTTTAGTAAGGTGTTGCTACCTTTAAAACCACACTAATGTGGACACAATTACATTGAAACAGTGCAATATACTAAATAAATAAATGGGAAAATGCCTTAAAGTGCTATCATATAAACAAAAAAGAAGCACAAACCTTTATTTGATCAGTCATACAGAGCAGGTCTTGAGAAAGCCGCAACTTACACATGCTAGAGTCCATTTAAAAACTCAATGTTAAGGCTCCATGTTCAGCACAACTAATCTCATTTTATACTTACCTCTCTAGACTCCGTAATTTTCAGGGACATTTAGTCTAGTTCTATTTCACAAACAAAAGCTATCTACAGAAACTTACAAAGACACACTGACTTTTAAAATTTGTAGCAGGTATTCAATTCATTTTGTTCTGGTTATGTGCTCAGCACCAAGAGTATGGTAAAGTGCTATCTATCCATCTATCTATCTATCTATCTATCTATCTATCTATCTAAAGGCAGCAGGGAAATGACTTCTGTGTAAAACCATAAGCAACTACAAGGTTTGAAGTAGAGAATAAAGGGACAAAACTGGTATGTGAAAAATTGGTTTTCTGAATTTCATGTGACCACATGACTACAATTTACTCTTCTGCTTCTCCCAAAGGAAGAAAGAAATCACAAGAATATGAGAGTATACACATACTGGATCTGTTGTTTTAGGGAACAATGGGTAAATGAGCTTGCCTATGCTATTCAGGAAACCAACCTAGGAGTAGTATTTCTCAAACCTTTTCTGATGAAGAACAAGTCTTAACCCCTGCAATGTCAAACATACTTTTGTAAAACATGTATATTTTAAGTAAGTAGAAAAAAGACCCATTCTTTAATATTATAGCAATACAGACGTACTAGATTCCTGAGACATAGTGAATAGATTTTTCAATGTCAATCTGGCCTACATTCTTGCATTTGTTTAGAGGATTTGATGTCACCTGAGAAAATGTTGGTTCTTTCCCCCATTATTCAACAATGAAGACAGTCTACAAGAAATAATTAGAGATAAAAGGTAACAGCCTTGTCATTAACTTGTTTTAATTTTAAAATGTAAAACATTGCACTGTCACGATGCCTTACTAAATTTATCATTTTTAATGCAACATCAGCATTTAAGAATCTCAACTTCTATCAACTTAAACATTTCGCTTTGCCATTTACCTTAGAAGTTAGGAAACATCTAAAATTGCATATAAAAATACTTACATATTCCTGTTACTTCCTATACTTTGCCTCTAATGTTCTCAAAACTACTCCAACTGACTACTTTAGGTAGTTGCTAAGAGTAATTAATTGGTTTTATTATCAAAGTAGAGAAATGTTTGTCTGGCCTATAAACTGACCACAATCTCATGTAATCGACTACATATATACAGCCTATTAGACTGATTTTTTTGTTTTGTTTTTCCCCGGTACTGGGAATCGAACTCACGACCTCACACTTGCCAGGCAGGCGCTGTGCCACTGAGCTAAACCCCCAGCCCCTTAGACTGAGTCTTATTGAGAGTACTCTGTGATTCAGGATCTGTGGAATCAAATTTCCACAATTCAAATTCACACTTTACACTTGACATAAGCAATTAAGATACTTAAATATTTAACGCTTATCTTTTCATTTGTGCAGTGGAGGTAATATCATCTACATATCAAAGGATTATTATGCAGGTTAATATACATGTAAAATGACTGGAACACTGCCTAGCACAAAAATTAGTACAATAAGTGTTGCATTATTAAAATTCTTATACTGCATCACACCTTTCTGTAGAACCAGTACAATTTACATTAAATGTCACACCCTAAATGAATTACTATTCATCTATTAAAGATTTCAATTTCTATTCTGAAAACATGTAATATCGAACTCACGACCTCACACTTGCCAGGCAGGCGCTGTGCCACTGAGCTAAACCCCCATGAACAAAGAGGAGAGAATAATGGAGTAAGGTTATGCTACATTGCAAGTTGCTGTGATGCCTACAAGGGCAACTACCAAAAGTGATTCAAAATAATTTATCAACTCCCTTCATCCTGGGAAAGGGATTTACAATAATACTGTGACTCTAAACTGCATTTTAGGATTAAGAAAATGAGAATATTAATTTCTAATAGAATCCATTTCCATTCATTTGCCAAAAGATCACTATCACTTTCAGCAAGCTATTGAAATGCTCACAACTGCACATAACAATGAATCAGCTGACACAACCATCCAAACTTAGAAGAAACATTAGTTACAGGTGTTGAGATTGTAATGAAGACAAGATTCTGTATTTCTAGAATATTGAACAAGAGCTTTCTGTGACACTGACAATACCCAGACCATAATCTGTAGTATTCTTTAACCACTATTTTAAATTTCTATAACGAAACCAAACTATTAATTTCATGTTTACTGGATAAGGATCGTTTTCAAAATTATTAGTTTGAATATGATCAACTCATAACTGCCCCTTAAATTTTTCTCTCAAATAATGATTTTTATTTTGCTATCTACAGTTCAACTTACCCTTTATTCTATGATAGCCAGAGCACATTTCACAGGATCTGAACTATACAATTATGTATTAGACAAAATATTTTCAAGTTTGTTTTCAAATGATATTCTACAAAGAGTGTATCAAGTTTACAGAAAACGATACAACCAATATAAATGCCTTAAGTTTTTTTATTTCATCCTGTTCAACACTAATTCAAGTCTTAATGCTTATGCCGACCTGTTTTTCCCTGTCCTATCCTTCTGACACTTACATAAGAACATCTCAACTCAGCAACCAAGTTTTATAATCCGTTATGTCAGTCACATGGTGATGCACCAAAATCCCAATTCTCAAAATCCCAAAAATTAAATAAATTTTTAACACACTGGAAGTACATTTATTTACCTAATACTGAAGAGCTATGCCTTACTTTATTAAAAACAAAGATAGCCATCAGTTTAATTCCATACATATACTACCTATTCAATTTATTAAAAATTGTAGTAAACATAATAAACTAGTGCTCCAAATATATGCTGTTCATGTGGAAGACACTACAAGAGAAGACACAAGAGACTGCCTTGCAATAAAAAGTACAAATTCCTTCTACAGAGATGGAAAAATAAGAGGACAAATCTAGATGTCTAAAAGACAATTCACTGTACACATTTTATTTACAGTTTTGTACACTGTCTTAATATGAATGGGACCGCTTTTCTACTTGAGCCATTTTTAACCAAAGCAAAATAACCTAAGTAATACAAAGTATTAAAATACAGCATAAAGATACAAAAACAGACATACTACTTCTAGTTAGGAATGTAATTATGATGTTACATTTTTTTATAATCCACAATTGTGTTTAGGAAATCACACAAACATAGATCACTGATTTGAATGAAATGCATAAATTTGTAGCAAAGCTTTGTAGTTATAAAAAAAATTACCAAAGAATGCACAAAATTAATGTTTATTCCACCTTTGTGTCATATTCCTGGATCCTTTACCAATATTACATGAGAAAAAAACAAAAGCAAAGCAAATGAAAACCTGAAATCAGAATCACTAATGTTATCCAGTAGGGAAACAAATAAATTAAAATCTAGCAGCCACCAGCAAGAGTACAGCAAAGATAATGCTGTAAAAAGAAACAAAGAAAATTTCTAGAAAACTGTCTGCATCATACTCTTTCAAACCAGCAAAATATGCTCCTCCATACAACGGAACATAACAATTTTTTTCCTGTTCGAGAAATACAAGCTCTTTTTTGAGTACTGTGAATGGGTAAAAATGTGTTTGTCATGGTAATTCTACTAAGCTATTACAGAGCAAACCAGGAACACATTTATGGTTTCTGGGGATGATGTGTACTGTAATACTTTGATTGGGATAGTGGATACTCTAGCAAAAAAACAAAATGAAACAAAAAAAAAAAAAACCACAGAAGTACAAGACAAAGGCGAATGAGACTTCTCTTATATCTTAGCAACATTTAGATGGAATCAAATTTAAATGCAGTCCACTCTGCTTTTGAAGAGGCTTTGGTTCAGCTCCCAAATCTCGATTGCTTGACGCAGTCTCCTATGAGAATACTCAGAAGGTGTCTTCTTAAACAACAAACCTATTTTTAGTGGTGGAGCCGCTCTTAGTAGCTGTGTCAGCATGGGACTGATAACCAATCACTATCTTTGGAGGAAGTCCTAACCTTTCCTTGTATACTCTCCTAGAAGACAAAGAAGTGGACATTAATTTTTATCTAACAGAAAGTAATTTTAAAAACTCACCATTATTAGCCTTTATATAAAAAATACTTGAAAGTAAATTAGAAAATTACACACCCTCTTCCTTTCAGCATAACTTACTCTTTATTTTCACAACTTAATCATGTAACAAATATCTCAGATCTAATCAGATATGTGTCAAGTACTATGCTAATTATTATTAAATCAATAGTGGGCAAGGCAGAGGCAGTCCCTCAGCTCACAGCATGTATAATACAATAGGGAAAACACAGTCAAATAATAATTAATACATATGAAGAAGCTATATCACATATAACTTAAAACGATTTTGCACACATCCACTTTCACTTTTTGATCTAAAATGTTACAATTATATTTTACATAATGTAAAAATACTACACTTTACCAATTACACTTATCATTACCAATACCGACAAGATTGCACACATGAAAACTGAGTATTTTGAAGGAATGTTCACAATATTTTCAGGATCATTTAGAACATGCATAATTTCTACCTTATACATAACTTCTACCTTGCACACTAGAAGTCTACAGCTCAATTTTCATAAAAGGTATGTCTACTTCTAAGCTGTAAAAAACTTGGTACGTGTCAAATAGCAGTAGGTGTAAGAGCTGTGATACTGCATGAACTGGAAGATCTAATCTCATCTACAATATTAGAGAAAGCTCTCCTTTGAAAGCGAAGTGAAAATCCTAATGTTAAGAGAATGAAACGCGTCTGAAAGCTGAGAAACAGAAACAAGACTGTGGCCACGATCCTAAGTAAATGTAAGATAAGGCTGACAAAGTCTTAGGGAAAGGTCACATAGAGCTTCATGTCACCTTAGTAACCTGAATCTTTGCGCTGAAGGAGAAAAAAAGCAAAAACTTAAAACTAAGCAAAAAACCAAATACTCATCTTCATGGAGCTAATTCATAGTACAATAGCTTTTTCATACTCTACTCTTCAGAAGACAGTTTACTAACTTCCTCCAAATAGGAGTATTATCTAAAAATAATTTTAATAATAATTAAAGTGATTACTATCATATTTATAGTAGGATACTACGGCATTAAAATTGTCAAAAAGTAAATGCACTGACACATGTAAATTAGAAAGGTTAAAAAACCCTTTCTTTGAAAAAACTGTCAAAATGTTTTTACAGAGATTTCAAAAACATGTAATACTAACACAAATGCTGACAAAAGATTATGAATATGAGGGGCTGAGGATTTAGCTCAGTGGCACAGCGCCTGCCTCACAAGCATGAGGTCATGAGTTTGATTCCTGGTGTGGGGGGGGGATTATGAATATAATGACTAATCAATGACATTTTATAGAAATCCCATACAGAATGAAATCTGGGAAATCCTTGTACTTTTTCATCTGGAAAGGAATTTCACAGGACAATTCACAAAGTTTGAAATATCACCCAACAGGTCAAAACCAAATATTCTGTGAGCTGTAACTGACATATAAAATTAATGCTGAAATTTACTAATTAAATGCAATAAATAAAAAGAAAAACAGAGCTAACACTGAGGTTGGGAAAAAAAATGACAGCCCATTTTTTTCAAATAATAAAATTCACCAAAACAAATATTTAAAAACCTACATGTGTGGATTCTAAATGTGGGAATAAAAACAAGATAGATGAAATGCCAATGAAAATTGTACATAGTATACATAAATGCTGACTATACACATATTGCACCGTGTGCCAATACTCAAAGTTAGGAAAAATACTTACACACTCATTTAATAAATGAGTGAAACGCTAAATATGCCAAGGTAGGGTGCTCTACTGCTTGTGTACTCCAGTGGTAAGAAATACCAACTTCACAGAAATCAAAACACTATTAAGACAATGAGCACCACCAGAAGAGTTCACAATTGTAAAACTGTTCTTGAAAGCCATGATTTGTAAGTCAAAGTACTTCTAAGCTGTAAGTGAGGGAAACTTCTGGTCTCAGCTACCTTAGCATAGCTACAAACAAGTCAGCGCAGGCCAGACACCTACCCTATGTGCTGAACAGCCTCTCTGTTTTCACACTCGGTAGTCCATATCGCTATCTTGTCGCCCTTGGCTCTGACGTTAACAACAGCTCCACACACATCGTCACTGTAGTCATCGAATGACTCTCCAATAAGGCACAGCAGCTTCCAAAAAAGAAAGAAACCCTCCACATTATACTGGATAAATTATAAACCACTTACTAGATGGCAAATGTCTCATTGTGTATAGTTAAGGTTTCTATCTACAAGGCTTCAAAAGCTTCATGAATTCAAACGCACTGCTTGTAGATTATGGGGCCTTACAGTTCATTTGCTATAAGTCTAGTACTAAGAGATGAGTCACTAGGAGTTCAGCCTGGAAGAGACACCTCCCTGGCTCCTCCCTTTACTCTGCTGCTTCAGGTCTGCCATACCCTCTATTCCTTGAGCCTACAACTATGTAAGAATTGAAATTTCTAAACCATGAGCCAAAATATAACTCTCCTCCTTTAAGTTAGCAATATTAGGTATTGTGCCCCAGCAAGGAGAAAATTAAGTCATACACATAAAACTAAAATTAGCTTTTAAATCTTGAGTTGACTTAATGTCTACATTTAATTACATATATAGTTCTTTGCTTTGGCATGCATGGATTCATTCATTCGTTCATTCATTCATTTCTCTATAGACAAGGTCTTGCTATGCAGTTCAGGCTGGTCTTGAACTCACAGAAATCCTCCTCCATCAGCCTGGGATTGCAGGCATGTAGTACCACATCTAGCTTTGCCTTGACTTTTAACTTTTTTAGCAAAAAAGGGGAATTGAGGCCCACATATAGGAGTGGAATTACTATTTTCAATTATTACTCATTTACTCTGCTGCTGTTTACAGTTGGTACACAAATATTGATGAAATAACTGAAACAGCTCTCCAAGGTTAGCCTAATTGCCATGTTCTTGTTTTGCAAGAAAATTTGCTGCTTTTTAAAACTGGTAAAATATACATAAAACCTACCATTTTAACCATTAAGTATATAGTTCAGAGGCATTAAATACATTTACCCTTGCTGTACAACCATCTCCAGAAATGTCGCAACTTTTTAATGTTAAATTTCATTATGGCTTAGATCCACAATGGCCCCCAATCCTCATGAATTTCTAAGGTGACTGGATTATGGAGTTACAGCTGGCTTGCTGTTACTAGGTGGGGTCCTGTGGGAAGAGCCAGGTTTATCTCTTTTCCCAGCTTCTCCCTTCCCTCTGCTTCCTGGCAACAGGACATGAGCAGGTTTTCATTCAAGCTGTTTCTTCTTTTGGAGCCAAATGACCATGGACTGAACTATGAGCCAAGATAAACCTCTCCTCCTTTAAGTTGTAGGTGTTGTGTTATGTTCTCAGTGACAAGAAAGTGACTAACACACATTTCCTCTTTAAAAACAAAAAACCACTCATTAAAATAAGTTCCCAATAGTAAGTACTTTAAAGCTGGCTGTGGTGGTATAAACCTAGCTCCTCTGCGGCTAAGGCAAGAGGATTGTGAATTGGAAGACAGCCTAGGCAGCTCAGCAAGAATGTCTCCAAATAAAAAGGGCTGCGGATGCAACTCAGTGGCAGAGTGCTTCCCTAGCATGACTGAAGCTCAGGGTTAAATTGCAGCAAAAATATATATATGTATATAAAATAAATATATAACGAAGTAAGCAATTAAGCAAGCCACTGAGACAAGTGCTAGGAACATAGTAGAAATCCTATTCTTAATAGCTTGGGATTTGAACCAATGACTATAATAATACCTATTAGTTTATATTTAATGTATCTTTCAAAACCAAAATTTTTCTACATTACAACTTGTAAATGGGTTAAGTAACAATTTCACTGTTTGCCTCACTGTGCGGAAAAAATATAGTACACATATACCAATGCTGTATAACTGGGATGCAAAACATTAAGTAATATAAAATGTAAAATTCTGTAATTCTGAGGTTGATGAAATGATTGGGTGAGCATACTATGGAAGATGGGGGTTAAATACCAATTACTTGTGAGTTATAATATGGTGAAATGTTTCACAGTAGCAGCATATAAAGTACACGATTCACACAACTGCACAAAAATTGCTGACTCAGGCTTTCTAGTATAGGCATCCTTACCTCCTCATTAAGTAAATCAGAGTAAAATGTAACTTATGTATCAAAATTCTAGAACTGCTCTGTAATTTGAAAGGCTTACTGTTTCTAGCCAAAAGCGATCCAGGTCACTTCGCCTCTGCTGTTTGTTCAGTGTGATTAGCCATCGTCCTCCCCGTTTGTTTTTTTCATCTTCCCACATGGGCTCAATACCATCCTACAAAGTAAAAATACAACATTAGACAGTATTACAACCCTCACTTTGAGATAATTAGAATCAGCAAGCTTGATTCAAGCAACAACAACACAGTTAACTTTTACATTTTATTTCTAAACTATCGCAGTACACTTTTTAAAGCACAGCGGGTAAGATTCCACAATCAGAGTACTGATTTGTCACTTATTAGCCATAAAATCTTGTCTTTTAGTTAATTTGGAGGTTCTAACACTTTCTAAGCAGTAGATATCTTTCAGAAGCTATATACACTTAAGATTCCTAAAAATACATGCAAAAATTATGTAATTTGAGAATTAACTAAAGCATGTAGCTCTGCTACCTGCAATGGTCATTTATAAATATCTTAAGGATCCCTGTAGCCATGATTAAGAATGCCTGACAAACTCAGGTTACTCAAAAATATAAAGGAGGAATTGAACTGCATAATCAAAGCTCTTCCCAAAATCAATCTCATTATGTATACAGAATAATACTCTCTCAATTTCTACAATTTCGACCAATACATCAGTGCTAACACCTAATAAAGCCAATTTATTAGCCTGTACGTAAGAGTATAAACTATACCTATGTTTACTGTAACCTTTCTTAATGAATATTTGAATGATTCAGTCCTATAATAAATACATGAAGATACCAGTAAGGCATACCTTAAAAAGTGAGTAGTCACAGCCAGGCATTAAATTACTAGACAACTGGATATGGTTGTATAAACTAGGTGAAAGGAAAGGACAATTAAAAATATGTAACTCAGGTGCTCCAGAACATTAAGAAGGACAATTAAAAATATGTAATGTTAGGTGCTGTAGAAAATTTTAAAACTAGATAAAAGTTCATGCATATTTGTTTTGCTATAGAGTTAATTTCTGAAACAAACAAAATAGATATTATGTTCAAAATACAACCTATAAAATAATTTTCAGTACCACTTTATTTTATTCTGACAAAAAGATTTTGATACAATGTTAACTCAATGCATAAATATGTGTATGTAGGAAACTGAAAATAAAGGTAATGTTGTTTAGATAAATAAATTTATGAAGCTAATAAACAAGTGTTTGTTAATAAATATTCTAAACCACATGACTACTGGGATTGCACGACCCAGTCAACCTTATCTTTGGAGGTATCCAAGTATAGAAAAGACTAGTGGTTCCCTAACTACAAAGTGTTACTCATTAGTCAGCAAAATAATTATTGCAGGGAGTTTACAAACAAGAAAAAACTGGTCTAAGCTCTCCCCCTCAGGATTGTAATCACTTACATGTAGGATGGAATCTATATTTCTAAACTATTTTCCATCATACTACATTGACAGACATCCTTTAACAGTGATACATGCACACCAATGTTTATAGCAGCACAATTTGTAACAGCTAAGTCCTGGAAGCAACCTATATATCCATCAACAGATGAACAGATGAAGGATAAATTTGAGACATTTACAGGAAAATGGATACACTTGGAAAATGTGGTAAGTGCAATAAATCAGATGTATAAGCTCAAATACCGCACGGTATCTCTCATTTGAGTGAAACAAAGTTTAAATAAAGACCACAATAAAGGACTGAGAAGGAAACAGGAAGCTAGATCTTTTGTAGATGGGAATGACATCCAGAAAACCCAGGTTTGGGGCAGGTGGGGTACCAAATACCCACAATGAATGTAAACATTGTCTGTCACAGACATGAACTGAAAATAATAATAATGAAAACAGGGAAAGGGGATCTATAGATGGAAGGAGGTGGATAAGAAGATTAAAAAAGACTCAACGTTTTGTACTTGTGCCTACTCCCAAAGGTGAATATAAACTTCATGTACTGCAAACATGTACTAATAAAAGTTAAAAAAAAACAACTTTCCCAAATATCAAAATAAAGTAACATTTTAGATTATTTGCTCATTTGTCTAAAGGTAGAAGTAAGTAGGTCATTTGATCTCCTGTAGTCTCTTAAGTCTTTTAAAACTTGTTTTAAAAATTGGCAATAGGATAACAACACTTTATTTGTCTCCAATAGTAGATGGTAGAAAATAACTCCACTATATGCCTATAAACCACTGATGATTCAATTATCTTTAGTCAGGTTCTCTTAGTGCTAATTTTAACCCAACCTGGGAATATTTCACACGAAGTTTTAAGGATGCATCTGGCATTCTTTCATCACACTGGACAGAAAAAACACCTAATATAACCTACTATAGATAAACTAGCCCGAGACTATCAAAAAGGTCCTAAACACTAACAGTAATAATTACAGCATTAACACCATCACTTTCATGGTGAAAATTAATTTAAATGAATAGTGTGAGAGTGACTTTCTTCAGTGGCATTCAAGATAGAAGATTCCTTTTTGCTGACTCTTTCGTCCTTCATGGTGCTCTTAAGCATCTTTAAATAATGAGAATTCATAATGGTACATTAAACAGATGAATCCTAAGAATACAAAGGTTGGTTAAAAACAAAAAGTTTCAATGATTGTTTACATTAAATTTGTTAGAAAAAAAGAAACTAACTTAAGATATTTATAGAAAACTGAAGGATTCCTTCAAATCTCTAAATTATGCTGTAAAAATCCACTATGCAATGACATTGTTTACACATAACTAAAGTGTGGGGCAATGTTGTAATTAGAGGACAAATTAAAATGTAATTATGTAAACTGGTAAAAGCCAAAAAAAAACTACACACAGAAATCTAACTGGAAGACAGGGGAGTCAAGATTTCTTTTCCTTCTATAGGAGCTTGGAGTACAATTTTTTTGTGAAGGAGACTAGTTATTCAAATTTTGACCAAGAGCAATGGAAGAAAAACCACTTGATGTTTTGAAGGCAAAGCAAAATAATCTCAGTTTAACTATACAACTAGATCTGTTTATTCAAAGTAATTCTATTATTTTAAAAAAGAATGATTTTAATAAAAAAATGTTCATTCTCAGCTATGTGTGGTAGTACTTGGGAGGCTGAGACAGGAGGATCGCTGTGTGTTTGAAGCCAGCCTGGGCTACAAAGTGAGTTCAAGGCCGACCTGAACTGCACAGCGAATTTGGTCTGAAAAAGACCATCCCCCTAGTGATTATATGGTTTGTCTTTTTCAGGGATGCAAATGTACACTGAATGTTACCAACTAAACACTGAAAATATACACAATATTGTTTTCTGCCCTTGAGAAAGTATGCATAAATTTTATGACAATCCATGCTTTGGATATGTGGACACAATACACTCAGGGAATTACATTAAAACACAAGAGTAGTATCACTAAATCATCATGTATATGATTCTAAAATACAGATGTAAAAGTTGTAAGTTTTAGGTTAGGTAATTCAAAGTGCTTAAAAATGTGTTTTAAGTTTTGCCTTTCATGTTCTCAAAACGGTATCTCCCTATATATAATCTCCATGTAAAAACACACTAAGTTGACTTTGTAGGAACTGAGTAGTTCAGTGGTACAGCATTTGCCTAGCACATGCCAGGCCAATCCCAAGGACAAGGGGTTTTGGAAAATCCTTTTTAGAGATCAGTATGAAAACTTCTTAATAAAGACTCTGACTTTAAATTGTATTTTCAAATCATGGAAATGTTTCTGATTCTAAATCAATTTTCAGCTAAACTGGAAACAACACCTCAAAAAATTGCCATTTTTCTTGAAGTTTATGACAAAGTATAATGAAATTAACAACTATTATCAAAGTATATACATCTTAATATTCCCTGAATTTTGATGTAAGTCTTTGAAATTTCAAAATCCCTACCACAGGAAATTTCAGATATTGCACTGAAAAGAGTTTATAAAAACGGTGACCCCACTAGTGTTCTAAAATACCTACTTTTGAGGCAAATGTGTCTAGGCAGCCACAAAAGGGATCAAGTTTCAACCAGCTGTCCACAAGTGCTAGGGGCAATAAAGTATTCTCAATGGAAGAACAGGTATCTTAGGACAAGGACTACAGAATATTCAGTCCCAAAAGGATGACCAGATTCAAGTTTCTAAAACCAAAGAACTGGGATGAGGGAATGAGGGAAAGGAGAAAGGAAAGAAAGAAGCGGGGTAATACACACACACACACACACACACACACACACACACACACACACACACGAGCGTGCACACGCACAAGATAGCAAAGATAATTGTACTAATTTCTATTGGTTTGTTGAAAGGAATAGTTAATGTTTAAAAAAAAATTTTGACCAGTTTTACATGCTTGTATCTGGTGATCTGAACAACTACTTCGAAGACAACAATATGCAATAAACCAGTGTTAAATTCCTACCTTGTTTTTTTGAAATTCTGTATCTTTTCTAATGTTTTCTTTACATTATTTTTTATTCTCTTTAAAATAAAAAAAATAAAAATATAAAACCAATGAGGCATAACACCAACCCAAACATCTGTGAGATGGACATAAGACAGTTCTACAGATGGAATATTCATTAACTTCACCTAGCCATTCATTTTGTGAATCTGACTTAAAACTGAAAAACTATGCAACTAAAAAAACCACAAATACATATCCTAAAGTAAACAGTTACTTACGCCCAAAAGTCTTCAACAGTATCAAACTTAGAGATCAGTCGAAGGTTTGCTTGCCACGTTTTACTTTTATCATTTTTAAAAAACCAGAGCGCCCATCTATAAGGAAAAAGTCAGCATTAAAAAAAAACAGTAGTTGTGCTCACCGATGTTCACAGCAGAATTATTACTCATAACAGTAAAAAAAAAAAACACAATCCAAGTCAATAGATCAAAATCAATAGATACAAAACATAGTACTGATACACAATGGAATATCAACCAGCCTTGAAGAGGAAGAACACTCTTGAGACAAGATGGATGAAATCAGTCACTCAAAGAAAAACACTTTAAAATTCCACTTATAGGAAGTAGTTAAGTACATTCACACAGACAAGAGAATGGTGGCTGCCAGGGGGTGAGGAAAGGAGGTAATAGAAGTTGTTGTTTAATGAATTAGATAAGCATTAATCTTATTAAATGAAGACAGTTCTGGAGATTGGATGTACAGTGAACATTACTAAGTTGTAGCTTTAAAAATGCTAACTAGAGGGGCTGGGGATTTAGCTCAGCGGCAAAGCGCCTGCCTGGCAAGCGCAAGGTCATGAGTTCGGTTCCCGGTACCGGAGAAAAACCAAAAAAAAAAAAAAGAAAAAAAAAAGCTAACTAGGCAAATTTTATGTATATGTATTTTTTTGCAAACATTTAGAATAAAAACTTAAAAGTGGTAGTTCTTTTTTTGTGCTTTTGAGATAGGGTTTCACTATGCAGTTCAGGCTGGCGTCAAACTTGCAGCAATACTCCTGCCTCAGCCTCTGAATGTGTCACCATACCCTAAAATGGTAGTTCTTACTACAGAGACAAGTAAGTTTTCCCTATTTCTTTCATTTAAAAAATGCAAGTAAGCTGGATAGGTAGGCTCAGTGGATGTGTGAGAGCCCCTGGGTTCAATCCCCTGCACAATATAGAACAAAACAAAACTTTAAAAACGGAACAACATTTAATATCTACTCTATAAAAGATTCCCTGCTACACTTAAGAGACCCTGAATCGAATCACTTAGGAGATTGCACAGAAATGTAGCAGAAACAATTACAGTGTTATACTACAACAAAGTTAAGCAAGCAGTTATTTAAGAAAATTTTTTTAAAAAAAAAAGAGTACAAGTACGAAAGACAAGACTGAATTTCAAGAGGAAATTAGCCATTAGCCAAAAAAAAAAAGAGATGGATTTATTGCTACAAACAGACAAAACTACTAGGTGTGACTCTATTCATTCAAATACACAACTGGGAAAATAATGCTACAAACGGTTAAATAATGCTACAAACATATGTTCTGAAATAATGTATACCAGTTTCTATACATCGGTATATACTCGATTAGGAGTTCTATTCTTTATATATAATAGCTTATATAGTACCTGATACATATATTAATTGCTCTAAAACCTTGACAATAAATGGTATCAGCCCAACATGATTCGCCTTATATTTTTTATGTAACTGGGCATGGTGGCAGATGCCTGCAACCCAAGCACTTGGGAGTCTGAGGCAGGAGGACCACTGTGAGTTCAAGGCCATCCTGGGGTACTAGGCTACACAGTGAGTTCAGGCCAACCTGAACTACACACCAAGGTCCTGTCTTAAAAAAAAAAATTTTTTTGAAGTAAAATACACGTAGCCCTTGGGGGTTTCGTATCTCCAAGTTATACATCCTGATTCAACCAAAGGTGGAAAACATTCAGAAAAACAAGACAACATGGTAGCACACAACTACAAACCCAGTACTTGGGAGGCTGAGGCATGAGGATCACCGCAAGTTCAAAGCCAACCTGGACTACATAGTGAGTTCAAGGCCAGTCTCTCCTACGTAGTGAGACCCTGGCGCAAAGAAGCAACCCCTTCCCCGAAAAACAAGACAAAAACACAAAATCAAAACAAAACAAACAACTCTACATATTACTAATAATCTATAGATGGGTTAAGTATACAAGAGGACATGCAAAGGTTATACGCAAGTAACACACTGTTTTACATAAGGGACTTGTGTATCCTGAGTTCCTGAAACCAACTGAAGGGACCAATGCACCAAAAGGTAAGTCAAAGGGAAATTCCATTTTCTCATCAGTAAAATTGTCTGAAAAGCTTCCCAAATTGGACACATACTCCATAATTCCATGATTAATGCCTGTAAATCCCAGTTAGACGTAAAGATGAGATGCATTTCAACATGTACTTGAATAATGTTTGCATTTGTTAACTCACTTGCAAGGAAAAAAAAAAAATTAGGCAGAAAAAAAATACTTAGCTTTTTTTTTTCTTTTTAAAGAAAACTGTACTCAGAGGCCTGGAGTTATGGCACACCTGTATATCCAGCACTTGGAGAGGCTGAAGCAGGAAACTGAGAGCTCAAGGTCAGCCTGGACTACATAATACCTTGTCTCCAAAAGAAAACCAAAAACCAAAAACCAAAAAAGGGTACCTATTTTTTTCCCCCCATATAAAGCTAAGACACTATTTTAGTGTTTTACATTAGTGGTACAAAAACAATGCTGAGTAAATCTGGTGAAGCCTTACTGAACTGTACTAGTAGTCAGTGTATCCTTTGTATCTTTTTAAAAAAATCTCATTAGTAAATGTTTGCAGTACATGCAGTTAGAATCATCTTGGGGAATGGGTACACGTACATATCACAGCTTAGTTATTACAAAAATCCTCTTCCCACCTCCCTACTTTCTCCAAATTCCCTTTCCTCACTCTGTTTTTGTTGATATTGTTAATCTTATCTTATGGTGTTTTTGAGACCCTATTTGAGACAGGGTCTCGACAGTTCGGGCTGGCCTTGAGCTCACTTTGTAGCCCAGGATGGTCTTGAACTCACAAAGATCCTCCTGCCTCAGCCTCCCGAGTGCTGGGATTACAGGCATGTGTCACTGCACCCAGTTTTTATCTCACGTTTATGATATATAATGTTTATATATTCACTGAGGTTATTAGGTTTCTCTACATGGCATATCTTTAGTCTACTTATTTCCCCTTCCCCTCACCCATCTCCTCTCACTCATGTTCTTTCAGATCCCTTCCCATCTACAAGAGATCCATCCCCTTGTCACCTCCTATCCATCCTTTACTGTGCTCTTTGCACTCTGCCTCACTCAAGTGAGATACTGTACAGTATTTACGTTTCTGTGTCTGGTTTATTTCATTTTTCTAGGTGCATCCATTTTCCTATACATCTCAAATTTGTCCTTTATAGCTGAGTAGTACTCTATACACACACACACACACACACACACACTTTACCCAATTGTCTGTTGATGAGTATATAGACTGCTTCCAGGATTTAATTATTAATTGTGCTGCTATGAATAATTGCTCTATTTTTAGCTCTTTGGGAAAGATAACTAGACAGCAGCTAGCTGGGTCATATGGAATTTCTAATTTTAGTTCTTTGAGGAATTTCAGTAATGGCTGTACTAGTCTACATTCTCATGAACAGTGTAGGAGGGTTCCTTTTTTACTGCAACCGTGCCAGCATTTGCAATATTCTCATTTCTTTAGTGATCATCATTCTTTTAAGTGTAAGATAGAATCTTAGTGTTAATTTGCATTTCTCTAATGGCCAAGGATATTGCACATTTCTTCATGTATTTGTTGGCCATTTGTATTTCTTCTTCTGAGAAATGTCTGCTCATTTTACTTGCCCCATTTCTTGACTGCATCTTTTATTTTAAGTGGTCTAATTTTTTTGAGTTCTTATAGGTATTAGTCCTCTGAGGTAACTAGCAAAAATTTTTTCCCATTTTGTACGTGTCTTTTCATTCTATTCACTGACTCTTTTGCTGTGTAGCATCTTTTTAATTTGATGTATTCCCATTTGTTGATTCTGGCTGTTGTTTTTCAAGCCAACTGCGTTCTATTTAAGAAACTCCCATACCTATGACTTTGAGTGTTTTATGTCATTACTTCAAAGTAACAATCCCAGTTTCATTTAAGAATGTCCTTGATGAAGCACTAACAACTACATTCTCATGAAATTTCAATCTATTTACATGATTTTTTCGTATTTTACATGTGAAAACTTAGAGGAACACTTCTATTAATGCTTAATAAAATACAGTTTTTAGACAACTTTAAATTTTTTAGGTGAGCTTGTGACTTTTTCATGGAAGATCTTTTTTACTTGAAAAAAAATCTGATAAAACATGTTTTTTTTTGGGGGGGTGAACATAGTAATAAGCCTGTTATTTAAAATCTGAGTTTTCAGAAAAAAAAAAAGTAATGTTAGAAACCTTTCATTTGCTAATGTAAGCATAAGAACTTCCCAAAAAACCATTCCTGATGAATTTGAGATGCTATCAAGTGATTTCTCCTACCACATGAAAGGTGAGGTAGGAGATTCACCAACTTGAGACGAGCAGGTCTACACAGTGAGTTCAAGTTTGGCACAAACTACAGACCTCAAAACAAAATTAAAATTCTGTAAAAACAAACAAACAAAAAAAACCCAAAGAGGCTAAGGTAGGAGGACAGCAAGTTCAAGGGCAAGCTGGCAACTTCAGACTTTGTCTCAAAAATTTAAAAATTTTTTAAAAAGGGCCTGGGATATAGCTCTGCGGGAGAGCACTTGCCCAGCACAGTTGGGGCCTTGAGTTTAATCTCCAGGACTAAGGGGAAAAGGGTACACAGAATTCCACAGACAATGTTAGAAGACATGATTTGGATAATCTATTTCAAACTAACAATTTCCGACCTCTTTGCTTTGGGTGAATTAACACACCTAAAATACAATGCCTAAAAATAAACCTAAAGATAGCCCTAACAAAAAAAATAAAAAGAACTTAACACCATCTACAGATAAAACCACAGATGGTCAATACAATATGATAATGTTTTCAAAGTTCTATACAAGAAATACAAATTAAAAATAATAAGAAGCTTTCACAAATCAGACTGGGACCAATCTGGCTGGCAACAATGCAAAGGACTAATAATCCCAGTTAGTAAGGATACAGAAATCAGGACCTCTCCAACTTTCAGTCTAAACTGATGAGGGAGAGTAACCTGGCAGTTTCTTCAAGTTGTTAAAAGTGTAGTCTCTTGCCCTAAGAAATCTTATCCTACAGACACATTCACGAGTACAAAAATATGTGTTAAGGTTATAAACTGCAGCACTACTAGTAAACAGGAAGAACTCTCTATGCCCACTAATATAAGCCTGATAAAACACATGAATAGATTCATATGAACACATAAAACAATGAGATAAAATCTGCACATGCAAACAAAAAAATAATAGTATGAGTGACTTGTTTAAAACTACAGTATATAGGGTAGGGGATATAGCTCAGTGGCACAGCACCTGCCTGGCAAGCACGAGGTCCTGAGTTCAATTCCTACTACCAAAAAAAAAAACAAAAAAACCCAACCAAAACAGTATGTATGTGTATGTTTGAAACTTCTGGAATAACACAAACCAAATCTAACGGCACCCTGGACAGTAAGTAAAATAGTATTTCAGAAAGCCAAGAACTTTTACTTTATATACTTGTACCCTGTTCACTTAATCTTATAATTAAGGGCTCTTTATCAAGAAAACACAAAACTTTTGCAATATTTACAAAAAGTAAATAATGAGGAAACTACCAAATTTAAACCAGGAAGCATCTTATAATATTTTTCCAAATATTACTTGCTATTTTACACAAAAAATACAATTTATAGAGAAACTGAAGTCCTTCATTTTCAGACTTGTTTACTAAAGATGAAACTTGAAAAATCTCTTCTAAACATGCTTTATTTCTCTCTACAACATCAACACCAAGAACTATATTTACACACTAGAAGGTATACAGAGTTAAGTTTATAGAAGATAGCACTGGGAAAAAAAACAACTACCAACCAAAAGACCCCCCCCTAAAAAAACCTTCAGAGACATTGGGATATTGGTGCTGTTACACTGACCTATGCAAATTTGACGTTCACCTAAGAAAGCACTTTACTTTTTAGGGACTATTTGATCTTTGACCTTCTAGTAGATGACAAGCCCCATCCCCTATAGTGATGTGTTCCTCATTGAAGGGTATTTAAACTACAGAACCTCCTATAAGAAAACTTCATAAAGTATATTTGGGTTATCACATATCTCAAAAGGTCTCTCATGATAAAGAATGATAATATTTAGATCAAAGAAGGAAATTTTATTTTTAAAAATAAATGCAACTGTAACAGACTTGTGGGCTCTTTCAAGCAAGGGAAGTAAAAGATCTACCCTGAAAAATAATACAATTAACCCAGAAGGTTTTTACCATGTTTCTCAGCTGTCTTCTTTCCACATCAGCTATCAATGGAATAAAGTTAATTTCCATTATATAATCCAGAAAAATAATAAGTAAATATACAAATATACTGAGAAGGACTGGGTTATGTTGGGAAGAGCCATACAGTGAAATATTACTCTATACTGTTTCATACTACTCTATGGAAATTTACCTTAATATCTTTTTTTTTTTTTGAGACGAGGTCTCCCTTTGCAGTCTAGGCTGACCTCAAAAACACAATGGTTTTCCTACCTCACAGCCTCCCAAGTTCTGTGACTACAGGCATGTGCACATTCACCTTTTATCTCTTCTTATCTTCTAATTTGTCTCTTAAATTCCACTCAACAACTTCCAGCTTCCACAGCACCAACCTTTCCTTTCTCAGTCCAACTTCAAGTTACCTGTTCTTTCTCGATACATCTGTTTATAACCTATTCACTCTTCAACTACTCCACTATCTAGTCCATCACCTGTACTCTACTAAAAAGCTTTCCTTTAAGAAGCATTTTTAAAAAATTGTCCAACCTGCTGGATATTTTAAGACTTTGCTTCATTTAGCCTTTTTGGCACATATACTATTGACTACCCTATTTTTAGAAAAAAAAAGTTTATTTTGTTTC
This sequence comes from Chinchilla lanigera, assembly GCF_000276665.1. Taxonomy (NCBI): domain Eukaryota; kingdom Metazoa; phylum Chordata; class Mammalia; order Rodentia; family Chinchillidae; genus Chinchilla; species Chinchilla lanigera. Next base: position 9,140,346 of record NW_004955405.1, read on the forward strand.
CATGATGTTCTACTTTGCCCTAGTCTTTATATCTATGTCCTAGCTCCATATTTTCCCTCAACAAAAAAGCCATTATGTACTGAAATTTCAGGTATTTGTCCTGCATCATTTACTTCTTCTTAAGAGAACTAATTTACTACCACAGCTTTAAATATAATCAGTGTATTGATAAATTTTCAAACCAATCTCACCTAGCTCTTTATAGGCTCAAGATTAACACATAAAATTGTTTGTTGATCAAAGGTCATGAAGTGAAAACCTGAGCACATCTGAAACTAGTCTTATCTAATTTTCCTTTTCAAACTTGCTCCGTTCTCCATTCATCTTGTTACCTAAATCAAAAACTCTTAAGTGTCAGAAAACTTACCTGTTCTGAAGAGGATGTTTAATATAGTGTTCTGGGTTAGCAACCTCCTGATTAGATTCTGTTTTCTCCTCTTCTGCAGGTGGGGGATTAGGAGTAGGGGTGGTTTCCTAGTGGAAAGTAACATGAACTATTTTAAATTTCTGAACATTATCAATGGCAGCAATTTTCTAATATACTTGAGCCAATGCTGCCAATAACAGAAATGTTAACATAACAACATATATAAACCAGATGTATGCGCAAAAAGATCTCAGACCAGGCAGGTGCTAAGTACTCATTTTTAAAAAATTAATTTTATTGATACATTTTAGATTTTCATAATAGTAACATTCATCATACCTGTACATGATATATCTTAATTCTTTCTTCCTCTTTCCCTCCAACCCTCTCCTTTCTCTTTTTTCCTCCTTTTATTGTTTTTCTCTTTCCCCTTCCCTATTTGAACATTTTCTTCCTATTTCACAATAATTATTCATTTTAAAGACAGTTTTTCACAACACACGACATACACAGCGACTTGATTCTGCTCATCTATAAAATCACTCAGAGCAAGGGCTATGTCTTAATTTTGCTCAAAGTATTGTCAATGACTGCAGTGCTTAACCTCACAGGTTACTATAGGCTTAATAAATTTAAATGTACAGAACAATGACAGACCTAAGATTTACATACAGTACCTAATGTCTGAAAAAAAAAATCAATTATTTTTACCAACATTTTCTCATCAGTCAATTTAGGTCTTCAAACAGATCAATACTACATGCCATTTCCTACCCCACTAGTTTCACATTAATGATGCTGTCCACTCAGACGCTGGGAGTCACAATGGATATGGAAAACTGAACAGAGTGGGAAGTGGGGCCTGGAGGGCAGGGCACTAGAACAAAAATGAGTTGCAGAGAAGTAATCTGCAACTCAGTAGGCCAGTGATGATGAACCTTTTAGAGCTTTCAAAGATAACTAATAGCCCACTGCAGCTTGTGTGCCAAAGGTTCACCACCACTGCGCTAACTCAAACTGGCATGTTCAGAAGTGTAATGGGGGTGGGGTGTTTAACAGAAAACAGCTGAGTCAAAATTCAAGCTCTGCAGTAAGAGAAAGCAAGTTCAGAGCCAAAGAGGGTGAGTAAAAACCCTCAACTTTTGGATGAAACCACAGAAAAGCCATTGTCTAGGATGCAGATCATGCTATTAGGAATAAAGTTTAAGCTTGATTTGCAAGGCAAAACCAAAACACACCTAACAAATCTGAAAGTAAGACTTTACAGTTATCAAGGTCTACCTATAAATCCACTGTCTCCAACACTAAATACTGCATTCTTTAAAGAGTAATCTTCAGCCCCTTTAAATATTTACTACTATAGTATCTAGCAAACAGTAGATAGGCAGAGAATTTTTTAAGTGACTAATAGTCAAGAGGTTAAACTGTTCATGGAAAAGACACAGAGATAACGGAGTAAGTACAGACTTTTAAAACAATGAATACCATGGTAAAATAAAAGACATGAGAGAATGAAAACATTGGAAGTATTTGAGAGGAGAATTAATAACTTTTTAAAAAATAATCAAATACATTACTCATTACCCCGGAACTGCTAACAATACCTAATACTAGCAGCTTACTGAATGAATAACAATACACTAAGTTCAGCAGAATTAAGAGCTGTAAACTCAAAAGACAGGTCAAAAGAAAACATTCAAAAGCACACAAAGAAAAAAATAGACTTTTTTAACATGAAACACAGTTAAAAAATTTTACTATGAGAGAAAATGGGATAGAGGCAACGCACAAATTGACAATTATTTGTCAAATCTGATTTTTAAAAACTCAGATTCATTTAACTCAGGGAACTGCGTATACCCTTAAATAAAAACTACACCTAGGGGCTGGGGATATAGCTCAGTGGCATAAGTGCCTGCTTGGCAAGAGCAAGGTCATGAGTTCAATTCCCAGTGCTGCAAAAAACAAAAAAACAAAAAAACCTACACCTGCATACATCAAAGGTAGTCAGAAAACAGTTCTCACTGAAATGACAATACCAGCTGACTTCTCAACTGAAACTACCGAGTAGATAAGACAATAAAAGCCAGGTATGGTGACACCTGTAATCCCAGCACTCAGGAGGCTGAAGCAGGAGGGATCGCTCTGAGTTTGAGGCCACTCTGGGCGACACAAGCAAGTTTAAGGCCAGCCTGGATTACATAGTAACACACTGCCTTAAAAAAAAAAAAAAAAAAAAAAAACCCACACACAAGACAATAGAATGTTATTTTGGTGCTGAAAGAAAAACTTTATCTCAGAATTTAACATAGAGAAAAAATATCCCTCCAAAATGAAAGAGAAATAAAGACAGTCCAAAATAGACTTCCTCAATCCTTCCCTAAAGTGGATTCAAAATGAGAGAAATATCAAAGGAAAGTCTTATACCTGGGGGAGTAAGATCCCAGAGAGGCAAAAAAGAGCAAACTTCAGAAATACATACAAGATGGTATATATATATAAAAAATTATTAGCAGTTCACTGGGGTTTTAAACAATGATGGATCTAACCACAGTACTGGGTGTATGACTGAGATTGAGAATGCCCATAAAAAATTTTAAAAAGTTTCAAAAAAACCACCTTTTGATATGTCCGAAGTATACACTGAATGGATATCTCTCATCCAAATAGTTCGGATCAGAAGTGCTTCGGACTTTTTTTTCTTTCAGATTTTGGTGGGATTTGTATAAACACAATGATATATCCTGGGATCTAAACATAAAGTTCATTTATGTTCCAAATATATGTTCTAAACAAAGCCTGAAAGTAATTTTATACGGTATTATAAATTCTGTGCATTAATCACAAATTTACTGAAGCTCAAAGAATTTGTTCCTCATTGAAGAAGATACTGAAGAAACTAAGCATTGTATATTTGCATGCAGACTGCAACCTCTGACATAAAATCAGTGTCTTTGTTACTTTTCTCTTGTTGTTGGGACAAGATACTCAACACCCAAAATTAAGGAAGGGAAGGTTTATTTAGCTCACAGTCTATGTAGGTTTCAGTCCATACTTGGCTGGCTCCAAGGCAGAGTGGCACATGGCAGAGGGCAACAGTTTATGGTGGCAGAAAACAGCAAAAGCAACAAGAGCAAAAGGGAGGGGCAGTGGCAAGCAGCCTCTTTTCCTCCCTTAATTGTATGCAAACTACCTGCCACAGGGGAGATGTAGCACTCACATCCATAATTCCAACATCAGACCATGAATCAATCATAAACTCTAAAAGCCCACCCCATGACTGCAAGTATCTTTGGGGGGACAGCCAGACACAAACCGTAACAATCAAGAATGGAGTTCTCTACTTGGAACATCACGTCAGTGCTAAAGTTTCAGGTTTTGGATGTTAAACATGTAGTGCTGCAAATTCTCTTAAATGTACAATTATAAGCTCAAAAATCTTCACTATATACATGTATTTATGTCTTTTATTTCAGCAGCACATGAAAAAAAAGAAGCAATTTACAATGTGAATTACATGTATCACAGGGTCAAAAATGTCATTCACCAATTCATTTAAAACTTCACCTTCTTTCCTATTATTCCATTCTATCCACTATTACAAGAATAATGTTAGAACAAGATGATATCAAGTCTGAACACAGGAACTAAAAGTGGATGAACAGAAGAAAAAACATGTCCCACTCCTAGAACTTAAAAAGAATGGCTGGGCAGGGTGGTGCATGCCTATACACCCTGTTTGGTTATTTTTTTCTTGTTGCTGCGACAAAATACCCAACACCCAAAGTTAAAGGAGGAAAAGTTTACTTAGCTCAGTTTGTGGAGGTTTCACTCCTCAATCGGCTGATTCCAAGGCAGGGTGACATGGCTCAGGGCAACAGTTGAAGGTAGCAAAAGACAGCAAAAGCAACAAGAGCGAAAAAGGAGGGGTAGAGCAAAGCTCTTTTCCTATCTTATATGTAGGCTACCCCCGCCCCAGGGTAGGTCTAGCACTCACATCATCTTCCTGGCCTTCCTCTTGCACATGATGTTTAGAAAGTGAGGAGTCTGGCCCCTGCTAAATCACTTAAACTTCTCATGTTGACACAATGAATCGATCATTACAATATCCTAGAGCTTAAACAGCCACCCAAGGACATGTCCTGTACACCCCAAGAGGGAGAACTGCTGAGTTACTTAAGCTTCTATGCTTCTAAAGTTGACACAATGTATCAACCATTACACTCCCTGATACTTGAAAGGCAAGGCAGAAGAATCACAAATTTGAAGCCAACCTGGGAACTTAAGAGGGACCTCAAAATAAAAAACAAGACAAGGAGATAGCTCTATGGTAGTGTCCCTGAGTTTGATACTGCTATCGCAAACATGCATGTGCATGCATGCAGAGACACACACACATAAATGGTCTGTATTAAAAGGGCTGCTTTAAGTGACACAGTCTTTAAGAACAGAAACCTGTATACTTTTTGTAGATAAATCTTTTTATTTTCATTTTTAGTATTATAGAAACATACTGCATAGGGGGCTGGGGATTTAGCTCAGCAGCACAGCACCTGCCTGGCAAGCGAGAGGTCATAAGTTCGATTCCCGGTACCAGAAAGAAAAAAAAAAAAGAAACATACTGCATATTAAGAAACACTCTAAAACACCATTAAAAATACTTATTGGAGGGGTCTGGGGATTTAGCTCAGCGGCAAAGCACCTGCCTGGCAAGTGCAAAGTCGTGAGTTCGGTTCCTGCTACCGGAGAAAAACAAAAAAACAAAAAAACAAAAAAAAAATACTTATTGGAGCTGAGCATGGTGGTGCACGCCTGTAATCCCAGCACGCAGGAGGATAGCTGCGAGTTCTAGACCAGCCTGGGCTACAAAGTGAGCTCAAGGCCAGTCTGAACTTCAAAGAGACCCTGTCTCAAAAAGACCAAAGGAAAAAAAAACATTGGCCATAGGCAATCATCTTTTCAGTATATATTTCAAACTTCTAGGGGGAGTTGAGACACAGTCTTGCTAGCCTTGAACTCAGAGCAATGCTCCTGCCTCAGCCTCCCGAGTGCTGGGATTACAGGTATGTGCCACCAACCTCGGCTGAAAAAAATTTTTTTGGTACTGGGAATTGAACTCAGGGCCTTGCACTTGCCAGGTATGCAGTGTGCCGCTGAGCTATATCACCAGCCCTGAAACCTGTTAAAGCTTACTGGAACTTCTCTTTTAGCCTTTTAAATCACTATCTGCAATGTAAATTTCATGTTCAAATTTTTAAGCTTATATGAATTTCTCCAGTCTTTATTAGTATAACAGTTTTAGTATAGCTAATTCTTTCCAAGATAAATACAAAATATTATTCTACGAAAATACCTGTTCATATACCATTGATCAAATGTAGTAACATCTAGAAATTACCTAATGATAAAAATCCCAATGAAAGCAGTAGTATCAAAAACTGTATCTAAATCTCCCCATTTATATTTTGCATTTTTTCAGCACAAAATCTCCCCATTTATATTTTGCAACAAGCATCTATCTCAATGATCCATTCTTACCAGTAGTTTAAAAAGCTTAGTATCAAGTATTCATCCTTTAAGTTTTCTGATTTTGTTATTATAGTATAACTTATTGCAAAGGAGGAAAATTTTGACTGTTGAGTGAGATTGCCTCATAAAATCATTTTGCTTCTTGGCAGTACTGGAGGTTAAACCTGGGGCCTTGTGTATGCTAGGCAAGTACCACTACCACTGAGTTACATCCAAGATCTTTTTACATTTTATTCTGAAACATGGTCTTCAGTCTTGCTGAACTGCCCAAGTTGGCCTTAAATCTGTACTCTTCCTGCCTCAGCCTCGGAGTAGCTAGGATTACAGGCATGTACCACAATGCCCAGTTTTATAAAATCATTCTCTATTAATCTTCTTCAATTTATTATTGTTTGTTACAATAAAAGCTCGTAAAGTCAAGTAATTAAAATGTTTTTCCTTTCTTACATTTAACAGATAAACATAATATCCATGTTGAAGTTACTTAAATTTTCAGGCTGGTTCTATGGGGATAGTCTAATTCTATGGGGAGTCTAACCCTTTTCAATCTACATTACAGAGATTGAGAAATGATGCCCAGAAAGACACACTGTAGTCAATTCTTAAGAAATGCTTTGTAATTATGGAACTATGTCAAATTGGAATAAAAAAATGTTACTTTATTTTTAAAAGAACCATAATAGGAGCCGGGGATACAGCTCAGTGGCATAAGCGCCTGTCTGGCAAACACAAGGTCCTGAGTTTGATTCCCGATACCATAAATAAATAAACAAATAAAAGAACCATAATAAAAATGCTTTTAGGTAACTCCCCAGTTAAGTGTAAACTTCAAATAACAAATCTCCAATTTGTCCAATTTGTTCACTGTTACACATTTAATATAAATAAAATTTAAACCAGGTAATCCCAGTACTCTGCCGGGTGAGACATGAGGACTACCAAGAGTTTGAGGCCAGCCTGGGGTACATAGTAACTTCCAGGCCAGCCTGAAATATACAGTGAGACCCTGTCTCAAAAAGTAAATAAATAAACAAATAATAAATAAAATATGTAAATATTCTGAAATTAGACCCTCTCTTAAAGTTCTTTTAAGCCTAACTTTAATGAGGCAAATGGGATTTTGGATTAATCATGAAATGGATACAGCTGGGCTATGTGATGCCTACACTGTCACACTCCTTTAACAGGTGTTTCCTTTTTTAAACTGTTTCAATCAGATGTCTTTTACAAGACACAGGAGCAAATAAAGGAAGTACAACCAATAAGGAAATGTTAACTAAAAAACATTTCGAACAAGTTCTATTCTAATAATACAAACTTATTTTTAAGGTTGCTTTCTATAGCGCATAGACAGTTAAATATACATAGTTTAAAAAAAAAATTCTTTACTGTGAAGTCCCAACCCTATCCCCTCTCCCTGCTCTCAGATGGTCTCCCAATGTGCAAATTTCACTGGAAATTACATCTTAAATGTCCATGCATTATCAGTATTTCTAGGTTTACAAATCATCAGAACAAAAAAGGTAAAGCCAATTTAATAGATCGTGGCTACTCTCAAAAGTAAACAAACATTTTTAACCTAAAAATCAATCTGCCCTTGAAAAACCACTGTATAACATTTTAGTTGGGTGATACAGGGTGCTAGAGCACAGCAAACTATGAGAAGATACTGTGTTTATTTACAGGATGATAACCAATACACCTGAAACAGGGCTCAGGAAACCAAAGACACAACCCAAATGGTAGCCTGGAGTGAAGCTGTGAAAGGCCTCAAAGGTCAGGCTAAAAGTGTACCTTTCATTTTGTGGGCAGTGGAACTCATTAACTGGCAGGTCAAAGAGAATAAATACAGATGGCAAGTACAGGAATAAAAAAAGCAGGCTCAAGGGCAAAGTATTAAGTTGGGTTTAGATTTGCTGAGTTTATGAGGCTAAAATAAAAATGTTCAGTATTGTAATTTACTGATCCTAGGGCTCACTGGACTGCCATAGCAACAGAACAAAGTTGACAGGAAAAAAAAGTCAAGCAAGAGTTGGCCAAGTTTTAACAATTAGCTGCAAAGAACCTTGGGAAGCTTTTTACTTCATTCTGCAAAAACCAGACCACATTATGGGGAACAATATTGGCCCTGTGAAGCAATTCTAATACTGTGAAGCTAAATGTTTCCCAAATCTTGCACCACTTCTATTGTGTTCCAATAAATGTCTCTAGTAAATTTGACTACTACATTCTATATTCTTCTCATGTTCAAATCTATATATTTTGCTTTATAGATTCAAAATGTCAACGTAGCTAGCTATGGTTTTGAACATTCATATTTCTCACCCTCAACCCAAACATACATATAAACTATCTCTTTAGAAATAATGAGATTTTCTTTTGCACATACCCATCTGTGTCCCCTATTACCTTTATACAACCCATTACTCTCAGGAACGTGCAGGGAATTTTTTCCAGGTCCTATCCACCACCCCCACCTTAGCCTTCATTTGAAGTATGTCAACATCAACACAGGAGATGTAGTTCCCCTGGCTCTAATAAAGACTTGAAGTAGTAACTCAGCATGGTACCTGTCATCAACTGGTTAAGGTCTTCAAGGAAGACTGAGGTGTGGAAAAGTAAACAGGAATTCATAACATTCTGATGCTAAGTATATGTCTATTGAAATTAATCAAATTCAGATCACATTTTATATGCATTTTTCATCTTACCTTTATCACTTACTTTATCAAAAGTAAAAGATTGGTAACTATTTTAAAAAAAAAAAAAAAAAGGTTTTTCACTAGAATATGAGACACACAGGGTTGAACTACATACAGCCATGTTACCCAGGTAGAAATACCAGCTCTGCCATTCAGTTCGTAATTTGAACATGTAACAATTTCCCTGTGCCTCAGTTTTCTCATCTTAAAATGGGCATTACAGCAGTTTCAAGATTATTACTGCTATTAAATGAGCCAATAAATAAAGCATTTAAATCATCTGGTACAAATTTATGCTTAACAGAGGAATGATATGAAAGCATTTGTTATGGTTCTTATAAAAATAAAATACATTTCTTTGTTCTGATTGGCATAGTTCCATAATTACACATTTTTAAAAATTCTTTTTATAAAAAGTCTTGGGTTCAATTCCCAGTACAATTAAAAAAAAAATCTAAATAATATAAATGCATAGTTGTTTAGCTTCCTATTCTGCAACTATTTATTCTAGCTATACTATATGGTCAGAGACAGTGCTGGGTATGCTAGCTGATTCACTTCACAAAGAAAAAAAAAAAAACAACTTACATATATATGTGTAACTTTTCTCTGTTCCCTATATTATTTCTATCTGATGCTTCTAGATCAAAACTAAAAGGAATCACCTTACCTTTCCACAGCAATAGTTACCTATGACATTATAGTCATTTTAAAGTAACATTCATGCAACCAGGGATATAGCTCAGTGGCACAGCACCTGCCTGGCAAGCACAAGGTCCTGAGTTTGATTCCTCGTACATATACCCTTAACCCCCAAAACAGTAACATTCATGTGAAGAAGCCAACTTCCTCTACTACAAAAGGTACAAACAATTATTTCCCCTTTTCTTTACTGAAGGCAACATATCTTTGTCCTCAACTACTATACTTTTGGAATTACTAAATTAATGACTAGAATGTGGCAGTGAGCTGAACTATTACCACTAACAATCAAAATAAAGCAAATCAAGGCAGCTAGAGAAAGAAACTGTAAATTAAACATATTAATCCACATAGCATCCTCTATGGTTCCAAACAATGATGCACCTGACAGTCTTTGTACACAAAGATCTGACTTCACTACTACAATCTTCCTATGATAAACAACAAATGCAATCCCAGACTCACCAATCCCTATCTACTAGGAGGTAATATTTCCACAGCATAGATCCACTTCTAGCCCCTGTGTGATCATTCTTTTAAGAAGAAATTTTTACAACAAGAGGGGTTAAGTGACTTAAGACAAGGCGAAAAAAAACAAAACAAAAAAAAAAAAACCTGATGTAAGCATCAGTTTCTAATGAGTTGAGAGTTTTTAATAATAATCCAACAGTCTGGTACTTAACTAGTCAACAATGGTCTAAAACGATTAGTAATCAGTACTATCTGCTATCCATGTAAGAGCTGGGGAAGGCAGGGAGGAATGGGCAAATAACAGGATTTGTGAACTCTGGAGAGTTCTGGACAATCCTTTCAGTTTTACTACAGGAAATCTAAGAACAAACGTTCAATTATTCATACGTATGTAACATACTGAAGGAGTGGCAACCTAAACTTCCCAGGGCAAAGAGCTCCAATCTACCCTCAATCCTTACACTAGACATCCTCCTAGCACGATGATACCATACACATAAGTGGATACAAGAAATGAGCTTGTTAGCAGGTAACCTGGAAATGACTACCCATATGTTCCCACTTCCCAGTGACTCTAATACCAATACCTGCCTTCTTGATAACACAAAATAAATGTACAAACTTCAACGCCACAGCACCAAACAATGGATAACGGCATGACTAGTAAAACATCTCCATAGCACTGCCTTACATTTCCCCTTGTTTCCGTGTTTCTTTAGTTGACTGGAAAGATCATCTGTGGTCATATTGGAAATGTAAATACTATTATTGCAAAGACAGCTACATGATTACCTCTAAAAATTACTAACCCAGAAGTTCAGTTAAAGTGAAGGCACTACATTCAGTAAAAGGTATGACATTAAAAGTAGGATAGGTTTAAAAGAAAAACGGATGTTGTTTTATGATTCTAAAAATTATTAACATCATCCCTCATACTTCATCCAAACTTGAGTTTTTACTTGATAAATATAATTTATTGAGCAGTACCTGTTAGGACAAAATGTTATGTATTTGTATCTACATTATTTCAATATACTCAAGCTTCGAGATCCTGTATAATCACTTTCCTTATCACTTTTCAGACACACTTAAGCCCTGAAAAGTTAGCAAACTTTTGCTATATTCTGTGTTACAATCTAGGACTATTGGGGTTGATACCCAGATATACCATATATCCTCATTTTACATAATCCTGTTTCAGCATAATTATCTCTACAACAGTAATTTACTCTCAAAGGTGCCCAAGACTGGGCAATAAATTATATCGTTATCAGGGTACTCTTCCCACGCATCATAATGCTATAGTATGTAGTACATTCTGCTCCACAGCTTCAGCTCAAACCCTCACTAATCTTGCCAGTGAACAACACTGCCAACCAATCAGTAAAAAGACAGATACAGTACACACCTCACTCCGTCCCTATACATGAAAATCCACTAGTAGAGAAAAAAGGCAAATAAATGCCAAGAATTAGAATGTGATTACATTATTACACAAGACAGCATATTAAATGCCAACTAGTCAAATACCCACAGACACAGATATAGATGAGCAAAAACTCTCACTATAGATACAAATAATTACTTAGAACATTACTTAATATAAAGATTTTCATACTTTACTCTTCCTTCTCAAATCTAAATGCTGTATAGCAAATTTCCTACAGCACCTTCCCAGATGGAAATCAGTATAATTAGTGCATAAGAACAAGTAGAGCCTTACTATTTGCCTTATTAAAAATTAAATCTTTATGAAACATTAAAATATGGCCACAGATAATTAAATTAGCATCTAAACAATGGCAAACGGTAGCTGGAGCAGAGGGAAAGAACTGTGACTTGTTAGATTGTGCCTAAAAATACTTAAAAATTCAACAGATGTTTAAACTACTCCGTAAACAGAGTTGACCAAGTCTGTCGGCTATAGTAACCTGGATAGTCAAACTAAAATACATTAAAAAAAAAAAAAAAAAATCCCTGCAGCCCATACTTGAACTTCTGATCTTGTAACATACAATTTTAAAATATGGGTGAATTTTTAAGACCAGTAACCCCTATAAGCATCTTGTTACATTTTAAAACTATTTTTTAAGGGAGCTATGTGTCTGTGTGTGTATATTTGTGTGCGTATTCACATTTTATAGAGCCTAGGACAAGATTACAAATTCAGATTAGGAGTAGGGCAGAGGTGTGAGGACAGAAACCCAGCAGATAAACAGATGCATGATCTAGAATTATAACAAGGCTAACAATGAAATTTAAATGTCACTACTAGTTAAATCAAGCAGTATTGGAAAGTTCGTGTTTTACAGTAATTACAAAGGGGCTGGGTATACAGCCTAATGGCAGAGTGCTTGCCTGGGTTCAAATCCTAGTAGTGCAAAGAAAAAACAGATTTAAACAAGGTGAACATTATCAAAACTATTTCAAAACTGGTTGAAACCAGTGGGTTGCAGTAACATGGCAATTTCTATTGCAAAGATTCTTTAAACCTTTACTAATAGGCCTGCTGTCTATAATTTAGTGGCAGAGTGTTTGCTTTCCGTATGGGAGGCCCTGGGTTGGATCCCCAGCACTGCAAAGGGGTGACCTTCATCAATAAAATTTAAGGCAGTCATGGTGGTGCAAGCCTGTAATCCTAGCACTCGGAAGCCTGAGGCAGGATTGTTGAGTTCCAGGCCAGCCTGGGATACAAAGTTCAAGGCCAGCCTGAACTGTATAGCAAGACTTTGCCTCAAAAAAAAAAAACCAAAACAAATAAATAAATAAAAATAAAAGGCAAACCTTTTTAAAAAGTTAAGAGCTGTGTAAGCTTATACCTTTTAAACTTGCCGAAAAGCATAACTAAAATTCATGATACTAATTAAATTGTTTTAAAATTGTTCAGTTTAAACAAATGAGCCAGTGAATGCTACAAAATGTGTTTTCTAAAAGTTCAGTAATGGTAGAAGAGGTTAAAATATCAATGTAAAATGTAGCTTCAATATGGACATTATATACTAAGAATCACCTTTCAAAAGAAAAATGTATCTTGCAGAAATAATATTTCTTAAAAAAATTGGAAAACCAACTGTAGCCAGTATTTCTTATGCCCCAAAGTTGCAGTGCTGGTGAACCTGTGGCAAGTGTGCCACAGCCGGCTGTTACCAGACAGTGAACGCTTTAAGGTTCACCATCACTGGATATGCATCCTTTTACTTTCTGGGCTTAAGTTAATGAATTCTCTATTTTGCAAATACAGAAAGATCTACATTATTTAATCAATTAGACTACTAAGAAGTTCCTTTCAAGAAACTGAACTTTTACATATTTTATCTTACTAAACAAAATAATACAGATATTCATAGATCTGTGAATAGATACAAAGGTACAAAACAAAACAATAAAAACACATGGATGGTATTAATGATGCAGGTACTAAATCCAATGTTTAGAAAAAATAGTTTAAAATGGTAATACAGATAAAGGGAAAAGCAGAACACAAACCTGTATAAACAATGAGCACTTTGAGCTCTTTAGGCCTAAATGAACTGTACTAAATCCGAAGAATGGAATATTACTCAGCATTAAAAAGAAATGAGCTATCAAGCCACGAAGACAGCATCCACACCAACAACAAAATATTACTAAAGGTGCTGCTGAAGGTGCAGCTCAGTCACAGAGCACTTGGCAAACAAGTGCAAGATGCTGAGTTCCAACCCTAGCACTACAAACAGCTGCATGCAATATATTAAAAGAGGACATCTGACCGTTGAAAGTACATCATTTTCCTCATACTGACCTAAATGTTTCAAATATATTACACTGAAATTCAAATATATACTTTCAATAATAAATGAAGATGTTCATTCTTCAATTTAATATCTACATTCTGTATATAAACAGAATCAAAATACTAAAATCTGCCAAGTGTGTCCTAATGATCTGCCAATCTCTTTCTGAACCAGTATCACATATTAAAAAGTTACCTTTGTTTAGTAATTTTTTCCCTCATGGGATAGCAAGTTCCCCATTTCCCTTCTCTCTTTTAAAAAACTTGCCAATTCTCACTTGCTTATACCTCCAAATAAATTTCACAATCATTATATAAAACATCAGTTGGCAAACTTTCTTTTTTTTTTTTGGTTTTTTTCTCCGATACCGGGAACCGAACTCACGACCTTGCGCTTGCCAGGCAGGCGCTTTTGCCGCTGAGCTAAATCCCCAGCCCCTGTTGGCAAACTTTCTATTAAAATCTTGACAGTAAGTATGTTAAGGTGGTTGGTAATCTACCTCTTATTCTTCAGTTTGTTTTGCTACAACCCTTTAAAATGTAAAAACCATTCTTTAGATAGGAGGCTAAAGTATGCAGAACCCTGAATGAAATGTGGTGCCACCACCTTGCTTGTATTTTGATTTCATTTATAGTGAATGTAGGAAATTCTTGAATATCCTATATTTTAAATTCTTTAAACTCCTTATCCCTCAGCAGAATTTTACAGTTTTCATGAATCCTTCAAATTACTCGTTAGGTTCATAATTTCTGGACATTTGAGGAAGGCACTTATTAATATCACAACTAGGTATATTATTCCTGGTACTTTTTGCCAATGTTACAGAAAAACTATAAAAATCATTTGAATGCAACTTATTATGTTACTCTTAAAATGTAAATGAGTATGCTTTAAAATATAAATGTGTTTCTTTCCAATTGAGTAATTCAATAATTTAAGGTTAAGAAAGAGCAAGGCTAAGCACTGAACAGTGTGTCTGCCGCATGAAAAGCACTCAAATGTTTAACTAAATGATTCTAATCTTACTCCCTCTCATAGTATCACAAAAGCTATAGCACGGAGATCTTTGTTTAAAGACCATGGCAAGAATAAGAGAAAAATGGGCAGTCTCTCAAAGTTTGAAAATCTCCCAGGTACCTTTGCTCAAATAAAGTACTGGAGATGTGATCTACTAAAATGATACAAGAAACCAAGTGAGAGGAAGACAATGGGCACAGCAAACGGTGGGGTGCAACACAGATTTTAGAGGACATCTAAGGAAGACAAATACACACCAGATACAAAGAGCAACAGTTTAGACTGGACAACATCATTCAAGTGAATGTGAGTGGAGCAACGTGGGTTGATGATTGCTATGACCAATGTGCCTATTATTCTATTTTTTCTGGAAAACAGAGAGGGGCTCAGGGTTAAAACCTCTTGCCTACCTCATGTAAGGCCCTGGATTCCATCCCCCAGCAACACATAAAACACATAAAAAATGAAAAGCACCAAATGCTCCAGAGTATCTAGCATAGATTTTAACCTATACTTATGTAACTCAGTTCAACCATGCATTAATGAAGTTTCTTTTCTCTCCCTGGTGTCCAGCTCCCTCCCTGAACCAAAAGGGTATGACTTTAATCATAAAATGCAGAGTGGCCTACTCACACAGGCTACTCTCCTACTGAAGGTTCTTTGCCCGGCCCACACCACAGCCCAGTCAATTACAACTGTAGCACTCTTGTTTCCCAGGACATGCTCATGACTTTGCCAACTGTTTTCCCTAGGAAGAACTCCAGTAGAAACTCTAGAAGCTGAAGCTGAAGTATAAGCCAGAAGTTGGTTTCAATTATCTTCTCTTAGTAACTTTCATCCCACAGGGGCAATACTGCCTTGTCTTTGCACATCACCTAAACACACAGCTGAAAGAGACCATGGAGATTACTGCAAGAAAACAGATGAATTATTAAGATGAAAACCAGGATGAGGGGGACAAAGAAATAACAATGATGATGAAATATAAAAAATAAGTTGAGGCACTGGGGTGGAAGATAACCTGGGTCTCTAGCTTATTACTATAAAACATACATGTTATACTTTATTTCCACATATATGGCTTCGTAATATCTGAAATCCTAGCACTCTGGAAGGCCGAGGTAAAAGGACCATAATTCAAGGCCAGCCTGGGCAACTTAGCAGGAGGCTGTCTCAAAGCAAAAAATAAAAACTCCAATACCAAAAGGAAAAACAAAGTAAAGTATTTATCACAGCAATTTTTGAAACAGCATAGTTAGAAATGTTACACTGATCTATACAGAAATAATTACGTTAAAACCATACAATGTAATACACCTTTAAAAAAAAAGTTGTTTGATACATAATGCTAGACAAGAAGTACCAGAATAGTGTACATAACTAGTTACCATTTACATAAAAAAAATCTATTTGTATATACAAAAAATAGTCTATAAAAAATTGATACTGCTGGTTGCCTCAAGAGGTGATTTGCCTAAATACCACCCAGCATGAAGAAGACATCACTATATACTCTATCACGAAATATGAATCTTAAATATTGTAAGACTTACTTGCAAAATTTAAGAAAACAAAAATTAACTAATAGAACCATTTTAATTCCATACTAATCAGTTATCTTTCAAATCTTAAAATATGGAAGTTTTTGTAAGAGTAAAACATTAACCCAAACTGGACATATCCAATCACATCTTACAAAAATTTAAATACAATAAGCATGCCTGCTGTCTGTATACAACACAGTTATAGATTCTAGAGCCACACTGCAATTTGGAAGCCGAACTACATGTGGTTAAAGTTTTTTTTTTTTTTTGGGGGGGGGTTAAAGTTTTTAACATTAAATAATATTTAAAATTTGTTTCCATCACTGACCTACCCACATTTTAAATTGCTCAACTGCCATGTGTGTGGCTACTGTACTGTACAGCAAGACATTTCCATTACCAGAGAAAGGTCTCTTGAATGACCCTATGGATCCTGAAAAACCTAGTAAAATGGGTGCATTGGAGAGAAAACTAAATGGCTGGGGAGAGGTAAGACATATTTTACATTAATAAGAGAGGACCTTGTGCCAAGCAATGTTCTTATTATGTTTCATGTTAACACTATCCTTACTATACACCACACTGGTTTCTTTTGTAATCTTATGTATTTTATATAATATATATTTTAAGTTCTAAGAACAAGCCACACTGCTCAAGGTATTCATTTCAAATTTTAGATCTGAGCATATACTATAAATTGAAGAAAAAAATGTAAAAATACAATAAAAGTTAAATACCATCTACAAATCCAAAACAAATCCAAAATAATAAATATGAGCTCAAATTTTTTTAAAAACCCTATTCCTAATTCCACCAACCAAACCAAATGACCTACACTTTCAGAGGAATGATTTTACATAACTTTTACCCCTAATGTACAAGTTTTACCAGAGAAAAACAACTGGACATTTTATTTTGAATGCTTCTTTTTTTTTTTTCTTGAACTGGACAATAAAAGCTTGAGACTTGGGTTTGAATTCTAGCTTTCACTTAGGTACTATGTGATATTAATAGGGAAAAAAGATGGCCTGTCCTAGAGAAACTATCTTTCAATCTTCACTAACAGTAATTTTAAACTAGTCACAACTCAAATGCCAACAAAATGACAAGAGAGTACTGTGTCCCAAGTGCCAAAATTTTGACATACTACCTGGAAAGAAGTAAAATGGCTCCCCTTAATTTCCCCTTTGAAGTGACTCGATACTTATAAGCCATACTTTAATGTAACTAAATTTATACACACTTAAAGACTGACATTACTATCAAACTAAAAATTTTATGTAATTTCTACAAAAACTTCCAAGTGTCCACAAAAGGAGGGAAGATAAGCAAAACTTAACTAAATAAAAACTCATGGCTCTTTCCCCAGCAGAAAAGTATTAAGGAAATTCACCAAGTAGCTAAAGTAAAAATGAACAAATAGGATTTGTACAGGCTTCAGCAGAGGCGCCTTAACTTCAATCCAATACGATACTGCACTAATCAGTTGTTTAAGAAAAAAATCTATTTAAAACTGCTGCGGCTGAGGGTGTGCTTAGCATACCAAAGGCCCTAGGTTCAATCTTCAGCACTAAAAATAAGAATAAAACTTTCAAAAAGATTTCTCCATGACTATCCTGTGGTCAGTGGTCAAAGGTTGATTAAAAACAATAAAATTTTGCAATTTTCACAAAAAATGAATACTTTGATACTGTTTTACATATAGTCCCAGAAAATTACAGTTTTAATTTAGGTTTCTACTTTCAATTATTTTAGGTTTTGGAATTGTCATCTCCCTAAATTTAAACTCACCACTATCCAAATCTCGCTGAGTCAACACTAAAATACCATACCAGTGACCACAACACTGAAAATTAAACTCCTTAAAAGTTTATACAGCCGGGTGTGGTGGTGCACCCCTGTAATCCCAGCACTCATGAACTAAGGCAGGTAGATCGTTGAGAGTGCAAGGCCAGCCTGAACTGCACAGTGAGTCCCTGTCCCATCAAAGTCAAAAAGACCAAAAAAAAAAAAAAAATTTTTGTACGAACAAGGTTGAATCATATCTTGTATAATTTTGCACCTTAACACTTGGTACACCATCCTATAAACCCATCAGTGACTATAAATATTTACTGGTTCAAAACAGTCCTTTACTATTTTGTAGTTCTGGTCTGTTGCTGAAACAAAACTCCATAGCTGTGCAAAATTGAAAGTATCTAAATGTTTCCGAAACATCACAGAACACAGTACATTTTACTGTTCAGAAGTGCTTTTTTAAAGCTAAAAGTGGACATGAGATCCTGTCAAGAGTTTTAAATTTGAATTTTACACATTTATCCTTCATTGTTTTAAAAGTCTGTTGATTTTATTAGCAACTTAAACATTTTTACAGTCAACCAAATTTCTGGGAACATAAAAACTGGTCAGAATAAAGAACAAGCAAGCAATCAAGCAGAAAAGCTGCCTTCAATTCTGGAAGAGTGAGCAGTCTGAATTAATGTAGTATTTTTTTTGTAATCTATAGCTACATTTTATTGCTATAAAAGTTTTTAAAAATTTAGAGCAAACTGGTAAACCAATACCAAAATAACAATCATAAAAAGACACAGAAATACCTGGCAAGAAAGGTCTAGAACTGGCTCCAACATGTCAAACTTTTTCCGGTAATATATTCAATTATGTACCTGAAGTACTGTCACATAGGTGTGACATTCCTAAAATGGAAAGGCCCAGAAGTTTCTGTGAACCAGTGCCGGAAAAAACTATGAAGAAACACCCTCTACGTTAGAGGTAACCAACTTTCTGTGCTAAAATTAGTTTGCTTCAACTAAGTTTAAATGGCGCCTACATTGAGAGGAGAGCCTGCAGCAGGATGGAAAGAAATAAAAAAACAAATGAAAAAAGTGATCTCAAATGTTAAGTTTCTATTTCCAACAATCTGTAAGAACACCTGGGCCCGTGCGCCCGAGGCGTGCACGCTGCAGAGGATGAATGAATGGGACAGGCGCGAGCGCGGCGCCGCAGGTCCGGCCGGCAGACGGGCTGGCAGCAGCCGAGCAGGCCTCGCTCCTCCCCTTCCCTCCTCCATGACAGCCCGGTCCCCAGCAAGGAGGACGAGGACAATGTGGTCCCCCTCCCCAGCGTCGCACCTCCGCGCGCCCGGACTCCGCGCCCTCCCGCGGGCTTCCTCCCCACCCCACCCTTCCTCGCCGGCCCCCGCCGCAGCCTCCGGCGCGCTGCAACAACACGCGCTCCCGGGTCTCCTCGCCGGCGAGGTCG
>NW_004955405.1:9161076-9166642 GCF_000276665.1 Chinchilla lanigera
CCGGCAGCGCCCACGCCGGGCGGGGCGCGGTCTCGCGGCTGACCGTCGGCGCCTGGGCTGTGCTCCAAGTCTGAGGCTGACACCCTCGCGTCCTCAGGGTGTGCTGTGGTAGTGACTGCCCCGCTTTGACGACGCGTCAGACGCTGTTTCACAACGCGCAGCCGTGCGCCTTCCTAAGGATCGCCTGCTTCCCTATTTTTTTACACATTTTTATTTTTCTCTTGTTTACTTTATTACATGATGGTACCAATGCAAATCTAAAGTTTCAAAACCATCCTCCTCCCTCTTACAGTGGTAGCTGCCCTCAACAGAGGGTTTAATGGTCGGGCGCTATTACTGTATATTCACAACCATCACTAGCAATTAGAAATTTGTATCTACTCTGGCATGCTACATTTTCTTTCCTTCTAAAGTACTGTGCAATTGCTTTTCAAGACAGTGTTATTCTCCAGTCTGGTTTTTAATACTGCAAATAGAAGGGAAGCGACCTGGAATACTGCTCCTAGGAGTCTAAGGATGAAGATAGCCTCACTGCTACTTCTCTCCTTTCTTAAGAATGTTAACACCTGGAAAAGCAGTGTAACTAGACTGCCTGTGCCTGTCTCCTTATGGTGTTGCTGATATCCAGACTTGTGTCATACCTATTATTGAGTGCATAATGGATGCTTGGGTTGACTAACACATAATTGAGTTTGTGTAAGTACTCAAAGCCATGGCCTATGCACGTTTTCCTTTACTTGGATGGTGGAGGTGACTAATGAATCTTTTATGTTTAGTCAGCCTAACTCCAATAGGTTCTAAAGTAGAATTCTAAACCTGTCGTGGTGACGCATGCCTGTAATCCCAGCACTCATGAGGCTGAGGCAGGAGAATCCTTTCGAGTTCTAGGCCAGCCTGGGCTACAAAGTAAGCTCAAGGATAGCCTGAACTGCATATCAAGAAGTTGTCTCAAAAAGACAAAAAAAGAGTAGAATTATAAAAAATAAACAGATAAATGGATTTCTTCTTACAGAAACTGTTACACTATCCAAAGTAGATAGAGTTGATCTTGTTGACATATTCTGCTGGTTAAAAGTGATATTTGGTTAACTTCTTTGAAACAGCATAAATGACTTATATTCATGAAGTTGCTAGATAATAGTGCAAAGAATCAAACAGATTGACAAGAAAATACACACACGTGCAAACGAAATTTAATTTTTCTCCATTTTGTTGTATGTGCTTTCTTGGATATATTTTGTGGCCCAGTCATGTGTTTTTGCCTAATGTTGACCTCAAGATTCTACTAACTCAAAGATTTGGTGATTATCTTTTGTTTACTTATATCTGCATATAATGATTAATTTCATTTGGGTCTTTTTAAATTTTGTTTTTGGAAAGGTTTTCACTATGTAACCTATGCTGATCTTGAACTTGTAGGCTCAAGCAATCTTCCTGCTTCAGCCTCTCAAGTAACTGAGATTACAAGTGTGTACCACCATGTCCAGCTCCATGATAAATTTGTTTTATTTTGTTTTTTGAGATGGGATCTCACTATGTCATTCAGGCTGAGGCTGGTCCTAAACTCATGGCAGTCTTCCTGACTCAGCCTCTCAAGTGATAGAACTTCAGGCCTGCACCAGGGCGGGTGGCCTCCATGCTAATGTACCCAGCAAAACTTTTATATTTTAGTTCTCCATTAATTCACAAAATATATTTACTACCTTGCTGCCATATTTGTGTTTAAACTTCAGCAAAAGAAAGTTTAATTAACAGATTAGATTTATAAAATGACACCTGGTATTAAAATGCTATTCTGTATGATTGAGTTATATAGTTTACACATAATAACTACAGCCCAGCAAAGCATCTTTGTATCTATTATGTATAAGCCCAATGACTGAATATCACTTAGTATCTGTAAATAACCATGCTCTTTTCTCTATGTAATATGTTCTTCAAGGTGATACTCTACTAGTCTTCATACATGTAATTCGTGCTGTAAGACTTTAAATCATTTGATAAAACAGAGTTGCTTTTATTATATGCTGAACTCAGCCATTGGAATTTTATCTTGATTTTCTGGATAACCAAAGCCATTGTTTTCTGGCATTTTCAACTTTAAACTGATATCTGCTATGATCTATCCAAAATTATTACTACCCACAGTCTAGCTTTTTGTTACTGTTGTCAACAGGCTTCACATTCTTAAACATTCTGCTTACAGTAGGTATCTTTCTTAGTCTCTGGTCAGTACTAAGCAATTAATTTTTTTAATAAGTAGGCTTTGAGATAGAGGTTATGAAATTGCATAATAAAGTCAATGATTCTTAATGTTGTAATATTACATGGTAGCTTTAATGTAATCTAAACTAACTTCTGACACTAACATCTTTTAACTTTATTCAATCTTTTTTTGTTTTGTTTTATTTTTCTCAGACATGGTCTCACTATGTTCTTCAGGCTGGCATTGAAGTCCCTATGGAATCCAGATTGACCCTGAACTATGGATGATCCTCCTGCCTCAGGCTTCCAAGTGCTGGGATTACAGGTGTGCCACCCACCAGTCCTCCTTTACTCTTTTAAATATTTGGCTATACTTGTACTTTAACTTGCTTTTTAAAAAATTGTTATTGCTATGTTCTACAGTGATTTTCCTTTAAGAAAGGCATAAGATAATGGCTTCTAACAGACTTGTCTTTTAACTAACAATTAAATGGTTTTTAGTATTAAAAAACATGAGCACAGGTGTCAAATTATCATAATTATAACTCCACTACTTAGTACGTGACCATAAGTAGGTTATTTAGCCTGTTTGGGCCTCATTTTTTTCATAAGTTAGATTGTAAAAATAATATATATTTTTTAAAGTCAGGATGACTGATAAATGAGTTAAGCACATATTATACTTGAATAGTTCTTAAAACGCAGTAAACACTCATTGTTACTTATTAATATGATGAAAATATATAATTTTTATTTCTTAGTATAAAATAATATGTTTAAGAATTCTTTTAGATACTCAATCCATGAGTATTTTTTTTATTATTTTAAAAATAAAAGGAGGAAAACATTAACAGACAGACAACCTTCTACAAAATAGCGAAAGAACAGTACCGACAATACAGAGTTACAAACAAAGTGGTAGGAAATTAACAATGCTTGTTGTATTACATACTGATATCTTCAAAGTGGTTTCTCATGAAAACAGATAGAGACATGCAGTATTGATCAATCAAGGACTCACTGACAGTTTCTTTCAGCAAAGAAATAAAAGACAGTAGAACAAATATGTTAACTATCCTGTATATACATACATACAAAATTTCTCCTTCTTTCCCTTCTCTTTCCCCACATCCCAGTTGCCCTTTACCCTCGAGTGTTTTCCTATTGTTTCACAATGTCTATCATACCTGCTACTTTAAATTAACTCTTTCAGGTTTTACACTAGTGAGACAATGCGGTGCTTGCACATGCATGTCTCATTTATTTCACTTATGAGTATGGTCTCTAGTTGTGACCATTTACCTATAAGAGCCTCCAGTTTATCTTTATTTATAGCTGTGTAATATTCCATTATAAAAAAGTACCACAATTTTCTTATCCAATTTTCGGTGGATGGACATTTGGATTGCTTCCACAATTTAGCAATTACACATTGTGCTGCTGTGAACATAGGTGCATGTATATCGCTGTGATATGATGTTTTGAGATCTTCTGGGAAAATACCCAGCAGGGAGATAGCTGGGTTGAATGGGACCTCTAGACCTAGTTTTCTGAGGAATCTCCAAACTGATTTCCACAGTGGTTTCACCAGTCTGCATTCCCACCAGCAGTGGAGAAGGGTTCCTATTTCTCCACAGCCTCGCCAGCATTTGTTATTGGTTGATTTCTTAATGCTAGCTATTCTTACTGGGATAAGGTGGAATCTCAGTGTTGTTTTAATTTGCATTTCTCAAATGACTAGTGATGTTGAACACTTTCTCATGTATTTATTTGCCATTTGTATTTCCTTATCTGAGAAGTATGTATTCATCTTTGCTGACCATTTTTGGATTGGGTCTTTGAATTTGGAGGGGCTGATATTTTTAAATTCTTTATATGTTCTAGATAGAAGCCCTTTGTCTCAGGGACAGTCAGCTAAACTTTTTTCCAAGTTTGTGGGTTTTCTTTTTACTCTGCTGGTGATTTCTTTAGATGTGCAGAAACTTTTCAGTAGGATGAGATCCCACTTGTTGATTCTTTCAAGTGTTTCACGTGCTATTTGGTTTTTGTTCATAAACTCTCTGCCTACCCCTATGTCTTACACATTTTTATCTACTTTCTCTTCCAATAGATTTAGTGTTTCTGTTTAATATTGAGATCTGTGAACCATTTAAACTTGAGTTTGGTGCATGGTGATAGACTTGGGTCTATTTTCAGTCTTTGGCAGGCAGCAAGCCAATTTTTCCAGTACCATTTATTGAAGAGGCTATCGTTCTTCCAGTGAGTTTGTTTGGCCCTTTTATCAAAGATTAGGTGGCTGTGTTTTTGGTTGTGGCTGGTTTTCCAGTCTGTTCCACTGATATTCAGCTCTGTTTTTTAGCCAGTACCAGGTTGATTTTATTACAGTAGCTTTATAGTATAATTTCAGGTCAGGGATTGTGATTCCACCTGACTTGTCCTTGTTGCCCATGATTGCTTTTGCTATTCGGCGTCTCTTCTGGTTCCAGATGACTTTAAGACATGTTTTCTCCAGATCTGTGAGGTATGGTAATGGTAGTTTAATGGGAATTGCATTGAATCTGTACAGCACTTTTGGAAGTATGGCCATTTTCACAATGTTGGTTCTTCCTATCCACAAGCAAGGAATATTTTTCCATTTACTGAAATCTTCAATCTCTTTTTTCAGAATGCAGTGGTTTTCATTGAATAGGTCTTTTACTTCTTTTTGTTACGGCAGAAAATTCCCGTCTGTCCCAAACATTCCACAAGAGACGCCAATCGCCAGTGAGAACAAATCAGAGTTTAATTTGAGGCTAGCCACCCTCACTTCCTTTGCCAATCTGGAAGCGGGCGCCCATGGCTAACTTTGTTTCCCCTTGTATACATTTTGGTTTCCAACAGATTGGGGTGTTACATTCTCTGACCCCGGTGGGCAAGTGGTCTTTCTCTCATCCTGTTGGCCCCCAGGTCATTTGCAGGTAGCATGTCAAACTGTGATAGATGTCGTTCCCCCCCCCCCATTATCTCTCTCCTCTTTTACAACCTATGCATTCCTTTAGGGTTACAATGTTTACCTAGGGCCAGGAGACGGCACTACCCAGGCGGGGTCATGGAGGGTCACCTAGGCCTACGCGCCCCCTTGTCTTGGGGAGACATTCCTGGGCAGTGTTGATCTGGGGAATTAGCTCTGAGGCTTCCCGAGGCACCATGTAGGCTTTTTCCAAACTATTTTATCTAAAATAGTATGCTAAGATTCATTGCCCCCTACATTTTGTTAAATTGATTCTTGAATATTTCAATTTCTTGGATGTTATTGTAAAAGGTATGATTTCCTTAATTTCTCTCTCAGGCTGTTTGTTGTTTGTGTATAGGAATGCTATCG
>NW_004955405.1:9168723-9177417 GCF_000276665.1 Chinchilla lanigera
CTTTTGCCGCTGAGCTAAATCCCCAGCCCCCATTGGATTTTTTTTTTTAATCCACTCTGCCAGTCTGTTTCTTTTGACTGGAGAGTTGAGGCCATGTACATTTATAGTTATAACCGCTATGTATTGATTGTCATTGTTATTTACTTGCATTGGTGTCCACTTTTTCTACCTGTTTACTTGCTTGCTCTTCTTGACATTTCATTCCTACTGTTGTTCTTGAAACTGCGGTCAGATTTTTCTCTGTCTAGAATATCTTTTAGTACTTTTTGTAATGCTGGTTTGGTGCTCATGGAGTTCTTCAATTGTTTTTTGTCATGAAAATATTTTATTTCTCCGATTCCACAGATTCCACAGAAATTCAGAAGATCATTAATACCTACTTTGAAAATCTTTACTCCCATAGGATAGAAAACTCAGAAGAAATGGACAGATTCCTAGATATGTACAAATTACCAAGGTTAAGCCAAGAAGATATCAAATTCCTGAACAACCCAATATTCACCTTAAATAAAATATTTATTTTATTATTGAATTTGAGGGATAATTTGGCAGGGTACATCAGTCTTATTTGGAAGCTGTTCTGTCTTTGCACCTGTAATCCTTCACTCCAGGCTCTTCTCGATTAGATGGTTTGTGCTGAGAAGTCTGCCATGATTCTGTTGGGCTTTCCTTTATAGGTAATCTGTTTCTTTTCTCTAGCAGCTTTTAATATTCTGTTCTTTTACTGGAGATCTGGGAACTTGACTATTATATGTCTGGGTTTTTTTTGTATTTTAGTTGTGATTGTTTGGAGTTCTATATGCCTCATTACCTATATATCAGGTTCTGTTTCCATGCTTGGGAAATTTTCTGCTATTATTTCTGCAGATAATCTTTTTATGTCAGTTGTGTTTCTTCCTGCTGTTTCATTGACTCCTATAAGTCGTACATTATTCCTCTTTGCCTCATCTTGCAGCTGTTGGATTGACTTTTCCTGTTGATTTTACGAGATCCTTTCTTTTACAGTCGCTAGCTGCCATGCTGTCTTCAAAGTCTGAGATTCTATCTTCAGCTTCATTCAAGCGGTTTTGGTAGCTTTCAATGGCAGCTTTGCTTTCCTGGAAGTCTCTTTGAATCTGGTTCATGTGTTCTAAGTCCTTTCTATATTTTTCATTTAATGCTTCTGTCCATTGCCTTTGCTCTTCTATATTCTTTTGTCTTTCTTCTTCAGACTTTTTGAGCAGTTCCTTCATTATTATTGTCATTTCACTTTTTGCCTGAGAGATTATTTCTGATCTCATCTCTTCTCTGGCTTTATGGAGTTGTTTCTTTACTTCCATTGCAATCATTTCAGCTATTTCAGGCATGTGTTTACCAAGTTCTCCTATATCCATGTCTCCTGGACTTGCTCTGAGTGGGGTGGAATTCTCGGATTGTGTTTTAGTCCTTCGTTTTGTCATGTTTGCTATCAGATGCAGAAAGTTCAGTTTCCCTCTTCAGTACCTGCAGAACAAAGGCCAGTATTGTCCCTAGTTTTACTGTAGGTCAGATTTGCCCCTGAGTGACCTATAAGAAGCACTACTTAGCCTCTGGTTTTCGGGCAGTTTTTGATGTATATCTAGTTACCCCATTCTGAGACATGGGCATTGGTGTCAGCTGATGGCCAACCATCTGATCCAGCGTCCCCTTGCAGTTCAGGGCACGTGCATGGTCCAGACTCCAGTTGCACTGGTGTGAGAATCCCAGTCCAGGGGACCTATGTCCCCAGGCAGTTCAGGGTAATCAAAATCAGACACAAACTGCGGAGTTGAGAATTTGTAAACCACCTGATTCTGTGTCTCCAGTCAATTCAGGACACATACAGGAACCAGATGCAGGCCAGACACATAGCAGTCACAGACTGCCCATGCCTTCGACCCACTAGGGGGTCCAGGTGAAAGTAAAGCGCGGATTCGAAGGGCATGACCAGGAGCTTCCGGAGCACTTGCTCACTTGGCGCAGAGTGCAGGGTTGCTGGGAGAGGCTACATGCCCCGCCCGCAGCCAGAGAAGTCCCTGGGGCTTCTGAGTGAGGACCTCCTCTCTGCTGCGGGTACAAGGAGTGGAGAGACTCAGTCTGTAATGGCGTCGGTGTCCTGAGTCACCCGCTCTGCCCTCAGGAAGTAGATGGGAAATACCTGGCTCTCTTCACGAGTTTCAGCTGGGAACCATGGCAGTGTGAGCAAAGCATGGACTCAAACCGAGGGATCTGCAGCTCCTGGAGCACTCGCTCACTGGGCACAGGGTGCGTGGGCGCTAGGAGAGTCTGCTCGCCCCGTCCCCAGCCAGAGAAGTCCCTGGGGCTTCTGAGTGAGGACCTCCTCTCTGCCACAGGTGCAGGGAGGGGAGAGACTCAGTCTGTAATGGCGGCGGGGTCCTGGGTTGCCCGCTCTGTCCTCAGGAAGTAGATGGGAAATACCTGGCTCTCTCCATGAGTTTCAGCTGGGAACCGTGGCGGTGTGAGCAAAGCATGGCCATGAGTATTATTTTTGAGGAAATTCTAAGCTGCTAGATATTTTAACAAATGTACTTAAAGAACAATGGTTTCTTATAATATACCAATCATCTTTTATATTGACTACTTTATTTGAGTTTTACAAAAATTATGTGAATTAAACATTATCATCCCATTTTATAGATAAGTAAACAGACTGATTAATATTGAGACACATTTAAATCCGCACATACAGGAGTGCGCTGGATTTCAAACCTAATTTTCTTGATTCCAAGACTCATTCTTTATACGATAGCATCTTTCCTGTGATAAGGCCTTTTACATACCTATTTCTCTTCAAAGTACTTCTAGTTCCAAATCCACTTACCTATCTGACAAGAAACTACTCAAAAGATACTGAGCTAGTAATGGGAACTATATAATCAGTTAAGGATATTTAAAGGACACAAGAAGCATAGGCACGTCCTTCCTACACTGTGAAATCTGGTTGGTGTATTAAGTCATAGAAATATAAATAGTTCACTACCCATATAAAGAAGTGTGACTAAGAACCAAAAGGATGCAGCTAACAAGCACCAGGAGGAGCACTCAGCTGTGTAATGAATGACACAATTGCAGGATTCTTTCTCTTATTTCATTCAAGTCTTTGTTCTGGTGCTATCTCCTGAGAGAATATTTGATCAAGCTGTATAAATTAGTATCCCTATTACTCTATCCCTTACCTTGCTTGATTTTCTTCAGTTCACTTCATAGCCCTCGCACTTAACTTGTTACTATATTGAACATTATTTAGTTGTTGATGGATTCCATTACTAAAATATTAAGTCTTTGATGTACAAATGTAGGTGGATTGCTAACAGATATTTAGGAAAACCCAAATACAATTTTTTTAAAAAAGTATAGTGTCATAACTAATAAAGTAGCTAACAGGAAAATTACTATAGTATATGCCAGCTGGTATGTTGTTTACATGCACTTTTAGTACCTTATTTTATCTTCAGACCAACATTGAGGTAGATACATCTGATTTTCAGATAAAGGAGGGCTCTTAACTACACTATTAAAAATGACTAGATTTTAATTGTATCACCTAATAAAAATCATTCTCTGGAGTAATTTAACTCTGTTAAATTTTCTGGACAAAATTAGCATTTGGGATTTTTTTTAAAAATAAGAAAATTATTTATTGCAAATAATTGTGGCATTTTTATCATCTTCTAGACTCTATCCATTCATTATACTTTTCTAACATGAGTTGTCCACATGAAAGGGCATTTTTAAAGTGGTGTCTGTCTTCTGTGCTTTTCCTATAAATTTTGCTGTTAAAATACCTTAAATTAAGCCTGTTATGACAGTGTATATGTATAATTCCAGTACTTGGAAGGCTTGCTGGGACTACAGGCGTGTGCCACCATGCCTGGCTAAATCTCTTTTCTTTGCAACCTGTATAGTCTGTGGTATGTTTTTACCAGCAGAAAATGAGCTAAGGTAGGTGAAAACAATAATTTTAGTGCCTTGGGGATCCACTTGCATGACTCTTGCCTAGAGCTTTTTTTGTCCAATTTTGATAGCAAATGCACAAGTACAGAAACTCTGGTTGACGAAGGGCGTGTCCATTAGAGAGTCAGTCCTCTAAAATAAGGATCTGGGCCAAACCATGGAACAGGCTATTGAGACCAACAAAATTATTCTTGGAGGGTAATCTTTATTAGATTAGAGGAAAATGATGATGATCAGCTGCAGTCCTGAGATCAGCTACTATAGAGGTAGCTATATTGCTTCCTACCCATCTCCTACTTAGAAATTTCAGCTAGAAAGCAGGTCCGTTAGAATCCTGGGGAGTCTCTATCAGAATGTATAGGAAGAAGCAGATCTGAAATTAACTGCTGTGACCTTTCCCTTTCAATGAACAATATTGCCTATCTGTGTGAGTCTACTTTTCAACCAGCAACAATTGATGTACATAGATGATATTATGAAAAAAAGCCCCACGTATTTATTTAGGTAGGGGTTCTTTAAAAGATGTATTTGATTGACCTGAAAATGTTACGATTAAATTGCAATTTATAAATAAGTGGGAAAATATATTGGTATAATTTATCATACATAGATTAAATTGAATATGTGAATCAAAGAATGAAAGATTTTCAGTTGGAATGTGTGACACATTTTGCAATTTAAACTGTGATTTTCATGCTGGGCATGACCCTCAGACAAAGGACTTCTATTTAGAACATATAAACAATTGAAAAAAGTAAGACCTCCAAAATTCAAAGACCCAATACAAAAATAGGCATCTGAGATGAATACACACTTCTCAGATGAAGAAACACAAATGGCAAATAAATGTATGAAAAAATGTTCAACAGCATTGTTAATTCAAGAAATGCAAGTTAAAGCAACACTGAGATTCCATCTCACCCCAGAAAGAATGCCTATCACCAAGAAATCCATCAATAACAAATGCTGGAGGGGCTGTGGGGAAAAAGGAAACTTTATCCACTTTTGGTGGAAGTGTAGACTGACAACCACTGTGGAAATCAGTCTGGAGATTCCTCAGTTAACTAGGACTAGAGGTCCTATTCAACCCAGCTATTCCCCTCCTGTGTATTTTTCCAGAAGAACTGAAAACATCATACCACAGCCATATATGTGCACCTATGTTTATAGCAGTGCAATTTGTAATAGCTAAATCTTGGAAACAACCCAACTGACCATCAACTAAGGAATGGATAAAAAAGATGTATTTTTATACAATGGAGTATTACTCATCTGTAAAAAAAGATAAACTAGAGGCTTTTACAGGTAAATGGATGCAACTAGAGACCATACTCATTAGTGAAATAAATCAGATTTGCATGTGCAAACATCGTATTTCCTCCCTACTATAAGAGCCAGAAAGAGTAAATAAAATCTGGAAGGTACAATAGATATTGTGAAAGGGAAAAGAAACTGCTCAAATAGGAAGGAACAACTGGGATGAAAGAGGAGAGAGGAGAAAGAAAGAAGAAAGAGGGAAAAATATGTATATGTATACACAGTATAGCTAGGATAATTGTACTACTAATATCTGCTGCTTTATTGAGAGGAACTGTTAGATCAATCTTGCATACCTAGGGCCGGGAGTATAGCTCAGTGGCTGAAGCACTTGCCTGGCAAGCCTGAGGTCATGAGTTCAATTCCTGGTACAAAAAAAAAAAAAATCTTGCATACCTATATCTGTTTATATGTGCAGCCATTTTGAAGATGACATTATGTAATAAAAACCATTTTTAATATCCTATCACCATGTTTTGAAATTCTGTATCATTTTTATTGTTCTCTATGCTGTTTTGTTTATGTATTTGTTTTTGTTATATTGGGGTTTTTTAAACGAAAAACAAAATTTATATATATATAAGGATAGCTGGAATAGGTGTATTGCTGATATCTGTGGCTTATTGAAGGGAACAGTGAATGCTTAAAATTTTCTTTTTTCTTGACCAATTTTGCATGCTTGAATTTGGTAATCAGAATGATGGATCTGAAAACAACAATATGCACTATAAGAACATTCTTATGTCTGGTGGACTGAGCAACTTTGTTGAAGATAAAAATATGTAATGTAGCAATCATTGTAAATTCCTATCATTTTGGTTTGAGGTCATGTATCATTTTTGTTGTTTTTGTGTTGTTTTGATTTTGTCTTCATTATTGTTTTGTTAGTTTTTTAAATTTTTAAAATAAAAAAAGTTTTAAAAAACACTGAGATTCCATCTCACCCCAGAAAAAATGCCTATCATCAAGACATCAACACCAAATGCTGGAGAGGGTGTGGAGAAAAAGGAACCCTTCTCTACTTTTGGTGGGAGTCCTCAAAAAAGTAGGAGTAGAGGTCTTATTTGACCCATCTATTCCCCTTTGGGACATCTTCTCAGAAGAATTAAATGCATCATGCCACAGCAATATATGCACCTATGTTTATAGCAGCACAATTTGTAATAGCTAAATCTTGGAAACAACCCAAATACCCATCAACCAAGGAATGGATAAAAAGATGTGGTATTTTTATGTAGTGAGGTACTACTCCACCATAAAGAAGGATAAAGTTGAGACTTCTATAGGTAAATGGATGCAACTTAAGACCATACTCATTAATGAAATAAATCAGACTCATATGCATAAACATTGTATTGTCTTCCTAGTGTGAGAAATTGAAAGAGTAATAAGGTCAAAAATGTACAATACATATTGTGAGATGGGAAGAAATTGTTAAAAAGTCAAAGGGAACTAGGATGGGGAAAGTGGGGGAAGGGGAAAAGATAAAAAGTGCAAGTTATACTATTAATGTCTCAGTTCATAGGAAAGGGAGGTTTATGCTAATATCAATTGGAGAATTTTTTCATGCCCATATCTTGTGCTCTGAGTAACTAGTTTAAAGATAGGAAGTTCTCAAGTTCTAATCCCACTGGGATGACTTAGTAAGACTCAAAAACAAAACAACTAAAATTAAACCACATTTTCAAAGAACAATAATAGCATCAAGAAGGATACACATAGCAATTCATTAACAATGGCGATCTCTGAGGAATATGTAGAGAGAAGTGATCATGGGAAGAATTTCACTTTATGTTTTGAGAAGTATTTGAAGCGTGTGTGTCTGTGTGTGTGTGTGTGTGTATGTGCAGTACATCAAAGCTTTTGTGAATACATGAACACACTTGTAATTTATCAAAGCAAATAAACATAGGAAACCCAAAATTCATTAAAAGGATCATAAGCAACAGTAATAGGGGAATATGATATACTAGCAAACCAGTCTCATGTGTAAGGAAACATCAAAATGTATAAAATGTAATGGTCACTGATGTATAAATTTGAAATAATGAATAGATATTCTGTTTTCTAGAAGAGAACATGCAAAAGAAATATCGGTGCTGATGATAAGGTACTGCTAAGAGACTCTAAAGTATATTAGAGTCTAAATAAGGGGGGAAAGTGATTAAAGGACTGTGAGGCAAGAGAAGATTAGCTACAGGTAAGTTCAAATATTTCTAAGCCTCATATTATTCAGCTAGACCTGGAAATTAAACCATAAATGGGAAGGTTCAGTTTAGGTAAGTCACAGAGCTAAAAGCAAAGCATAATGCAAAATAAGAGTGGAATGAGTAAGTGTGATGTGTTGCTTGGTTAGGTGGAGATCTGTATTTGTTTTAGCAAATTTAAAATTGTCACATGCTGATCCAAATGGAGTAGAAGGGATTTCAGAACACTTCCCTTTCAGAATAGATGTTTTTTTCTAAGAAGCCTCACTGGTGTGGTGACTTCTAATCAGGTAAATGTAAATTCACAGTTTCTCACTCTTTATTTTGTGACTGGCAAATACTGCTCTTCCTAGTATTCTTGATGTGCAGATTTTTATAGAAAGAGCCTCTTGAGGGGAAGGAAACCAAGCCCTTGACCTCTTACTTTTTATTTACTACAATTGATCTTTTTTTGTTTTAAAGATTAAAAAAAACCATATTAACAAACACAGATACATTTACAAAGTAACCCAAAAACACTACAAGCAATACAGAATTTCAGACACGGTGATAGGAAATTAACAATGGTTGTTGCATTACATATTGATATCTTCAAGTTGGTTACTCAGGTAAGCAAATATAGACGTGTAAGACTGATCAAACAATTAAACAATAACTGTCCCTTTCAATAAAGCAATAGAACTCAGTAGTACAACTATGTTAGCTATCCTGTGTATACATATACATATAATTTTCTCCTTCATTCTTTTATCTTTCCCCTATTCCCGGTTGTTTTTCCTTTTGGGCAATTTCTTTAACTTTCAAGTATCTATTGTACCTCCTAGTTTTTATTCACTCATTCAGCTTCTTACAGTAGTGAGACAAAATGGTGTTTACACATGCAGGTCTGATTCATTTCACTTATGAGTGTGGTCTCTAGTTGTATCCATTTACCTATAAAAGCCTTGAATTTATCTTTCTTTATACCTGAGTAATATTCCATTATAGAAAAATACCACAAATTTTATCCATTCCTCGGTTGATGGGTGTTATGGTTGATACATTGTGTCAACTTGGGGAGTCTAGAGGTTTGGCTAAGTGACTCAGCAGGAAGCCAGGATACTTACTTTGTATACATCCTGAGCCTGTGGAAGAGGAGGGCATGGAGATTATGTGAGAGCTACATGCCCCTTAGGTGGGGGTAGCCTGTTTACAATGT
>NW_004955405.1:9177547-9191551 GCF_000276665.1 Chinchilla lanigera
TTTTGGGCATTGGGTATTTTGTCTCAGCAACGAGAGAAAAGTAACCAAGACAGTGGGGATTTGGGTTGCTTCCACGATTTACCTACTGCAAATTGTGCTACTGTAAACATGGGTACACATATTTCACTGTGATACGATGTTTTCAGTTCTTCTGGGAAAATACCCAGAAGGGAAATAGCTGGGTTGAATGGAACTTCTAGACCTAGTTTACTGAGGACTCTCCAGACTGATTTCCATAGTGGTTGCACCAGTCTGCACTCCCACCAGCAGTGGAGAAGGGTTTCTTTTTCTCCACAGCCTCACCACCATTTGTTATTGGTTAATTTCTTTCTCTTTATTTTAAAAATAAAGGAAAACATATTAATAAACAGACATCCATTCACAAAATAGCATAAGAACAATACAAGTAATACTGAATTACAGACAAAGTGGTAGTAAAATAACAATAGTTGTTGCATTACTTATTGATATTTTCAAAGTGGTTTCTCAGGAAAACAAATAGAGACATACAAGATTAATCAAACAAGTAATCATAAACTGTTCCTTTCTGTGGAGCAATAGAAGACAGTAGTACAACGATGTTAGCTATCCTGTATATATACTTACATAATCTCCCCTTCTTTCCCTTTTCTTTTCCCACACCCCAGTTGCCCTTTACTTTTGCGCATTTTCCTTTCGTTTCACAAGGTCTATCATTCTTCCTAATTTTTATTCACTCTTTCAGGTCTTACACTAGTGAGACAATACAATTCTTACACAGGTCTGATTTATTTCACTTATGAAATATGGTCTCTAGTTATAACCATTTACCTATAAAAGCCTCAAGTTTATCTTTCTTTATAGCTGAGTAATATTCCATTATATAAAAGTAACACAGTTTTAAATCCATTCCTCACTGAGTGGATATTTGGGTTGCTTCCACAGTTTAGCAATTACAAATTGTGCTGCTATGAACATAGGTGCACATATATCACTGTGATATGATGTTTTCAGATCTTCTGGGAAAATACCCAGAAGGGGAATAGCTGGATTGAATGGGACCTCTAGACTTCCTTTGCTGAGGCATCTCCAAACTGATTTCCACAGTGGTTTCACCAGTCTGCATTCCCAGCAGCAGTGGAGAAGAGTTCCTATTGCTCCACAACCTTTGCTGAGGAATCTCCAAACTGATTTCCACAGTGGTTTCACCAGTCTGCATTCACACCAGCACTGGAGAAGAGTT
This sequence comes from Chinchilla lanigera, assembly GCF_000276665.1. Lineage (NCBI taxonomy): Eukaryota > Metazoa > Chordata > Mammalia > Rodentia > Chinchillidae > Chinchilla > Chinchilla lanigera. The sequence goes on from NW_004955405.1 coordinate 9,178,770, forward strand.
CCTATTGCTCCACAACCTTGCCAGCATTTGTTATTTGTTGATTTCTTAATGCTAGCCATTCTTACTGGGGTGAGATGAAATCTCAATTTGTTTTAATTTGCATTTCTCAAATGACTAATGATGGTGAACACTTTCTCATGTATTTATTTGCCATTTGTATTTCTTTATCTGTGAAGTGTGTATTCATCTCAACTGCCCATTTTTCAATTGGGTCTTTGAATTTGGGGGGCTGATGTTTTTAAATTCTTTGTATGTTCTAGATAGAAGCCCTTTGTCTGAGGGGCAGTCAGCTAAAATTTTTCCCAATTTGTGGTTTTTCTTTTTACTTTACTGGTGACTTCGTTAGATGTGCAGAAAATTTTCAGTAGGATGAGATCCCAGTTATGGATTCTTTGAAGTATTTCCCATGCAGTTTGGTTTTGGTTCATGAACTCTCTGCCTACCCCTCTGTCTTACAGATTTTTACCTACTTTCTCTTCCAATAGATTTAGTGTTTCTGTTTTAATGAGATCTGTGATCCATTTTGACTTGAGTTTGGTGCATGGTCATAGGCTTGGGTCTGTTTTCAGTCTTAGGTAGGTGGCAAGCCAGTTTTTCCAGAACCATTTGTTAAAGAGGCTATCATTCTTCAAGGGAATTTGTTTGTCAAAGATTAGGTGGTTGAGTATGTTTTTCGTTGTGGCTGTTTCTTCCAGTGTGTTCCACTGATCCTCAAGTCTGTTTTTTAGCCAGTATCAGGTTGATTATATTACAGTTGCTTTGTAGTATAATTTCAAGTCAGGGATTGTGATTCCATTTGACTTGTCCTTGTTGCCCAGGATTGCTTTTGTTATTCTGGGTCTCTTCTGACTCCAGATGAATTTAAGCAATGTTTTCTCTAGATCTGTGAGGTATGGTAATGGTAGTTTAATGGGAATTGCATTGAATATGTACAACAATATTGGTAGTATGACCATTTTCACAATGTCCTTTCTTCCTGTCCATGAGCAAGAAATATTTTTCCATTTACTGAAATCCTCTTCGATCTCTTTTTTCAGAGTACTGTAGTTTTCATTGAATAGATCTTTTACTTCTTTTGTTAGATTGCTTCCTAAATATTTCAATTTTTTGGATGCTATTATGAAAAGTATGGTTTCCTTAATTTCTGTCACAGTCTGTTTGTTGTCTGTGTATAGGAATGCTATTGAATTTTGGCTGCTGACTTTGTATCCAGCTACACTGATGAATCTGTGGATTAATTCAAGGAGTGTTCTTGTGGAGTTTTTGGGGTCTTCCATGTAAAGTATCATATCATCTGCAAATAGTGATAGTTTTACTTCTTCCTTTCCTATCCATATTCCTTTTATTCCTCTCTCTTGTCTAATTGCTGTGGCTAATGGTTCCAGAAGAATGTTGATCAGGAGTGGTGAGAGCAGACATCCTCGTCTTGTTCCTGATTTTAAAGTAAAAGATTTCAGTTTTTATCTATTTAGTATGATATTGGCTGTTGGTTTGTCATAGATGGCTTTGATCAGATTGAAGTAAAGACCATCTATTCCTATTTTCTGTAGAGTTTTATCATGAATCAATGTTGGACTTTGTCTAAAGCTTTTTCTGCATGTATTGAGATGATCATATGGTTTTTGTGTTTGGCTCTATTGATGTGGTGTCTAACATTTATTGATTTGTGAATATTGTACCATCTCTGGATTCCTGGAATGAATCCGTCTTGGTCACGCTGTATGATTTTCTTGGTGATTCGCTGCATTCTACTTGCTAGTATTTTATTATCTTCCCATCTATATTTGTTAGGGAGATTGGTCTATAGTCCTCTTTCTTGGTTGGGTCTTTCTCTGGTTTTGGTATCAGTATAATATTTGCCTCCAGAAATGAATTAGGGGGAATTGCTTGCTTTTCAGTATCATTGAAGAGTCTGAGGAGCGTTGGTATTAAGTCTTCTCTGAATTTCTTGTAAAATTTTGCTGTGAATCCATCTGGGCCTGGGCTTTTCTTTGTCAGTAAGTTTATAATCACATTTTCAATCTCATTAATTGATATTGGGTTATTGAGGATTTTTTTATGTTCTTGACTCAACCTTGGTAATTCATATATATCTAGGAATCTGTCCATTTTTTCTGAGTTTTCTATCCTATGGGAGTAAAGATTTTCAAAGTAGGTATTAATGATCTTCTGAATTTCTGTGGAATCTGTAGTAATTTCATCCTTTTCATTCCTTATTGCATGAATTTGAGTTCTTTCCTTTCTTTTTGTGATAAGATTGGCTAGGGGTTTATCAATTTTATTTATTCTTTCAAAGAACCAGCTCTTTGATTCATTTATTTTTTGGAGGGTTTTGTTTATCTCCATTGCATTAATTTCTGACCTGATCTTCGTAATCTTTTCCCTTCTTTGGGTATTGGTTTTGACTTGTTCTTTTTCTAAAAGTTTGAGGGGTAGCATTACGCTATTTATTTCCTCTCTTTCTGTTTTCCTTATATGTGAGTTCTCTATAAATATCCCTCTGAGGACTGCTTTCATTGCATCCCACAGGTTCCGGTAAGTTGTATTTACATTTTCATTTGTTTATAGGTACTTTTAAAATTTCTTCTTTAATTTCTTCTTTGACCCATTGATTGTTCAGGAGGTTGTTGTTTAATTTTCAAGTGTTTATGGAGTTTTTGGAGTTCCTTTTGTCATTATTTTCCAATTTCATTGCACAGTAGTCAGATAATATGCAGGGGAAAATTTCAATTCTTTTGCATTTAGGTAGGTATGCTCTATGGGCTAGAATGTGGTCTATTTTAGAGAAAGTCCCATGTGCAGCCCAGAAAAATGTGTATTCTGACGTGGTGGGGTGGAACACTCTCTATACATCTATAAGTGCATTTGTTCACAGCTTTGATTCAGATCTGTCATTTCCTTGCTGATTTTTTGTCCAGTTGACCTATCTCTTTGTGTCAAAAGGGTGCTGAGGTCCCCTATTACAATAGTGTTACTAATTATATGAGTTTTCATGTCTGTTAAGATTTGTCTTATATAGTTTGGTGCTCCGATATTTGGTGCATACATGTTTATGATTGTTATCTCTTCCTCTTGCAGTTTTCCCTTAACAAGTATGTAGTGACCTTCTTTATCTCTTTGGATGGTTGTCTGTTTGAAGTTTACATTGTCTGCACACAGAATAGCTACCCCTGCTTTTTTCTGGGTTGCTGTTGCATGGAGGATTGTTTTCCATCCTTTGACTTTCAGTCTCTGGGTTTCCTTTTGAGTAAAGTATGTTTCCTGTGTGCAGCATATTGTTGGATTTTGTTTCTTAATCCACCCTGCCAGTCTGTTTCTTTTGACTGGTGAATTGAGGCCATTTACATTTATCATTATAACTGATATATGTTGATTTATCTTTGCCATGTTATTTACTTGCTGTTGGTTTCCCTCTTTTGCTATCTGTTTAATTACTTGCTCTGCTTCAGGGTTCCTTTCTATTGTTGCTCTTGAAATTGTGGTCATGTTTTTCTCTGTCTACAATATCTTTTAGTACTCTTTGCAATGATGCTTTAGCACTCATGAAGTTCTTCATTTGTCATGGAAATATTTTATTTCTCCATTGAATTTGAAGGAAAGCTTGGCAGGTACATCAGTCTTGGTTGGAAGCTGTTTTGTCTCAGAACCTGTAATACTTCGCTCCAAGCTCTTCTCGATTGGATGATTTGTGTTGAGAAGTCTGCTGTGAATCTGATGGGCTTTCCTTTATAGGTGATCTTTTTCTTTTCTCTAGCAGCTTTGAATATTCTTTTCTTTTGCTGGAGATCTGGGATCTTGACTCTTATATGTCTGCGTGTAGTTTTATTTTGGTTATGGTTAGTTGGAGTTCTATAAGTCTCATTCATCTGTATGTCAGGTTCTGTTTCCATGCTTGGGAAATTTTCTGGTATTATATCTGTAAATGTTCTTTTTATGTCATTTGTGTTGCCTCCTGCTCTTTCATTGACTCATATCAGTCATGCAGTATTCCTCTTTGCCTTGTCTTGCAGCTTTTGAATTGATTTTTCCTTGTTCCTTGTTGATTTTAAGAGATCCTTTCTTTCACAATCACTAGCTGCCATGCTGAAACCTTCAACAACCATGAAATGAAGCAAGCTGTTTGTCAGTTGTCATATACCTGGACAGTGTATAAATTACTTGACAATTGGAAACAAAGCTTTCACAAATGAGTGAATGTCAGCCACACTGTTGGATTTTTTTTCTTTTTTCTTTCTTAGTATGTCTTTTTGTCCTTAAAACATAGGCAGTTTTTAAAGAAACCAAATCTCTTGAGTGTCATTTTTATTCTAAAAATCTCAGCCACCATGTCTGTTACTTCTCTGTAAATCCTTTAGATTCTGACCATTAGAATGATATAGTCCCACTATGAAGGTTTTAGTTCAGATAGTGAGGGTCATGATAAATATACTTTTGAGTATTACTACTGATGCATGCAGCAAGTTTTCTTGTTTTTCATTATTAGATGTTTCACTAAAGCATCTTGCCACAGATCACCCATTACAAATAATTCCCAACATGATCACAGCGCTGGCATCCATCCAGCAGCTGTCACCCCTAGCAAGAACCTGGTGAGTTTTTCTGACCTAGGTCTAGTGTTGGCTTGTTCAGGTGTTATACATGACCATTTTGCAGCAATTGAGCATTGAAATATTTATTTACATTACCATTTTCTTCCTCATATGAACCAAGATCTTCACTCTGTTCTTCTCTGCTGTCTTATCCCTGTCATATCTCTCTGTCTTCCTTGGCTCACACAATCCAAGTCACCATCAGTAACCAAGTCACCTGATGACTCACATCCCACCTCTTCCCAAAGATGAAAAAGCAGATTTTCATGTGACACTGTACTGAATTGGGCCACTTCACAGTGCCCTGGGTGCAATGTTCCTATTATTCATCCACGATGCCCCTACCGTGGTCAGGAGGAGCAGCAGGGGCCTGCTGGGATTTTGTTTCTTAATCCACTCTGCCAGTCTGTTTCTTTTGACTGGTGAACTGAGGCCATTCACATTAATGGTTATAACTGATATATGTTGGCTTATCTTTGCCATGTTATTTACTTGCTGTTGGTTTCCTACTTTTGCTATCTGTTTAATTGCTTGCTCTGCTTGAGAGTTCCTTTCTATTGTTGTTCTTGAGATTCTGGACACTTTTTTCTTTGTCTACAACATCTTTTAGTATGCTTTGTAAGGTTGGTTTGGCACTCATGAAGTTCTTCAATTGTTCTTTGTTGTGGAAATATTTTTTTTCCTCCATTAAATTTAAAGAATAGTTTGGCAGGATATATCAATCTGGGTTGGAATCTGTTTTGTCTCAGGATCTGTAATACTTCACTTCAGGGTCTTCTTAATTGGATGGTTTATGTAGAGAAGTCTGCTGTGATTCCGATGGGCTTTCCTTTATAGGTGATTTGTTTCTTTTGTCTAACGGCTTTTAATATTCTGTTCTTCTGCTGGATATCTGGGATCTTAATTATTATATGTCTGGATGTAGTTTTATTTTGGTTATGGCTTGTGGAAGTTCTATATGCCTCACTTACTGTTCATCAATTCTTTTTACATGCTTGGGAAGTTTTCTGCTATTATATCTGCAAATATACTTTGTATGTCATTTGTGTTGCTTCCTGCTGTTTTGTTGACACCTATTAATCTTGCATTATTTCTCTTTTCCTTGTCTTGCAGCTTGTTGAATTGATTTTTCCTGGTTCCTTGTTAATTTTAAGAGATCCTTCCTTTTGTGATCATTAGCTACAATGCTATCTTCAAGATGTGAAATTCTATCTTTGGCTTCATTCAAGTGGTTTTGCCAGCTTTTGATGGAAGTTTTGATTTCCTGGATATCTCTTTGAATCTGTTTCATGCATTCTAGTTCTCTCCTATAGTGTTCCTTTACTGTTTCCATCAGTTTCTTATGCTCATCCATTTTTATATATGTCTTTTTTAGATGTGTTGAGCAATTCTTTCATTATTGTTGTCATTTCATTTTTTTTACCTGAGAGATTATTTCTGATCTCATTTCTTTTATGGCCTGATGGAGTTGTTTCTTTACTTCATTTCAGTGATTTCAGGTGTGTGATTACCAAGTTCTGTGTTGATGTCTCTTGAACTTGTTCTGATTGGGGTGGAGCTCAGAGATTGCATTTTCATCCTTTGTTGCTGAGCACCCAGTCTAGTCTTCCCTGGCAGCTCACCACAGGTCACTAGCATCCCTAGTTTTCCTTATGGTCAGACTTGTCCCTCAGTGGCACCAGAGATGGGCTTCTCAGTCTGGGGTCAACGGGCAGTTGGTGGAGTGTATTTAGCTTTCCCAGATCTCAAATGCAAACCTGGATTGCAGCAGATAGCAGACCACCTGATCCAGTGTTCCCCAGCAGCTCAGGGGATGTGCAGAACCCAGATAGGAACCACGGTGTCAGCAGTTCGTGGACCAGCTGACCCAGTGTCCCCAGGCAGCTTAGTGTGGGTAGAGGGCCTAGATGCAGACTGTAATGGCAGCAGGATTACAGGCCGTTGATCTACCCCGACCCTGGGAAGTTGATGGGGAGTGTCTGGCTCTCTTGGGGCTCAGCTGAGAACTGCAACATCAGTGGATTACAGACCACCTGATCCAGTGTCCCCAGGCAGCTTAGGGCATGCACAGGACCCAGATATGGGCTGCACTGGCAGTGTGATCACAGACCATGTGGTCCAGTGTCCTACTAAAATCTATCTAATTAGGTAGCTATATCTTGTCCTTGACTCTTCCCCTCCCTTCCCTCTGTCTCTCCCTCACTCACTCTTTCCAGGCTACCAAGAAGTGAGCAGCTTTCTTCTGCCACACAGTTTCACCATAATGTTCCTCCTTACCACAGGCCTGGAAACAATGGGGCAAGCTGACCATGTAAATTATGAGCCAAAATAAATCTTTCCTCCTTTAAATTGTTTATCTCAAGAATTTGTTCACTATGACAAAAAGCTAATGAGTACAACTGCCCTTCCCAGGCTTGGGATAGAAAGGAAGAAGGCTGAGGTCTTGGGCAGCTTGAAAATTTTGTGGGTCTTGACACCTGCTTTAGAAATGATTACAAAAGTCTTTCTGAGAGTCCATATATTTAACCTCTAATATTTTGCCTCTCTATTTTTCTTCAGTTTAGCTCAAATTATCCTATATTTGGAAGATATCTTTAGATTAGAAAAAAATTTTAAATTTCAAACACTACACAAAATTTGTAATAACAAACTCACTTTACTCATCACCCACCTGTAATTATATCATCTCATGGCCTTCACATTTCCTGGTATGAGGTCAAGGAACTTTCCCTGGTTTTCATACAGAGAGTGGATAAAAGAAATTCTGTGAGCCTGTACCTGTCCCTCCAGATTTCCTGTATATCTTAAAATCAATACTTGAGTTATTCTGATTTAAACTCCAGTATATTACTTCTGTAACAGCCTGTGGTATTTATTCTATCCTCTTTATTTCCATTTTAACATCCCTACTTTTGATCTTTATTGCTTTACACCTAAATTATTGCAACAGCACCCTAATTCTCCTTCCCCTATATTCAGTCCTTTATATCCAGTTCTCTTCACCCTGTTGGAAGTGTATTCTTATATCACAAGCCTAATTAGAACACTCTGTTTAGAAACCCTAAAATTTCTTTTAATGGCTTATAGAATGAAATTTGAATTACCCTTTTTCAGCTGTTTATTAAAGTATATTCTCCTATGTACTATATAGTTCTTTAACTCCAAGTTTTTTTTCTTTTTTTTTGGTGATACTGAGAATGAAACACGGAACCTTTTCACTGAGCTACCTCCCTAGATATTTTTAAATTTTGAGACAGGCTATCACCAAGTTGCTAAATTGTTGAAGCTGGGTGCAAATTTGAAAGCCTCTGTCTCAGCCTCCCAGAATGCTGGGATTATAGGCATGTGCTACCACACCAGGGTAAATGCTATTCGTTATAAAAAAGCATTGATTTAGTAACAGTTTTTGGGTCAAGGAAAATGGAACCGGGTGGAACCTAAATGTGACCAATAAGATATATTGTGAACCAGTGTGTGATGGTGCACATCTGTAATCAGAGCACTCAAGAAGCTGAAACAAGGTTGGTGTGGTGGTGTACATCTGTAATCCAAGCACTTGGGAGGCTGAAGCCGTAGGATTGCAGTGAGTTCCAGGCCACCTTAAACCATGTAGTGAGACCCTGTCTAGAAGAAGAAGGAGAAGGAGGAGGAGAAGGAAGGAGAAGAAGAAGGAGAAAGGCATTGTGACTGCACAATTATTAAAATGCAAAGGCATATTAAATGGTTATTATAATCACAGATACAGTACTACAGTAACAGCAATGTTTTAGTCACTTTCCTCATTGCTGGGACAAAATATTTGACACACACAAATTGAAGGAGATGTTTGTTTTGTTTCACATTTTAGAAATTTGTCTTTTCATGATTGGGTGACTTCCAGGCAGAAATGCCATAGTGGAAGAGTCTAGCAGAGGAATGCTGCTCAAGTCATGGTGGACAGAAGCAGGGAGAAAAGGAAGGAGCTGGAATGGAGATATAATCTTCCAGGTCACACCTCCCTGTGACCCACCTCTTCCAGTCAGTCCCCATCTCCTGATAGCAAGTCAGTCACAATGCCCTCATAATCCAATCCTCTTTCAAAGACGAAATCTACTAGTTCATGAGGCATTGGGGGAACATCTAGATAAAAACCACCATAAACAAGAAACAGCATATTAGACTGGGTAATTAGAGAAGATTTTAGTTAAGGAATTATTTATATGGCATGGGCCAATTTTAGGAAATAAAGAGGACATGGTGTGGGGGAATGTTACAATCTTTAGATCTGAAGGAGTGAGGGGAAGAAACATTTTCAGCCTCTATTGAGGTGTGTGTGGAGCAGACTCTAGATAAGAGTTATGGCCTTCAGAAGAATCAAGCCATGGAACTCTGAGAGAGAAGTTGCCCAGGACATAGATATGCCACCATATCTGTAGTATGGTGAAGATATACTTCTCTTTTCTCTAACACTCCTATCTACAATTTAGTTGCATGCAAGCAGAAGGCATTAAATAAGCAAGTCCACCAATGTGGGTAACTTCCTAGGGCACAAAAGAGCAGAGTGATGAAGGGACCCAAAAGGCCACATGTACTTACCTGGCACATCTGTCAGTCCATTAGTCTCCATATTAAATTGTAGATTTAATCTCCATCTATTTGCTCTTTTGTTAATGTTTAAGCTACCAAGTCCTTAATTTCTATTTTCTTCATAAAGCCTTCTCTGACTTTTTCAGTCAATTTATCTTTCAGTGTATTTCCATAAAATTCTACTTGAAAGATTTAAAACTTTACACTTGTCTTAAGGTCTACATATTTGTCTTTTTTGACATAAGCTCATTGACAATAGGCACATTTTGCAATCCTTTTGTCTACCTTCTTCCCTTGAAAACATAAAAACTCACAATGTCTTCTATCCAGAATCAAACATTTCAGAGTTAGAAAACACTCTAGAAACATCATATCTAATGACCTTATTTTATAGTTAGAAAGAAGCTGTGTCTAACATCAGTGTTGATAAGTGCCACAGTAAATGCTAGTTGAAGTCAAAGTGGAGATTCAGGCCAAAAAAGACCAATGAGTAGCTGCAAGAGTACTTTAAAAAATAAGTGGAAAAAAACAACTTCTGAAAAACTTAGGATGCCCTGACACTTAGAATACAGTGTGAGATTTTGGTTTTCTCTCAGCATTTCTGCACTTATTTTATCAGAAGAATGAAATAAGCTACAGAGCATGAATTGTCTTAGCACAGGGCCTGGCATGTGGTAAACTTAAAAAAATCAGTAGCTGCCTTGGGTGGTTTATGATGAGAGAGTGTTGAAAAATTTAAATGTAAGAGATCCTTCTGGGAAGATAATGGAGCAGTATGCAGCAGCAAGTCAGCCACTCCAAGATTCAAAAGAAAAGGAACGAAGTGAATCCATGGGTACTTAGGAAAGATCTGAAGAGAAAGTTGGAGGCTTTAGAGAAATTAAAGAGACAGACCACAAAGTAGAAAAAGGAAGAGGCAATCTGTACTTTGTCCCTGGCTCCTGGCTCCTGGCTCATGTCATGAAAAATGAGGATCAAATCTACAGACACAATGAAAGTGTAATAACTCTAGAGGCCTTCAGAAATGAGCCAGTGGGATGGAACAGTGGTTGCTGTGTGCTGCAACAGCTGGTGTGTGACCATTCATCCTGGGGGAGCTGGTGCATAAACATGAAGCTTTTAATTCTTTTTACTTTCCCTCCCATATCTCCTACCTGAGATATCCTTCCCATCCTTTCAAGAACCATTTGATTCACTGTTCCTTTTTATTGCTTTTTAAATGTCAAACACATTAATTTCTCCTCTGATATTTTATAATTTATTTCCTTCTATTGGTTTTAGATTTGGATTGTTATTGTCTTTATAAGACCTTGAGATACATCATCATTTCTTTGGGATGTGTCTACTTTTTATGTGTATGTTTACAATTATAATTATCCTTCTTAGAACTGCTTTTATTGTATCCCATTAATTTTAGTATTTGCACTTCCATTGTCATTTGATTGTAAGAAATTTGTTATTTCTTCAGTGATTTATTCTGTAACCTATTGCTTATTCAATAACATATTATTTAATCTCCATGTGTTTACATAGTTTCTGTGGCTTGCTGTTGATTTATATATTTATTCTGCTATGATCTGAGAGTATGCAGGGGATTATTCTAATTGTTTTGCATTTACTTAAGTATACTTTATGGCCAAGATATGGTCTACTTTAGAAAATGTTCTGTGTGCTACTAAGAAAAATATGTATTGTATTAAACTCTCTGTAGATATCTGTTAAATCCATTTGTTCAGCGGTGTGGTTTAACTCTAATGTTTCTTTGTTGATTTTTATCTGGCTCATCTTCTAATCCTGAGAGTGCAATATTGAAATCCCTCTCTGTGATTGTAATGGTGTCTGTCTGTCCTTTTAAGTTCAGTAGTTTTTGTCTTATGAATTGGTTATTCCAACATTCAGTGTACAGATATTTATAATTCTTATCTCTTCCTGTTGAATTTCTCCTTTCAACACTGTGTTGTGGCTTGTCTCTCTAGTCAGTTTTTGCTTGAAGTCTGCTGTGTCTGAAATAAAATAGCTACTCTTGCCTGTTTTTAAACTTTGTTTGAGTGGAGTATCATTTTCTATGTTTCATATTTAGTCTGTATATTTCTTTTTGGATCAGATTGCTGTGGCCTATGTGGTGCTTGAACTTGTCAGCATGAGGACCATCAAGGGGAGTGAGAAGGTGAAAATAGATACAGAAATCTGGGATCAGGTGGACTCTCTCTCCAGGTGAAAGGAAAGGAACTGCTGGCCCACCATAGCACATTTATGTATACATTGGGCAGGTTGGTATCATGCGACATCCCTTTGCCTAGCAACTCATTGCTTGGATTGTCTCAGGGCTTAGTGTTCTCTTTACTAAAGCAGCTTGTTCATGTGGCTTACCTCAGGTGCTCTTTGTTTTTTGACTGGCCTTGTCTTGCCCTCATACATATGACCAATTTCCAGCTTCAACCACTCTCTGCATCAAATATGTTCCCTGTAGGCAATATATGGTTGCATTTTGTTAGTGTTATTTTTTTATCCAATCTGCCATCTTGTGTCTTTTCATTGGAGAATTGAGACTACTGATTGACATTGGAAATTATTAGGAAGTGTTTGTTGTATCCTGTCATTGCATTAATTTCCCAGTGCTGATTCATTTACACTTCTCTTCTGTTTAATTACTCTTTCAGTTGGATATATACTTTTCTTTGGAATATTTGGTGCTAGTGGCCTTGCTATCCCTATCTAGAATTCCCTTGAGTATTTTCTCCATGGAAAGTCTCTAGTACCCAATCAGTTTTGAAGGCTAATTTTTCATATAAATGTCTAGATTGACAATTGTTTTTTATGGAGGGATTTGTTTATTTATTTATTATTTATTTTTTGAGACAGGGTCTCACTATGTAGTTCAGGCTGGCCTTGAACTCATGCTGATTCTCCTGCCTCAGACTCTTGAGTACTAAGATTACAAACATATATCACCAAGCCTAGTGACAATTGTTTTCTTTTATTGCTTAAAAAATTTCACTCTAGGCTCTCCTGGCCTTTAAGGTTTATGTGAATAAATCCAGTTATTCTGATGGGTTTGCCTTTATAGATTACATGCTGTTTTTCTCTAACAACTTTTATTATTCTTTCCTTTTCTAAAATTTCTGGAATTTTGATTATGTGCTGTAAAGAGGTTCTTTTTTGGCTGTGATTATTTAGAGCTTTATGTTCCTCTTGTATTTGAATGCTGAATTTCTCCCCTAGATTGGGAAAATTTTCTGCTATGTTATTGTGAATAATTTTTTATATATTTTGAGTAATTCTCTAATTTTTTCTGTATTTCTATAATTCTAAGATTGGCTTTTGATTCATCTGGAAGCTGCTTGACCCTGCTTGCATGACGTCCTGTTGTTTGTAAGGTTGAGTTTACATCTACTACATTCATCTTGTCTTCTATTTCTGAGATTCTGTCTTCACGTTGGTCATATATACTACCCATGCTTTCTATTCAATTTTTCCTATCATCTGTCTCTGCTTGCTTACTGCTCATATTTCCTAATCCTTTTCTGAAATGGTCATTCGTGTCTTCTATTATCTTGCTTAACTCAGCTAGTTTATATGTTCTTTGAACTCATTGAACATTTTCCTGGAAAAATCCCTTATCTTTTT
>NW_004955405.1:9192596-9206478 GCF_000276665.1 Chinchilla lanigera
ATAACCATACATTTCCTTTATGGTTACAATGTTTACCTAGGGCCAGGAGATGGAACTGCCCAGGCAGGGTCATGGAGGGTTAACTAGGCCTAGGCGCCCCCTTATCTTGGGGAGACATTTCTGGGCAGTGTTGATCTGGGGAATTAGCTCTTACTCTGTCCCGGAAGGCTTCCCAAGGCACCATGTAGGCTTTTACCAAAACTATTTTATCTAAAATAATATGCTAAGATTCACTACCCCCTATATTCCCCCCTCTATGACATATTTTTCTTTCTAAGAAATACAAAGTGTGTCATACGATGGCAGCCTGGGCTCCAAAATGGGGGTTTGTCATCTTACATATCAGAACAATGAACACCACAGCTTGTTGGGCACAAGGAAAGTGTAGGGAAGCAAGTATGGCCTGGCTAGGTCCAATAGAGCCCATCTAATGGTGCTTGAGGGTGTAGTTGTAGAGATGTTCTCTTTGTTTTGTCAGGCCGGAGGTCTTTCCTACTGTAGCAGCTGAAGTATGACTAGCATTGTCAGGAAAGAAGTAGAAGACACAAGCATATTAATAGAATCAGTCCATTGTAGAATCCATGACAGGTCTATTGGCAGCAGACTTTACCATGGGTTTGAAGATCTCTCTTTTTATGGCACCATGTTCCAGGATGGCATCTATAATTGTGGTTGATGACCTGTCAATATGCAAACATACCCTTGTCCCATGTTATTAATTGAACTGGAACACCTTGTTATTATTATTATTATCATTTATCATTTATCTAATAGCTTGTAGTTATATTTTTCTGTTGACTGCTCAAGACCAAGTTAAAGTAAGACCTGTATTAATTAAAATTAATTTTTTCCTATCAAGGTCAGTTAACTCTCCTCAGGATTTACCTTGGAACCATGTGCAGTGCCTCTTAGTACTTTTGTCAGTGCCAACCATCCAGATGAGTCACAGCCATTGCTTGACCAAGTTGCTTTCTTTGAAAGCTTAGGAGACTGTTTTCTCCTGGTGACTCTCCTTAGGCACATTACATTGTATAATCATTTTTCTCTGTGGTCCCATAATCTCCCTGATCAGAAAATCAGGGACTCAACCAAGTTGTGTGATGTGGCAGCAGAGGTTCTCTTATGTCCTGAGTCCTATTTGACCTTGGAGGGTTTTGGCCAAAATATTGGTGTTTTCTTAGCCCAATTTATCTCTCTAATTTTTGGTCTCCAAACCTCAGTTGTTAAACATCCAGCAGAAAATGTTAATGACATTACATTGTAAGCACCTTAAAATATAAAGTACAATCAGAGAACTATTACTTCTTACCAATCATGGATGTTCTAGTAGTTGAATCTCTGTGGAATGTTAACAGACAACAATTATACAGTTTTACAAAGAAAACTGGAAGTCAAAAATTATACATAGTATCGTTATATAATAAGCATGATGACATTTTTGTAGCACAGTAGAATAGCCCTTTTAGTCATCATCCTTACCTAATACATATGGAGCTTTTATCTAACTTGTCCTCAAACAGGATGTCATTTAAGAAATTTGTAACATTGTCTGAGCTGTTTAATATCTAAGCATCTCTAAATGTAGTGGCATATGCATAGTATATACACCACATAAGGTTTTGTTAAAAAATTATTCAAACGATGACCCATGAACCTCTTACTATAAATATCTGGAGCACAAGAGAAAAGGCAGATGTCCAACATTATATAAATAGTTCCAGTTTTACATTTTAGAATATTGTACATTTTGAAGGCACAAATACATTTAATATACCATGAAATTAGCAATAACAAGTTGTCATTATTTTTTTTAATTTAGTTTGGTACCAATAGCATCTTTTAACCAGAAAAACTTATTGTCTTATTTTTTTTTAACCTCCTGTCAGTGACCAATATAAACATATCACAATAATATATTTTGAACAATATATCTATCACTGTGTCTCCCATAAGGCTATGGAGATTATCAGGGCTCCTTATTAATGAATAAAAACTGGTTAATGTTATTCCAGGCAGCTGGTTTTTTATTCATCAGTTGGAGTCCTATCCAACAATCTCTCTCCACCCGAGGGATTTTTATTTAGTTATCTTAACCATTTTTTTGTTGTTGTTTTATGAACATCCAATCAGAATTTGACATGTCAGTTTTTGTACAATGTGAGACTCTCAAATCATAATACATAAAGCAATATTTATACATGTATAAAACCAATTTTAACATAATTTTGACCAGCCGGCAATGTGGTAGAAGCAAATCCTTAATTTAGATGATATTTACATATAAGCCAAATTAGATTACAGACAATTACCTTAAAAATCAAAAAAATACAAAAAGAGAAATTTGTTGAGCTCAAGTAAAACAGCTGTTTACAGATCTGACAGATGGAGAAACAAACAAAACACGTACACAAGACAATTTACTTAGAAACTTAAGAGTGCACTCAAATATAGTTTGGCCATACTGAATTATAAGTTCATATTAATAAGTAGTTAAAACTTTATTTTTTCCTTTTTTTTTGGTTAGGCCCATTAGCAGAGATCTCTTATAAAAAGAATTTGGAAAAAATAAAACCCTTTTACCTGTAATTAATATATTTTTATATTTTATTTTGTCTTCAGAATACCAGTAACTTTTATGTCCCATAACGTAGGTTTCAGCTTAGTCACGTGCACACACACATTGTCACGTACTCAGACTTTCTCCCAAGCACTCCTGTGATCTCTGTCTGTAAGACTTACTATAATTTAGGTTAATATTATCATTTATGTAGAATTTTTCCTCCCTTTTTAAAGATCCAGAGATCCATGGTACATACAAAAACTTGTATTTTATCTCGACAATCTCCATTGACCACACTTGGTGCAATAGTTATTTCTTTTAAATTTATATTAGCGTTTTCTGGTACAAGACAAAAGGTTTCCTCTGTGGGAACTGGGGTAGATTTTTCATCCCCCACCCCACAAGAGTGACTCTGTAAGCCACAGGCAGATCTAATCCTGTATTTTGCAATTCAACAGGCATATAAACAAAAAATCATTATTAGCATTTTATTGAGTTCCAGCTAGAAAGCAAGCAGGGGTGTTACTTATTTCCCCTTTTGCGGCTGCTTGTCTCTTTAAAACCTATAAATTTCCAGATAGAGCCAATAGGGTATTTCTTTGAAAAGCTCTTGTTCCTGCTTAAACTTCCATTTTTTTGTCTTCTCTGTCATGAAATGAATTTTTGTAATCTCTATCAGCTGGGACAAGTTCATCTCTGTAATACCTTTTAATTTCTGTAGCTTGTGACACTTTTGTCACCTTGTAGGTCACTGGGATGATGAGCTACAGAAAGAAGCCCTTTTTGAATCCTGATGATTTTTTCTGTATTTAATCTCATTTGTTTCTCAGTCACCTTTAAGAAATCCTTTTTTTTTTTAAGAAATCAAAGTTAACATCTGTTGACAATCACCCCAGGTAGGACGGTGAACCTCAAACACCGCTTTTAGCAAACTAATGGAAGCCCCAGTTTACTCTAAGAGGAGGGGGTTTGAAGTTCTCTAGTTGCAGAATGAGGATTTCCTCCCAGCTTCATCACAGGACCCTGCCAGAGAGGCAAGACTGGGATGAAACCTGAGGAGGAGACTCCTTTGTCTGAGTCTGCTGTAGGCTGCAGTCCCCATAACAGAAATAGTTTGACATAATAGCAGTGACTCTGCGCTCACAGGTCTTGATCTTTTCAAGTTTCCAAGTAAACAATTCCCAGGGGCAGAAAAGGCGGGAGGAGGGCAATCAGGGCCCCTCCCACCCAAGCAGCAGATTCAATTGTAACCTGAGGACACCGGCGCACCAAGGAATGCAAGTGCATAGAACAAACGATTCAAACAGACAAATAGACAGGACAAAATCCCCGGAAAGATAATTTAGTTTTCCTCTGACGTTATGCCAATTCAAATTAGAGACTGGCTTGAAACGCAAACAAACAAAAAGCCGAATTCTTTCTCAGCATTCACCAGAAAGACTAACACACCCCTCGCTCAGCTCCCGCTGGGAGGGTGAAGGCTGCACTGCGCCTGCAGTGAGCCGCTTCAAGCCCCTCTCCTGGCTCCCGGAGAGGGCAGAAACCAAAACTGCCACCCACATCTGGGGGCCTAACAAACTGGAGAGCTAGCAACAGAGCTCTCTCCCAAGCAAGACCAGGCTCAGGAAAGATTGGAAGCCAATTAGAATCTTACCCAATCGGAGGTTTAGAACTCTGTCCTTCGTGGTCGCGGCCTCCAGGTCTTAGCCTCCCCTGGATGGCAAGAGCTGAACTCAGCTGGGGCGCCCAGCCATTCAGGAAAAGGGTAGGGGATCCGGAGGCCGGGACCCCCTCAAAAGAGGATCTGCCTGCAGAATATCCCGGACGAGCCCCCAAATGTTACAGCAAAAATTCGGGCTGTATTCTGCAAGAGACCAAAGAGAACAGACAAAGTTTTAATTTAGACTGGTCACCTCTCATCCCAACTTGCAAGTCCGGGAAGTGGGCGTGGACCTGTCTTTGTTCCCAGGTTATGTACATTTTTGGTTTCCATGGTAACAGAAAGGAATGTTATAGCCCTGGCCACATGTTTTCCTTGTGCCATGTAACCGGGTCAGGCTCCGGTCATGAGCCCAACCACAATGATATATACTTTCTGTACTCTGTTTTATATGTCCCTCTTTAGATAACCATATATTTCCTTTATGGTTACAATGTTTACCTAGGGCCAGGAGATGGAACTGCCCAGGCAGGGTCATGGAGGGTTAACTAGGCCTAGGCTCCCCCTTATCTTGGGGAGACATTTCTGGGCAGTGTTGATCTGGGGAATTAGCTCTAACTCTGTCCCGGAAGGCTTCCCAAGGCACCATGTAGGCTTTTACCAAAACTATTTTATCTAAAATAATATGCTAAGATTCACTGCCCCCTACAGTCTGTGAGTTTGATTATGTTTTGGCATTTATACACCTCTTCATCTTATACTGAACAGTATTTCAGGGTCTTCTTGGCATTCAACTTTCTTAAGAGGCTTGATCTCCAGCATTATTCAGAGAGGAGAAAGTAAACCATAATAATGTTGATGATACAGAGACAAATCAGATATTGGCATATAATAAAAACCTATTGAAAGCAACAAGTATGACAGCGTGAAGAATTGAAAAGATATCAGCAATAATAATAATAACCAACAAAATAAGAATTACTAATAGTTACAATTATACTACTCTTAACAATAGCAAAGAGATCTATGATAATAATATAGACACAAATACAAACCATATATTGACATACACTAAATATATACTGAAAGCAGCAAAGATACCACCATTTACAATAGAAAACAATTTAGCAATAAGAGCAGAATCAGCTATATAGCTAAAAATTAATAAACTCAATGGTAGTAATAAAACGGAGGCGTGGAGGAAGGCAAAAACGAGAAGTGTAACTTGAAAAAACGAAAAAGGAAGACAAGAAAGAGGTAAAAGTGCAATAACATTCAGTTAAACGATAAATAAGTTAAGAAGTAGGTAAATGTAAAAGACAAAACAGAAAAAGACAAAGAAGAAACAAAAATAAAAAATACAAACAGGAAAAGAAGCAAACAATAAAAAGAAAGAAGAAAGAAAGAAAGGCAAAAAAAAAGAAAGAGAAAGAAAGGAAGAAGTAAGAAGTCTAAAAATTCTGTTGCGTGTTTGGTTTCTTTCCAGGGCCCATGGCATTGAAATACACCAGACATAGGTATAGGATGGTGAGTCTCAACCAAGGTCTATTTTCTTCCCATACCCAATTTTTGCTGTGTGAATGCTGAGTCCTGCCTTGTCTTTGCAGCTGGGCATGGTCAGTCAATGGTGCAGCATCTGCCTCAGGGTTGTTTTCATTTCACTGGTTCTTATTCTTTATGTCTTTCTAGGTATCCCAGTTATTTCCATCTCCAACTAGTTTTATGGCCTATGGGTTTATGGGTTGCCTCCCTTGCTGAGAAGCCCCTCTCTCTGTATACTCCAGGATGTGGCAACTGTCCAAGCTGAGGCATATCCAGATCACATTGGAAGATGAGAAAATCAAGCTGTGTGCTGGAATTAAGGAACAAACGGATTCAAGCAACCCTCTGGACTTAATGTTAGCATGTTCAGACCTGACCCCCTCAAAAAGCAGCATGCCTGACCTGGCCTCTCTGCAGAGCATGAACTACTGCTTTCTTCACAACCTAAGGCTGCTACTTGTCTTAGTCACTTTCTTGTTGCTGAGCCACCACACCTGCACCCACAATTTAAAGGGGTAAAGGTTTATTTTGGCTCACAGTTCAGTCCATTGCTGGTTGGCTCCAAAGCAGGACAGCATGGCAGAGGGGCCTGGTGGAGAAGAGGTGCTCAGAGCTTGTCAGTGGGAAAACAGAGAGAGAGATCAAGGAAGAGGTTGGGGAGGAAGACATACCCTTCCAGGCCATGCACCTAGTAACCTACCTCTCCTAGTTAGACTCTGCCTAACAGCTATAACACCCCTTTAATCCAATCATCTTCCAAAGAGATGAAGCTTGGAGGGACTTTTTTTTTTTTCATTTTTCAAGACAAGTTCTCACCATGCAGTTCAGGCTAGCTTTGATCTCACTATGCCTCCTGAGCTGGCCTTGAACTCCTGAGTCCTGGAATTATAGGTGTGTGCCACCACACCCAGCAGGGGACCATTTTGGGTTTAAACCATAACACTGTTGCATCAACTTTTTATGAGATCTGTGACTAACTTGATCTTTCCCTGTGACTGTCTCTTGTGGCCATTTACCAGCTAGTCACTGTGGTAGGATGACTCCAGAGACCCTGAAGTGCAGTTGCTCTGTGACTTCTGATTCCCAAAGTAGCTCAGTCTTAAAAAAAAAAAAAAAAACTCCTTACTCAGTTGGTTTCTGATTGTATCGCTCTCAAATATGATAGATGCTGCAGTGAATTTCTTCTCAAACGCTATCCTGCTATGTGGAAGAAGTCACTTTCAGAGTAAAACTTCATGATGTATTTGCAGCTTACAAAAACCATAAGTTTTGTTGAGGCTGCTACTGCTGGTCCTTTGTTTTTCCCCAAAGGTATAGACCTTCTCCGGGCTTACCGTGTATTTGAGGAGACAGGACCTCCTGTCTGGGAGCTGGAGTTAGCATTCCAGACTCCTTCATCTTTTTCTCTGTATTGTCCTTCCTCAGTTTCTCTATAGTTTCTAGTTGTCCTGTTAGCTCATTCTTGATTCTTGAGCTCCATTTCTTTTTTTCTTTAGTAAATTGTTGTTTTCCAGGTGTCTAAATTCCCAGGTGCCCCAGAAAAGCTGTATTTGGCTGCCAGTTTTTACTCTGCTGTTTTTAATCCTTCCCAATTTGTGTTGTTTTTAAAATCAGAAAGTTAATTTTATTTTCATTTCCAATGCAAAAAACAGTAATGGGTGAAATCACCTTAAATAGGCTCTAAATGAATTTGATTGGAGTATAAAAATAGAAGACATTGACATATATAGAGAGTATGGGAATGTGTCAGACAGTAGGAAGGCCGCTCTGCTTAACACTATACCCTCAATGCCTGGCATGTCAAACAGTAAAGGGTGGTTGACTACAGAAAGATGGAAAGCAAAGAACTGGAAAAACAGACTTAGTATTTGTTATGCCTTGTATCCAGATGTGCCCTCAAAGCCTTGTAAGCTTGTAGGTGGGGTTTTGGAGAGGTGACTGGACAAGGGGGGTGTCATGTATGTGGATATGGATTAAGAATGTGTGATAACTAGATCAGCCTGTGGATTGGTCTATCATAGTTGTGGGTGTAGGCTTTCTGAAGGTAACCGTTCTGATATCTGCTGGGGTTTTTTGTTTGTTTGTTTTTGAGACAGTCTTGCTATATAGTTCAGACTGGTTTTGAACACACGGTGATCTTCCTGCCTCAACCTCCCAAGTGCTGGGATTACAGGTGTGTGCCACCACATTGGGATAGTTGTGGATGTAGATATGGGAAAGCCCAAGCTTGGTATGAGGGGCACCAACCAAATAGCCTGAATGGAATAAAAGGGAAAGGAAGGCCGGTGCTTGCTGCTTTCTTTTTGCCCTGCCTGGACTGTTTCCCTCTGCCTTGCCACTCTGCTTTGGAGCCAGCTGACTATGGACTGAAAACTCTACAAACTGTAAGCTAAAATAAACCTTTACTTCTTTAATTTCGGGGTGACAGGCATTTTGTTCCCATGATGAGAAAAGTAACTAAGAAAGTATTCATTCAAACACTGACCAAGAAAAGGAAAATTATGGCCTCTGGAGAGGTCTTACTGAAAAGACTAATCCTACTGTGTAGATGAGTATCTGTGAAAGCCTAGTAGCATTAAATTATAATGAGGGGAGAGAGAAGGAGAAAGAGAGAGAGTCACACACTAGGTTCTAGAACATACTTAACTAAATCCAAAGGAACTAAAATCATCACTTGCATGTTATCAGACCATCATACAATGAGATTGGAAGTCAATGGCAAAAGAAACCCCAGAAAAATACATAAACACATGGAAATTAAATAACACCCTTCTGAACAACCAGTGGGTTACAGATGAAATTTGCAAAGACCTTAGACAGTTTCTACAGTTAACTGATAATGTCAGTAGGATATACCAGAACTTATGGAAGGCAATGAAAACAATTCTATGAGGAAAATTTATAGCGGTGATTTTCCACATCAGAAAAACAGAGCAAGGGCAAATAAATACCCTAATGTTGAACCTAAAGCTTGTAGAAAATGAACACGTTAAATCCCAGGTGCATATGAGGTAGGAAATTATAAAGATCACAACAAAAATTAATGCAAATGAGACTAAAAAGAACACTATAAAGATTCAATAAATTGAAGAATGGTTCTTTGAAAGATTAAATAAAATAGACAAACCCTCGGCCAATCTTATAAAAAACAGGAAAGAAAAGACCCAAATCCATGTAACTAGGAATGAAAAGGGTTTTATCTCAATGGATCCTGCAGAAATGCAGAAGGTCAATACCTACTTTTAGATCTGGTACTCTAATAAGAAGGAAAACTCAGAAGAATTGGAAAGGTTCCTAGATACGTATGGAACACCACATAATAATTTCAATAGGTGCATGTGACAAAGTACAACACCTATTCATGATAAAAACCCTATAGAAAATTGGAATAGGTCTTTACCTCAAGCCATCTATGACAAACCAACAGCCAACAACATCCTAAATGGTCAAAAAGCTGAAAGCTTTCACCCTAAATTATGAACAAAACAAGAATGCCCACTATGACCACCCCTGTTCAGTATCGTTCTGAAAACATTAGCCAGAGCAATTAGATAAGAGAAAGAAAAGGAATACCATTTGGAAAGGAAGCAATAAAATTATAATTATTTGCTGATGACATGATACTGTACATGGACGATCCCAAAACTCCACCAAAAGACTCCTAGATTTAATAGCCAAATTTGGCAGTGTAGGAGGATATAAAGTCATCATTCAAAAATTAATAGCATTCCTGTACATGACTAAGAAACTCACTGAGAGTGAAATTAGTGTAATCATCCCTCATGGAATGAAGAAAAATGAAATACTCAGGAATCAGTCTAATAAAGGCAGTGAAAGACCTATACATTTAAAACTACAGTACACTGAAAACAGTGATCAAGAAGCATATCAAAAAGTGGAGAGATATCCCTTGTTCCTGGCTAGGTACATCAGCTACAGTGAAAATAGAAAAATGTTATAGATTTAATGCAATTCCAGTACAAATGCCAGTTGCATACCTCAGAGAACTAGAGAAAACAATCCCAAAATTCATGTGGAACCAGAAGAGACCTAGAGTAGCAAAAGCAATTCTGGGCAACAAAGACAAGGCAGGGAACATCACAATCCCCAATGATAAAAAGAGCATAGTACTGGCAAAAAAACCAAACCAAAACAAACCAAAACAAAACAAAAAACAGGCTAGGGCTGGGGATATAGCTCAGTGGCTCAAGTGCCTGCCTGGCAAGCACAAGGTCATAAGTTTGATTCTTGGTACCAAAAAAAAAGAAAACAAAACAAAACAGGCTAGAGGATCAATGGAATAGAATAGATGGTGCAGGAAGAACTCCAAACATAGCTACTTTATTTTTGATAAAGGGGCCAAATACCCTAATGGAAGAAAGACAGCTTCTTTAGTAAATGGTGATTGGAAAACTGGCATTCCACATGCCAAAAACTGAATCTAGATCCATATGTCTCACTGTGCACTAAACTAAAATAGAAATGGATCAAAGATTTAAATATTAAAACAGAAGCACTTGATGTACTGGAAAATATAATAAGTAAAACTCTAGGAGACACAGGTATAGGCAAAAATTTTATGAACAAAGCTTCAGTAACAGGGGAACTATTACAATTAGAATCAATAACTGAGATTACAGCAAATTAAAAGCTTTGCACAGCAGAAGAAGGCACCAAGAGGGCAAAGAGACAACCCACATGGGAAAAAAATTTTACCAGGTGTTCCTTAGAGGAAGGGCCAGAGCCCCAATTTAAAGGCTCAGTCCAACAACTGGGGTCTGAAATGAATAGACAGTTTTCAGATGAAGAAGTACAAACAGCAAACAAATATATGAAAAAATGTTCAACAGCACAGGTCATTCAAGAAATGCAAATTAAAACAACACTGAGATTCCATCTCATCCCAGAGAGAATGGCTATCATCAAGAAATCAACCAATAACAAGTGCTGGAGGGGCTGTGGAGAAAGTGGTACCCATCTCCACTGTTGGTGGGACTGCAGACTGATGCAACAACTGTGCAAATCAGGGAAGAGAATCTTAAAAACAAACAAAAAACTAGGACTGGAGGTTCCATTTGACCAAGCCATTCTTGGTATCTTCCTACTTCAGGTATGTTTCCCGAAACATTAAAAGCATCATACCATTATGACATATGCATACCCTTGTTTATAGTAGCACAATTTAGAATCTATATAATTTATAGCTAAGTCATTGAAACAATCCATATGCTCATCAAAAGATGAATGGATCAAGAAAATGTGGTTTTTAGAAGGAGTACTAATCTGCCATAAAGAATGATTAATTTGAAACATATGTAGGTAAATAGATGCACCTTGAGACCATAAATTAAGTGAACTGACTTGGATGCACAAGTTTATATATTACATTATCTCTTTTGTGTGAGAAACCCAAAGTGTAAATAAAAAACAAAATAGAAGATAGATATTGGGAAGTGGGAAGAACATCTTCAAATGGGAAGGGGGAAAAGGGAGCGGGGAGTGGGAATGGAAGAAATAGAAAAGAAAAAAAAAGAATAAAAAGAAAAACTGGAAACAAAGCTTTTGTAAATGGGGTGGGAAGAGGGGCTGGAGATATGGTTCAATGATAGAGCCCTTACCTAGCATGTGTAAGGTCCTGGGTTGAACCCCCAGTACTTTAAGAAAAGGAAATGGGATGAGAAGAAAGGTTAAAAGAAGGGGAGGAGAATAGGAAAAAAGATTTAAAATATATTATGTACTGATACAAACTCCCTGTGATAAATGTGATCAATGTGTATGGCAGATATGTAATAAAAATTAAACTCAAAATATTCCATAAAAAGGATCTTAGCAATCTGTTTCTGTGTTTTTGACAGCTAATGTCTAGGTTTATTTCCAGTCTCTGAGTTCTAATGCATTGATTTCTTTTTTTGGTAGTGTTAATCACTGTGTATTTGATTACTGTCAGACTTTTTTTTTTTGGTACCAGGATTGAACTCAGGAGCTTGTGCTTGCCAAGCAGGTGCTGTGCCGCTGCCCGGCGCCCTGGGCCCGTGACTGTTAAGAACACAAATACTCTGTGGTCTGTTGTTCATGGATGCATCCGGAGAACACAGCATGATTGATGCTCAATAACCGAAATGAAGTTGGATTTTGGACATATTCTTGTGTTTAATAATTTTTAAACAGAATTTTAGAAAATCTTTCACAACTTTTCCAGATATCCAACTTTATTTGTCAGTTATTCTTTTGCTGATTTTATGACCTTTTAACTTTTCCTCTTTGATTCTTCATTTACATTCTTTTCCAGATTGCCACTGAATTTCCATAAGGGTGTTTCCTCATTCTTCCCACTTATGATATTTGCAATATTACCTTTTTCATTTTAAATATTGTAGGTATATATTTTTACTCTAGTGGAGATGCTGACTGAAACCATCTCAGAAATGGATCCCTGTGCTGCCTTGGACTGTCTGCAAGGTCTTCACCAGCTGCGGCCTGTAACAGAAACAGAACTGTGAGCCATGGCAAACTTTCTTTAATAACTTGATTGGTCTTTTATATTGTGCTATTAGCAGCAGAAATCATACTAAGACAATAGTATGTAAGTAAATTCTCAAATATGGGAACAGATCAAGAAGAAACTAAATGCAAGGGTATGAGTCAGAATTTAAACTCAAGAGTAGGGCATAGTGGTACATGCCTGTAATCCCAGCACTCAGGGGGCTGAGGCAGGAGAGTCACTGAGTTTGAGGCCAGCCTGAAATGAATAGCAAGACCCTATCTCAAAATGACAAAAAAAAAAAAAAAGACAAAAAGAACTTTGAACTCAGATATTCCTATTTTTCCCACTCTGTCAATCTGCTTTCTAGATTATGTTTTCCCATGGAACTATAGCATTATTATTATTATTATTATTATTATTATTATTATTATTATTATTATTTGGTACTGGGAATCAAACTCAGGACCTTGTGCTTGCCAGGCAGCGCTGTGCCACTGAGCTATATCCCTGGCCCCTATTTTTATTATTCATATATATACGTACATATGTATGTGGCAAAACTAGGCTTCTGTTTTTTTACTTTATTATTCCAATTCCATAATGTGGTGGCTATGATTGCTTGTGTTTTTAATACTGTGGCTCTGGGGACTAACCCAGAGCTTCACACATGCAAGCATATGCTCTCCCACTAGGCTATACCCCAACCCTCCTTTACCAATTTTAAAAAGGCAAATAAAAATTTTAAACATTGTAATAACAAATAATAAAACAATAATATACCTCACTGTTATAACAGACACATATATTAATTTGGAAAAAATCTGACTTTTTTGGAAGCCTGTCTCCCCACATATATGTATAGGTGTCTTTCTTCCTATTATGTTTCTTAATAAAGTTTTCTTAAAGTCATCATCTTGATATCAACACATTTCTCAATAAGCAGCTTATTGCTATTTTTAAAATTGCTATTATAATAGAAATAATTTTGCTTTATTTTCTAGTTTGGTATTGTTAGATGTAATGAAGTGAGAAAATCCTCTTTAAGTTACTAAAAGTGCTGATATATATTATATAGTACTTATCCATTTTTGATATTTTAAATTCAAACATTATAATTAATTAATGAATTAATTTGTGGTACTAGGGATCTAATTTAGGACTTCATGCATGCTAAGTGCTCTACCACTGAGCTATACCTGCAACCCTTAAAGTGAGTTTTTATTCAGATGTCATGTTTTAAATATTTTTACAAGTATGTATATATATATGTAAGGTAGGTGTGGGTTCCCCCACAATGATGACTTCACATAAGCGTTGATAGATCAAAACCAGTAGAAGTTTTATTATTTATACAATTTAATCAAAGTATTAAAATGAAATTAGTTCTTTATAATTCAATAAGAAGAGTAAGACATCATTGCTCAAAATTATAAACAGGCTGTGATAAGCTATTCTTTATTTTTTATTTTTTATTTTTTTAAATTTTTTTATTTTAAAGAATAAAAGAAGGATAACATAATAATAGGGGGGACTTAGCAAATTACAGACAAAATGGTAGGAAATTATCAATGGTTATCATTTTACATATTATTGTCTACAAAATAGTTTCTCAGGAAAACAAATAGACAAATAATAG
>NW_004955405.1:9206943-9211415 GCF_000276665.1 Chinchilla lanigera
GCCAGGATTGAAAAGAAGGACCGAGAGACTTGCACCTGTGTCTAGCAACAGGCTGTTTTCTTGTTCCTCCATAGTCATGATTACCCAGGGCTCCTCGATGGAGATGACGGTCCGGCCAGAGGGAGAAGGCAGACCATGCCCCAAGCCCTCTCATTCCTGTGATAAGCTATTCTTTAAAGAAAATTTACAATATATAGTGGGAAAACTTCTCTGTAATGTGGTAAAGGAAATTCTGACTTTTAGAGAGGTTTTAGCAAAATGTGCTATTTTTATTGCATTTCATGAGTAAAAATGACCATTTAGAATACAATTTACCATCTTCACTGTCTAATGAACATGTGGGGCTTATTATCTAGACATATGGGGTATGATTTATATAGTTCATCCTGAAATATGCATTGTGTGATCCCACTGTAGAGTTTTTTGATGCACTCTATATACATATTATTAATTATACAATAATTGTATATTATTATAATTATATATTATTAATTTTAAATTATATATTAATTTTAAAAACCACTTTCAGCTGGCAATGTAGCTTAGTAGTAGAGTGTTTGCCTGGCATATGTGAGGGCTTAGGTTTAATCTCCAGCACTGTAAAACAAAAACAAAAACAAAAACTTTCTAGTATTAAAACGTGTGCATGCTACAATTAAAACATTTCAGTTAAGGTCAAGCTATCTTATAAAATTAGGTCAGATGGTTTTCACAATGTCTGCCAGTCAAACACTGATTCTATCCTTTAGAAAACTGCATTAACCAGGAATAAGCATGCATTTCTATTCTGTTTTCACATTTTTAATATATTAAAAAGTAACAGTATTAAAAAAGATCCAAGATTTTCAAGGAATTTGTTTAAATATCTCTCTTTTTTTTTTTTTTTTTTGTACAGGGAATTGAACTCATGACCTCAGGCTTGCCAGGCAAGTGCTTATGCCACTGAGCTATATCTCCAGCCTGAATTTATATAAATAATTCTGTCAAGGAAGGGCAATAGTATCTTAATACATAAAAGTTTCAAACTTTTTAATATTTAAAAATTTTAAAAACAGAAAATGTTAACATTAAATTCTTTCAAATGCTCAAACAACTTGTACAAACTCCTTAATAAATGTGTCCTGTATGCATGTACTCAGATTAAAATTTCCAAAGTTTGAATGAGAGAGGCAGCACATAAAAGTTTCATGAATCTTTTATTCCCTCCAAAATATCTTCAGTAAAATATTTTAACACTTCATCTATCCTTGATATTTTTGTTCTTCCTGAAAAAGGGAATTTATATTAACATTGTAATTTATAATGTAAAATGTATTCATACAGCAGGGTGTAGTGATACATAATTGTAATCCCAGCACTTCGGAGGCTGAAGGAGGAGGATTCCCTGGGTTCAAAATCAGTGTGGGCTACACAGTGACTTCAAAGCCACCCTCAACTACACAATGAGACTTTGCCTCAAAAAAAAACTTAAAACTTGTGTGTACAGATATGTAACTTCCTGAGTGATATAACTTAATGAAAAATCTTAAAATTTTAGAAAGAGATAGTATGTGTAGAATTATACTTTCATGAAGGGTAAAGTTCAAAAGAGCATGTCACAGAATTTATATACGATTTATACCCAAATTCAATTTTCTTGAATAAATGGTTAATATAATAAATCATTGAAAACTTATATTTTCTACTTTGTTAACAAAAATAGATAGCTGTTTCAGACTATCAATTTGGATATTTTCCATTATACACATCAAAATCAGAGTTACTTAACAAGAAATTTCTTTCATTACAAAAGGATAACAGATAGCTGAAATATTTGCCTTATAGTTTAACCAGTCTTGTTTCTTGTCTAAAATGATTAGGGATTGTGTTACTTTCTTTTGCCGAAAATCATTTCTTCTTCATAAAATATTGAGGTTAAAGATTATTAATGTAATAAAACTCTAATCACATTCTCTGTAGCCTTAGGTTTAAAAAACATAAAGAAATGTGGCAATTTTTCTGTATGGTTTTTCTAAATATTCTACACCGGTTTAGTCAAAAGAGCCCAAAATGTCCCTATTACATAATATTTTTAAATATTTGCTGGTGCTGAGATGAGCACCATTTTCCATCTCTATTAATGTCTCTTCTATTCTAGACATAGCTCCATGCATCATGATTCCTGTATTCCTAGAGGACATTCTTTGTTCCCTTGTACTGATGGTCAGACCCATGATCAGTGTAGTGCTGTTCCCAGCTATAATGTCTATCTGCTGGGTTGGGATGGTAATTCTGTCTGACTTCACAGTGTGATGACGGTGCATCCTGGAGCCACTGGGAGCTTGAAGGCTGCTTAAAAGTATGGTCATGTGCCAGAAGTGATGGTGAAGATCCTGACTGATTCACGTGGGGAGAGCCAAATTTCCCACTGTATTGTCATTCTCTTATCATTGCTTGTCTCTGATAATTTCCTGGAGAAGAGACTGATCTTTGACTGATTTGTGATGATAGAGTTATCATCCATAGTCCTTTTGTATATGCTGTTAGAAAATGGGGAGGTAGGGCTTAAATTTCCAACACAGTACTGGGGGTATGATAAACTTTGTGAGCCAAGACTAGGATATTATAAATCCTTACTGAGTGTTGGCTAAATTTTCTGTTAGCTGCAACAATAGCACTTGACTTAGAGGTGGCAGAGAGGAGGCACTGATTAAAGCTGAGGAATCCACAAAAATTTAATGGGTCAATTAGTGTTGCAGCTGGATAGTAAGGAAATAGTAATTTCATTAAGAGAGAACAAGGAATGGCCCTCCAGGTAGAGAGAACAGGAGGAATAAGAACATGAAAGAATGAAATTGCAATATGTTCTTGTTATGGTTGATACATCGTGTCAACTTGGGGTTTGGCTGAGTGACTCAGCAGTTCTACATAATTGCAATCCAATTATTGGGGTGAAAAGGACATGCCCTTCCTGCTCTAGGATGTTGTTCACTGTGTCAGTGTGAGAAGTTTAGAAGGTTAACTGTGTGACTCAGCAGGGGACCAGTGTGCTTACTTTGTATTCATCCTGAGCCAGTGCAAGAGGAGGGCATGGAGATTATGCGAGTGCTACACATCCCGTGGGCGGGGGTAGCCTGCTTACAATATAAGGGAGGGAAAGAGGCTTGCTTGCTCTGCCATTTCCCCCTTTGCTCTTGTAGCTTTGCTCTCTTCTGCCATCATGAACATTTGCCCTCTGCCATGTGCCACTCTGCCTTGGAGCCAGCCAAATATGGTCTGAAACCTCCACAAACTATAAGCTAAATAAACCTTTCCTTCCCTAATTTTGGCCATTGGGTATTTAGTCTCCACGAGAGAAAAGTAACCAAGACAGCTCTAGAAACCAAGAGTAACCTGTTATTACTAGAGTCAAAAGAGTAGTGAGAGAAGAGGCTAATGAGTTAAGCAAGGGTCTATACGAGCAGTCTGGTTTGGACTTGATCCTGCAGTCGATGATCATTTTCTGTTGTTGTGCTGGGAATTGAGTCCTAGTGTAAGAAGTACTATAGACAGATGGCCCGTTTGCTTAGCTTTGTACTGACTGATCCACAAAGAATGACTCCAACCTAGAAAGTCCCAGAAGGAGATGTCAGGCCTAGATAACTGCTATACAAGTGAAGTTTTACAATCAAAAGAACACACAAAGGAGGTGGCGAGGGAGGGGGTTTTCTGAGAAACTGGGGAAACTGAGATGGCAATGGGAAAGATTATTATATCCCCCTAACTTCAGCCAATGAGGGACAAAGGGACCATGTGGGCTAGGGGTACAAAGGTTACTGCTTGTTTGAATTGCACATATCTACCTTTGGACAGACAACCGTTTCTTTAGAATCATTATTAAAAGCTTTACTTCTTCTATACTTCATGTTCTGAGTCCATATTTTTAGGGTCTGGACTGTGTCTGCTCTGGGTGTGGGGCCTTCTCCCACACCTAGGAAGAATTCTAAAAAGTAATGGGGGGAAGCTGTAAGAATTGGAAAAAGGATTCTGTTGTGGTTTGTGTCTGTGTCCCCCCAATGCCTCATGAGGTCAAGGGATAGGCTTTTAGAGTTTGATTGATTATGGGTGTGAGAGCTACACCTGCCCTGGGGCGGGTAGTTTTGCATATGTAAGGGAGAAAAAGAGGCTGCCTCCGCCATTCCTCCATTTTGCTCTTGCAGCTTTTGCCACCATGAACGGTTGCCCTCTGCCAAGTATAACTCTGCCTCGGAGCCAGCCGAGTATGGACTGAAACCTCCACAGACTGTGAGCTAAATAAACCTTTCCTTCCTCAATTCTGGACGTCAGGTATTTTGTCTCAATGAGTGAAAAGTAACTGAGACAGACTCTGTTATACCAAGGTTTCCCAATAATTAACATCCTGCCACACTTACTTTGTTTCCCAAACATCAAAGCACACACACTGCTAATGGCATAAAATTCCTATGGATTTTTAAAATTAAATACAAATTTAA
>NW_004955405.1:9211525-9213451 GCF_000276665.1 Chinchilla lanigera
TAATTTTTTTCCTAGCAGAAATGTTTTTCTTCTGGTTCGAATTTCAACCTATAATCACATTTTGGCAGATAGTAGTGTCTCTTTGATCTTCTTGGGTGTGGAACAATTTCTCAAATTTGAACAATGCATTTTAAAGAGTACAAGTCAACTATATTACAGACTCTCTTCAGTTTTGGGGTTGTCTGATGTTTCCTCATGTCAGATTAGAATCAACTATACATTTTAGGCCAGAATACCAAAAAAATGTACTGTGATCTTCTGTTGTTTTACATAGGTAGATGTGCAAAATGGATTTGTCCCTTATTGGTGATTTTCACTTTGATAACATGGTTATGAGAGTATGTCACTTTTCTCAATCATAAAATCACTGCATTTCCTTTTTAAATAATGTTTTGTAGTGAATTGTGAAATATCTAAAAATATGGTAAACTGTAGAGAGGATGATAATAGGTAGTATCTCTTAAGTAAATAAGGATGTATAAAAAGTTGTAGATAAAACAGTATTCACTGAAGCTTCGTTTATAGTATATAATAATTAAAAATAACCCAAATAATTATTATGAGTGGATTTGGCTCCGTAAACTATCCAGTATTATACAGTCACTGAAATTACGTGGTAGCAGAAGAGACCCCCTCAGCCAGTACACTTCAGTTTGTCAGTTGCCCAGGTAGTAGTGCCAGTTACAGTTAATGTTACTTCTGTTTCTTAGAAACAGCTGGTCAATGTGATGCGTATTGTAAGAACCAATCCCCGACTGACAAGTCATTCTGCCTCTACTTTCTGCTTGCTTGTCCCATATAAGCCCTAGATCACCTGAGATCAGGGCCTGATGCTTTGGGGATGATCCTGGTTAGTGCTTGTTGATGTAAATAAATCTGTCTCCAAATCCTGGGTTTCATTTGGGTGTTTCTGCTTGCTGTTGCAATGTTAACAGTATATTTGATGACAATAAAGGAGGTTCACAATATAGTAACTAAAGAAAGCATATATTCTGTATTCTGTAGTTGTTTTAATTTAAAATATTATACATACATGAATATATTAATATATGTGGTCTTTTTCTTTTTGCTTGCATATATACAAGTTTTTATTTGATTTTATTACATTACTTGTCATTTCTATACAGTAAAACAAAGTTATTAAAATGATAAGAGCTTTTGTGTAAAAAATTTATTCTATTAACCATGGGAAAGTTTCTTAAAAATATGATTAGACAACGAAGTTCACAGCATTAGGTTGCCGATCTTCCCTAGTGACAGAAGGTATTCAAGCGCAAGTTAGAAATCTAGAATGTAGTTGAAAGATTTAGGAAACAGGTTTGCATCTGATAATCTTTAAGACTTAACTCTGACATTTCAGGATTAACACAACTCTTTCCTATTCTTTGACAATCAACTAGGATAATACAAAAAATATTGTTTGCACTGACTATCCGGTGATTGTGCTAGCATTACCAGCACTATACATTTTGAATAGTGCAGTAGGGGTGGTGGAGCTTGTAGAACAAAAACTCTGGCAGAAGGGAAAGGCCACAGGTGAGCTCCGGCTCTCGGCCGGGACAGCGCTCAGGTTGCGGAGGTGATCCTCAAGCCTCAGAATCAGCACTCTCCCGGGAAACAGAACTTCTGACGCTGCTGCCAAACACCTGTGAGCGGGCACGCGTGCCTCGGGCCTCTGCGCGGACTTCGCGGAGGCCGCCGCTCTGTCTCCACCCCGCGCGGAGTAAGGGCCACTCCTCCCCAAAGCCTCCCGGCCTTTGCCCGCGCTGGCGGTAGGGCTCGCAGCCAGCTAGTCCCAGCGCGGGTAGGGCCCAGCCGGCCTCCGTCTAGTCCGCAGCGCGCTCGCCCGGAGGTGGGGGAAGGGCCGAGTCGGGGCGGGGCGAAGGCGGTGGGGCGGGGCACAAGCTGCGCGCGCGGGTCGGGGCG
>NW_004955405.1:9213941-9225258 GCF_000276665.1 Chinchilla lanigera
GGGCTGGGGTCGGCGTCGCGATGCTGGGCCGGGCCCGTTCCGCTGCCGGCTCCCCGGGGCCGAGGCGATGCCCTGGCTTCCGGGCGGCGGGCGCCGCGGAGCGGAGTGCGAGTTCCAGCCTCCCGTCTTTGTGTCTTACTGCCGCGCGTTGACACTTAAGCAACTTTGGGGTTGGGGGTTGAGCGCAGTGTGTGTAGTTCATTCTTTTTTGGCATGCAGAAGTATTAGTTTAAAACAAATGAATGGAGCGAGGTCGTTTTACTCTTAGAGATTTTCCCGCGGAGTGAGGTCAGTTCCCCTGAAGGGTATGTGTGAGGCCGTAGTGTCTAACTGTTGTGCAGTGGAGCAGACTCAGCTCTGAGTGGGTCCTGAGCAAAGCGTGCGTTTGTGTTTACGGATTACTAGTGTTACTGCTGCATTTGGAGACTCAGTGAGGCAGGGCTGCAGTAGTTTGGCTCTCAGTTCCAGTGCAGGTGTGTTGAAAGAAGGCACAGCAGTATTCAATTGGTAATGTCCTGAGGGGAGAAGAAATGACTTCAGAATCGGAAAGTTTGGTGGTTGTGCCGCTCTTGCCAGTTCTTGTCAGATCTTGAATTAGTCAGATTTATAATCTTAATCTTTTTGAGTTTCAATGTTACCTTGTACAGAGGAGATGATGATAATTTTCCTTATGTATTTCAGAAGGTTGCTCTGAGACCCAAATTACCCTGTGAACATGAAATGCTGGTACAATATAAGGAGTTTTGGTATTTTAAAGGATGTCAGTACAATTTAACACTGCGTTGTCTAAAAATATAAATAAAAATGAAATGTTAAAACAAATATTTTCAAATAGAAAATAAATAAAAACAATGATATGTAAAAATAAACATACAAATAAAATTCTTAAGGTCACAACACTTGTAGATAAGCCAGTGTAAGAGATCTTAGCTGTTACAGTATATAGGTCTTGTTTTTACATGGGATACGATTCTTGACCTTGTTAGTATCTTTTGGAAAAAGTTGCACATTGCCCGATCTAAAAATAGTGTGAGGGCTCCTCAACAAGCTAACGCTACTGCGAGTCCTTTGAATTAACGTTTTTTAATTGCTGCAGGCCTGTGTGGACCCTGGACTTAAAAACTAGTTCACTTTCGAAAATAGTGTATCATCTAAGTAGAATAATGTGGGTTACACCATGTTTAAAATTTGATGGCATTTTGTAATGATAATTTAATCATGTACTGACACTTACCTATTAAAATCTTAAAAAGGTAGCACTTATGTTCATCAAACATAGGTGACATTCAGTAGAGAGAACATTGACTCATGGCAGTTTGTGGAATAAATGTCAGACACATTTGGTTTTATTCAATATAGTAGGACTGGGACTACGTCATGTTGGATTCTGCAGATATCTTTTAGGTATCCTTTTAAATATTTCAGAACGGTTTTACCAGGTTTCTGTATTCCTGTTATCACCTCCGATGGTCAGTTTTAAAAATTTGTTACCAAGTCAGTTGTTGTGTCTTTCATTTCTGTATGTAATTCCTTATCTTGCAAACAAACATCTGCCAAAAACTAGCCAAGTAAGACCTATTGTAGAGAAGTTATTTTTCCTACTGTCTAGTTATGTTTATCCCCGTAATAAAGTTTGCACTCCTTTGAAGACTGTAGCACCACAGTTAGACTACTTCTGAATCTAGCCTTATTCTCTTGGCGCTAGTCGGAGGCTATGTTTATACTGTCACATGTTATCTGAAATCACAGATCCTTTTTCAGCCCCAGCTTGGAGCCTTGATCATCTCACTGTAACTTTCAAGTCTATTTCCACCTTGATATTTCTTGCCACTTCCTTGCATTTTTACTAGCAGTGGTCTGTCTTCTTTACCTGTTGCTCCTCTGGGTCCTAATTTCGCTGTCTGGCCAGCTTGATTTTGTCAGCTAAGTGAACAAAATGACAGGAAGCCTTTCTGTAACATCATCACAGAAGTTGGCCTTTCCCAGTTATTGTGTCACATCACCTATTTCTAACTTAGACAGTCTGTAATTCTATTATTGTATTTGTTCGAAAACAAATGTTTTCAAACAGAAGGTGTTCTTCATGAATAAGCTGTCTTGTTTATGCCTTTCTGCTCATTTTCCAGTGTGATACTCAGTATACAATAAATAGTCAGTGCATTTGAATCAGTGAATAAAGTATCAAAAAGAGTGAGTTACAACTCTGCCTTTTACTAGCTGGCGACTTTGGGTAGTTAATCTCTCTTTTCAGTTATCTTTTTAAAGTAAAACCACTTCATAGTACCCACCTTAGTGTCTTGGTGAAGACTGAAGGTAAGTATGTGAGGCACTTTATATACAAGTAAACTTAATCAGTATTAGCTCTTTTCATTGTATGTTTAATAAGGTACACGTATTTTTTATCTGACCTGCTTAAAATTAAGAAAAGTTTTGATTCATCAAAGGAGTAAAACCTATTATACTTAAAATTAAGCTTTCCAAAACTGTTTGTTTCTTGATATGTATCCATTCTTACTAAATAGTAGTTTATGTGTCTTCTCTTCAGTTTTGTGTAGGAGTCTTTTTGAGGGTGGAGGCTGTGATTTACTCATGTTTTCTGAAGTGCATTGTATACAGTGGACCCTCAGTTCATTCAGTGAAGGAAAAGAGATTAATGGGTCTGCTATAGAAAAGAGAGAAGTTCTATATTAAGAAATGCAGCATTTACGTTATTCTTTATCAAGGCGGAACCATCTACTATGTAAAGGCTGTACTGTCATTTAGTCACTTGTTGAATTTCATTTCTTTTCAACTTTTTAGGTGCTGTTTAGCAGCTGGCCGCTGCCTTTCACTGACTTGTCTTGAGATGAAGGACCTGAGTGATGTGTAACTGTTTGTTACAGGCATTAGAATTTAAAAGGTAGCAAATATACTGCGAGTGGAAAGAGGCTGGGTTTGGAATATGAGCTGTGCTTAAAACTCTTTACTCCCAGGTCCTTATGTAAGTCCTCTCCTGATTTGCTTTTGTTTTGTTTTTTTTGTCTTTGTGAGGCACTATGCCATTCAGGCTGGCTTTGAACTCACAGTGATCCTCTTGCCTCGGCCTCCCAAGTGCGAGGTTTACAGGTGTGTACTACTGTGCCCAGCCCTTTCTTGATTTGTAAGCAAGGACTAATTGAACATCTTTGAGGGAAGGTGAATAGAGAGCAAAGTGCCTAGCACAGTGTTCAGTAAATGATTTTATTACATGTATAACCCCATATGTACTATTAAAAACAGTTCCAAAGAAGATTTTTTGTTTTTGGTTTTTCTCCGGTACTGGGAACCGAACTCACGACCTTGCCCTTGCCAGGCAGGCGCTTTTGCCGCTGAGCTAAATCCCCAGCCCCGCAAAGAAGATTTTAAAATGTTTGGTGGGGGATATTATTTATGAATATTTAGGACAAATTCTAACAAGTTTTTTAAAGAGGCAGCAGCAAGGTAATCTGATTAGTTCACTCTTCAGAAAGAAAGTATGGTTGGCATTTGTTGGGTTGCAGTTGGAATGTGAAGGATTTACCATTCAGAAATGAAGCATCTTTTTAAATTTTTTTATTTTAAAGAGAATTTAAAAAAAGAACAATAGAAAAATACCAACATAGACAAAAACAAAACAAAGCAAAAACAATAAAAATAATACAGAGTTTCACAACAAAATGATAGGAATTAGTAGTGGCTGTTATATTACATATTGTTATTTTCAGTGAAGTTGCTCAGAGTACCACATGTAAGAATGCAAGATTGATCAAACCATAGAAGAGAATAAAAATTAAAAAAAAAACAACACTTTGGAAATGATACAGTTTCACTGGATGGTAGGAATTCACCAATGATTGTTACATTGCATATTGTTGTCTTCAAATTCGTTGTTCAGATTACCAGATATAAGCACGAAAAATTGGTCAAACAGTAGAAAAAACTTAGGCATTAACTGGTCCTTTCAGTAAACCATTAGACTTCAACAGTACAATTATCGCAGCTATCCTTCTATGTACATTTATATGTATATATTTTCCTTCTTTCTTTCTTTTTTTCCTTTCCTTCATCCCAGTTCCTTCTTTGAACAATTTCTTCCACTTTCATGATGTCTATTGTACGTTTTGAGTTTTATTTACTCTTTCAGGTTCTTACACTAGGGAGACAATGCAATGTTTATACATGTGGGTCTGATTTATTTCACTTACGAGTATGGACTCTAGTTGCATACATTTACCTGTAAAAGCCTCTAGTTTATCTTTTTTATAGCTGAGTAATACTCCATTGTATAAAAATACCACATCTTTTTATCCATTCCTTGGTTGATGGGCATTTGGGTTGCTATAACAAATTGTGTTGCTGTAACATGGGTGCACATATATCGCTGTGGTGTGATGTTTTTAATTCTTCTAGGCAAAGAAGGAGAATGGCTGCGTTAAGAGGGACTTCTAATCCTAGTTTTGTGAGGAATCTCCACACCGATGTCCACGGTGGTTTCACCAGTCTACACTCCCACCAGCAGTGGAGAAGAGTTCCTTTTTCCCCACAGGCCCTCCAGCATTTGTTCTTGGTTGATTTCTTGATGACAGCCATTTTTTCTGGGGTGAGATGGAATCTCAGTGTTGTTTTAATTTACATTTCTCAAAAGACCAGTGATGTTGAACATTTTTTCATATATTTATTCGCCATTAGTATTTGTTCATGTGAAAAGTGTGTATTCATCTGAGATGCCCATTTTTGGATTGGGTCTTTGAATTTTGAGGGCCTGATTTTTTAAAATTCTTTATATGTGCTAGATAGAAGTCCTTTGTCTGAGGGGCAGTTGGCTAAAATATTTCCCAATTTGTGGATTTCCTTTTTACTTTGCTGGTGATTTCTTTTCATGTGCAAAAACTTTTCAGTAAGGTGAGATCCCAGTTGTTGATTCTTTGAAGTATTTCCTGTGCAGTTTGGTTTTTATTCATGAACTGCCTATCTCTATATCTTCAAGATTTCTACCTACTTTCTCTTCCAGTACATTTAGTGTTTCTGTTTTTTTTTTTGTTTGTTTGTTTTTCTCCGGTACTGGAAACCGAATTCACGACCTTGCGCTTGCTAGTGTTTCTGTTTTAATACTTAGGTCTTTGATCCATTTTGACGTTAGTTTACACATGGGTCTAGTTTTAGTTGTTGGCATGTGGAAAGCCCGTTTTTCCAGCACCACTTATTAAAGAGGCTATCTTTCTTCCAGTGAACATGTTTGGCCCCTTTGTCAAAGATAAGGTGGCTGAGTATGTTAGTAGTTGTGTCTGTATCTTCTAAACTGTTACATTGGTCTACTGTTTTTTTGCCAGTACAATGCTAATTTTATCACAGTATTTTTGTAGTAGAATTTCAAGTCAGGGATTGTGATGCTTCCTGCCTTTCCTTTGTTTCCCAGGATTGCTTTTGCTATTCTAGGCCTCTTCTGGTTCCAGATGAAGTTTAGGAATGTTTTCTCTAGATCCGTGAGGTATACTAATGGTATTTTAATTGGGATTGCATTGAATCTGTACAACAATTTTGGGAGTATGGCCATTTTCACAATATTGGTTCTTCCTATCCATGAGCAAGGAATATCTTTCCATTTTCTGATCTTTCAATCTTTTTTTTAAAAGAGTATTGTAATTTTCACTATATAGATCTTTTAGTTTCTTTGTTAGGTTGATTCCTAAGTATGTGATCTTTTTGAATGCTGTTGTGAAAGGTGTGGTTTCCCTAATTTCTCTCTCAGTCTGTTTGTTGTTTGTGTACAGGAATGCTATGGATTTTTGAGTGTTGACTTTGTATCCAGCTGTGCTGCTGAATTTGGTTATTAAATCTGTAAGCCTTTTGGTAGAGTTTTTGAAGTCTTCTATGTAGAACATCATGTCAGCTGTGAATAATGATGATTTCACTTCTTTTCCTATCCTTACTCCTTTTGTTTCTCTCTCTTGTCTAATTGCTCTGGCTAGTACTTTCAAAACTATTGAATAGGAGTGGCAACAGTGGACATCCTTGTCTTGTTCCTGATTTTAAAGTGAAAGCTTTCAATTTTTGTCCATTTAGTATGATGTTGGCTGTTTGTTTGCCATAGATGACTTTTATCAGAGTAAGGTAAAAACCATCTTTTCCTGTTTTCTGTAGGGTTTTTATCATGAATGAATGTTGGACTTCTATCAGAAGCTTTTTTTGCATCTATTGAGATAATCATGTGACTTTTTCTTTGGCTCTATTGATACATATTACATTAATTAATGCATATATTGAACCATCCCTGCATTCTTGGAATGAATCCCACTTGGTCATTGTGTATAATCCTCTTGATGATGCATTCTGTTTGCTAGTATTTCATTGAGAATTTTTTAATCTATATTCATTAGGGAAATTGGCCTAGTTCTCTTTTTTTTACCCTTTCAACTTCATTAAAGAGTTTGAGAAGAATTGGTGTTAAATCTTCTCTAAATTTCTTATAGAATTCTGCTGTGAATCCATCAGAACCTGTGCTTTTCTTTGTGGGTAAGATTTTTATTAAATTTTCAATTTTGCTGGCTGATACTGAGTTATTCGGGATTTTTATATCTTCTTCATTTGGCTTTGGTATTTCATTTCTATCTAGGAATCTGTCTGTTTCCTTTGTGTTTTCCTTCCTATGAGAGTAAAGATTTTCAAAGTAGGTATTGGTGATCTTCTAAATTTCTAAAGGATCTATAGTGATTTCATCCCTTTCATTCCTTATTGCATGATTTTCAGTTTTTTCTTTCCTTTTTTGGTAAAGTTGGCTAGGGCATTTATCAATTTTAT
The DNA here is from genome assembly GCF_000276665.1 of Chinchilla lanigera. Taxonomy (NCBI): domain Eukaryota; kingdom Metazoa; phylum Chordata; class Mammalia; order Rodentia; family Chinchillidae; genus Chinchilla; species Chinchilla lanigera. The sequence continues at coordinate 9,220,737 of NW_004955405.1, forward strand.
TTATTTTTTCAAAGAACCAACTCATTGACACCTTAGTTCTTTATATTTTCTTAGTCTAAATTGAGTTAATTTCTGCTCTGATTTTTATGATTTCCTGCCTTCATTGGGCTTTGGACTTGACTTGCTCTTCTTTTTCTAGAAGCTTGAGGTGCAGCATTAAATTGTTTATTTGTACTCATTCTGTTTTCCTGAGGTGGGAATTCACCACTATAAATTTCCCTCTGAGGACTGCTTTCATTGCATCCTGTGGGTTCCTGTAAGTTGTATCTGCATTTTTGTTTGATTATACATATTGTGTAATTTCTTCAATTTCATCTGTGACCCATTGGTTGTTCAGGAGAGTGTTATTTCATTTCCATGTGTTTATGGAGTTTTTGTGATTTCTTTTGGCATTAATTTCCAATTTCATTTCACTATGGTCCGATAGTATGCATGGGATAATTTAAATTCCTTTGCAATTACTTAAGCATGTTCTATGGGCTAGTATACGGTTTATTTTAGAGAACATTCCATGTGTATCTGAGAAGAATGTGTATTCTGATGTTGTTGGGTGAAAGGTCTACTAAGTCCATTTGTTTAAAAATTTGGTTTAATTCTGTTATTTCTTTGCTAATTTTTTGTCTAGTGCATATATTTGTGACAGTGGGGTGTTAAATCCCCTGTTGTAATTGTGTTACTGCTTATTTCATTTTTCATGTATGTTAAAATTTGTCTTATATAGTTGGATGCTCCCATATTTGGTGCATAGATATTTATGATTGTTGTCTCTTCCTCTTGAAGTTTTCCCCTAACAGGTATGTAGTGGGCATCTTTCTCTCTTTTGATCGTTTTTTGGTTTGAAGTTCACATTGTCTGTGAACAGAATAGCTACACCTGCCTTTTTCTTGGTTCCTGTCACATGGAGTATGGTTTTCCATCCTTTGATATTTAGTCTGTGAATTTCCTTTTGAGTAAAATGTGTTTCTTGTGTACAGCTCCCATGGGGGGTTCCCAGAGCTGTCTGGGGTTCAGCCCCCTCTTCCCCAAGGTTGTGGTAGTGGGTGGAGTTTGGTCACCATAGCTCCCAAAGCTGTCTGGGGCCTAGCCCAGTTCCCACACCAGTGGGGGAGGGGTGAGGGCACAGTCACTCAGTCTGCTGAAGCTGTCCAGGTTTCAGCTAGGCTCCCTCGAGGGTGCTGGATGGGGTTGGGCAGTGGCCACTGAGGCCCTTGAAGCTCTGCAGGGCTCTGCCTGGCTTCCCTGCTGATGGGGGAGGGGTACTGGTGGCTGATGGAGGTTCCTGTAGTTGTCTATGATTTAGCTCCACTTTAGTAAGGTTGTGGGGTGGTGGTAGGGAGGGCGGGTTGTGGTCAAGGCTCAAGATGCTGGCTGAGACCCAGCCCGGTTCCCACTTTGGTGGGGGAGGGTTGAGGGTGCAGTCACCCAGGCTGCTGGAGCTGTCTGGAGTTCAGCTCTGCTCTCATGAGGGTGTGGGTGTGGGGGAAGTCTGAAGCATCTTTGAGATGTAGCGCTTCTCTCTGAAACTTTCATCCCATAATGAAGTTCTTGATAGTGCAGATGTTTCTGAAACTTATCTTCCTCATCATTGTAGCTATTGCAGTATTGTTTTTTTTTTAATTACTTACAAAATTTTTTTGTTAAACTTTAATTCATCGTTCACAGTCATCATGGGAGTAGGTACATTTATATATCACAGCTTGCTTTTTTTAATCCATTCCCTTTCCCTCTTCCTCCAATTCCCCTATCCTATTTTTCATTGTCATTGATATAATGGATCCTAACTCATGTTATGGTATGTAATGTTTTCATTAATTGAAGTTATTAGGCCCCTGTACCTGGCATATCTTTATTTTACTTATTTCCCCTTCCTCTTCTCCTAACCCCTTGCACTTTTTCCTTTGGACCACTTCCGTGTTGTAAGAGATTCATGTCCTTGTCCCCTTCTGTCCATCCTTCCTAATAGTCTTTGTGCTTCTCCTTTCTCAAGTGAGAGATACTATATGGCATGTACACTTGTGTGTCTGATTTAATACAATATATTTTCCAGGTGCATCTATTTTCCTACAAATGTCTCAAATCTGTCATCACTTATAGTAGAGTAGTATTCCATTGTACGTAGATACCAGTTTTTCTTTATCTAGTTATCTGTTGATGAGTATAAAGACTTTTTCTAATATTTAGCTGTTATCAATTGTGCTGCTGCTGTAAATATTGTATACATATATTGCTGTAGTATAGTATGACATCTTAAACTCTTTGGGGAAGATATCTAGTATGGGATTTCTGGGTTGTATGGAATTTCAAATTTTAGGTCTTTGAGAAATTTCCATAATAGTTTTACTACTTTACATTCTCACCAACAATAAAGCGTTCCTTTTTTTTTTTTTTTTTTTTTTTTTAACCGTAGTCTTGTTAGCATTTGTTATTGTTTGTTTTCTTAATGATTGCTGTTCTTTCTGGAGTGCGATGGAATCTGAGCATTGTTTTAATTTGAATTTCTTTAATGTTGGCCATTTTTTCATGTATTTGTTCACTCTATTTCTTCCTCTGTGAAGTATGTTCATTTCTCTTGCTCATTTCTTAACTGGATCTTTAATTTTAGGTGTTACTTTTTTTGAGTTCTTTGTATACTCTACTCCTCCTAGGAGTGCCTGGCAAAGTTTTTTCCCATTCTGTCTTCACTCTACTGATTGATTCTTCTGGTGTACAGAAGCTTTTTAGTCTGATATAATCCTATTTCTTAATTCTTGCTGTTATTTCTTGTGCAGTTGAGGTTCTGTTGAAAAATCCTTTGCTACGCCTATGTCTTAAAGTGTTTTACCTATCTTCCAGTTGGTTTAATGTTTCTATTTTAATGTTTAGATCTTTGATACATTTGTTTTTTATTTAGTATGTGGTGAGAGGTAAGGGTCTAGTTTTAGTCTTTTGCACACAGATAACCAGTTTTCCTGGCACATTTGCTGAATGGCCTGTCTTTCCTCTGACATATGCTTTTGGCCTCTTCGTTGAAGATCAAGTAGCTGAATGTGTCAGGGAAATTTCTGTAACATTAGTTCTGTCCCATTGATTCATTTATCTGGTTTTGTTCCTGTACCATGCTGTTTTTATTACTGTTGTTTTGTAGTATACCTTGAAGTCAGGTATTGCAATGTCTCCTGCTTTGCTCTTGTGGTCAAAGTGTATACAATTTATGCACTACAAAAAAGACCAGTGTGAAGATAGAGTGTCATATTAAGGACAAAATAAAGAGCTCAAAGAAGCCAAAAAAGAAAATAAGACAACAGGGAAAGACAATCCAATGAATACCAGATGACAAAAAGACACATGTAAGGCTAATTAAAGTTAGAGAAAAAAAAAAAAACTACCAGGTAACACAGGTGGATTCCTTCACATGCTTACAGTAACAATGGAAGAAAATTTCACAAATATAGGAGTTTAAAATACAAGTGATCCTTGTAGAACACCAAACAATTATTATAATGAAAGGAGAAGTTGACCAAGACATATCCTTATTAAATTGCCAGATAACCGGTAAAAAGACCAAAACAAAACACAATTTTAAAGGCAGCCAGAAAAATGAAAAATCACATGTAAAGAATCACAGGAGACTTCTCAGCCCAAACCCTGTAGGCCAGAAGAGCTTGGAGTGAAGTATTTCAAGTCCTAAGAGCAAATAACTTCCAACCCTGATTAACTTACCCAACAAAGCTGTCCTTCAACATTGGTGTAATGTTTAATTGACCTTTAAAGTTTAGCAGTTTTTGTTTTATGAAGATAAGTGGTCCAGTATTTGGTGCATATATGTTTATCAGTGTTATCTTTTCTTGTTGGATTATTCCTTTAGCTAGTATGTAGTGATGTTCTTTATCTTTGCTAATCATTTTTTACTTGAAGTTTACCATATCTGGTATTAGAATTGTTACTTGTGCTTGTGTTCAGGGTTTTGGTGCATGAAAGTTGTTCTCTGTCCTTTAATTTTCTTTTTCTTTTTGTGGTACTGGGTATCAAACTCATGACCTTGCGCTTGATAGGCAGGCACTTATGCCACTGAGCTATATCCCCAGCCCTGTCCTTTAATTTTTAGTCCATGCATATTTTTGGATTAGATGAGTTTCTTCAATGCAGTAGATTGTTGGATTCTGTTTTTTGATCCAGTCTGCCAGTCTATTAAGTGGAGAGTTGAAGCCTTTAACATTGAGAGATAGTACTGAGATGTGTTAGTTGTTTATTATCATTGCCTTCTTTACTTGTTGGTATACTATTAGTTTTTCTTTTTTGTTGCTTTTTATCCATTGGCCTCACTAGTTTCCTCTGTGTTTTTAGCTGTGTCTGATTCATTGTTTCTGTTGAGAATATTCTTAAGTATTTTCGCTAGAGCTGGTTTAGCACTCATATATCTTCTGAGTTAGTCTTTTTCATCAAAATACTTTATTTTGCTATCTATTTTGATTCATGATAGTTATACTTTACCCATTTTGTCTGTTTTTTTTTTTGTTGTTTTTTTTTTTTTTTTTTTTTTTTT
>NW_004955405.1:9225358-9248489 GCF_000276665.1 Chinchilla lanigera
TTTTTGGTCTTTTTGAGACAGAATTTCACTATGTAGTTTGGGCTGGCCTTGAATTCACTTTGTAGCCCAGGCTGGCCTTCCTGCTCTCCTCCTGCCTTCTCTTGAGTCCTAGGATTGCAGGTGTGCACCATCACACCCAGCTAGGCACACTCTTGACAGTTTATTATTTGTGGTTGCTCTGCAGTGAAATAGGTAAGGTGGCGTGGGGAGAATGGGTGGGAAGTGGTTGTATGAGGAATGTTAGACACTAAGGGGAAGGTGTGAAGGGGGACATAGTGGTAGCTGTGAAGAGAAGCTTGAGGGATGGTCTGATTTTATTGGAGTACTTTTAGTTGAGTTGAAGGGTTAATAGAGTTCTCAGAGGTTATATTGTGTAGGCAAGGGCAAGATATGGGAGAAAGGGTGTGTATGTTGTGATTGCCTTCTAGCTGGTGGCTAGGTAGCCACTATTTGTGGTGCTGCACAGGTGTCCTCCACAATGTGATCTAATTTTTGTATTTTCTTTTCCTCTGTCAGTTCCCTCTTGGTTCCCATGTACACTCCTCACACTTTGATTTCTCCCCAAGGTATTGTTTTCCAGATTGCAGATACAAGATATTTCTTCTGGAGAGGGTGAATTTCTGACACTGGTTGGTCTGCCATTTTGGAAACCATCTCCCCCATTTTGTCTCAGCTTTTTATTTTGAGGCATTTCTTTTAAATCTTTCACATTACTTCAGGCTACCCCTGCATACTGCTATAGTTAGTCAAGTTTGGGTGCAATGGTTGAAGCTAAGTAAGAGGATAGCTTGAAGGTATGGAATTGTTATGATTTTTTAAAGACAAAAACAATTTTGCTAATTGTTTATTGTGGAGAGATAGGAAATATAGGTGAAAAAACAAGTTATGCAGAGATAGTTTCCGGGAACTTTCTGTTGTGTATTCTTGTGAATGTTTTTGTGTATTCTCATACACATTTGTGTGCATATGTTTTTACAAAAGCAGCACATAATATACATAATGTTAGGGTACTTTCCCACCCTGTGCCTTAAACAGTGTATGGGGAATAATCATCTTGTGACTACTGTTATTGATGTACTTACTAATGATTGGATTTTGTTTCTGTGATTTTTTTCACCTGTTGTTTAAATCTGTTTAATAAATTCTTGTAAAATTTAAATCAATTTTTAAAAAATTTAGGATCATAAAATAATGGTAGAACGGGTACATGAGTCCAGGTTAAAACATCCCAAGTTGATTCTTTGTCTTTGTGTAGAACATAATTTTATGTGAGTATAGTTAGTGGATCATTGTTTTGAGAGCCTCTGGTGGTCAGTGGGGTTTTGGCCTGAATCATACTCATATTACAGTAGAATTTGTAGAAAATGAACCTTCTTGATTGGTAGATAATCAGCTTATACAAGTCTTAAGCTTTATCTTTTTGGATATTGAAGAGCTATTGGAAACAGAAGTAACCTTAATATGGTATTGTTCACTTAGTTTGTGGACTGAAAGGGTTTTAGTCACAGGTTTTCTTAAGTAAGTCTTTTTTTGGGTTTGGTACATTTGCACAATTTTTAGTTTGGTCTTAGTAAATTTGATAGGAGTGGTAAACAGAAGTGCTTAGCTGAGCACAAATACTAGGTGTTATGAAAGAATAGTGGCATGGTGATTGCTACATATCAGTGAGGAATTGTCTTTGGTATTAATAGCAAATTCTTAGATGTCTTTTCCCATAAAGTTACAAGTTTAATATCATTTAGTGTAAAATAGGTAAATGTAAGCACCATTAGGTTTTGGATATGGCCTGACCTTTTCCCCCGGAGGAAGATTTTATTACTGATTATTTTAACTGGTAATAGGGATGGGTTTGGCCATTTGAAGACTGTTAATTTTGTGGTGTTTACTGCTAAACAAATTGTAGAAGAAGTATAAATGCAGTTGTTACATAAAAAAGTTAGTGTTTCTCTTGAATTGAGGTTTGAAGTACCTTCAAGTCAGGATCTATGCATTTTTTTCTAAATGTACGGGAGAATAAAAAACTATTAGCTGGGCTGGGGATATAGCTCAGTGGCACAGTGCCTTCCTAGCAAGCATGAGGTTGTGAGTTCAACTCCTCATACCAGAAAAAAAAGAAAAAAGAACTATTAGTAAAACAGGCATAGAATCGAAAGAAGTGACTTATATAGTGACTTATACCTACTCTCTACCTTACCAGGAATAGTCACAGGAAAACAGGTAAAGGCAGAAATTTCTGTGCCCCTCACCTACAAGGTGCTCTCTATCCTATTTTGTGTATATCTTTCATTTGCTTTTTGTATATTTGATTCTTAATATGTTATTACAGATTTGATGTTTTTGAAATATTTGTAAATGAAATAACTGTTCTGTAACATGCTTTTATTGTCTGACACTGTCTTACTGAGATTCATCTGTGTTCATAGCTCTTGTTCATTATTTTCATTGACGCATGCTATTCCAATGAATCTATCATAATTTTTTCATTCTTAATGGAAATTTGAGTTGTCCAGGCTTTGCTGTTAAAAACAGTGCATTCTAAACATTTTTGTAGCTAACTCCTGATACCTGATCCAAGAATTTTTGTTGGGTATACATGTAAGAGAAAAGTTTTTAGGTCATAGGATATGTCTTCAACTTTATTTTGATAGCACTAAATTGATTTCCAAAGTGGTTGTACTTATAATTGTGTCATCAGGAAGTTTCATAAGCTGGCTAGGAGTTGATGTTAACAGAATATTATTTGTCAATCTCATATTGTATTACTTATGAACAGCAGCATTCAGTAGCCTATTTTTGTATTTGTTAACTTGGAATATTTTTAAAGGCCTGTCCTCGGTGCACTCATGTTATAATTGTAGAGAGAGAAAGTACTTAAAAAAAGATAAGTGACAAGGTGCTAGTCAAAGTTATAGATAAGCAGTTATTTTTTTCTTGAATAAGTAAAAAAACAGAGTCTCCTTTTTGTGTGTGTGAAAAATTGCAAACAAATAGAGGGTTTAAAGAATAGTACAAGGGCTGGGCATATAGCTCAGCGGCACAAGCACCTGCCTGGCAGGTGCCAGGTCCTAAGTTCGATTCCCGGTACCAAAAAAAAAAAGAAAGAATAGTACAGGTTGGGCATCCCTAATCTGAAAACCTGGAACTCTGAGTGCCACTATGATGTTCAGAAAATTTTGGAGCCAGCCTGGCATAATAGGAGGCTGAGGCAGGAGGATTGCTGCAAGTTTGAGGCTAGCCTAGGCTACAAGATGAATTCAAGGCCAGCCTGGACTACATAGTGAAACCCTGTCTCAAAAACCAAAGCAGAATAGGGCTAAAAGAAATTTTAATCCCTGCCGCCTGCAAAGCTGAGGCAGGAGGGGATGGCAAGTTTGAGCCCAGCCTGGGCAACTTAGCAAGACATGTCTCAGACAATAAAAGAGCTAGGGATGTGACTTAATGAGTGTGAAGACTTAGTTAAGTGTTCTTGAGATCAGTATCTCTATTTTTTTTCTTTTGAATTTCACATTTTGAATTTTCAGGTTAAGGATGCTCAACTGATGAAGTCAGAGCAAATATTTCAAAGTTTGGAAAACACTAAAATTGGAAACTTTTTATCTCAAACATTTTGAATAAGGGATACTCAACTTGTATAAGTAATTGTACTTAGTATACTTGTTACCTAAGTTAACATTTTGCTCTTTTTCATATGTGTGCTTGTTTATATTTTTGGATATATTTGAGAATGTCATGCATAACATGACATTGCATCCATTAATATTTTACATGTGTTTCTCATGACAAGGACTTTTTAAAATAATTTATAATACTACTATTGCCCTTAAGAGAATTAAGAATTCTGTAATATCAGTGAATAGCCAACTCTATTCAGATTGCTTAATTATCTCCCAGGAATCTTTTAGAAAAGGTTTTTTTTTTTTGTTATTTTGGTTTTTGGAATGGGGATCCTATCAGTTCACATACAGCGTTTGGTTGTCATTTCTATTCTTTTAATTTAAAAATAAACGTGGATCTTTATTTTTTTGTTGCGAACTTTTTTGAAGAGACTAATTGTTTTTCTTACAGAAAATTAGGCTTTCTGGATATCTGATTCTGTTTCCTCATAGTAGCCTTCCTTGTTTTTCAGTCCTTATATTTTCTGTAAACCAGAAATGAAATGTAAATGTCCAATTAGATTCTAGTTGAACACTTCTGACAAGCTTGCCTCACAGCAGGAGGCCCAGAATGCTTCATTGTTCCATTCCTGATGGTTCTCACCTTGGTCACTTGGTGAAGAAGGTTGCTAGCAAATCATTATAAAGATACCTTCATCATTTTGCATTCAGCATGTACTCACATAGTTGCTGTTGCTCTGTGGGAATATGCATTTCCTTAATCTTTTTTCTAGGGATTTTAGTATTCATGATGCTTCTTGTTGATAATTTCAATGGAGGATGCAGATAGTGGCAGACTCCTTTCCCCAGTTTTGTGATTTAATAGCTGCCTCCTCCCCTATTCCCCTAGTAAGGAAGAGTTTTCTATCAACAGCTGTGAGTGAGCTATGCCACACCTAAAATGGTAGTATAATATTCCTACTAAAACAATAGTGCTAATTTTCTGCTCACTTCTAAAGGTTGCAAATGTTTGTTGCTGCTTTCTCATCTTTCACTTACCAACCTTGGACTTTTTCTTTTTGGTGTTAAAATTTCTATCAGTGACTCCCTTGCACCTGGCTTTTGTGTCTTTCTGAGCCTCCTCATTAGTCTTTGTTTCCTCACTTCTAAGACAAACTAGACTTACTGTATACTTTGCCTAACACAGATTTGGATTTAGTCCTGTTCTCAGTAGTCCTAATTTCTGGTGGGAATGTCTTTAGGAATCTCACTCTCTCTACTAGAATTTGTGCTTCTAGGAGAAGAGTAGTGACAACTTACACTTCTAGAATGCAGTATACAAGGAAAATAGCCAAAGGACAGTTTTTCAAAGTAGCAGAAAGGCCTCCTGAAGGAGTTAAAACTGGATTTTAATAAATAAAACAGGTATGTAAGTAAAATAAATGAATAGGCAAATAAAAAGATGTGTATTAAGGCAGAGGAGAAGACATTCTTGCTAGGGAATGGACGTGTTTATGGATGTAGAGGAAGGTGAAGCAGTGCCTGTGTAGCGAAGAGTCTACCTTTACTTTAGTGAAGAGTCCAAGTAAATAAGTATAAGACCGTGGAATGATTGTTAGTAAGGCTAGAGGCCTTGTTTTTCCATTGAATACTTTTTTCCAAAATTAAACATGTTAATTGTTTTTCCCTATAGGCAGTATATTTGTACAGTTTAAAACATTAGTGTAGAAAATTAACACTATCATAACTAAAAGCATCATAGCAGTTTGATTTATTTTCCAGATAGAGCAGTACTATCTCAAGAGGGCCTGTATGTATTTTTTGGACATGATAATTATACTACTGTTTTCTTGTCTTTAAAACGGAATAATATAATGTAATAATAGTACCTACCTCTTCAGAATTCTTATGAAGATTAACAGAGTTAATATGTGGTAAGAGCATAAATTAGTGCTTGGTATATAATAAACACATATAGTTAATTGTTTTTATTTTTTCCAAACAAAAATAGAACGTTTGCTATACATTGTATATAGGTACACAATTTTATAATTTACCTTTTTGATGTATCTTTTAATAAAATTGTAAACTACCATCTTAACTACTTTTAAGTATAAAGTACTGCTCAACAGTGTTAAGTGCATTTACATTTTGAAAGCTATCTCTAGAACTTACTCTTATATCACTGAAATTCTGTGTTCATTAAACGACACCTTGCCTTTGTATCCTTTCCCGTGCCCTGGTAATCATCATTTTGTCATCTTTATCTGTGAATTTGACCATTTCAGTTTCCTTACAAAAGTGGAGTCATATAGTATTTGTCTTTTTGTGACTGGCATATTTAGCTGAATTTAATGCTCTCAAGGTTAATTTATTTGTAGCATATGACAGGATTGCCTTTCTTTTTAGGACTACAGAGTATTTCACTCTATGTATATCTCACATTTTGTCTATTTTTTGATGGATATTTTGATTATTGTGAATAATATTTATGAAAATGGGTGTGCAAACATCTCATGGAGAACCTACTTTAGATTCTTTTAGATATGTACTATAATCAGAAGTGGGATTGCTGAATCATATGATAGCACTGTTATAATCTTTTGAGGATTTGCCATACTTTTTTCCATAGTGACTGTAAAATTTTACAGTTCCATCAACAATGCACAAGGGTTCTACTTTCTCCACATTTCCATCAACAGTTGTTTTCTTTTTAAATTTTTTCATATTGGTAGTAGTTGTTCTGATGGGGATAAGGTGATAGATACTTCACTGTGGTTTTGCTTTGCATTTTTCTGATGATTTAACAATATTAGCACCTTGTCATACACTTGTTGACTATTTGCATGTTATATTTGGAGAAATGTCTGTTTAAGCCTTTTATCCATTTTTAATTGAATTATTTGGTATTTCATTGTAGGAGTCTAAGTATATACTTCGGTATATATTTAAAACCTCTTAAGAGATAGCTGGTTTGTATGTCTTTTCCTTTACTGGGTTGTCTTTCCCTTCTGTGTGAGTTTTTAAGTTTGATGTAGTTCCATTTGTCTGTTTTTGCTTTTCGTTGCTTGTGTTTTTTCATGTCACATCCAAGAATCCTTACCAAATCCAGTTGCATGAAGCTTTTAAAGTTTTCATCTAAGTGTAGTATAGTTTTGGGTTGTATATTTAAGTTTTTAATCCACTATGAGTTAATTTTTGCATATGGTATAGAATAAGGTACAGCTTTATTCTTTTGCTTGTGGATATCCAGTTTCCCAGTATCATTTGTTAAAGAGAGTGATTGTCTTTTAATTCACTGAGCCATCTTGCTATACCCTTGTCAAAGATCATCTGACCATATTCACAAGAGATTATTTCTGAGTTCTATTCTGCTTCATTGATCTACATATCTGTCTTTATGCTAGCATCACACTGTTGGGTACTGTAGTTACATAATGTGTTTTGAAATTTGAAAGTATATGTCTTCAAAAATTGGCTGGTTTGTGTATTTTCAATTTCTGCAAAATGTACCATGTGATTTTGATAAGGACTGTGTTCAGTCTGTAAATTGCTTTGGACAGTATTGTCATTGTAATACGGACATCTTTACATTTTTTGTATTGTCTTTCAGTTTCTTCAGCAATGTTTTGTAGTTTTCAGTGCACAAATCTTTATCTCTTTGGTTAGATTTATTCTTAAGTATTTAATTCTTAATACTATTGTGAACCATTTTCTAAATTTCCTTTTCCAGTTGTTCGTTGTTAACATGTAGAAATGTAGCTGATTTTTATGTATTGATTTTTGTACTCTGCAGCTTTGTTGAATTTATTAAACTTTTAAAAATATAAAGTCATATTCTCTGTGAGTAGTAATAATTTTACTTCTTCCTTTTCAGGATACCTTTTATCTTTATAATCTGTATAATTTGCCACTATGGATACCTTTTATCTTTTTTTCATGCCTGTTATGGTTTTATCTAGGTATCCCCCCAAAGCGTCATGCAGTCATAAGTGGGGCTTTTTGAGAGGTGGTCGGATCTAGTGTGTGATGCTAGGATTAAGGTTGTGTGATTACTAAATCAGTCTATTGGTTGGTTTGGCACTGCCCTAATTCCTGGTATCCAAGATACAATATAAAAGGGGCAGAAAGAGGCTGTTATGGTCTCTTGCTTGCTTGCTTTGCTACTTTCTGCCCTCCGTGGATTGTTTCTCTTCTGCCATGCCACTCTTCCTTGGAGACAGCCAATTATGGACTGAAACCTCTGCAAACTGAGCTAAATAAATCTTTCCTCCCTTAACTTGTGGTGTTTGATATTTTGTCTCAGCAGTGAGAAAGGAACTAAGACAATGCCTAACTGCTCTGGCTAGGAATTCCAATACAGTGGTGAATGAAAGTGGTAAGAACCAGCATCCTTGTCTTATTCCTGGTCTGAAAGGAAAAGCTTTCAGTCTTTATCATTGAGTATGATTTTAGATTTGGGCTGTTCAGACATGACCTTTATGTTGAGATAGTTTCTGTCTATTTCTAGTTTATTGAGTATCTTAAAGGAATATTTAATCTTATACTTATCGAATTCACATGATCCTGTGATTTCCCTTCTTCATTTTGTTGATGTGTGTGTGTATATGTGTGTGTATGTATGTGTTTATATATGTGTATATATATATATGTATATATATAGTGTTTTTTTTTTTGAGGCAAGTTCTCACTATGTAATTAGTGTGGCCTAGAACTCACTATGTAGCCCTGGCTGGCCTCAAACTTGCAGTGAGTGGTCTGCTTGGTTCAGTCTCGTGAGTGCTGGGGTTACAGTTGTGCACCACCACACTGGCTTGTTAATGTAATATATTTTATTGGCTGATTTTTGTATATTGAACCAGCCCTCATTTCAGGAATAAATCTCACTTGATAATGATGTATAATCCTTTTATTGTTCTGTCTAATTTGGTTTGTTAGTTGAGGATTTTGTATCAGTGTTTGTCTTAGTTACTTTTCTTACTGTTGAGACAAAAAACCTGACATCCCAAGTTAAAGGGGATGAGGTTTATTAAACTCACAGTTTGTAGAGGTTTCACTCTATTATTGGCTGGCTCCAAGGCAGGTTGGCAGAACTGACAGGCATTGCAAAGGAGAACCAATTCATGGCAGGCAGAAGACAGCAAAAGCAAACAAGCAAGGGATGACCACAGTTCTTTCTATCCCTTCTATATTATCTAAGCTACTTAGGGAAGGTAGCATTCACATTCTTAATCCTAGTGCCCTTGAGCCTAGCATTGCACCATGAATCACTCCCAGCATCACACATTCTATTTTTTTTTTTTTTGGTTTTTCTCCGGTACTGGGAACCGAACTCACGACTTTGCGCTTGCCAGGCAGGCGCTTTGCCGCTGAGCTAAATCCCCAGCCCCGCATCACACATTCTAGATCCAACCGTGAAAAAGCCCCACCTATGACTGCATGAGGCTTGGGGGGATATCTAGACACAAGCCATAATAGTATTCATAAAGGATTAAGGGTCTAGTTTGTCGCCATCCCACTCCAGTTAGTGTCTTTAGTCTGGAGTGCTTCCCGTCTTCATTATTTATTTGAGTCCTCCCATTTTAATTTGTAACATGCAATGTACAAAAAGACAAGTGTTTATTCAAATTTGTAATTGATACATATGCACATTTTTATAGAGTAAATGATTATTTAAATACTTGTGTATAGTGTGTAGTGACCAACTAGCATATCCATTTCCTCAGATATTTGTCATTTCTTTTGTAACATTCAGAATCCTCTTCTACCTAGTTTAAAACATATGATAAATTATTGTTAACTATAATCGCCCTACTGTGTTATTGAGCACTAGAATTATTTGTGTTAGCTATAATCTTGCACCTGTTAACCAGCCTCTCTCTTTGCTCTTGCATTTCCCTAGTCTTAATGTCCTTCAGACCAGCAGTCTCGAAGCTTTTTGAACCAGGGACCTGTTTCGTGGAAGACAGCTTTTCCATAGTTTGGGGGAGGGTCAGATGGTTTTAGGGAGGATTCAAGCACATTACATTTATTGTGCACTTATTTCTATTAGTACATTGTAGTAGATAATGAAATAATTTTTATTTTATGAAGAATGAAACAATTTCATATCAAATTAGATGTAACAGTAGTTATTAGATTGTGCGTTGTGATTTTCAGACTAGTTACCCAGAGTATGACATAAACCAAAAAGATTCTTACAAAAAAGAAACAGACAATAACACAAAACTTTTAATGCACTAAGATAAAGTAGTAGTATAAGTGAAACCAGTTAACATATATATTGAAATATTTTTAAAACAATGGAATTTGTATTTTGGGGAAGTATCTGAACTTCTCTATGCTTCCTGTTTATCTCTTTTCTGCTGTGTGTGTGTGTGTGTGTGTGTGTGTGTGTAATGTTTCTCATACATGAGAAACCATGCAATATTTGAGGTTTTGTGTCTGACTTACTTCACTTAACATGTTTTTAAGTTGGATCCACTTACCTATGAATGCCTCAAGTTTATCTTTCTTTATGGTACATTATGTATATTTATACATAGTCCATTGTGTGTAAATAGTACATTCTCCTTATCCATTCATCTGTTCATATATCTGCTGACTCTAAGATATAGCTGTTATAAATTGTACTGCTATAAACATGGGTACACATGTGTCCTTTAATGTAATGATTTTAACTTTTTTGGGAAGGTGCCTAGAAGAGGGATAACTGGGTCAAATGGAATTTCTGTTTTTAGTTTTTTGAGGAATCTCCACACTGATTTCCATAGTGGATAATGAAATGTACAGTTCACCATACTGCAGAATCAGTGGGAATCCTGAGCTTGTCTTCCTGCAATTAGATGGTATCATTTGGGGGTGATGAGAGACAGTGACATCCAAAATGTGTTGCTTTATAATCTCTGTAATTTTGTGTAGTTGCTATTATTGCAGAAAATGATGGTGACTGTTGTCACCATCATTTGTGATTGCCCAGCAGTTGGTCCTCTTCTAGCCTGGGCCAAATCAGTTCACTGGGCTTATTCACAGATGAGTTGTGGAGCCACTGATTCCTAGTTTGGGAGTCTTTTGTGGTTGGGAAGTGAAGCTCAAATTCTTGAAAGTTGAGACAGGTGATCACGCACCTGCTGAGAAAAAAAGGCCCTGGCTCAGTCTCTTTATTTTCAAAGACTCTGCTAATGTTTGAAACATGTCAAAAATCTCAGCATTCATCTTTGAATGCAGTCCTTTCATCTGCCAACTTGAACACATTTGTCATTCTGCCCTGAAGTGACAGATTGAGTTCATTGAGCAGGTTGAATAGGTTACACCAGTAAGCAAGTTTTGCCACATATTCTGTGTCTGAAGTGTGCTGCTAGTGGTGACTGCTTTTCTTTAAGAAATGTCTGTAGTGGCTCTGATAACTGAGAAACTCTGGCCAATGATCTGCCTTTAGAAAGCCTTTTCATTTGTGTAAAAGAAGATTTATGCTTTGCATCCATCTCCTCATGGTAGTATACAAACAGATGCGAATTTAGAGCATGTACTTTAATGTGATTGATAATTTTAATCACATTCTGCAAAACAATGTTAAGTTCAGGTGACATTTTCAGCTGTCCAGCATTTCTATACGAATGACACAGTGTGTGGACTCACATTCAGAGTAACCTGTTCGACATGAGTAGTGAGACCAGAAAGCCAACCAGTCATGCCATCCACTGTGTCGATGCATATACCCACATAAAGTGACGAACTCAGTTTTCCTGATGTGTAGTCATTTGAAGAGTTGAATGGTTCTACAGCTGTGGTGTTGTCTGGTAACAAAAATGCACACAACATATCCTCATGTACATCTTCCCAAAAAATGTATCACAGAAGCAAGGGTTTTTGCCCTGTCAACATCAGTAGACCCATCAACCTGGATGACTGGATGACTACCGTGGTGACTCATTAATCCTTCCTAAAAGTTGTGCTTCATTATCTTCTGCTATTTCATCAGGTTATTGGTTATTTCATCAGGTTTATCTGGTTATTGTGCTAGCTGAAAGAGGGACCTGTGCCACCTTTTGAACCTTTTAAAAGTTTAGGACAAGTGTCCATAGCAGCAAACACAACCTGCTCTTCACCAATAGTAAAGGGCATTTTAGCTCTAGCAGTTTAGTTAGCCACTAAGAATATACTTTCAGCGATGGCACATTTGATCAAGTGGTAGCCTTAAATAATTCCATCTGTTTTTCATGTACACGTTTTTTTCTTCTGAAAAATCCTGGAGGTTTTTCTTTTAATGCAGGGTGCTTGTTTTGGTTTCTGTGTAGTGAATCTGTTTTGAGGGTTTCATAGCCTTGTTGGACAGCTGGTCACCACATTCAGTATTATACAAAGTGGGCTTGGAGAATATGAATAATCTATTGCAGTGAACTGGTAAGTTAAGTAGGGCTCTTGTATTTGCTTCATTTTTGTTGGCAGTCTTAGAGTCATCTGCTGTCTCCTTCTTTATTACATCTTCCTCCCTTTTCAAAGAATTTCTCCCGTGATACTTGGTTTTTATTCCTTTGGGCTAGGTGGGCTTACCAATACTGTGACTGAGACAAGTGCACAGCACAGGGCAGAGGTGTGGGTGGGCGTGGTAAATAAAATAATGGGTAGGGTACACATAAACTAAAGTAAGTCTTGATTCTCACATCTGAAGCATGTGTCATTTGGCACAATAAAGAGTACTGCCATAGGCAGTTTAATTGTTACTTGGTAGTAACAATTCATTCACTGGTAGGGTATTTGATCTGAGTCTGGTTTATTATGGTCTTTGTGCAGGCAAACCTCTCTGCTAATGTCCATCTGTATTTGCAGCTGCTCCCCAGTGCTAGCACACTGTCTCATCTCCTACGTAGGTCATCAGGCATTAGATTTTAATAGGAAGCGCACAACCTAGATTCCTGCATGTGCACAGTAGAATTTTTGATCTTAAGAGAATCTAATGTGCCATTGCTCTGTCTAGAGGCAGAGATTAGGTGGTGATGTGAGTAATGGGAAGTAAATACAGGTGAAGCTTTGCTAGCTTGCTTGCCTCCCACCTCTTGCTGCACAGCCTAGTCCCTGGGGGTTGGAGACTCCCACCCTGGACCTATCTGTACTGTCAGAAATGGTGGACATTCTTTTTTTAGGCTTGATAATACTATTCCAGTGTGTATATGTACCACATTTTATTTATTCATTTATCTGTTCATGGACACGTAGTTTGACCCTGTATCTTGCCTATTATGAATTGTGCTGCAATAAACATAAAAGAGCCATACATACTAATTTTCCTACTTTTGGATTCATACCCAATTAGAAGACTGTTGAATCATGCACTAACTCTATTTTCAGTTTTTTGAGGAATGTCCATGTTGTTGCCCATAATGATTGTACTAATTAACATTTCCACCAGCAGGTTATAGGAGTTCCCTTTTCTGTACATTTTCTCCAGCGTTTTTATTCCTTTGTCTTTCCAGTGACTTTTCTAAATGGGGGAAGATGACCCAGAAGTTCATCATTGTGGTTTTGATTTGCATTTCCTTAATGATAGTGATGTTCAGTATTTTTTTCATATACTTGTTGGTTGTTTTGTCTCCTTTTGAAAAGTTTTTATTCAGGCCATTTTTAAGTTGATTCCTTTTTTTCCTGTTGTTGAGTTCCCTGTGTTTTTCTGATACTAACCCCTTGGATGAATAGTGTACAAGTATTTTCTCCCATTTTGCAGATTGTCTTTTTATTCTCTTGCTTCCTTTGATATGGCAAGCAAATTCAATGAGATGGGCACTCACAAGATAACTGAAAAGGCAGGAATGAACAAAGCTTTATTGAGCTGGCCAATAGACAGTCTCTAACCATGAGCCAGAGAAGTCGTGCTGATCTGGGTCTCCCCTTTTGTTTAAGTACATTTTTAGGTTTCTGTAGTAATCACTACCTAATTTTTGGAGCTCTTACGAGAATGTCACACAATTACCGCAAAGTTTACCTCTCCCAGAAGCTTTCAGACAGCCGGATTCCAGATGACCATTACAGTTTAACTTTTAGCCCACTTCCCAATTTGTCCTGTTTGTTCTGTTTCCATTTTATGACTCTGCTCTCCTTTCAGTGGGTTGATGACTAACCAAGGGGAGAGAGTGAAGAGCGGGGTCAGCTACAGCTTAAGTGAATTTAAGTGACTTCTCTTAATACGGAGTTAATAAAAGAAAATGGAGTCTCTCTTGCCCTATTACCTTTGCTGTGCAGAAGCTTTTTAATCTGATATAGTCCCATTTGTCCGTTTTTGTTTCCTACACTTTTGAGGTCTTACTGAAACATCAGTGTTTAGCTGGGCATGACCATATATACTTATAATCCCAGCACTCTGGAGAGTTAAGGCAGGAGGATCATAAGTTCAGTGTCAGCCTGGGCAATTTAAGTGACTTAATGAGACTCTATCTCAAAAGAAAATGTTAAGGACATAGCTCAGTGTGAAAGTCCTGACTTTGACCTTTGGTAGCAAAAAACCCAGAATGCTACTTTGTTCATACTAATATTGTGAAGTGTTTTCTTCTGGTACTTTCATATCTTACTCGGATTTAAGTATTTAATCCATTTTGAGTTTACTATTGTACATAGTGACAGATGGGGTCTTTCCATATCTATCTATCTATCTATCTATCTGTCCATCTATCCATCTATCCATCTATCTATCTGTCATCTACCAACCTACCTACATACCTATCTACCTAATCTCCAGTTTTTCTAGAATCATTTACTGAAGACTTTCGTTTTTCTAGTGTATGTTCTTGGTGTTTTTGAAAATCAGTTGGCTCTCTAGATAGGCTTAGGCTTTTTCTGAGCTCCATTCTGTTGTGCCATTGTTTATGCCAGTAATACGCTGTTTTGGTTACTGTTGCTCACTGTTGCTCTGTAGTAAGCTTTACACTCCAGTGGGGTGATGCCTCCAGCTTTTGTTCTTTTGCTTAGTGTTCGTTTGGCTATTTGAGATCTCTGTAATGCTGTACAGATTTTAGGCTTATCTTTCTATTTCTGTGAAGAATGTCATAAGTATTTTGCCAGGGATTCTCTTTTTCTTAGTTAATTCAGCTAAAGTTTTTTTTTTTTTTTTTTTTTGTACTGGAAATCAAACTCAGGACCTTGTGCTTGTGCTTGTGCTGCTAAGTGATGTCCCTAGTGTATAGCTAAGGGTTTAAGAGTTTGTCACTGATCTTTTGAAAGATCAACTCCTAGTTTAACTGACTTCTCTGGGGGGACTGGTCTTCATTTTATTAATGTCTTCTATAATATTTACTGTTTCCTTCGGTTAGCTTTAAGTTTTGCATTTATTTCTCTTTCTAGTTCCTTGAGGTGTAAACTTTAGTTGTTAATTGGAAATCTTTTGTTTCAAATGTGTTTATGCCTGTAAACTTTTCCTTACCGCTCTTTGCTACGACCCGTAAATCTTGGTGAGTAGTGGGTTTGTTTTGTCTTGGTTCAGAGTCTCAGAGGTCTCAGCCTGATTGACTGGTGCTGTGGTTCTGTTGTGGCTGTGTGGAGTAGAAGTGCTTACCTCATAGCAAGAAGTGAAAAGTTGGGTTGCGCTCCTTTAAGTGTACTACCCTAGACTTTTTTTTTTAGTGGTACTGGACCTTTGCACTGAGCTATATCCCCAGCCTCCTCCTAGTTTATATTACTTTTTTATTTTGAGACAGCGTCTTGTTGAGTTGTCACACTGGGCTCAAACTTTGTAATCCTCCCACCCCAGCTACCAGTACTGGGATTAACAGGTGTGCACCACTGTGCCTGGCTCAGGCATCACTTGAAGGTTCTACCACTTCCCACTAGCACCTCCCTGGGAAGCAAACCTTTACTTTATGCAGGCCTGTGGGAGGTACTCTAGACCCAGATCACGGCACCTTTTCTTTTGAGTTCTTTGATCTATTGGTTGTTTACGAGTGTGTTGTTTAATTCTCCGTATTTGTGGATTTTACTGCTTTGCTTGCGTTTTACCTTTTTTAAAAACCTATATACATAAGACTTCATTGTATGTTCATTAATTAATCTTTTTATAATGTTTTGCAATTATAGATAATGCTACAGTGGTTATTTAAATAGTCCCTATTTCCCTTGGTTAACTTTCTGCAAGTGGAATTACTGGGTCAAGATATGATAGAAAAGTGAATGTCAGATTGTTTTTTAAGGATTGTAAACAAGTATAATGGTTTTGAATGTAAAGCTAGTAAAATGAAGTCTAGCGCTTCCAATATCTAGTTTGAATTCTAAATAGTATAATGAGTGGTGTAAGATTATTATTATTATTATTATTTTGAGACAGGGTCTTGCTTTGTAGTGCAGGCTGTCCTTGAACTCACTATGTAGCCTAGGCTGGCTTTGCACTTGCAGTGACCCTCCTGCCTCAGCCTCCCAGGAGCTAAGATTGCAGGTGTGTGGCACCATGTCTGACCCATAAGATTTTTTTTGGGGGGGCTGGGGATTTAGCTCAGCCGCAAAAGCGCCTGCCTGGCAAGCGCAAGGTCGTGAGTTCGGTTCCCGGTACCGGAGAAAAACCAAAAAAAAAAAAAAAAAAAAAATTTTTTTTTTTGGCTTTGACTTTTTTATGTAAACTAAACTTTTTAGTTGATTTCTTAACATTATTTCTTTTTTCCTTTTATTTGTTTTTTATTTAAAATTTTGTTTTTTAGACATTATTTCAAATACTATCACTTAAATAATTAATTAATGTTTCAAAAATTTGGATTCCCAGCACTCTTCCCCCAACAAAAAATCTTGTTACCAGAGCAGTTTTACAATGTTGGGAAAAGATTTGATTCCTGTTTTTATCACATCATCACTGTTCTCAGTGTGCTGTATAGTCTTCATTAGTGTGTCAGAAGATGTTTATTTACACAAATAGTTATATGGGTATGCTTGTAATGTTCTACAATTTTATGCTGTGTTTTTACGCTTGGTTTTAAAAATTAGAGTTTTTCTCAAATTCTCTATTTAGTCTGACTCCCCTTTACCCCACAGAGGTCAAAGACTTCCCACCCCCTGCACTTGGCATCACTTTTTTTAGCGCCTTGCATAGAGATGAACACCTGACGATGAGTTGACTGACTGAATTTAATTAACGTTACTTTTGTTTTCTGGGGCTTCTTAGGTATAAGTGTTTGATAAAACTTTATCACTCCTTGGCTTGCCAAATATTTGAGGGACTACTGTATTATATTCCAGGCACAGTACTAAGTGTTGGGGGATTATACCCTAAGGGAAAGAGGGGTATGCTCCCTGTCCTACAGAGTGTACAGTCTGTTTGGGAGGCCGGTATTGAGTAGTCACAGGTAAGTGGATGACTGAACAGTCTGACACAGTGAAGGGAGGTAGGGACTGGTACCTATGAGGAACTGCAGATAAGAAGTGGCATCTGGCTCATCTGAGGAGCTCATCATTAGCTGTAGTAGTGAGGGGTACAGGAAGGGTTGTTCGCAGGTTTCTTATATGTATATATAGATGTTGTTAACATTCACTGAGCTGAAAATACGGTAGGGGGACTGGATTTGGTTGGGGTGGATCGTCATAGCACTTTTCAACACTTAGGTTATGTACTTATTAAAGCATGTTTGTAACATTCCTGAAGTTCCCTTTAAACTGTGTTGTACTGAGCAAATAAAGAGGAAAAGGGAGGTTGGGTGATAATGTAAGTGTGTTGAAAGGTGCATACACGGACAATCTCTAACCCTTTCCTCCAGGAATGGAAAGGAACTCTTTTGTGTTGAATATCTGTCTACCAGCATACTAGGTTCTTCACATTCACTTTTTTTATTAGTATATGTTTGCAGTACATGATAAGTGCATTCATTTGGCGGAGGTGGTCCATATGCACATTGCATTTTAATCATTTTCAGTTCGCCTTCCCCTCCTCACCCTTACTCCTCCTTTCACAGTCACTTCTCACTGGTTAAATCCTCTGAGCAACCCTATGAAGGTAGTATTATTAAATACTTGCTAGTGCTCTGGGCACTGAAAACTTTTGCACATGGACAAGTATTGTTCTGAGTGTCAGTGCTGAAAAATCTTTTTCCTTTTTAAGCCCTTTGGTTTCCCTGATGTTCTGTTATTAACTTGACTGAATAAGAATTGGTTTGTAGAACTCTTGCAGCACTGGAGAGGCAAAATGGGCTCCTCTTGAGGTTGGACATGGTCCAAAATTGGAGGAAAAAGATTTTCAGTCTTTTAAGCTGAATTAATATCTCTACTTTGGTGCTAGGAGGAGTTGAGCTCTTAGACAGAATTGCCAACTGTTAGGCAGAGTTCTGTTTCTGAATTTACATCTCCTTGCTTGCTGAAGCCTTATTTATACAAAATTTGCCTTTATTTGAAGGCCTAGTTGAAATGCCTTGTTTTCCTGACGCTGAGAATCTGAACTTGGTCTCTTGAGACCTTATGGCATTGTGTCCTATTTTTCTAGTACTTGTCACAGTTTGTTTATGGTGATTTTTCTACAAATCTTTTCTCTCTAAATCTTATCCCATAATCAGTTTCCCCTAACAGATTCCATAAAATAGTTTTTCATTTTAGAGAGAGAGAGAAAAAGATAAACATAACAGTGAAACTGAGTTTCAAAACAGATTAGTAGGACACCTATAATAGTTGATACATTGCATATGTATGTCTTTCTCCTACTTATTCAGAGTAGAAGATATAGGTGTGATATCTTGAATATACAATGTTAGCACAAAACTTTCTTTTTAATGAACTAAGAGAAACTAGCTGTATAACTGTCTTATCTGTCCTGTGTATACATATTTTTTTCCTATTTTCCTTTCTTCTTTTCCCCTTTTCCCCCATCACAGTTTGCCTTTTCTTTTGAATAGTTTTTTCCCAATTCACAATATCTGTTGTACATTTCAGATCTTATTTACTTGTTCATTTTCTCACACTAGTGAAACAATTTGATGCTTACACTTATAGGTCTGCTTTACTCCACTTGAGTATGGTCTTGAGTTGCATAAATTTTTTTTTTTTCTTTTTGAGACAGTATTGCTATGCAGTTCAGGCTGGCGTTGAGCTCACTTTATAGCCCAGGCTGGTCTTGAACTTGGAATGATCCTCCTGCCTCAGCCTCCTGAGTGCTGGGATTACAGGTATGCATCACCACGCCTGGCTTTGCATAAAATGTTTTTAAAAGTTATTTTTGTTTGTAAAGAAAATAGTATTTATGTATCTGTAGGTACCTAAAAACAACTATAGTTAACCTACAGCTAGATACATTCTTCTAGAAATTTTCTGTTTGGTTTTTGATATATGATGTGCTTGATTTTAAAAGTAGTAGTCTGGGACCAAGTGTAGATAAGTGGTAGAGCATAAACGTACTGAACCTTGAGTTCATTCCCCAATACCAAAATGCATACATATCTGATAAAATGCTTGAGTTGAAATCTAAAGTAATTTTGGGAGAGACCATACCATTATTTGATTGGAACAAGGTATGCATTAGTTAGGACCTCTTACTGACATGCAAATAGATTGTAGATATATTTGAGATATACTGATCCTCTTAGTACTGCCTGGAACTACTTATGAGTACAGTTGGCCCTATGTATCTATGATTTGTGCATCCACAGATTCAACTGGGTCAGTAGTAGTTGGGGGGAATATTTCAGAAAGTTCCAAAAAGCAAAATGTGAAAATGCACAATTTTTGAATGCACTTGAATGAAGCGATGTGTAGGCATACCTGCCTATAGCCTTTTGCCCTTTCACGTATCATATGTCTGCAGCACTCTTGTTTGAATGTTATTTGCCTTGTGTCTTTTTCTCTACTATGTGTTTAGGCCCATGATGATTATGTCTGTACTGAACATGTGAAGCCCATGTCCATCTTATTATTTCCTAAACCATACAGGGTAACATTTGTTTATGTAGCGTTTACTTTTTTAAAAAGATATAAATAATCTAGAGATGATTTAAATAGGAAAATGTGCTTAGATAATATGCAAATACTGTGCCATTTTATAAGGCACTTGAGGATCCACAAATTTTGATATCTCTGCAACTGTCTTGGAATCATCCCCAGATACCAAGGAATTGACTGTATTATGAGATACAGGTTCTTATAAAAGTTCTTTGGGCAGTGTTGATATTTTTGTTTTAGGAAGCTACTTACGGTTCTGTGGACTGTGGTTCAGTTTTCAAAGTTTTCTCAGTACTATTCACATCTGTCCTAGTGCAGAAGCAGAAATTGGGATGATAGTCTATTTATTAGTTGTGTTCTCACAAGCATCAGAATAATCTCATGGGGATCTTCCAATTCCTTGAAACTTTCTGGCACCTTGGAAATCCTTGTTTTGGTCCTTTGGTGAGAAAGCTCTGGTTTTACTTATCTAAATTGCTGTACCCTTTCCATGACTGAACCCATGTCTCATTGCACCTAAGTTTTGTTGTTCAAAAATTTGGGAAGAATTAACACATACTAAAAATATGTATATAGATATATAGGTACGTCGTCTTTCCAGATTTAAAATTTAAATTGTTTCTAAATGTAATTGACTAAGGGTTTGTTGATTTCATTTAATTTTTCAAAGAACCAGCTTTTCAGTTCATTGATTCTTCGTATTTTTTTTAGTCTGCACTGCATTAATTTCTGCTGTGATGATTATAATTTCTTCCCTTGTCTGAGCTTTTGGCTTAGTCTGGTCTTCTTTTTGTAGATTTTTGAGGTTCAATGTTAAGTTGTTTATTTGTGTTTGTTCTATTTTTCTTATATGGGTATTCACTACTGTTTCCATCTTAAGACTGCTTTCATTGTGTTCTATAAGTTCTGATATGTAGTATTGTCGTACTCATTTAATTGTGGAAACTGTCTAATTTCTTCTTTGATTTCACCCATGACTCATTGGTTGTACAGAATAGTGCTATTTAATTTCCATGTATTTGTCAAGTTCTTGTTTTTTTTTTCCGGTACTGGGAATCAAACTCATGACCTTGTGCTTGCTAGGCAGGTGCTGTGCTGCTGAGCTAAATCCCCTGCCCAAGTTCTTGTTGTTTCGTTTGCCATTGATTTCCAGTTTCATTACACTATGGTCTGATAATCTACATGGGATAATTGCTTTGCATTTTTTTAAAAGCGTGTTCTGTGGGTTAGTATGTGGTCTGTTTTTTTATTTTAAAGAGTACAAGAAGGATAACAATAATGGGGGGGCTTACCAAATTACAAAGTGGTAGGAAATTATCAATGGTTATTGTTTTACATATTGTTATCTACAAGATAGTTTCTCACGAAAACAAATAGACAAATAATAGTGAGTTACAGACAGCAGAGGTAGGAGATTATTAATAGTTCTTAGATACTTAGGTATCTTCGAAAGAAAATAAATAAAACTATACATGAGTGACCTATTGAATAATCATTAACTATTCTCAATGGTTGTTGTAGGAAACACATAATAATAAACATGCATCCATTTATGAAATAGGATAGGAACAATACAAACATTACAGAGTTATGGATAGATTAATAGGAAAATATCAATGACTGCTATAATACATGCTGGTATCTTAGAAGTGGTTTCTCAGGAAGACAGAGATACGCAAGAAGGATCTAACAAGTAGTTTCAGCCTAAGGGTTGTCAAAAATCAAGTGAGCCATCTGGGGCCAAAGCCATTTTTTTGTAGTGTTTTCTCTCCAGCCTCCCATCACACTGGGACCCCACAACCAGTTAGTTTCCTCTCCCCAGCTGTCAGCACAGGCAGCAGGAATCCTGTTGCAGACTTCTCCGGGGCTCCACCACAGCCTGTACTGTCAGGGGAAAAATGGCTTCCAGGGAGTCTCTGCATGTATTGTGCAAGGTCCTCCTGGTTTACAGCTTCAGAGCGGCTCTCATGACCCCAGTCCACAGGACCTCTGACCCCTCGGGCTTAGTCTGCATTCTCATGTTCTCCAAGTCCTTGTTCAGCAGCTGCTCCTCTGCTGACTCTAGACCTTTCTGGTTCTCAATGGCAGGAGCAAGAGTGTCCCGTTGTATAGCATGTCTTCCCAGGGGTTTTTCCATGTTTGAATGATTCACACACGTCCTTAGGTGGGCATCTGCAGCCTGTGCATGGTGGGCCAATTGTGTCATTGTTTCTCTGTGTCATCATAGTTCCCAACTGAGCAGTGGCAGCCGGCCTGAAGGCCGGTGCGCCACAGCGCTCTCGGCCGCATGGCTCCCCGTGCACCGGGGGCCCTCCCTCCGGGGGGCCCACAAGGCAGGAAGTGAGCCAGCTGGAAGACCGGTGCTCCCCGCCCGTGGCTCCCCGTGCACCGGGGGCCTATGAGGCAGGGAGCGAGCTGCTGGTCGGAAGACTGGCGCTCCCCGCCCATGGCTCCCCGTGCGCCGGAGGCCTATGAGGCAGGAAGTGAGCCAGCCAGAAGACAGGCACTTCCCACCCGTTGCTCCCCGTGCGCTGGAGGCCCTCCCTCCAGGGGCCTACGAGGCAGGGAGCGAGCTGTCGGTCCAAAGACCAGCGCTCCCCACCCATGGCTCCCTGTGCGCCAGAGGCCCTCCCTCTGGGGGCCTACGAGGCAGGGAGTATGTGGTCTATTTTGGAGAATGTCCTGAGTGCACCCAAGAAGAATGTGTATTCTTTTTTTTTTTTGGGTTTTTTGTTTTTTCTCCGGTACCAGGAACCAAACTCACGACCTTGCGCTTGCCAGTCAGGCGCTTTTGCTGCTGAGCTAAATCCCTAGCCCCAAGAATGTGTATTCTGATGTAGGTTGGAACACTCTGTAGACGTTTACTAAGTCCATCTGTTCAAAACTTTGGTTCAGTTCTGTTATTTCATTGTTGATTTTTTTGGTCTAATTTGTCTTTTTGTGGCAGTGGGACAATGAAATCCCCCAATACAGTTGTATTAGTGCTTATTTGATTTTTCATGCCCATTGATAATTGTTTATTATACCTAGGTGCACTGGTATTTGTTGCATATATATTTATGATTGTTACTGCTTCCTCTTGGTTTGTTCCCTTTACAAGTATGTAGTGACTTCTTTATCTCTCTCGGTCTGTCTTGGCTTGAAATTCACTTTGTCTGCAAATAGAATAGTTACCCCTGCTTTTTTCTGAGCTCCTGTCACATGGAGAATTGTTTTCCATCTTTTGACTAGCAGTCTATGAATTTCTTTTTGAATTAAATGTGTTTCTTATATGCAGTGTATTGATCAATCATGCTACTTTATCCAGCCTGCCAGTCTGTGTCTTTGATTGGTGAATTGAGGCCATTGACATTGGTGGTTACAACTGATCTGTATTGACGTATCCTTGTCATGTTATGTTTCTATTGTTGACTCCTTCTCTTTTTTTTTTTTTCCTCCTCCTCTCTGTCTGCTTGTTTGCCTTGCCTGGTGAATTCTTTGTATTGGAGCTTATGGGGTTGTAGTTCTTGTTTTTCTGTTTCTAGAATGTCCCTTAAAACATTTTGGAGTGCTGGTTTGGTGGTCATAAATTTCCTAAGCTGTTCTTTGTCAGGGAAGTATATTGGTTTTTTTTTTTTTTTTTTTTTCCTTGTATTTAGTAGAAATGAAGATGA
>NW_004955405.1:9249221-9261439 GCF_000276665.1 Chinchilla lanigera
ATTTTGTTTTTCATTAAAAAAATCAAATAACAACAAATACATAAAGCAGCATAGAGGGCAGTAAAAATTATACAGAATTTAAACCATGGTGATAGGATATTAACAGTGGTTATGTTACATAATGTCATCTTCAAAATTGTTGCACATATAACCAGATATAGGTATGCAAGATTGATCAAACAATTACATATTAACAGTTCCTTTCAGTAAGCTAACAGGTACTAGTTGAACAATTGTCCTAGCTATCCTGTGTATACATATGCATATTTTCCCCTCTTCTTTCTTTTTTTCTTTCTCCTCTCCCCTCTTTCATCCCAGTTGCTCCTTCCTATTTGAGCAGTTTCTTTTTTCCTGTTCACAATATCTATTGTACCTTTCAGATTTTATTTACTCTTTCAGGTTCCTATACTATCCACGAGCAAGAAATATCTTTACATTTTCTGAAATCTTCGGTCTCATTTTTCAGAGTATATTGGTTTTCACTTTATAGATCTTTTACTTTTGTTGGATTGATTCCTAAGTATTTCAGTTTTTTGGATGCTGTTGTGAAAGGTATGGTTTCCTTAATTTCCCTCTCAGTGTATTTGTTGTTTGTGTACAGGAATGCTATTGATTTTTGAGTGTTGACTTTGTATCCAGCTATGATACTGAATTTGTTAATTGTAGGAACCTTTTGGTGGGGCTTTTGAGGTGGTCTATGTAAAGTATCATGTCATCTGCGAATAATGATAATTTCTCTTCCTTTCCTATCTTTATTCCTTTTTTTTTTTTTTTAAAGAGTAAAAGAAGGATAACATAGTAATAGGGGATTTACTGAATTACAGACAAAGTGGTAGGACATTACCAATGGTTGTTATTTTACCTATTGGTATCTTCAAGATAGTTTCTCAGGAAAACCAATAGACAAATAATAGTGAGTTATAGACAAAAGTGGTAGGAAATTATCAATGGTTGTACTATACTTTGGTTTTTTCAAAGTGGTTTCTAGTGAAAACAAATAGTGCTATACATGAGTGATCAGTTAAATAATCATGACTATTCTCAGTGGTTGTTGTTAAAAACACATAGTAATAAACATACATCCATTTATAAAATAGCATAGGAACAATAGAAACATTACAGAGTTATGGACAGATTGGTAGGAAAATATCAATGGCTGCTGTATTACATGTTGGTATGTTCAAAGTGGTTTCTCAGGAAAACAGAGATATGCAAGAAAGATCTAACAAGTAGTTACAGCCTAAGGGGTGTGAAAAATAGAGGATTACCTCCTCACCGGTGACTCCTCTCACTGAGGTGTGATGGCTGGCAGGAAGGCCAGGATTGAAAAGAAGGACCAAGAGACTAGCACCAGTGTCTGGCAATAGCCTGTTTACTTTTTCCTCTATAGTCATGATTACATGGGGCTCCTCCTTGGAGATAATGGTCTGGCCAGAGGGAGAAGGCAGAGTATGCCCTGGGCCCCTTCATTCCTGTTGGACCAGCTGGTAGGAGGGGCCTGAGCTCTGGGGCCTTTGCTTCAGAGGGCAGTCCGACCTCTAGTGGTCACCTTTACCGTCAGGGCATGGCCCAGAGGGCTTCTTAGGGCAGTCCCTCTTGAGGTGGCCTGGCTTTTGACAGCGGTAGCAGATGAATGTAGTTGACGAGTTCTTCTTGGGGCCCTGAGAATCAGACTTAGGGTCTGTTTCTTTTAGTGCTGCAAAAAGGCAGCTGTTTTTTCTTGGTGTCTTTGTTTTTTCTCCTTGGCTGCCTCCTCTTCACGGCTATAAAATACTGAGGAGGCAATTCTTACTATCATCTCAGATGAGCTCTCTGGGGCAAAAGTCTTTTGTATCTGGGGCTGACTGAGTAATAAACTTACCTTTAAGAATAGTTTGTCCCTCTACTGAACTGGGATCCAGGGAAGTATGCCTTATCAATGCCTCTTGTCTAAGAAGGCAGAGGGGTGTTCTCTCCAGCCTCCCAACACTTTGGAACCCTGAAGCCACTTAGTGTCCTTTCCTCAACTGTCAACACAGGCGGCAGGAACTTGTGGATGAAGTCCTTGGCCCCCTAGTCAGACTCAGCATTATCAGGAGCGAAGTGTCCCAGGCAGGTAACCTAGGCACGTACCTTCTCCGTAAAGGCGGTTCTTCAGAATCTGAATATTGGGCAGCCATGTAATCCATAAAGTCTCGGTGCAGACTTCTCCGGAGTTCCAGGGGGTCTTCCAGATATTACACAAAGTCCTCCTGGTTTCCAGCTCCTGAATGGCTCTTGTGTCCCCAGTCAGCTCAACCTCTGAGTTGTCAGGCATCGGTACTCTCGTGTTCTCCAGATCCTTGTTCATCAGCTTCTCCTCTGCTGACTCCAGACCTTTCTGGCTCTCAAGGGCAGGGCCAAGAGCAACCCGCCATGTGGCATGTTTTCCCAGAGATGGTTCACGCACATCTCCGGGCAGGCCTATTGTGTCGGTGCTTCTCTGTAGCATGGCAGTTTTAGACCTTGTGGCAGCTGTCCCGAGGGCTGGCACACATCTCTGTGCCGCTTCCTGGGCACCTACTCTCTGCCTTTCTGGGCGCCTGCACGGCTGGGGTTGGTGTGCCTGCTGCGCGGCCTCCCTGGTGCTTGTGTCATGCCTCCCGGGCATGACTGCATGACTGGGGTCCGGTCCCAAAAGGGCCGGCGCTCCCCAGCCACGTGGCCTCCCGGGTGCACCTCTTTATACTTTTTATATCTCTGTCTTGTCTAATTGTTCGGGCTAATGTTTCCAGAATTATGTTGAATAAGAGTGGTGATCGTCGACATCCTTGTCTTGTTCCTGATTTTAAGTGAAAGCTTTCAGTTTTTGTCCATTTAGTATGATGTTGCCCATTGGTTTGTCAAAGATGACTTTGATCAGATTGAGGTAGAGACTATCTATTCATATTTCTTCTAAAAAATCATGAGTGAATATTGGACTTTGTCTAAAGCTTTTTCTACATCTGTTGAGATGATCACGTGGTTTTTGTCTTTGGCTCTGTTGATCTGGTATATTACATTTATTGATTTGTGTATATTGAACCATGCCTGCATCCCTGGAATGAATCCCCCTTGGTCATAGTGTATGATCTTCTGGATGATTTGCTTCATTCTGTTTGCTAGTATTTTATTGAGTATCTTTGTGTCTATGTTCATTAGGGAGATTGCCTAAAGTTCTCTTTCCTGGTTGGGTCTTTCTCTGGTTTTGGTATCAGTATGATACTTGCCTCTAGAAATGAGTTAGGGAGAATTGCTTCCTTTTCAATCTCATTGAAGAGTTTGAAGATTGTTGGCATTAAATCTTGTCTGAAGTTCTTGTAGAATTCAGCAGTGAATCTGTCAGGACCTAGGCTTTTCTTTGTTGGTAGGTTTTTAATCACATTTTCAATTTTATTAATTTATATTGGGTTGTTCAGCATTTTTGTATCTTCTTGATTCATCTTTGGCAATTCATATGTATCTAGGAATCTGTCTTTTTTTCTATGTTTTCCATCCTATGGGAATAAAAATTTTTAAGGTATTGATTATCTTCTGAATTTCTATAGGATGTATAGGGAGTTCACCCTTTTCATTCATTACTGCATGAATTTGAGCTTTTTCTTTTTTCTTTTTGATAAGGTTGGCTAGGGCTTTATTCTTTTAAAGAACCAACTCTGTTTTTGTTTTTTTTTTTTGGTTTTTTCTCCAGTACCGGGAACCGAACTCACGACCTTGCGCTTGCCAGGCAGGCGCTTTTGCGGCTGAGCTAAATCCCCAGCCCAAGAACCAACTCTGATTTATTCTGTGTAATGTTTTCTTAGTCTTAATTCCATTAACTTCTGCCCTGACTTTTATAATTTCCTCCCTTCATTGGTCTTTGAGTGGACTTGTTCTTTTTCTAAAAGTTTGAGATACAGCATTAGGCTATTTATTTGTTTTCTTTGTGTTTTCTTGATGTGTGGGTTCACCGCCATAAACTTGCTTCTGACGACTCCTTTCAGTACATCCCACAGATTCTGGTAGGTTGTATTTACGTTTCCGTTTGTTTGTAGAAATTGTTTAATTTCTTGTTTAATTCCATCTGTGACCCATTGGTTGTTTAGGAGGCTGTTATTTAATTTCCATGTGTTTATGGAGTTTTTGTGGTTCACTTTGTCTTTAATTTCCAATTTCTTTGCACTGTGGTCAGATAATATGCATGGGATTATTTCAGTTACTTTTCATTTAGTGTAGCATGTTCTATGGGTCAGTATGTGGTCTATTTTAAAGAACTTCCTGTGTGTAGTTAAGAAGAATGTGCATTCTGATGTTGTGGGGTGGAACACTATGTA
Source organism: Chinchilla lanigera (assembly GCF_000276665.1). Taxonomy (NCBI): domain Eukaryota; kingdom Metazoa; phylum Chordata; class Mammalia; order Rodentia; family Chinchillidae; genus Chinchilla; species Chinchilla lanigera. Next base: position 9,253,532 of record NW_004955405.1, read on the forward strand.
AATGTCCACTTAGTTCATTTTTTCACTTTTTGTTCATTTCTGTTATTTCTTTGCTGATTTTTTGTCCAGTTGACCTATATCTTTGCGTCAATGAGGTGTTAAAGGTCCCCTATTAGAATAGCAGTATTATTTGTTTATGTCCATTAAGGTTTGTCTAGTATAGTTGGATATTCCTGCATTTGGTGCATGCATACTTACGATTGCTATCTCTTCCTCTTGAAGTTTTCCCCTAACAAGTATGTAGTGACCTTCTTTATCTCTTTGGATCATTCTTGGTTTGAAGTTTGCATTGTCTGCAGAGTAGCTACCCCTGCTTTTTTCTGGATTCCTGCTGTTTGGAGGGTTCTTTACTATTCTTTGACTTACAGTCTCTGGACTTTTGTGTAAATGTGTTTCTTGTATATGACATATTGTTGGATTTTGTTTCTTTATCCACTCTGCCAGTGTGCTTCTTTGGATTGGTGAATTGAGACCATTTACAGTAATAGTTACAACTGGTATGTGTTGTTATCTTTGTCATGTACTTGATGTTGGTTTCCTACTTTTTCCCTCTGTTTAATTGCTTGCTCTCCTAGGTGGTTCCTTTCTATTGTTTTTGAAATTATGGTCATTTTTACCTCTTTCTAATATATTTTTTAGTACCGTTTTTAAGGTTGGTTTGGCTCTCATAGAGTTCTTCATTGTGGAGTATTTTATTTGCCCATTAAATATGAAGAATAGTTTTGTAAGATTCATCAATCTTGGATGGAAGCTATTTTGTTTTAGGATCTGTAATACTTCACTCTAAGTTCTTCTTGATTTGATGGTTTGTGTTGGGAAATCTGCCGTGGTTCTGATTGGTTTTCCTTCATAGGTGATCAGTTTCTTTTCTCTAACAGCCGTTAATACTCCATTCTTTTGTTGGATTTCTAGGACCTTGTTTATTATATATCTGGGCTTAGATTTATTTTGGTTATGGCTAGTTGAAGTTCTATATGCCTCAAATACTTGTATTTACGATTCTTCTTCCATGCTTGGGAAATTTTCTTCAGTTATTTTTGCAAATAGTCTTTTTATGTCATTTGTGTTGACTCCTGCTGTTTCATTGATACCTATTAGTCTTACCTCGTTTCTCTTTGCATCATCTTGCAGCTGTTGAATTTTCCTGGTTCCTTGTCAGGTTAAAGACATCTTTCCTTTTGCACTTGTTAGCTGCAGTGCTTTCTTTAAGATTTGAAAGTCTTGTCTTTGGCTTCATTCAACCATTTTGTCAGCTTTCAGTGGAAGTTTCGATTTCCTGGATATCTCTTTGAATTTGTTTCATGCATGTAGGTGTTTCTTATATTTAATATTTCCGTCATTTTTCTATGCTCGTCTTCTTTAGATGTGGTGAGCAATTGTTTCATTATTGTTATTTCACTTTTTACCTGAGTTTATTTCTGATCTGATTTCTTCTGTGGCCTGATGGAGTTGTTTCTTTTCTTCATTTGCTATCATTTTAGAGATTTCAGGTGTTTGACTTCCAAGTTCTCCTATTTTGATGTTTCCTGGACTTGTTCTGGGTAGGGTGGAGTACTGAGATTGCATTTTGCTCCTTCATCTTGTCATTTTGGATACTGGAGGCGAAACACCAAGCCTCACCCTTTCTGAAGGTCTCTAGAGTGCCTGGTTTTCCTCAGTGTCAGACTTGCCCCATGATGGCGGCAGAAGGTGTCCCACTGGGTCTGGGATCCCTTGGCAGTGCATGGAACACATGGCTCAGAGGAGAACTGTGATAGCAGTGGAGTGCTAGCCTTTGGAACAACGGTCCTCAGGCAGTGGATGGAAAGTGCAGGGACCTTAGCCTCAAATCACAATTTTGGCATGATATAGGCTGCTGGGTCCAAGGTCCCCAAGCAGTTGATTGAGGATGTTCAGGCCTCAGCTGTGAACAAAGGTAGTAGTGGAGCATGGGCTGCCAGTCCAGGGTCCCCATTCATTTGATTGAGGGCATGTGGGCCACCATGTCCAGTGTCCCCATTTCACTGACCAAGAGCACACAGGCCTCAGCTGGGAACCACAATTGTGGCAGAATGTGGGCCTTCTGATCTGAGGTTCCCAGACAGTTGATTGAGGGTGTGCAGGCTTCAGCTAGGGACCACAATGGCACTGGAATGCAGGCCACCAAGTGTGAGGTCCCCAGGCAGTTGTTTGTGGACCTGCCGGCCTCATTCAGGATCCACAGTGGTGGTGGCATGCGGGCTGCCTGCCCAGGGTCCACAGGCAATTGATAAAGGGTGTGTGGGTCTCAGCTCTAAACTAGAACAGCAGCTGAACTCAGGCCACTGCTCCAGGGTCCCCAGGGTATTGATGGAACATACTTCAGCCCCAAAACATGATAGCAGCAGAATGTGGGCTGCCTGGTCCAAGATTTCCAGACAGGTGACTGAAAGCATGCAGACCTCAGCCGGGAACCATAATGGCATCGGAATGCGGACTGCAAGTCCACGGTCTGGGATCTGCAGGCAGTTGATGAAAGGCACAAGGGTAGGGGGGCAGGCTCAACTGCGAACTACAGTGGCACTGGAATGTGGGCCGTGGGTCTGAGGTTCCCAAGCAGTTGATTGAGGGTGCACAGGCCTCAGTCAAGAACCACAATGGAGGCAGGATGTGTGGCCTGCCCTGAAAGATAGTTTTGCAGGATATATCAGTCTGGGTTGAAGGTTGGTTTCCTTTTGAGCTTAACTCCAAGCTCTCCTTGACTTGAGTGTTTGTGCTCAGAAATCAACTGTGAATCTTCTGGGCTTTCCTTTATAGGTGAATTTTTTTTTGTCTCTTAACAGCTTTTAATATTCTATTCTTATGTTGAATTTGTGGAATTTTGATTGTGATATGCCTGGCTGTAGAATTTTTTTGGTTGTGACCAGTTGGGGTTCTATATGCCTCATTTAACTGTATACAGTTAAATCTTTTTCTCTATTGGGGAAGTTTCTGTCATGACATCTGTGAACAGCTTTTTAATATCATCTGTGCTATCTCCTGCTTTTATTGACTCCAGTTAATCTTCAGTTATTCTTCTTTGCATTATCTAGCAGCTCTTGTATTGATTTCTCGTGGTCTCTTGCTGTTTTTAAGAAATCTTTGTTTTTGTAATTGCTAGCTGTAAACCTGTCTTGTATATATGAGATCCTGTCTTCATATTGGCTTAATCTTCTGCAAATTCTCTCAATGGAATATGTATTCTCCTGGATATATGTTTGAATCTGTCTTATGGATTCCCATTTCTTTCCTATAATGAGCATTCATGGCTTCCATAATTTTCTTAAGCTTCTCCAACTTCTTTTCTGTATCTGCTCTAACATCACTAAGCGTGGTTTTCATTGTAGACATCATCTCTGCAGTTATCTGAGAGATTATTTCTGATTTGATTTTTTTTGTCCAGGCTAATTTAATTGCTTTGTTGTTGCCACTTCAGAGAGGCTAGATGGGTGGTTTTCAAATTGTTGCACCTTACTGCCTCCTGGGTTTGCCTTTTGTAATCTTTAGTGTTGCATCTTGTTTCAGTGCCTCCTCTTTTTTTTTTTTTTTTTTTAGTTTAATTACTGTGGTGATGTTTGTACCACCTGTTTAGAACAATGGTGTCACTTTTGGCTATAGTGGTACCAATAACAACACAGAACACAGCCTAGGAAATGACAAACTAAAGTAACTATTAATTTGCCAACTTTAACTGTATGAACTAGGTTAGTGGTTATATAACAAAATCTAAAAAAAAGCCAGAAAATTATATGCAGTATGCAGGTCCTTAGTATGTCAAATTTTCTCTCTGGGGTTAAAATTTAAAATGAATTAGGGAGAGAATAGAGAAGTTTAAGAGGAGAAAGATTAGAAAGCTGGAGGACAAAGGAGTTTCCCACTAACATTGGGAAACGGGTGCAGAAAATTGGAGCAAGAGGAGGAGGAGATAGAGGAACTGAAAAGAACCATAACCACAAAGAGGATAGACACCATGTTCACACTCATATCAATACAAGTTTAAAGGGTGCAGGAGAAAGAAAAGGAAAAAACACCCCAAAAACCAAAAAAACCCCACAGACCAGACAAAAAAGAACACAACAAAAAAGCAGAACTACAACAACAAAAAAAGAGAGTGAGAGGAAAACAAAGAAAAAATCCACAAAAACAAAACAGCAACAACAAAAGTCCACTTCAGGTTCATCTCTGCTAGCACTGGTAAATAGTGTATAGAGGCAGCATCCCAATCTGTGTGTTGATTTATCCCAAAAAGCTAGGAAACGTGCACCCTCTGGCAGCTTGCAGCCACCAGCACACCTTTCATAGGCCTGAGCCCAGCGGGTAGCACCTAGATGGAGCCAGCAGCTATTCTGAGTTCTGTGCTCTGTTGGTCTCTCTCCACAGTGGTTCCCTGCCAGTAGCTCTCTTGAGCAGTGTTACTGGGCCCTTGACACTCAGTGGCAGTCCTTCACATCCACTGCACCCCTCCACTGCTGTGTGTCTCACTGGAGGCCTCTGTGGTCATCAGCACTTGCCATGTGTCGGCAGGTTTGGACCACTCATCTTGCGCAGTAGTTCCTGTCTGGAGGAGAAGGTGCCATTGGGTACTTCCTCTTTCTTCATTAAGTTTCTCTCTTCACCTTCTCTATGGGCTTCTTTCCTAGGTCTGGGGATGTCGGACTTCTCATCCAACTGTCCAGGGTGAGCAGATCCCCCAAACTAGGTGCCTGCAGATGTATGAGAAAAGTAAGAATAAATCAAACCAAGAGAGCCAAAATCTTGTGATCAGGTGCTAGCAAACTCTAGGACTGAGCCCTGGTTACCATCTTCAGAAACTTTTTATTCAGAATCAACCCAGGAGGCAGCCTAGGAATTGGAGGATATCAACTGTTTTAGCAAGGACAATACAGCTCAGTTATAGGAATGCGACCTGACCAGTAAGCCATCATGTTATCTTCCTTCCCACATATCTCAGCAAAGCATCTAGTATTGATCCCAGGGCTTACAATGCTTATGCTAGACTTCCTCCAGAGCCCAAAAATTATGGCTTGGTCGGGCCTCAGGCAATACACAAAAGAGTAACTAAAGAATGTCGTTCTCCACATTTCCCCCTTTTTGTTTTGTTGTACTCCTTTGAAGCATCAGTGAGAAGGCCACCAATTGTCTTTCCCTTTCTCTCCACATTTTCTAGATGAACTTCGCTAGACTAAGAGCATCAGGCAAAGTACAATTATAATATCATGTAAAATGACAGTAGAAATTTGGAAAAATAAGAATGTAGCCCAAAGACCCTAAAAGTGGTCAGTCATCAGTCTACATCCTGTGAATACACTTTTCTGCTGGATGTTCAAGATCAAGTTAAAGTGAGACTTGTATAAATAAAAATTTTAACCTTTAACTAACAGGGTCAGTAAGCTTAATATTACAATATGATCTGAATAGCAAACACCTTAGAACAATAAAAATGGAACCATTATTTTTTTAACAACCATGGATGTCCTAATATTTAAATCCTAATAGAATGTTAAGAAACAACAGTAACGTATTTTTACTCAGAAATATAGATATCAAAACCATACATAACATTACTGTGTGACAATAATGATGACATATAGTAACATACTTAAATTTTCATTTTGACATAACATGTCTTTTTCATAGGGGTGTCTCCCAAGAAACTATGGAGATCACTGGGGCTCCTTACTAATGAATAAAGGTTGGGCACTCCTCTATTCATTAATTGGAGTCCTACCCAATAATTTCTCCTTTTCCTAAGGACTATAGTTAAAAATCTTAATTTCAATATCATTTAAACCGGCTGGTAACTCGGGTGAAAGCATGCTTTTAAATCCATAACCCAATTGTTGAGCTCAAAGTAAAAGGGAACAGTTGTTCACTGAATGACAAACACGTAAACAAGTACACAGAGCAAACAAACATCTTTATAAAATCAGAGTGCACTCAAATATATTTTTGACCAAATTGAATTATAGTAATTCTATTATACTTTTAGAAATTTATAATTTAAATAGACTAATCAGATTTTGTTGTCAGCAGAGATCTTTCAGTAAATTTTTGGAAGGAATAGAATCTTTTATCTACAAAAAAAAAAATGTACATTTTGTATTTTATCCTCTTGACTTTCTGTTGTAATTAATGCTCCCCATGTGTCATATAGTCCAGGAAGCCATCTGATTCATTACATAAATTAGTGCAGGCATATATGCCCAATTTTGTAGAGTAAGTGTCTGCCAAAGTGGTTATTACAGCCAACATGGCTAGAAACATATTATCAGCCGTAAAGTCTTGCCTAGTGAAGTCCAGCAGCTTTTCAGCATCATGGGTTAATTTCTTAAGTTGTCCCCAGCTTGGGGGTTGTGCTTTCTGAGTGTTTCTGGTTGGTGTCTGGAGATAGTGCTGTAGTGACATTGCTCTCATTTCTTCCACTCGAGGATTCAGATCAAATCTGACTCTTTTGTGGCTCATGTCGAGGTTTAATTCTTCTAGCAGGTAACCATACTTTTTCTGCTGAATCTGTAATGACACAAGCAAGTCCTCTCCCCCAAATTTGAACAATACCTCTTTCCCATTTTCCAGTGTTAATATCTTTCCAAAAGCTAGGTTGCCCTAATGGTTCTGTTGGCCCCTTAATAATGGTGACCCAAAATTTTTCTGCTGCTGTAGTAGATGAATCTTTACTAATATCCGAAAATTTTAAAGTGAATAGGGGTTTATGTAATAATTGGCGTGGTGAACTTCTATCCCCATCTCCCCCTTTTTGTTTTTTTGTTTTTTGTGTTTTTGTTTTGGTTTTTCTCTGGTACCGGGAACCGAACTCACGACCTTGCGCTTGCCAGACAGGCGCTTTTGCCGCTGAGCTAAATCCCCAACCCCCTCCCCCTTTTTGTTTTGCTAACATAAATTTAAGAGTAGCATGTGCCCTTTCAACCATACCTTGTCCTTGAGGATTATATATGGAATGCCTGTATCATGATTAATATCCCACAAGGCACAGAATTGTTGGAAGGAATGTAACATGTAAGCAGGTCCATTGTCAGTTTTAATTGCTTTAGGTTTACCTATGATAGCAAAACACTCTAACAAATGATTTTTAACATGTACAAATTTTTCTCCTGATTGTGCAGAGGCCCATATAAAGCCAGAATATGTGTCAGTAATAACATGTACAAATCCAAGTTTCCCAAAAGCAGGAATATGTGTTACATCCATTTGCCACAACTCATTACTTTGCAAGCCTCTAGGATTTGTTCCAGGCTGAAAAATAGGATTATTAAGCAGGCTACAAATAGGACAAGATAAAATGATTGCATGAGCCTGTTGAATAGAAAGTTGAGGAAATTTCTGATGTAAACCTTTGGTATATACATGAATTAAAGTATGAAATTTAGTGGCTAAACAATCTAGTGAAGGAATAGCAACAAGTTGTCAACTTGATTATCATTACAAAGTAGCTGTTTCTATATAAACTAACTGTTAACCATACATAATGTAGGAATCTGGGCAGGACTTGGGAATCCCTAAAGGACTTCACCAAGTAATACTTTATGTTAATTTAGGAGAACTGTATTATCTCTAGAAAGGCCTTCTCTGTAGGAGTGAGATGCCTGTAGCTGTAGTCTTCTTTTGTTAATAGGTGTTGGAGCCAGATGTTCTCAGCTGTGGCCTTTTCTATTTTTTTTTTTTTTTGGTTGTTGTTGTTTTTGCCCCCCCTCCCCCACCACCGGGAATCGAACTCACGACCTTGCACTTGCCAGGCAGGTGCTGTGCCGCTGAGCTAAATCCCCAGCCCTGTGGCCTTTTCTTGTAGTATCCTTTTATGCTGCTGTACTTTCATCTTTAGTAAAATTTTAAGAATTTAATTAGTATATATCAACAAGTGAAGTGGAAGGGGTTGACTCCCCCTTTTGTTTTTTT
>NW_004955405.1:9269599-9317681 GCF_000276665.1 Chinchilla lanigera
GCGCTTTTCGGCTGGGAATCGCGGTGGTATGAGTCCGGCCCACACTCGGACCCAGGAGCGCTGCAGCTCCCGGAGAACTGGCTGCCTGGGCGCGCCCCCCTTTTGTTTTTGTAATTTGAATTTTGATGATAAAGTGAGAAACCTGTATCCAATATTTTGGAAGAGGAAGCCCTAATGTAAACTCCCTTAACCTAAGAAGACCCATCTGTGAAAACAGAAGCAATTTGAAATAATTTGTCTGAAGAATAATGACAATTAGTAACACCAGAGAAATTAGTCCAAAATCTGGATGGAGCCAATTAGTATTACCAAACATTCTGAAAAGCATTTAGGTTGATCTAAACAGTTTGTGTAAATTGTCTGTTGGAATAGGTGACCCAACTATGAAAAAGTTACCATAAGCTTACATTCTTTGGACTTTAACATTAGGCCTGTCATTATTTAAATGGATGTCAAAATTAAATGACTGTTTAAATCACGCTGCTTTTAGATTGTATTCTTAAACTTTTATATTTATTTGTAAAATACTAAAGCTTTTTTACACCAATTTAATTTTGGACTGTAAAACAAGCAATCAACATCATTAGGAATCATGAGAGCACCAAAGACTTAAATCAGTAGCAAGTCCTGTATATGATGTCAAGAAGAAAACTGTAATTAAAACAAGACACTTTTATTAGCTGTATGAGTCTAAAATGAGGAAAATTTTTTTACTATAACTGTAAAAAACCAAATCAATCACTGAAATATATGTATATTTTTTGAGAGAAGGGACAAAATTTTATTTATCGAAATTATGGTTGGTTTTTTCTTTTTAAATAATCTTTTAAAAATATCTCCCTTATTGTAAACCTTAGAAAATACCATTTGTTTTAAACCAAAGGCAAACTTACTATCTTGGGTATGTAAACAACCTTTTAAATTTATCACCTTAAGGGGAAAATATAAAAAAGCCTTTTATTTTTAAAAAATCACTCTATTCTCTGTGAGGCTTTATTTCTTGTGAAACTATTTTCAAGCAAATAGCCTTTTTGTATCTCTCCAGGTCAGCAGTTCAGCACCTCTAAGTCAGGAAATACAAATCACATGTATGGACTTGCAGCTGCCACACCTGGAGGCCATCTACACTTGTGTCTAGGAGCGGTTAAAAATGTTTTTCCTATAAGTAATCAATTTTATCTCTGAACCCAATAGGTGTCACAGTGTTTTTAGTAGATTGAACCATAACCTTGATTTTTCTTGTATAATCAGCATCAGTAACACTAGGCAAAACCTAAAGACCTTTTAAAATAAGACTGCTGCGGCCTAGCAGGAGTCCCACTGTACCCTGAGGCAAGGGTCCATAGACCCCAGTAGGAATAATTTGGGGTCCCGTTTCAGGAGTTAGTATAAATCTGGAGGAGAGACCGAGGTCCAAGCCTCCACTCCATCACCTCAGGGAAGGGTGAGCTCCTAGCAGTGGCTCCATAGTCTTAGTACCTGGTGTGGGCTCTCACTGTGGCCCCTGGATGTCCAGTTTTTTTGGTTTCATTTTTTTTTTCTTCTGAATTCTGAGTGCAGGTACTGATTTTAGCTGGATGAATTTCCTGTGCCAAACTTGGGCACAGCCTTGTGCATGCCTGTTGCACTGGTCAGGGGGAGAGCCAGGGCGTACCACAGTCATGTCCTGTCCATTGGGTTTCTGGCACACATGTTGGTAGCTGGTAGCGTGTGCCAGTGGCTGTATCTGAACAGGCTGTGCAGACACACTGGCAGCTGTGTCTGCCTAGAACCAGAGGCCAGGGCTTTCCCTGAACCCATTTTGTGCCTCTTCCTCTGGCGTTGCTGCTGCCCTTGTCCCGCTTGGGCTCGGGACTCAACTTTACAGTTCCCAGCTCAATCCTTTATAGTATTAAATTCCCATCTATCCACAATCCAGAAAAGAAAAGTAAATACAGGAACCATGAAAGCAGCAAACATTTTTATATATATCTATGAACATTGGTTTTTGAAACTGTTTCATTTTTAATTGCTAGCAGTTTAACCTATTTTTCTTTTTCTTTTTTTTTTTTTTTTTTCTTTTTATCTTCTCTTATCCTGCAAGATTTCCTGTTCTGATTCAGATTCTTTTTGAGACAGAAAATTTCCTACAGTAACCCTGATGAAACAATCCCAGAGACCGGGCTTACCTATCCGTTGACTCTTCTCCGGTCTGCTGAACACTGACTTAATTTCCTTTTCCATAGTCTCCAAGACTCCCTTCGTTTTCAAGTTCTCGTCCGTTGGCTCTTCTCTGGTCAGTCAAGCACTGACTTAATTCCCTTAATTCCCTTTCCTAGTCTCAAAGACTTACTTTCATACCCTAGCCTCCAAGACTTACTTTCATACCTTAGTCTCAAAGACTTCCTTTCATACCTTAGTTTTGAAGACTTGTTTTCATACCTTAGTCTCGAAGACTTACTTTCATACCTTAGTCTCACAGACTTATTTTCATACCTAGCTCGACTTTCATACTCAGGTTCCAGCCCCACTTTAGGTGCCATTATGTCAGACTTCTCATCCAACTCTGTCCAGGGTGAACAGATCCCCGGAACTAGGTGCCCGCAGATGTATAAGAAAAGTAAGAATAAATCAAACCAAGAGAGCCAAAGTCTTGTGATCAGGTGCTAGCAGCCTCTAGGACTGAGCCCTGGTTACCATCTTCAGAAACCTTTTATTCAGAATCAACCCAGGAGGCAGCCTAGGAATTGGAGGACATCAACTGTTTTAGCAAGGGCAGTACCTCTCAATTATCATAGGAATGCAACCTGACCAGTAAGCCATCATGTTATCTTCCTTCCCACATATCTCAGCAAAGCATCTAGTATTGATCCCAGGGTTTACAATGCTTATGCTAGACTTCCTCCAGAACCCAACAATCATGGCTTGGTCGGGCCTCAGGCAATACACAAAAGAGTAACTAAAGAATGTCCTTCTCCACGTGAAGAGACTCTCCTGTCTTTTTAAATGTCATAACACAGATCCCCATGAAGCATGCCAGGAAACCAGCTGAGAGCGGGAGAGAGGCTGCAGCCTGAGGGCCATAGAGCTTTTATAACATTTTACGTGCTGCTTTTACCCTGCTTCTCTGATGGTTTTTACAGTTGCTCTTTTAAATTTAAATTGATACATAACCTTCTGTGTTCTGTAAATGAGTCAGTTGTGGTAGGAGCAGAGAGAAGAACATGGTTATGAGCTGAGCCTACCTTTTTTAAAAGAGGCTTTTGAGAATCCTCACCCAACAATGGGATTTATACCTTGCCAGACTAGGTTACATGGCCACCACTATCAAGGAGGCTGGAAACGTTTTTAGTTGGACTCTAAACTATAGCAGGATTCTGCTTATGTTGGTGAAAGGAGTGAACAGTTTGCAGCCTGTTCCCAAAGGTAGTAATGAAAGTAGTTTACATGTCCATTTACAGCTAGAGAAAAAAATCACACGCATCTGAGCACATTAATTTTCATTCATTCTAGAGTATGTCCTGAAGGACCTCTTGAGTGGCAGCCACAGTGGTGAGTATGGGGTGTCATTGTCTCCCATGGAGTCATGTTTTAGGCAGGGGCAGGCCACATATACAGTAGTATGTACTGTGTAGTTCCAGGTGTGTGGTAGACTTCCCTGTGAAGGGTTGTGTACTTGTACTCTGATGTCTGTACAGTAAGGAAATGACCCAAGCATGTGTTTCTGAGACCACCTCCCCATCCTGAAGCAGATACTTGCTATGTGCTAGATAATCGTGTTGACTGCTTTTATATGTTATTTACATTATCTCATTTAATCTGCAATTTTCTTGTGGAGATATTAATTGCACATTCTATTTGGTAGCAGTCTCATTTTGTAGGAGAGAATCCGTAAGACTGGTTATTATTGTTTCCTGGTTTTGAAGGTAGAATTTTAGAGTTTATAATGGTATAGGTAATACGTGTGGCTGTTTGATCAGCCTGATGCTTCTAGTTTCAAGTTTGGTTTTAATGCTTCGAATATAGTACACACATGCAGAACACACCTGCATACGCTCCTCCCCATATGTGCATACCACAGTAAAGCAGTGAGAAAGTAAGACCTATAGTCATGTAATCCTGGATCAGAATCCTTGTCCTGCTGATTATGGTTTTGTTATATGACAGATTGCACATCTGTGCTTCAGTGTTGTCATTCATAAAATGAGGATCATACTTTGTGTACATGTCTTGTAGGGCTTTTGTGAGGATTAAGTGAGAATGCAGAGATTCAGTAATTGTTAATTGTTATAGTTAGTGTTGTCTTTATTATTATGGTTTAACATTGACTTGTCTTTTTGTATTGATGTGGTCATATTGAAGAAAACACCTATTCCCATTTTTTTTATTGAGACCATTGATTAATTCCAATATCTTTTTCTTTTGCAACAGAATCATTAATAGTTTTTCTACCAAGTTTCTGTAACAGAGGTAGGGAAGAACTGATTGTTTTTCTAATTGAGCATTTTTTGCAGTTTGACAACAAGGGATACACTCTTATTTTTATCTCCTGTTTTAGTTTTCTGTGGCTAATACGACAAATTACAACAAACTTGGTGGTTTAAAACAACACAAATATGTTTTCGTACCTTTTGGTGGGTTACAAATTTGACAGGGCTCAGGGCTAAAAACAACTGTTCATAGATCTGTGTCCCTCTCTGACCTAGAGGGAATCTTACTTCTTTGTCCTTCTCAGTTTCTAGAGGCTGTTCATATTCCTTGGTTGATAGCTAGTTTCCTCCATCTTCAAGGCCAGTAATGTGACATCTTTTATGTGTCTTTACTTCTGCCTTCATCTTCTACCTTTTAAGAGTCCTTATGACCACACTGGCCCATCTGGATAAACAGGCTAAAAATCTGTCATTCTCAGTGGTAGCACCCTCAACCTCCCTTGTCATATAGCTTATTTACAGTTTCCAAAGATAAGGACGTGGACATCTTTGAAGTGCCATTGTTCTGCCCACCATCCTTTCCACCTCCTCCAAAAGTCTGAGATCAGTTATACCTTCAACACTAATACGTCTTTAATGTTTTAGATATTTTTTCATACTTTTGGAGGCAGTTCAGGTTGTAGGTTGTGGTATGACAAGGCATAAGTATGACCTGGGTTTTCTTACTAAACTGTAAAGTTGTGTGTGTGTGTGTGGGGGGGGCACGTACAGGAGAATAAAGTGGTATGAGTAAAGACCCTGGCCTAGGAAGGAGAAACTGGTCCTCCAGAGGTCCTTGGATAAACTGTTAGGAAGGCAGCCTTAATGTTACTTGTATAACGTGGTTTGATTACTAGTATCTTAGGGATTTTTTTCTTTCTTTTTTTTTTTCCTTAGCTTTTCTCTTACCCATTTCTTCTTTTATGTTTTCAAAGATAAAACATTTGTAAGCCGGGGGTGGTAGCGCATGCCTGTAATCCTAGCAGTTGGGAGGCTGAGGCACGAGGATCTTCTTGAGTTCAAGACCAGTCTGAACTACATAGGGAGACTCTTATCTCAAAAAACCCACAAAAACAAACAAAAAACATTTGTAGCAACTTGTAAGTTTTCTTAGTATTTTGAATTATTTATTTGAGGAGTGGAACTCTTTGAAGCAAATATGATACGGTTTTTTTTTTTGGTTTTGTTTTTTTCTGGTACCAGGAATCGAACTCACGACCTAGCGCTTGGCAGGCAGGCGCTGTGCCGCTGCGCTAAATCCCCAGCCCCAACAGAGATGCTAAAAATCAAAGTATAAATAAGATCTGTGACTACTTAAATAATTTTTCTGATTACTTCAGTTCCTTATTGAATTCAATTTATTATTGAGTTTATTTTCACAATTTGTTGCTTATTACTGGTAATTTAAATATGTTACATGAACACATTTTTCTAAATGCGAAGTCTTGTCTTTCTAGTTATCTATTCTGATCAGTCAGCTAGCAACACCTCACCATAACCCAGCACTCTGCTTGAGTCTGGGTGGTGGTGGCAGATTTTGATGCAGTCTCCTCCTTTGCCAGGCTTCCTGTCTGAGGGCTGCTGGCATGTAGAAATTACGCTAATTGGTTAGATGGGTGGTGTAATGTATTATCACTAATTGAGAATTTACTATGACTAATGGAAGAGTTTTTAAACATTTCTTTGTAATTTTTTTCAGTGTACGATGAGAAATTGGCTAATATATCTTTTCACATGGTTTATAATTTGGTGAGATAAAGTTGAAATACTGTGACTACTATTTAATGTGTAGACTAATTTTACTTGCTTATTTGAAGTGAAGTTCAGATTATTTTTGAATTGAAATGTTGAACAGATACCGTTGCTTAAGCTTTTCCCAGGTACTTAATTTGCAGGCCCTTAAGTTTCAGTTGTTACAAATAAACTTTGCAATCATTATGTTATATATAACATTTCTTAAAAATGTTTCTAATTAAGGAAGATGTGGCACTAACTTGCTTATATGATCTTTTAGGAATGTTTTAAAGGAAGTTGGGCTACTCACAAGTTACTACATAAGAAAGCAAGTAAGTAAAATCACTTGTTCTTATACCATTTATCCTCAAAAGTGGCTTTTGTGCTGGAAGACAGAATTTCTTAAAGGTCTGAAAATGTATATTTGAGTGTTCTGAAAGTATGACCTTGAAAGCTATTTTTTAAAAATTTAAGTTTATTGGTACAATTTATGTATACATAATGACCACATTCATTGTAGGGAGTTTTTAGCTGTCCTTGACAGGTCTTATTTCCTCTTTTTTTCCCATTGCCACCCCGTCTTTGCTAACTCCCTTCCACTCACTCCCTCTTCACAAATCCCAGTTTTCATTTTATCCTCCTTTTCTCATTTTTTTCTCTCCCTTCCTTTCCCCTCCCTTATATGTATTTCCCTCATTGGTTGATGGGCATTTGGGTTGCTCCCAAGATTTAGCTATTACAAACTGTACTGCTATAAACATGAGTGCACATATATAATTGTGGTCTGATGCTTTTAATTCTTCTGGGAAGATACTCAGAAGGGGAATATCTGGGTCAGATGGGTCCTCTAATCCTACTTCTTTGAGGACTCTCCACACTGGTTTCCACAGTGGTTGTACCAGTCTATACTCCCACCAACAGTGGAGAAGGGTTCCTTTTTCTCCATAGCTCTGCCAGCAATTGTTACTATTTTTTTTTCTTTTTTTGATAATGGCCATTCTTTCTGGAGTGAGATGGAATCTCATTATAGTTTTAATTTGCATTTCTCAAATAATCAGTGGTGTTCAACATTTTTTCATATACTTATTTACCATTTGTACTAAACTTCTTCTGAGAAGTGTGTATTCATCTCAGATGCCCATATTTGGATTGGGTCTTTGAATTTGGAGGGTCTGATTTTTTTCAATCTTCATGATCCCTTCATAGAAAATACCAAAAGCTCCACCAAAAGACTTCTAGATTTAATAACCAGATTCAGTACAGTAGCTGGATATGAAGTCAACACTCAGAAATCAATAGCATTCCTGTGCACAAATAATAAACTCACTGAAAAAGAAATTAGGGAATTGGGGCTGGGGATTTAGCTCAGCGGCAAAAGCGCCTGTCTGGCAAGCGCAAGGTCGTGAGTTCGGTTCCCGGTACCGGAGAAAAACCAAAAAAAAAAAAAAAAAAGAAATTAGGGAATTAACACCATTCACAATAGCATTAAAAAAAAATGGAATAGGAATCAATCTAACAAAGGAAGTAAAAGACCTTTACATTGAAAACTATAGTACTCTGAAAAAGGAGAACAAAGAGGATATCAGAAAATGGAAAGATATCCCTTGCTCTTGGATAGGAAGAACCAACATAGTGAAAATGGCCATACCCCCAAAATTGCTATAAATCTTTAGTGCGATCCCAATCAAAATACCATTAGCATACCTCACAGAATTAGACAAAGCAATCCTAAAATTCGTTTGGAACCAAAAGACACCTAGAATAGCAAAAGCCATTCTGGGCAACAAAGGCAAGATTTGGGGCATTACAATCCCTCATTTGAAATTATAGTGCAGAGCTACTGTGATAAAAACAGCATGGTACTAATGAAAAAGCAGAGCTGAGGATCAGTGGAACAGATTAGAAGATGCAGAAAGAACTCCAAAAGCGCTCAGCCACCTGATCTTTGACAAAGGGGCCAAACATACTCACTGTAAGAAGAATAGCTTTTTAAATAAATGGTGCAGGAAAAGCTGATTTTCTACATGCAGAAGACTAAAGCTAGACCCATATTTATCACCTTGCGCTATGCTAAAATCAAAATGGATCAAGGATCTAAATATTAAAACAGAAACACTAAATCTACTGGAAGATAGAATAAGTAAAACTTTGAAAGACATAGGTGTAGGCAAAGACTTTATGAACAAAACCTGTATGGCATAGGAACTATCACAGAGAATCAACAGCTGGAATCTCATCTTATTAAAAAGCTTTTACACAGCAAGAGAAACTACCAACAGAGTGAAAAGACAGTCCACAGAGTGGGAAAAAACTTACGCCAGCTACTCCTCAGACAAAGGACTGACATGTGAAAGCTATTTTTATTCTTAATAATATCTTTGTTGTGTTGTTTCATATATTTAACATTGAAACCTGAGATCTTTGCTAGGCTAGATGGTTCTTACTTGACAAATATCTGATAGTATCTTAATCTTTTGGCGCCCTCATGTCTTTGGTAGAATTGTTTTCATGTAGGCAGAAGACATGTGAGCTCTTTGACTTCATTTAGCCAGATCCGTTTTGTTGTTCAGTTTTTAATTTGTATTTTTTTCTACTCAAAATTGTAGTCAGCCTTCTGTATATTCAGGCTCCCTATCCATGAATTCTACATCTATGGATTCAAATAACTGTAGGTCAAACCTATTTGAAAAGAATTTGCATCTATAGTGAACATGTACAGTATACAACCATTTATATAGCTTATACATTATATTACGTATAATCTAGAGATGATTTAAAGTACATGAGAAGATGTGCATAGGTTATGTACAGATATATGCCATTTTATAAAAGGAACCTGAGTATCTTAGGAAGGCCCTAAAACCTATTTCCTGGGCTATGAGGGATGACTGTACTTTGCTTTTTGGTACCTTAATGTTATTTTCCACAATCTAATATTTAATTTTCTTTTTCGAAATTACTTTGTGTATGAGACCACAAAGTGAAACTATTTACTGCTTCTTAGCTACTGCTATTGTAAATTCATGTAGTTATTGTAGCTGTCTTATGATGGCTCATCACAGCAACCTAGAAATTGATAGGTGCTTTTATATCATTGCCATCC
This sequence comes from Chinchilla lanigera, assembly GCF_000276665.1. Taxonomy (NCBI): domain Eukaryota; kingdom Metazoa; phylum Chordata; class Mammalia; order Rodentia; family Chinchillidae; genus Chinchilla; species Chinchilla lanigera. Next base: position 9,278,885 of record NW_004955405.1, read on the forward strand.
TGATGGATGAGGGCTTGGCAGGTAGCACAGCATTATTTGTATAAATTTGCTGTTTTAGCTTACTGATCTTGATATCTCGTATTCATCTGTCCATTGGTATGTTTTTATGTGTTACTTGATTTAAGGAGGTTTGGTAGATTGTTTTATAAAAACAAATCTGAGGTCATAATGTCAAAAAGAAAAGGAAATAAAAATTTTACAAAGATATTTTCTGTGATTGTACTGTATAAAGTGATGTCTGCAGTTACTGTTGTGGGTGAAGATAAGGTTAGAGTGAAGGTGGTGCATGAGTAAGTGGAAGTTTATAAAAGCATAACAGGAGTTGCCGATTGTGATTTTCACCTCACGTCAAAGTATGGAGGTAAGTTTAAATAAAGTCATGTAGTGTTATTCACATGTACATTACATACCTTCTAAAGTGGTAGGTACCTTGCAGAGCTCTGAGCCAGTTAGTTTTTTATACTTAAGTTAAAGCATAGAGAAGTATAAGGGGCTGAAGTTGAACAGAATATTAGTAAAAGAGTTTAGCACAAGACTCTTAAATTTTCTAACTCTCCAAAGTATGCTTGTTTTTGCAAGTACTGGATTTCTAAGGGCAGAAATAATTATTTTATGTTTTACTTACATTACAAGGGAATTAAATAGCAGGTATTCTTTATGTAAAAATGTGTAATTACTATAGTATTGGATCTAAGCTATTTGGAGTTTATTTATACTTACGGTGCTTAGTGTGGTACCATCTTTTTAGGTTGTGTTCTCGTGGGTCTTTGGGGGTGATTTTCTTCGGTGTGTGAGCCAAATGTTCTTAATCCCTTTGGGTCCTATGGTTAGAGATAACTGTCAGCCAGCCAGACCGGTGTCTTTCACATCCTAAAAAACTGCCCCAAAGTACAGTGTTTTGAGTGACAGTGTAGAACAGGTTGCCATGAAGAAAGGTGATCTCTAGAGCTTAGAAAAGTTTTGAAAAAATCATTAGGGGAAAGAGTGTTGAGCTAGGAAGTTGGCCATATTAAGAAATGGCACTTGGTTCTAAGAGGTAGTAGTGTTGTAACATAGCAAGCAATTCTTGTCATGAAGGTGATAGCTTCGGTCTTTTTTTTTTTTTTTTGATGGAGCATATATTGATCTCTGACTAAAGATACCTGATTTATATTTATGTTCATTTGGGCTTTTGGTCCATAATTTGCTTTTAATATCTGGTTTTGATACTGGAGCAATTTTAGTTTCATAAAATAAAATGAAAAATACTTCTTCCTCTCTTTTCTGGAAGAGGTGTAGTATTTGTTAGTTTCTCCTTAAATGTTTGATGGAATTTACCAGTAAAAAAAAACTGGGCCAGGAATTTTCTTTTTTTTTTTTTTTTTTTTTTTTGGTTTTTCTCCGGTACCGGGAACCGAACTCATGACCTTGCACTTGCCAGGCAGGCGCTTTTGCCGCTGAGCTAAATCCCCAGCCCCAGGAATTTTCTTAATTATGGAAGCTTAATATTTTTTATAGACCTTGGGAAATTTTCAAGTATGAGTTAAGTGACTTAGGAATAGAATTTATTTAGGGTATCATAAAGGAGACTTGTCAGAGTGTAAAGTCCTTAATTAAAAGCATGTACATGTTTAAGTGTGTCTGTTCTACACTGGATCTTCTGGCAGAGTGTACATAAATAGTTTAATTTTAATCTGATCTGTAAGCATTGTGGTACTCAAGACTGTTGTATTCTGTACCAGTTAATGTGTTACTCATGTATCAGTTTGTTTCTTTTTCTCTTTTTCCTGAAGTAAAAGGTGGAAGAAGTTGGTATATCTTTTGAACAGCCAAAAATATGACCTAAAAACCAAAAATATGACCATTTAAAAGAAGAAACTTCATTATTCAGAAAATCCTGTCCCAGGCCACGTTTAGACATGTACAGTTATCTTACATGGCTGGAGGAAGTTTTTAAAGAATAAAGCCTGGATGTGAGATACTTTGGGTTAGACCTTGCATAAAACAAGATCTGAGGAATTTTGGCTCTTGGACATGACCTATATCTAACCTGGGCCTATTGTGTTGTGATATATGAAAAACAGCTTACAGATGCTTGCTTATAGTGTCCTGTGCTTTCAGTTATTTTAAAAGACCAGCTATTAATGCAATTTTGCTGCAGCCTCAGCTCAGTACAAGTATATTAGATGCCTGCTATACGTCTAGCATTTAGGGCTCAATTTTCAAGTGTAAATTTCCGTAAGTATATCTAAAGCTTAGGAGAGAACTTGTCATATTTCAGCTTTGTTTGTTTATTCCACGCCTGCTTTCAGTTCTTTTCTGAAAATAGATTATGGGAGGGAAGGATTGTAGATCAGCAGAAAACCTTGAAAGATTTTACATGTTTTTTTTCCTCTCTCCTTCCTCCTCAGGCATATGTTAAAACAAAGACCTGAATCTTGATTGCTTTTCCATAAAGGAGAAAATCATTCTTGAAATTTGTGTTTAAGAATTATGTCATACGATTCATAACTGAAGTAGGCATTTTGAACAGTTTTCTATGAAGTTTGATCCTAGTGGCAGTGAATGGAGTCCATTTTTGTCCTAGAGTGATAAGAGAGTTTTTATTAACATTCACAGTGATTTTCTTGAACTACAGAGGGGAAAAGCATATTTAAAGTTCAGTAATGTAGTAGAATCTCCTTTTTTTTACAATTAGATTTTATTGGTACATTTTAGATACACATAATGATCCCATTCATCATAGAGAATTTGTACCTGTACGTCATATAACTTTTTCCCCCACTCCGCTTTCCTCCCTTCAGCCCCTCTCCTTTCTTTTTTTTTTATGTGACAGTATAAATACATTCTCTTCCAAAGTAATGTAAATAGATTGGCTGTATTTTTGCATTCTTCTCAGTTGTGTGCTTCACTAACATTTGAATCTGGAGGAGTGCAGATGTTCATTGGATTGGGAACTGTTGTTCTTAAATCACTGGCCATGTGATACACATCGCCTCAGGTTCCTCACCTGTGAAATAGGGGTATTAAATTTTCTTTAATTGCCTCTCTAGTTTAAAGTCGTATGATACCATCTAGGCAGCCTCCCACGCTTCCCTGTCCTTTCCCTTCCCTCTCCCCACTCCATTTCTTGCCCCTTTGGTCATGCTGAGGACTGAACCGAGTACCTCACATATCATTCCATATTTTGAATAGGTTAAGAGAGTGTTACTTTTCTCATGTATGTCTACAATTAGTTTGAAGTCTGCAGTCTGCATGATAGTAACCAAGAGAAGAGCTATGTGCACTGAGAGATTTGTAGATCTGTACTTGGCCTTGGAGGAACTTGAATGCATAAGGAAGAGGTGCAGCTTGTGTGCTGAAATCGTACCACAGAGGGCCTGCTTTTTATGAAAAAGATTTTTAGATGCATTTCAGTAAACACAGTTATTATGTATTAATAACTAAAATAATAGTATGTATGTGATTGTTTTCTCTGAGTTTTCAGTAGCTTTCAACAGATTATTTTCTCCCCTTTCCCCTTTTCCTCCTTGTATTCCCTTCTAAAAAGAGGCAAAAGGTGATCATAAAGCCTTGATAATAATTGGACATAGTGACTTACAAGCTACTCATCAGCTAAGCAGAAAATTATTTTTGATTTTATGTTCATTTTGAGGTAATTTAGGATCTCTTCTTAGCATTCCCTTGTTACATCTAATTCCAGTTGAAGAAGTTTTTGCTAAGGTTCATATTTCATATTTTAAAATGAACTTCATTTAAATTGAAATTGAAGAGAGAATGCACTTAGCATTGAGCAAAGCAGTTCTGTGAGCTGTTCCTATAATGTTTTTTCTTCTAAAACATTTAGATCCTCTAAGAGGATTGTAAGGGTTGTGAACACTACAGCCGTAAAGTAGTAGCTTTTTTAAGTTGGATGGAGATGTGCTGGATTCTTGCGCATGAGGTGGCTTTATTTTTAAACTAGTGAGAATAAAAGTATACTGCTTGGTCACTGAAACATTCCATTCTCTTCTTTTGGTTCCCTTTACATCTCTTCATTTATCTTTTCCGCAGAAGATGAAAAGGCAAAGCGAGAAGTGTCTTCCTGGACCCTGGAAGGTGATATTAATACAGACCCGTGGGCAGGATATCGATACACTGGTAAACTCAGACCACATTATCCGCTGGTGAGTAAATAAAGTAATAAAAACAGCATTTTTAAAAAACAGTTTTGAGTTTACAGTAAATAATAATTGTGATTTATATGTCAGTGGTGAGCTATGGAGCAGAGTTACATTTACAGAAGATCTTGTACTCTGGCTCTTATGGTACATTATTTGGAAGCTAGTTGAAATAATTAACAGTCATGGAAGAAGTGGAGAAAGTTTTCAATGAAAGGATTAAAACCTAAGAAGAATAGGGCAAAGTACAGTAGTTATTTTCTTTCTGGCATGAGTTAATATGTATTATTTTCTAAATTTTTAAAAAATGTAACATTTGTACCTTAATAACTGCCTTTTTGATCACTTTTGACCACTCCAGTTCAGTGTTTTTTGCAGAGTTTTCATAGGAATTCAATTAAGTTGAAATTTGATTCCTGTCCTTAAATACCTAGTCTCTTTACTGATGATTTTCTTTTTCCTTTTAAATTTTTGGAAAAATGTTAAATTCCTAAGACAGTCTTTAATTCTGCTTCCTAGAGATAATGACTAGGAACGTGGTGGTGTATTTTATCACTGTTGTCAGCTTACCAGTGCTTTTGCAACAACACTGGCATTTTGTGGTCTGCAGCTAATCTAAAGTCACCAATGGCTTGATTATTCTTCCCTGTCTTAAACCTCCTAAGAAACAGTGGTTTTGCACTAGGAAAGAAAGGTTTAATTTTAATGAAATAGGTATCTGCCTTGATACTTAACATGTCATTTAAAACTTTTTCCATTTAAAAACTTTTGCTTGAGCTTTTTAATTTTGCCAGTTTTATTTTCTTTGTTGGTGAATAGGTTTTAAATAATCTCTTCAATATTTTCAGATGCCAACAAGGCCAGTTCCAAGTTATATTCAAAGACCAGATTATGCTGATCATCCCTTAGGTAAGTTCTAGTATGCGGTTCTTTATTTCTCATTGTGGAATTGAAGATGACTGCAAAGAGAAAGAGTAATTTTCTTATAGAAGTTTTCAGTGCTGGACTTCTAATAAATGTAAACATTGCTTTTTTACGCCACTTCAGAGCATTCAAGGGAATTGAACATTACTTTCCCCCATTAGGAAATCTGTCCAGTTCTGAAAACCTTGTTTATGTAGCTGCTAAAGACTACATTCTAGATAATTCTGTATTTTGTGGAGTTATTGTCAGTTTTTAGATAAAAAAGTTTTAATTTCAACATGTCCTCCTAAATTAAGGCAAAAGTAGGTGGTGGAGGCCTGAGTGGAACGTGCCTGACTGAAGAGTGGGCGCAGTGCTGGTGGAGGTGGTGGTGGTGATGAGAATGGCGGTGAGGGTGCTGCTGCTGCTGCTGATTTGATAATAACACCTGATGCTTATTTCTCTTAACTGTGTGTCAGGCACTTTGCTAAGATTTTTGCATGTGTTATTCCATTGAAAACTTCCAGCACTTTTGCGGTGTAGGTTATGCTGTCTTCCCTATTTTATAGATATGTAGTGAGACATGCAGAGAAGATAGGTGATTTGCAGCGCCAAGTGGCATAGCCTCTGACTTTTGGACTTACATTGTACAATTTAAATGGACTATGCAAATTTACTGATTTTATGTATCAAAATGGTTGACTATCAGCAATTTCACATGGTTTAGTATAAGCTAAGCTACCTTTGTATTTTAAGATATAGAGAATCAAGTTCTTCTGTGTATAACTTTAAAATTTAGTTAAAACCATTGTTGCAGATAAATTACAGGAAAAGACAGTTGGGAGAATAGAATACTGTTGAGGACATGTTATTCTCTAATCTGAATATATTATTTACTTGTATATTAAAAAGTATACATATTTATTATGCAGTGAAAAATAAGTCCTGCTCCTTAGAGAAAACCGCTAGGAGCAGTTTCTTGCAGAACTATCCAGAGATGATAATCTGTACACACATTAGACTTCTTGCCCATTTATACACAAAAGGAACATGCCACATGTACCTTTTCAATTTGGTATGGTATTTTCTCTTGATACATTAAGATATCTTATAATATTCCATATGAGCCCATATAAAGTCACTTTTTTCATTGTAGTGACTAGATTATTTCATTATATCGATATACCATAATTTTTAAAACCAGGCCCTTCCTAATAAAGGTTAATATTATTTCCATGTTTTTACTTCTACTAGTTTGTAGTAACTATTCTAGTATTTATATCTTTGTCTGTATTTCTATATGTTAATTACCTGCATAAAATAGATCAAAGGATGCATACATGTTTTGATTTTTGAAGGATGTTAAAAATTTTAGAAAGAGTAAATAAGATCCAAAATGTACAATAGATATTATAAAATGGGAAGAAACAGGTGGAGGAAAGGAGAAAAGGAAAAGGGAAAAGCAAAAAATGTATATATATACATATATATGTATATATATACACACACATATATATATTTATGAAAGTTAAGATAGTTATAATACTGATTTCTCTTAGTTCATTGAAAAGAAAGGTTTGTGCTGATATTGTTTAGAAAATTAAATGCCTATATCTTACAAAAAAATTCAGAGCTTTTTGGGAGTTATCTCCTGTTAATGTATGGGAATCTTTTACCTTCTATATCTGTTTTCCCCAACATTTTGTGTTATCAAACTTTATGATCTTTGCTAATCTGAAAGATGAAAAATGATATTTTGCTATTTTAGTTTGCATTTTTTAAGTTAAAGTAAGGTTGAACATCTTTTCATATGTTAAAAGTAATTTCTGTTTTCTTTAAACTATTAATATTCTTATCCCTACCCTTAGATTATTAGTTTTTTTCCAAATTGATTTATAAATATTTTTTCTGTGTGAAGGAAAATAACCCTTTAAATATGTATGTGTTTAAAATTTTTTTTCCCAGTTGACCATTTCTATTTTGTCATTAAATTTGTGACCTACTTTCAACATTAAGTAGTAAAATACAGCCTATATTAGTATATTTGAAATACAGCCTATATTCTTATACTGAATCCTCATATGTCTTTGGGTTGGTTTTTTGATCTTTTCTGTTTCATTAACCCGTTTGTGTAATTGTGTGCTACTGCCAAACTCTTAGTTGTTTATAGCCATATAATGTTTTAATATTTGATAAGCTTTGTTGTCCCCATCTTTCCTCTTTTTCATAATTTTTCTCTCTTCTCTAGTATGTTTTTTTCATGTAAAATTATAATCAGCTTGTATTGGTTCCCCAAAATATCCTCTTTGCCTTTTGGGGGAGATGGTATTAAGTTTATACATTAATCTTGGAAGAATTGATAACTTGACAATATTGAGTCTTCCTATTCAAGGGCAGGGTGCTTTTTTTTCTTTTTAATTTAGATCTTTTTGTTTTCAGATTTTCTTTTAGTAACATTTACTCTGGATACTTTAATCTTCTAGCTATTTTTATGGATATTATCTTCTGTATTCTGTTTAGCTCATTGTACAGGGGAAGTTACTGATTTTGACATATTCACCTTATAGTCTGCTAAATTTATAAATTTTTATTTCTAATCATTTATCAGATGACTGTCATGTCCTAGGGATATATAAATTGAGTAAGATTTTGTCCTTTCTAATTTTATGTATTTCTTTTTCTTATTTGTTGCATCTATTAGTATTGACAACAGTGTTAAGTAATAGTGCTGATAGTGATCATTCTGTTGCTTCTTGGTTTGAGATTTATATTTGTCATATGAAGGTGGTAGCTAGCCATGTTATCCTACTTGTCTTTCTGGATAGCCCTTTCTTTCTTTCTTTCTTTCTTTCTTTCTTTCTTTCTTTCTTTCTTTCTTTAATCTGTGATAAATTTGATTAATAAATTTGTTAATATTGATCTTTCCCTGCCTTCTGGTATGAATCTCACTTAAAGTCATGGTTTCTTTTTATTGTTGTTTTTTTCTTTCTGTTTGGTAGTAATTTCATTTGGCATTTTTCCACCAGAGCTTTTCAAGATTACTTGACAACTTAGTATATTTCTTTTTTTTTCAGATTTTGAAATAATTAGTATACTCTTGTCTCTTAATGTGTGTGAAACTTGAGTTAGACCAGTTTTATTACTGCAGATTACTAGGGTAATATTTTTCAAACTTCTGTGACCCGTAGTGAAAAATGGGTTTTATGACATGATCTGTGAATGTGTGTATATGAATTAACAAACATTTTATGGTAGTACCAGCCCTAGTTTGTAGAATACAGTCTGATGATTTCTGGTCCCTTTTTACTTTAAAAAAATGTTCAAATGGGAAGGGGAACAAGGGGGGAGGAGGAAGAGAAGGAAGAGAAAAGGAAAAAAGAGGAAAAGAGGATAGAAGAAAAAAGTGGAAACACAGCTTTTGTAAATGGAGAAAGGAAGAAGGATTGAAGGGAGGGGAGGGGAATGGGGAAACAAGAATCAAGATATATTATGCACAGACACAAATTTCCTATGATGAATGTGATCATTATGTCAAATTATACCAATAAGATTAATTTTAAAAATATGTTATAGCACACTAAAGATCATAATTGAAAATAATTGACTTTAAGTTTCTGTTTCAGAAAACAGTATACTAAGTGATTCATTAATCATTGATACAAAGGTGCTTCATGAAATGATTGTGAAAGCAATTTATAAATTGTGTGTTACTAGTCAAATGTAAATTGTTTACTGAGCTGATTATTAAACCTTGCATATAATATGTACATACTCTATAAATATTGACTGATTTCTAATACCACTAGATCTGAAATTTGTTCTTTAGAAATATTCCTTCAATTTGTTTAGCACATTTCCTTTTCATGTTGAAAATATTTTATAAATAAACTAACCTGGATTCTATCAAAATATGAAACAGCATTATGTGAAATGCAACCTTGACTGTAGGGATTTAATTATGTGAATAAATTCTGTATTTTTCCACTTGTTTCGGTTTTACTTACTAATTTTCCCTTCCAGGAATGTCTGAATCTGAACAGGCTCTTAAAGGCACTTCTCAAATTAAGTTACTTTCATCTGAAGATATAGAAGGGATGAGACTTGTATGTAGGGTAAGAGTTTTTTTTTCCTGTGGGTATGGCATTTGTAAACACTACTTAAAATATGAAGCTAATGATTTGATGATTTATAAATGCATCAAATATTGTAAGACTGTGTGACTAGACAATACTTTTCATTAAAGTGTCGTTAATATAGTATAGCGGTTGCTTTTTAATTAAATAGCCCATTTGGAAATCAGTCAATCAATGAATATTTGGTTGCCAGTTTGTTTCTTTTACTTTTGTTACAGAACTAGGTTTTATGATATTTTGTCATTTTGTTTTCACAAGTATAACAACACAGGATGAAGTCTAAGGTTCACACAAGGTTCAACCAAAGGTCTTATTGCAAAATATCTATCAAGCATGCTAATAGTGGTTAGTATTAATTAGGTGAAATAATATTTTTTTAAAGAAAAAATAAGTAATACATTGATAATGTTCATTTAGATGTGATCCTTAAGGTTTTTATGGAGTACTTGAAAAGTAACTTGATGCTAATTGTTTTGATAATCTGGAGAACTTTATATTCCTTTCATTTATTTGCTATGATTCTTTGAGAAAATTCATTTATCTTTTATTTCCCTCTACCCTTCGTAGAAATATGAGAAAACTCAGCCTTCAGTTGATTATTGATTAAAATTAGGATGTACATTTTCAGAGAAATGAGTTAAACTTAGTAAAATAAACTTTAACCCACTTTTTATGTAAATTTGTGTATTAACATTTTGTATAATAATTAATGTGCAATGGAAAGTTCATGTTTATCAGCTTTCCATAAAATCTGAGACAATACAAAGACTACAAATTCCTGTATTTTTTGGTTTAATTTCTTTTCACATGTGCTGTGTTCCTCTTTTATAGCTTGCAAGAGAAGTTCTGGATATTGCTGCTGGGATGATTAAACCAGGTGTGACTACTGAAGAAATAGATCATGCTGTACACTTAGTAAGAACTTTACTATTTTACTTAGGAAAAACTTTCACATTACATGTTTTTAATTCTGAATGTCTGAATAACGTGGTTAAGCTAACTTGACTTATTTCAAATATAGAAAGCATTCAGCAGTTGTTACTCTCATCTTTAAATACAGTTTGCCTTCTGGTTTGTGGGCATCTGTGGAGTCAGCTAACCATGAATTGCAAGTATTTGGGGAAAAAAATTATACCTGTATAGTTTTTTTTTTCATTCCCTACACAGTAGAGAATAATACCTCTTTATGTAGCATTTAAATTGTATTAGTATTATAAGTAATGTAGAGATGATTTAAAGTATGTGGGCAGATGTACATAGCTTGCAAGCAAACACTATCTTGTTTTATGTAAGGGTCTTGAGCGTCTAAGGTATTGGTATTCAAGTGCAGTCCTTGAGCTAATCCCTTAAACATACTGAGGAGCCACTATGTCTGTGATTCTAAGTTCTGAGGTGAGCTTATGTTTTTATTTTTTGTTGTGTTGAGGACTGATCCCAGGGCCTTTGCACTGAGCACATCCTCAGCCCTTTTTATTTTTATTTTTTTATTTTTGGAGACAGAGACTCACTAAGTGCCCCAGGCTGGACTTGTACTTGGCACTCCTTCTGCCTCATCTTCCCAAAGTGCTAGGATTACAGAAATGTCTTATTTTTGAAATTTCAGTTGAGCTTTTGTAAGATAATTAATCAGTGCTTTAAATGCATTGTGCTACTATAGACAGCAAGTATTCTGAAATAGAGTATGATATCTGAAGCTAACTTAGTAGAAATCCATGTTTTTTTATATCCACAAGACCATAAAACAGATATGTATTTATAGTAAATACAGTACTTTTTAAAAAACATAAAAGTTACCTATCAGAGACCTTAAGACTTTAAGAAATGAGTATTCCCGTTATATGACTAGGTTGTTCACAGAAGTGTTCATTAGGTAGCTGTGACGGAGAAAACGTATTAAACCTGCTGTGGTAGTCAGAGATACGTGAATTATAGTAAATTTACAGTAAATATTTTAAAGATGTTTATATCTATTATGTGTGTGGCAGCGATGAAACTGGCTTTTTTGCATGGTAATGGTATAACGGGATAGACACAGTCAGTCTGAAAGTGTGTGACAGTGTGTCAGACTATAAGAAAGTTTATGAATTTTTCAATTCAGAATTTCTAAATCTTGGTTTTAGGGTATTGTTAGGTGTATCACTATAAAGTATCCAGTGTCCAGTAAACATTTTGAGTACTTTTGATGGCCAGGTGCTCTCTCTAGTGTTATCTTTCACATGAATTCATTTAATCACCCCAGCAATCTCTTGAGGTAAATGCTAGTATCATACCCATTTATAGATAAGGAAACTGAGGAAGCGAGAGAGATGTCAATTAAGTTGTCCAAGGCATGCAACTTTGTAAGTGATGGAGTTGGCATTTTTTCAGTCAAGACAATTTGATTCTGTGTGCTCTAAATTGCTATTTATACTGCTCTAAAAAGTATACCTATAAACAAGGGAAAAGCTACAGGAATATAGTTATTGGTTGTAATTGATACAGCTTTAATTTAGAGTTAAGTCATAGTGGAACTGCTGTTAGTGATACCTTTAGAAACATGAAGATTGTATGGCAGTATGGAAACAGAGACCGTGCTGTGATTTACCTACCAGCTGTGTAAAACATCCAAGTAAAATATACCTTGTTATACAGACCAGAACATATTTTTGTTGTTTGACTGAGTATAGTGCTTAAGATGTCTCAGTTTGTTACCATTTCTTAATTATACTAGTATTTATTTTTTGGTTTATTTAGAGATGGAGGCTTATTTGTATACAGTATAAGGAATTATAATTATATCAAAAGTGCCTATTCAGCTAGGCATGGTGGTACATGCCTTTAATTTCAGCACTCTTGGGAGGCTGAGGCAGGAGCATAGCAAGTTAGGCCTCAGCCTAGACAGTTTAGTAACTTAGTGAGACTTTGACTCAAAGTAAAAAGTAGAGAAACTGGTTTACATATACCATATCTGACTGGCACAAACCCAGTATGTATGTACTCTTTAAGATTATACCTCCCAGCTGCCTGCAGGGGTAGAAACCTTGATCCCAGCCTCTAAGGAGGCTGAGGTTAGAGGATCTCGAGGCCATAAGTTGTAGAGCAGTCTGGGCAACTTAATGACTCCCTATCTGGAAAACCACCATGTGGGCGTGCACACACACCACAGACACACACACACCAGAAACCAAACAAAAATACTGCTGTCTTCAAAATAAAATACTAAATATATTCTTTATAGTAGCATCACTTTTCATGTTTTAACATTTGATTTATTGCATCAGAGTTTTCCCTTTGTACATTCAAAAACTATTTTCTCTTTATTATAGGCATGCATTGCAAGAAATTGCTATCCTTCTCCTTTGAATTACTATAATTTCCCAAAGTCTTGTTGTACCTCAGTGAATGAAGTCATTTGCCATGGAATTCCAGACAGACGACCTTTGCAAGAAGGTGACATTGTTAATGGTAAGAAATATGTGAATGTGGTTTTTGTTACCATGAGCAAAGAAACATTGTGGGAATCTGTTAGTGACTTTAGTCCTCTTGACCTGATTCCTGTATTTGTACTTTCTTCATGTTTAAAATTTAGTATCACTCTAAATTCCATGGAAACTTTTTTTTACAGTTTTGTGTGTAGTGTTTGTAAGGTATATCAAGTCTGATGTGTGTGGGATAGTATGTATTTCTTTAATGCCTATCTCATATGGTAAATAGGCGAAAGATCTCAATGAAATGAAGTAATGTTGAATGTAGTGCAGGTTTTTTTTTAAAGTCCACTAGTAGTTTTGAAGAGATCAGCGGGGTTTTCTTAACACATAAGAGAAAGCTTTAATAATAAATGAGCACCTTAAGACAACAAGTGGGAATCTCGTAGCAACGCCTTTCCTGAGTGGACTGGCTTTTGGGACCTCTGTGCTCTTATTAATTTGGGGAGCTGCAAGTGTAAAGGAGAAGGTACAAAGGCATTTTTCTGTGGATCTAAAAAACAGTATTGACGCAGGCTTTCCTGGGTGGCATTTTTAATATTGTTGAAATCCAGTCTCATTCTCCTTAGGAACTCCAGGAAACAGGAGCCCAAATGCTAAAGATTGCTCAGAGTTAACTCTTAGGATGCTGGTTGTGAGTGATAGAAGAGATTTAATTGTGATATACTATTTTTATTGCCATTGTTACTGCTTAAGTTATGGCTCTTGTTTCAAGTTTCCTAGATTTTGAGGCCAACCCCCTGTCCTTTCCCTCCCGGTCCCCCTTCCTTGTCCTTCCATTTCCCTCTTTCTCTACCTCCCTTCCTTCTGTCCATCTGTCCACTTTTCCTGGGTATTCATGGCCCATTTCATTATTTTTATTTTTATTTTTATACATATGGGTCTCTCTGAATTCTAAGTTGCCCCCAGGCTAGGCTTGAATTTAGGATTCTCTTGTCTCAGCCTCCCAGAGTGCTAGACTTACAGACGTGCACCACCATGCTAGGCTCTGTTTTTCATATAAGCCTTGTTATTTTTATTACATATACAGTATGTATAATAAGTGAAAATATTTTTTATTTAATGTAAAAACGTAGTGGAGTCCTCAGTTTAATATTACTAATCCTTGTTATTTATCTTGATAATTGTATCCTGCTTCACTTTTTCTTTTGCTACACATGATCTAATTAGTATAATAACCCACCATATGGCGTGTGCTGCATGGCCATATTCCTGTGTTCCACAGTGAGCTTAGTGAACTACCGTCAAGGAGTTCCTGTTCAGTGGTAAGCATCTATTCACTGGTGTATAATCTGAGACTGTAGTAGGTGTATTTTTTTTATTAAGTTGCTTGATGCTCTCATAGTGGAAAAACTTCCTATTGTGAAATGGAACTACTCTTATTTTGAAGTGAAAATAAGTGTCTTTATATTTGCATATTCTTTTGCAGTGGACATCACTCTTTACCGCAATGGTTATCATGGGGACCTGAATGAGACGTTTTTTGTTGGCGATGTGGATGAGGGAGCACGGAAACTAGTGCAGACAACATACGAGTGCCTGATGCAAGCCATTGATGCAGGTCAGCCTCCACCCAGGGCCCTGCTGGCACTGCTGTGTGCTGATGGGCTGTGAGTGATTTGTCTTTGTGCTGCTGTGTTTTCTGTGCCTACTGCTTTTGCCTCTACTCTCTGCCACGGGAGTTAGCTTTGGATTTTTGCAGTGAATGGGTTTAAAGATGATCTGGGAATCCCTTGACAAGGGTGGATGAAAGGATTGCTTAGCACTCTGCCTCCTTTGAGATTCAGCTTCCGTTCCTTTGCCTGATAAATGAGGAGGAGTGTGTGGATGGTTCTTCAGTGCAATTTTTATTTCTAGTTTTTTATTCTCTGAGTTATGTGAGGATTATGTTCTCTTTATAGAAAATTAAGATGGAAGATTTTAAAGAGGAAGTTACCTTTGTTTCCTCTCTGCTTTTCATACCCCTTTCTCATCTCTGGAGGTATTGTACCCATTGTTAACACCTAGGTTTTTTCCTTCCTCTTGTACTTTAAGCCACACACAACTATGGTATGTGTTTAAAGGGAATCGTAATGTTCGTAATATTCTGTAATTTGCAATTTTTTTCAACTAATATCTTAGAAATCTTTCAGTATTATATGTACCTACATACATAGAGCTACCTTGTTCTTTTAATGGATATATATTTCATAGTATCAAAATGCCCTTGAAATTTGGAAAGTACTGTCCGTAGCATTGTAAACATTTACTCCTTTCCCCCATAGTTTAAAATACTCATTTAATGTGTTCCCTATCCTTGTGTAGAGCACTACAGAGTTTGAAAAGTTGAAATGAACTTTTCTAGAGTAGGGTTTCTGAATGTATGCATTAATGGCAAGTTGGGAGCCTGGCAATGCTTTGTTATAAGGACTTTGCATTGGAAGATGCTTAACCTAAGGCCTGGTATCTGTTCACTGGATATCAGTCACACCACCACTCTGTGGGATGAGCAAAAATCTCTGCAGATCTTACCCTTGGGACTAGAGTTGGTTCTAGTTTGACAGGGAAGACTTTTTTGCCATCGTTGTGTCATCACTGTTGGATGGGGATTTTCTTTATCGTAACTATGCAGAATGGTTAAATTTTTGTTGTGTGTCCTCACAGCCTCAAACCAGGGTTGATAGGAGTGAAAGAAAATTATTTGAAATGCAGATAGAAATTGAAAGTCCCTTTCCTCCTACCAAAAAAGTCAACATATGAAATGTATAGTTAAGAGGAATTTAAAAAGTTGGTTAAAATACAACGCCTTAACCTATTAAACCAGAAATTTGATAGGATAGGGAAACTATGTTGTAGCTGAACCTCTGGTTGGAAATCAGACTGAGAGATTGTACGAGTTAGAGGATATCCAGAACCATGACTTGATTCTCCGGGAGTCTGTGGCATTGCTCCACTCCTGAGATCTTAGTGCTAGGACAGCCTTAACAGCAAGGAGAACCATTTCTTTGTTTTGTTCTTTATGATGTCAGTACTAAAGTCATAAAAATTAAGAGTAAGTATATAGTGAAAAATACCTTTCTGTGCCCTAGGACCTGTTGCAGAGGCAACTATGAATAGAAAACCATTTTTATGGGGATAAAGAAGCCCAGGGGAAGTAATTCTTTCAGAAGTTGACCACACTGCAACTTGAAACAAGTCATTTTTTGGACATACCTTTTTCTCCTGGTACACTTTCCTCTCTTAACTCTTCTGTTCCATAGAATAGAATGGAGTAGACTAGACTAGACTAGAATATTGACCTTAGAGAAGAATGTAAAGAGAAATGTAGTTTTATTTTATTGTTTGATGTCTGTTAGTAGAGAAGACAAAAGGTGCTTGTTCACACTTCCATAGTATTGCAAGATATCCTCCTTTTCTGGCATTAAAGGAAGAACTGTTTGCCATTTAGTGGCTGTATAGCCTCTCTGTGCATTAGTCTTCTCACCTGTACATTTAGATATGAAGACATATAAAGTACTTACAAACATCCTTGACACAAAGATATTAGCTTTTTAGTGTTATATATTACTATTCTTTGTCATGAATTGCCTCTTTTTCTTTTAGTGAAACCTGGTGTTCGATACAGAGAATTGGGAAACATTATTCAGAAGCATGCTCAAGCAAGTGGATTTTCAGTTGTTCGAAGTTATTGTGGGCATGGAATTCATAAGCTTTTTCATACAGCTCCCAATGTACCCCATTATGCCAGTAAGTACTATCCAAAGATTAGGTACATGCTGTTCAACAAATTTATTTCTTTTATTTTTTTATTTTTGTTTTTTTGAGGTAGGGTCTTGCTGTGTATGTGGTTCAGGCTGACTCTGAAGTCACTATGTAGCCCAGGCTGGCCTTGAACTCATGGTGATCCTCCTTTCTCAGCCTCCCTAGTGCTAGGATTACAAGCATGCACAGTGCCCCACAGAAGAAGCTGTTCTGATTCTTATGTGTGTATGTGTGAGAGAATGGGCAGAGAAGGAATAAAAAACATTCCCTAGCATGGGGAGGCAACAAAACTTGGGTTTGGGTATGGATTAGAGAGAGAGACTCAGACAATAAAGTTTATGAATAGAATAGGAGATAGGGACCCATGATAGTGATACCACAAAGTGCCACTGACGAACAAGAGATGCTACCTGAGTTTCATACGAAAGTATTTAATTACAGGTAAACAATAGTGTTAAAAAAAAGAAGCAAGGACCAGGTACACTTCATTTTATACGTTTGATATATTTATGAAAAGTCAAGCGTAATTTGGGTTTATTTAATCAAGACATGTTGTGATCACATAGGGAAATCACTTAGGAACCTGGTAAGAGATTTATATCATCATCATCATAATTATTATTTGTATAGTAGAGATACCTTTTGAAATGTTAATCTCCGCTTGGTTTGTAACTTTATATTCTTAACCCAAATGAGAGAAGAATCAGGTAAATGTTGTATGATTTCTGTCTACCACTTCTAATGTGAAAAAAGTCTTTGATAGGTGAATTTGCTTGCTACTTTAATTCAGTTAATAATTGTTAGAAAATAATACACCCTATACTTACAAGATACATTACAGTATTTCTGAGATCGATGGAACAGCCATCGGTACTAAAGAAGTACCTAGCATTCCACTTGCAATAGTGCAGTCCTCAGGTACTGTGTACTATATTTGTTGAGTGAGATATGTTGAGAAACACAAACTTTAAGACTCTTGGAAATGAGTAGGAGTTGTAACTTTTATAGAATAATAAATCAGTAACAGAAAAAGGAATGAAACATGGATTCTCTATCACCACTGTTCAGTAGAAATATATTAGGTACATCGATGATTTATAAGTTTCCACATTACAAATTAAAAAGTATGGATGAAATTTATTTTAATACTATATATAACATATTATCAGCACTTAATGAGCGTAAAATTAGTGAGACAAAGTTACATACTGCTTCAGATTTTGAAATTTGCAGTGTTTTACATGGATAGCCTGCCTGTTTGTGACGAGCTACTTTTCAGGCACCGAATAGCTGCATACGAGACTGGTGCTGTGGGAGGGAACACAGGGGCTCTAGATGCCTTCATCCTTTGTTTTCTGTCTGTAGCACTGCACAGACATTCTTGACTGTTTGTTGTTGTTGTTATCCTCTTGGGACTATAGACTACTTCTGTGTTTGTAGTAAGTTGTGTATTATTTTGAGAGAAAGTTTGTGAGATTAGGTACGAAAAATCCAGATCGGTTACTCTATCTATTGCTTTAAAGGTTTTATACAAATGTAGAAACTTGTAATCTATAGTGATTGTGTTTAGGAAATCAGCATGGTAGCTGTTGGCCTGATGTAAACGTGAGGGTGAGGTTAGACCATACCTAGAAAGAGTGGGCTCAGTGGTTGAGTTCAGTAGATGTGTGCAGGTCCACTGTGGCTCACAACCTGACAGAGGGAAGTAAGCTGAACGTCTGCTGCTTTCGCCATCTGGTGGTCAAGTTGCGTAAGTGCCAGTCACTTGTTTACCTGATAGCTTTATCAATTCTTGGTTTTTAATTTGAAATTTAAAGGAGTTTTCCATTTTTGTCTAAGACTATTTAAAAAGACCTTATCCCTGTTTTAAAGTTCTTAGACCTTTTTGAAGAAGTGGGAGATCTAGACAGTTTAATTCATAATTGTGTTTTTCATGTTGGTCCTATAAAATATTAGTGAAGTTGGAGAGAAGGTAAAAAACAAAATAAAACAAACCAAAAGCCAGACACAACAAAAATGGAATGTCTCTTTGGAGATTTAAAAAAAAAAAAAAACCAAACTAGGGTTCAAAGACTTTGTTCTCATTTTAAGGTGAGAAAAAAGACAGTTTTATAAAACAATGAAAATCATATACAGTAATAGCTGTTATAGGCTGTGACCCTACATAGAGCCACATTCTCCTTACCTCCATAGAGGTATGAAACTTACGGCATAGTTCAAAACACCTGCCATTCAAACCTCTTTTAGACATGGATGAGTGATGGCACTTGGCTTTGTTCTGTGATTACATTTCTAATCTGCAGTACTTGATTTAGAAGTACTTCTCTTTTATAGAAGTAATAATCAGTCTGAAATCCAGCTAGTGGGTGTCCATATATTTTAATGTAGAAAACATAAGCAAAATGAAATTTGCCTAGAATAATAATAATCTGCTTCAAAGTAGGTGATTACTGGCATGCCACTTATGTGTTGAATGATGTACTTTAACAAAGAGAATCAGGGGAGTAGAAAGTAATTAAGGATCACTGTTGGGAATTTTCATTGATACTCTTGTGATCTGTTCAACACTTGGTTTTTGCTATCTTTTGAGGCTTTTTTCCCTTTAATTCCAGAAAATAAGGCTGTTGGAGTGATGAAGTCGGGCCATGTATTTACAATCGAGCCAATGATTTGTGAAGGTGAGAAAACACGCTGTAATATTTTTCAGTTGAATTTTTGTCTGTTTCTTAATTACCCATCAGATCAGTAGTCCATTTTGCTTCCTTCATACTTGCTTCCTATCCTATCTCAAACTTAAATGTAAAGAATTGAACATTGTTAAGTGTTGGCAAGGTGATATTTTCTATGTGGTAATTCTTTTGCTGTCAGTAGGTGCCAAAATAATTGGCTCCTGGTCACTTCATGAAGATCAAATAGTTAGGAGCATATGCCAAGTCTGTGTAGAAGTTCTTGCGAGGAGGGGAAAGAGGCACAGAGAAAAGTATTTGTTGAGCCATCCATTTTGAGGCAGACACAGTTGTATGATTTAAATCTGCATAGAATATAAGCAAAATGTTGTCCCTGTTATATAGAGCAATCTGATTGTTCCAGAGGCTAGCTTGTCCCAGTCACTTAGCTGCTTATGTGGCAGAATTTGTTGACTCTCAACCTTTGAGCTGCCCTCGCTTCAGAGTTTGCCCTCATGTTGCCCTATGGCATCACAAAGAATTGTGCAAAAAGCTCAGTGCCAACAAATTTAGCTATAGTTGTCCACACTATTGGGATTCCATGACAGGCATGTGGCGGTGCTCCAAGGCTTAGTGTTAGAAGCACTGAGCTCTCAGAGTGATGATCAGAAAAGAGCTGGATTGTTCTTTGCTAGTTCTTTGATGGGTTTACAAGATACAAAATGAGTTACTAATAGTAGGGCAGTGTGTCTCTGCCCTATGTAAAAAGGATACCTCTTTTCTGTGTCCTTCTAGTCTTTTTGTTGCATAATCGTGAGAGTATTTCCATGTTCTCTTTCTTAGAAATGAGTCATTAAATTTAGGCCACACTCAGGAAGAGTGGATCAAATAGTCATGATACCAGGAGGTGGGATCACAGGAGGCATTGCTAACCTAATTCTTGAAATGAAACTGGCAATCCTTATCTAGTCAGCACCCGGGGGCTACTGTAAGAACTGAGTTGTTTTATATTAATATAAAGTACCTTACCTATTTTAAGGACAAATGTAGTGTTTCTGATGTCATTGCAGAATAAGAATAAAGTTCTGATCAAAAGAATCCACTTGTGAGACATGGTAACAGTGGAAAGAAAGGCAGTGAGAGGAAAGCATTTAGTTGCATACTTTCATTAAATGGCATGTGATTGGTGAGATGTAATATAGTATTTCCAGAAGTAAGCAAATACCTTTCTAAAGAACTAGTTCAAATAATCAGATTATAACAGAAAAACTTAAGTTTAACTCAAGCAGGTTAAATCCCAGCTCTGGAATAGAAAGTCTCAAATTTTCTGAGTAGAACCCAAGCATGTTTAACTTGACATTATTATAGAACCTGTTTTTATCAAATCATAATCAAAGCAGTAACATGTTTTAAATCCATTTGTGTAAATAAGGATCATTACATTAAAAAATAACCCATTTACTCAACTTTTCATGTTCAACAAAGCATGAATTAACTTTCTTGAGCTGCCTCAAATTTTCTTTTTAGCCTGACATACAATATTGCAAAACTAGATTACATATGACTACTGAGTATATTTTGGGATTTGTCTGAGTCAGTGAGGGGTCAAAGTGATATATTTCATTTGAAGATTACTTAATATATTGATTTTTTTTGACATCTTTATTTTGAAATAAGGAAGTCTCAGTATTATATATTTATAGTAGTGTTCAGAATTGCCTTTCTCATCCCACCTCTGCCTCAGATTCTTAGGTGTTTTATCTTCCTGCTTTCTCTGCCTTGTACCTCTGTTTTCTTTTCTCATCTTCTAGCTTTTCACTGTACCTTCATATCTCTTCTCTAGTTTCAGCCTTTTCAGTTCATTTTGCATCACTGTATTTTTCTAATCGTCTTACTAACCCTTATTTTTTTTCTTTTTGCCTATCTTTCTGGTTGTAGCAGTATGGTTTATAAAAATTTGGCAGTATAATCTCTTGTCACCATCTGATTGTGTGCCTTCTATTTAAAAATCATATTAGGAATTAAGTGTTACAATAAAAGTACAAAAGTTTACATGATATAGTTTACATGATATCCTTACTAACACCAGCTATAGTTTAGTCAGATGCCAAAGTTATATCAGAAAAAAGCTAAATTTATTTAAGTTTTTACTCATGGTTCTACGATGGGTAGTATTATTGTGTTTTCTAAAATTAAGTCTAGTGCCTTTATTTTGAAAATGCCATCTTTATTTTATATTGGGAAATACAAAAAATGTGAAATTGTGTCACACCCAAGGAATTTGGTAAGGCTAACCAATTAAAAGATAGGCTTCTTAATACTGAATTTTCTAATTGGTTTTCTTCTTAGTATGTGTTTACCTAGAGAGTTTTGTTTTGCAGACTGAGTGATGAAATTGAGAGGTAGTTTTTGTTTATTTAAGGTGGGTGGCAAGATGAAACCTGGCCAGATGGTTGGACCGCGGTGACGAGAGATGGAAAGCGTTCTGCTCAGTTTGAGCATACTCTGCTGGTAACAGACACTGGCTGTGAGATCCTGACCCGGCGACTGGATAGTACACGGCCTCACTTCATGTCCTAATTTTAATTTCTCCCAAGATGACACATCTCAAAAATACCTTTTTACTGTACTATGCATTTTATTGAGAGTACAGAAAGGAAGAGGGAATTTTTTAATCACTTACTTTGTTTTGATAAGAGTGTTGTACAGCATTGGTGTGAATCCTCAAGAACTTGTCTTGAGTCTGAAAAAGCTGAGAAGAATAAAGGAAACATTGCTTAACTCCTTTTAATATTCTCCTCAGCCCCTGTTTTCTGAATACCTGTTTTCTCATTTGCCCCTTGAGCACTTTCACTTAAAGCTTCGTCTAGTTGCTTTTAGCACTGCCATAGACTGGCCATCAGGAGCCAGCTGCTTTCCAGTGAATGTGGAAAATGAAAATCCTTGAAACTCTAGCAACATCTGTTGCTCCAGATTTTTTATTTTATATATATTTGGAAATATATATATGTATACATTTTAAATTCCATATACACAATTGAGAACACCATGTGACCTTTGGTTTAGGTTAATTCTGTTCTGGCAGGGTTATTTGCTGTCATAAATGGATGCATAGTTTATAGTGACTTAATTTCTAGCTGGGAATTGGCCTCTCTGTCCTTCTTGCTAATTGTTTATACCTGTAATTGTGTGGAGGGAAGCACTCAGTGAGACCTTCCCAGTGTCCACTTTGGGTCACCAGATGACTGTGGTAACATTCAGTTCAGAAGCATATCAAACTTTTAGAAGTCTAGCTTATGGCAAAAATAGTTATGTTCTAAGTGCTGGGTGATGTTGAAAGGCATGAGAAGTTTACAATGCGCTGCCATTTCAGAATTCTATTGGTCAGAAATGGGAAAGGACAAGCCCTTTTACTTCTCCTCTCCTATTTTGAGGGCATGCCTTGGAGACACTGAAAAAAGGTAGAGGTTGCCCTGTGGGATGATGGGAAAGAGTTCTAAAATGTTTCTGGCTGTGAGCACAGTAAATCAGGGGGCTATGAGAACCTGACATTTAGTAAACCTAATAGTGATGAGGAAGGGACATTTTGAGTATCATAACCTTGCATAGGGATACTGCTGTGTGTGGTGTGCTGAAAATACATACCACCTATTCATAATGGAGAACCTCATTAGAAATAGCCTTGGTTGCCCAATATCTATGTTTCTTTCAACAATTGTTTAGATAGAAGTGTACACTGAAGATAGATCATAAAGTCTTTGTCAGTAGACAGTGTAGTGTACTTGATTACTGGGTGTCTGATGACTTTCTAGTAATTTGGTACCACTGACACATTATACTTGTAAAAGAACATCTTTCCCAGAGTGCCTCAGACCTTATTGCTTTGAGAATTATGATGTTTTCATTACTTTTATTATTTTAATGATTTAGTAAAGTGACTAAATCTGGTATAGGCTTTTGGGGTATGTGTGTAAAGTTTTTATCAAACTGTAATATTTGTGAATGGAATGCCTTGTAATATGAATGTTAATATAATGTGTAAAGGGAGATTAAAAAGTTTAAATAATTATACTGCTCTGTAGTGATTAACTTTCCTTCATTTTGTTTGGGATTTTGAGAGGGAATTGGGATTTTGAGAGGGAATTGGTGGAAATGGAGAGGCCGATTTCATAATCAGAAACAAACTCATGATCATTTGAGCACAAATACTTTTTCAGGAATGGCCACCCTATAATTGTAGTATTGTGCTTAATCTGTCAGCAACATCTGAGATGCAGCCATATTTTTGAGAGCTTTTAAGACTGAGAACACTGAATATTTAGGGGAACATTTTATATTCTGATAGTAGAATTAACAGTTATGGGTTTATTCAGTTTCTCTTATTAGAAAATAAGGTCAAGGAAGAAAATCTAGATAGTTTTGTGGGAAAAAGATAAAAACATTACACTGTAATAGTGCTTTTTTGGGGGGGATTTTTAAACAGTGTGGGCCCTAGTCTATCAGATTATAAATTACATTATTTTTCATGACTGGGACAAAATAGCAGACATCTATAACTTAATAGAGAAGAGGTTTAGGTTGGCTCACGGTTTTAGTGGGTTCAGTTTATGGTTGGCTGGCTCTAAGGCAGAAATGGCAGCCAGAAAGCACAGACAGGAGGTGGAGGTGGGAACAAGAATGCCTCCTTATAGGTCATGGTCCCACGAACCCACCTTTTCCAACTAGGCCCTACCTCCTGACACTACCTTTTTGAGCTATGAACCTATCAGTGAATTAACCCAGTGATGAGTATAGTGTGCCCATGATCCACTCACCTAAAAGCCCCACCTCTGAACATGAGACTTTCGGGGGACATTTTAGATCTAAACCATAGCAAATATTTATAATAATTGTAGATTTAGTCAACAGAACATAGTTTCATTGTTCTAGCAGCTTTTTACAAGGCAAGTCTGCATATACTTAAGATTAAGTTTTAAGATAACTTCTTTTCCTGCTAGTTCTCTAGCCCCCTTGGAGTAATAATGTAAAAGAAGGGAAATATGTTTGCCCTTTGTTCACTATCTGCTGATACAATAGATTTGTGGGTTAGAACCTCTTCACTAACACTTTTTAAATACTTGATAGCTACATATCTAAGTAAATAGGTAAAAGGAGGTTTAGTAGTTTGCCATCTTAGTTTGATTCCTCAGCCTGTCCTATAATCACTTTTGGTTTTTCATTGAGTTTGGTTTAAGTTTATAGCAGGGTGTTTACTTTCCAGAAGCCTCCAGATGTACAGAGTGTATATGATCTGTTATTTCTTCCTATAAAAATATTTTTTACTTCCACTTAAAGTTGAAAGTACAGTATAAATAACATGTATCATTTACCTGTATTCAGCAATTATTATTTTGCCATCTTTGTTTCGTATCTGTATAAGCACATTTTTGGGAAGGGCCTTGCACATGTTAGGGAAGTCTTCTACCACTAAGCAGTAGCACTTTTCTTTTGAAAGAAGGTGCATCATACTTCGTCCATTACTATTTTAACAAATATTTCTTTTAATTTTTTTTTTTTATTTTAAAGAGAAAAGAACAAAAACAAAACAACCCAAAAACTATAAAAATGGTACAGAATTTCAAAACAAGATGATAGGAAATAAACAGTGGTTGTTGTTTTACTTATTATTATCCTGAAAATAGTTGCTCAGATTACCAGATATAAGTATGCAAGATTGATCAAACAATTAAACATTAACTGTTCCTTTCAATAAACCAATAGAAATTAGTAGTACTATTATCTTAGCTATTGTGTGTGTATTTCCCTTCTTTCTTTCCTTCTTTCCCTCATCCCAGTTGTTCTTTCCTATTAAGCAGTTTCTTTCCCTTTCACCATATCTATTGTACCTTTCAGTTTTATTTACTTTTTTAGGTTCTTACACTGGAGAGACAATATGATGTTTACACATGTGGGTCTGATTTATTTCACTTATGAGTATGGACTTCAGTTGTTTCCATTTACCTATAAAAGCCTCAAGTTTATAGCTGAGTAACACTCCATTGTATAAAAATACATCTTTTTTATCCATTCCTCAGTTGATGGGCATTTGGATTATTTCCAAAATTTTGCTAGGACAAATTGTGCTGCTGTAAACATGGGTGCACATATATTGCTGTGGTATGATGTTTTTAGTTCTTCTGGAAAAATACCCAAAGGGGGAATGGCTAGGTTAAATGGGACTTCTAATCCTAATTTTTTGAGGAATCTCCAGACTGATTTCCAGAGTGGTTGCACCAGTCTACATTGCCACCAAAGCTGAGAAGAGTTCCTTTTTCCCTGCAACCCTTCCAGCATTTGTTGTTGGTTGATTTCTTGATGGTGTGCATTCTTACTGGGGTGAGATGAAATGTCAGTGTTGTTTTAATTTGCATCTCTCAAATGACTAATGATGTTGAACTTTTTTCATGTATTTATTTACCATTTGTATTTCTTTATCTGAGAAGTGTGTATTAATCTCTGATGCCCATTTTTGGATTGGGTCTTTGAATTTGGGGGGGCGGTCTGAGTTTTTTCAATTCTTTATATGTTCTAGATATAAGTCCTGTGTCTGAGGGACAGTTAGCTAAAATGTTTTCTCACTCTGTGCATTGCCTTTTCACTTTATTGGTGATTTCTTTTGAAGTACAAAAGCTTTTTAATAGGACATGCTCCCAGTTGTTGATACTTTGTAGTGCTTCCCATGCAGTTTAGATTTTGTTCATGAAGACTACTCCTATGTCTTCAAGATTTTTACCTCCTTTCTATTCTAGATTTAGTTTGTCTGCTTTAATATTTAAATCTTTGATCCATTTTTACTTTAGTGCATGGTGATAGACATGGGTCTAGTTTTAGTCTTCAGCTTGTATTGTAGAGTTTTTCCAGTACCACTTATTAATGAGGCTTTCTTCCACTGAACATGTGTAGGGGACAGCGACTCTTAGCATATCATTTTTAAGATAGAATAATTCTAGTCTTAGTACAAGCCTCAAAATGTGTCTTGAGAAACATCCCAGAGGCGTTGTAAAAAGTTAACTTTGCAGTTGACTTTGCCCTGGAATGCTTCTCCAAAGACAGGGAACACCCAGGCCCAGATAACTACCTATGACCCTGCCTGGGTTGTTTCATCCCTTCCCTGGCCCTAGATAAACATTGTAACCAAAAAGGAAATGTATGGTTATCTAAAGGGGGACATACAGAAGAGAGTACAGAAACTGTGTATCATTGTGGTTGGGCTCATGACGGGGCCTGACCTGGTCATGTGGGACAAGGAAAACAACATGTGGCCACCTATGTCAACACTGCAACATTCCAGTCTGTTACCATAGAAACCAAAGGTGTATTTAAGGTTAAAACAAAGTAAGGTCAGCCACCCACCTTCCTGACCTGCAAGTCTGGGATGTGCGGTGACTGGTCTAAATACAATAAACTGTTCTTCCCTAAAATTGAATCCTTGGGTCTTTTGTGGAAATCAGCCCGTCTCCCACTACATGTTTGGCCCCTTTGTCAAACATAAGGTGGCTGAGTGTGTTTGTAGTTGTGTCTGCATCTTCTAATCTGTTCCACTGGTCTGCACATTTATTTTTTTGCTATACCATGCAGATTTTATCACAGTAGCTTCGTAGTATAATTTCAAGTCAGGGATTGTGATGCCTCCTGACTTGTCTTTGTTGCCCAGGATTGCCTTTGCTATTCTGGGTCTCTTCTGCTTTCAGATGAATTTTAGGAGTATTTTCTCTGTTTCTGTGAGGTATGCTAGTGGTATTTTGATTGGGATTGCATTGTTTGTATAACAATGTTGGAAGTATGGCTATTTTCACAATATTTGGTCTTCCTATCCATGAGCAAGGAGTATCTTTCCATTTTCTGATATCCTCTTTGATCTCCTTTTTGAAAGTACTGTCATTTTCAATATATAAATCTTTTACTTCCTTTGGTTAGATTGTTTCCTAAGTATTTCATTTTTTTGGATGCCATTGTGAAGGGTGTGGGTTCCCTAATGTCTCTCTGAATAAGTTGGTTGTTTGTATACAAGAATGCTATTGATTTTTGAGTATTGACTTTCTGTCCAGCCACACAACTGAATTTGATTATAGCATGTATTTCTTAAATGTAAAGACAGGGAGCTAAGTCAAGAGGATCTCAAGTTTGAGCTCATTCTTGCAATTTTGGCAAGACCCTACCTGAAAATAAAAACAGGCTGGGGATATAGCACAGTGCAAAGGCCCTGGCTTTAATCTCCAGTGCTGCAACAAAACAAAACAAATAAAGGGGAGACAGACATGATTATAATAGTTAGCACATCTAAGCAATTCAACATTCATACAGAATTACCTAGATTCTAATGTGCCTTGTGCATTAAAACTCTCAATTTTAGCTTTTTAATAACCAGAATCTGAGTCAAAGACATTTGACTATGTATCTGTAGTTTTGAGTAAAAAAATCCTTTTATGAAATTGACACTTGAAAATCAGGCCAATGGGGTTGTTTGTCATAGGCTACAGGCTGGGTTCAGTGTAAACACTTGGACAGAAGACTGTACCGATGACTTGTTGTATGTATCACTGCATCCTAGAAGGCCCATGTTCTTGTTACATAGTTGCCAGAGCTGTTTGATCACCTGGTGTTCCAGGTATTTCTGATTGTGAAAGCATCTTTTTCTTTAAGTAATTTGGGAAGAAATAGAGCCACTTGGATGTCCTGTTCTCTTAATGATTTTAGCATCACTGATGATCACTATTTTATTACAATGGTAACTGCAAGTGGGCATTTTCTGTCTAGTATTCCATCTGTATTTATTAGCTGACATTTTTCTACAAAGAAGTACTTCCAGTCCTTTAAGTCCTTTATCTCTTGAGTATCAATGTAGGATTATAGATTTTATAAAATTGGATTAAATTATTGTAATTTTTCCAAATTTGGCTAGCACCTTAAACTGTTCATGAGTTATTTTGAACTATTGGTCTGAGTCCTTGCTTTTTGTCATAGCAAGGTGTTCTAGGCTTACCATGCATTGTGGCCCACATTTCTTTATGAAGAATTTTTTGTACAGTGGATCCTCAAGTTATGACTGGCCCCTCATATGAACAGCGTAGGTTATGACCAGAATTTTAGCTTTAACTTAGTGATCAAAGTCTTGAGTTATGACCCAAATGCTGCCTGCTTGTGTGGTTGTAAAGACGTGGTGCCAGGAACATGTCTGTAAGTATGTGTCAGTCTGAGCCCAGATGTGTGTGTTTGTGGATGTTATTTCAGTCAGTCGTTCATGTAATTGCTATGATTATTGCCATCAAAATGGGCTCATAAAAGCTAGAAAAGAAGTTAAGGAAGGAAGGGAAGGTAAAGGGATCACAGTTGAAAAGAAGGAAATTGTGGAGCAATGTGGGAGTGGCATTCATGTGACTGATCTTGCTAATACGTACAGAGCATTGAAATCCACCATCTCAACAATCTTATGGAGAAAAGATTTGTACTGTGTAAGGAAGATAGTGTTGCTGAAGGTGTTAAACTCGTCATGATCAATAGTGTTAGTCGAGGTAGAAAGGCTGCTAGTGTGGTTAAATGAAGGCAGATGGTAGGTTATAGCCTGAGTCTATAATTTGTGAAAAAGCTAGGGCTATAAATGCAAACCTTGTAAAGGATAGTCCATCGAGTGATAATGGTGAAATATTTCATGCCACTAAGGCATGGTTTCACAATTTTAAAGCTAGAACTGGGGTTCATAGTGTAGGAATGGTGAATCCACCAGTGCTGATAAAAGGGCTACTGAAAATTATATGCACCATTTCAAAATGATGACACAGAGAAATTTTTGCTCTGAAGTTTTCAACTGTGATGAAACTGGCCTTTTCTGGAAGAAAATGCTCAGAACATACTTACCCAGGGAGAGAAGAAAATGCCAGGCCACAAGCCTATGAAGGACAGGCTAACCTTATCACTATGTGCCAATATGAGTGGTGACCTCAAGATAAAGCCTCTCTTGGTTTATCACTCTTGAGACTTCTAGTGTTCACAAAAGCTAAAGTCATGAAGAATAGGGCTGGGGTCATGTGGAGGTCTAACACAAAAGCCTGAGTAATGAGTATTTTTCCTTGAGTGGAGCAGGGAGGCTTTCTTTGCTACTGTTAAATATCTAGAGGACAAAAGTTTACCACTCAAGGCTCTCATCATGGCCAAGGTTCCTGCTCGCCCACAGGATTTGAAAGAATTGGCTGAAGAATTCCGATGGCTCTGTCGAGTTCCTCTCACCTAATACAGCTTCTCTACTACAGCCTGTGGGACCAGCAGGTTATAGCTAACTTTAAGAACCTATACACCAAGGAACTGTTTCTGAAGTGCTTCCAGAGGTGTCAGATGCAAATTTAACCCTTAAAAGAGTTCTAAAAGGAACATTATGACACCCTTTCTTGTGTGGGGTTGAGAAATCCTGGGCCAGTGTCTCTTAAGGACACAGATCTGCCTGGAACAAAGTGTGGCCTAAAGTTATACAGGAGAGAGACTTGGAAGGTTGTGTAGAGGAGCCTGAGCCTTCACTTGGCCCTGTGGTTGATGACATTGTCACTATAGCAGAGTCCATAGGCTTGCAGGTACAGTGGTGCAGTTGAGGGACTGGTGGAGGAACACTCGGAGCAACCGTCTACAGAGGAACTTCAGCAACTTCTGGCTGAGGAACAGAGAATGGCAGCTGAGGAGCTTTCTGAAGAGGAGAGAGACTGTCAATAATCAGTGCAGCAAAGTTCTGAAGTAAAGGAAATCCTGAAAAAATGGACAAAGCCACAGACATTTGTAGAGAAGACCTAGTGAGCCAGAAGCAGGTCCTAGTGGGCTACAGACTCCCAAGAAGAGAAGGGACACAGCTGGATTCTTGATGTTGTTATGGAAGGGGACTCGCCTTCCAAACAATAACCACCTACCTTTTCATCCTCCCTTCCTGGTGGCCAAAGATGTCAACTTGAATGGTGAGTACAGCATGAAATTGTTTCTGGTAAATTAGGTGCATTTTATATTTTGGTGAATATACTAGGAAAATTATTGGTGTTTCTGGTAAATTGTGCACATTCACAACTTTTTTTTTATTATGAAAGGGTTAAAGGGTGCTTTGGGAGTTTTAGAACACATTTATGGGTATTTCCATTATTTCTTATGGGAAAAAGTCTTGGTTTACAACCAACTTGAGTTACAACAAGCCCTTGCAAATGAATTGAGTTCGTAAGTTAAAGATCTACTGTACATTGACACAATTTAGCAACAGTTTATGTATAATGTGAGTATAAAGCACATTTGCTTTATTTCAGTAGTTGGGTCAGGACACCAGATGATTCACAGGCTGTTAAAACTTTAATCAGGGTACTTGAGCCTTGTGTGATTCTGAGATAAGGCCAAGGAATAGTATTAAAATATACAATACAGAGGTCAACATATTTTAAAACACATTTCTGTTGAGTTTATCCTAACACGTTGATATTTTTGGCAATCAATATTTCAGTACATTTTAAGTGGAGGTATTCTATGGTGGATTCTCCTTTTAATTTTTTGAGACAAGGCCTGGGTATGTAGCAGACTGGCCTTGAACTATGTAGCCCAGGCTGGCCTCAAACTCACAGTGAATGCCTCCTGAATGCTGTAATCCTCAGTGGGATGACAAGCACGCACCACCAAGCCTGGCTGTCCTTTGTAAGTGTGTGCATGTTTACCCCATGCATACTGAATTCTGCTCATTAGTTACTTTGGTAAAAGTGAGTCTGCTTGTGGGGCCAAACTGTTGCTTTGTTCCCATAAAATCCCACTAAAATCTGTAAAACAGATGTATGTCCTGTGAGTTGTTAAGGCACAATTGCTTTGGTTTAGTTTTATTATCAAAACAGCTGTTTAAAGTGTTTTTCAAATGTACTGTGGTAAACTTTTCCTCAAAAAATATCTGCTGACCATCTGATCTTGCTTATAATTCAAACCAAAGTAGCTGACTCCGAAGTTGTTTTTTTTCCTGCATTAGTATTTCTCTAAACCCAAGGAAGTATTAATCTTCTTTGTTTATTAGCCTGTTGGGCAGATTGGAGGCCAAGTGGAAAGTTATGAATCATTCTGTGCATATAAGATAAAAATTTCCCTTCTGCAAATCAGTTACCAGGTAAGTATAATTTTGCTTAGTATAATAAAATAAATGGAAGTAGCTCTGTGTGTATTTTTTGGAGCCATCTTTGTTTACATATGATGTATATATTGACTGGTTTCACTGAACTTCCATCCCAAATTACTCCTTCATCCCACACATTCTACTTTGTTAGTTTCCTGTATATGTAATAATAAACTCATATCTTTCTCTATTAAGTATTCTTAGGTAGGTTAACTAAGAAAACAAAAGAGCCAAATGTGGCCATGTGTCGTGGTGCACACCTGTATCCTAGTAACTTGGATGATGAAGCAGGAAGACTGCCATGAGTTTGAAGCTAGCTTGAGCTATGTAGTGAATTTAAGACTGATCTGCACTACATGATGAGACCCTGTCTCAAAAAAAAAAAAAAAAAAAAAAAAAAAAAAAAGCCTAACAGGCTAAAAATGGAAATGTAGGCAAGGTTTTTGCTAAGCAAATGTAAATGTCCTAATTAAATTTAGATTCTTAAATTTAAAAAATAACTATTAGCTTTCATGAAATACAATGGGAGTTAATATCCATTTGTATTAAGATGACCTATCTTTGTCCAAGAAAGCAGTTTGAACTTCTAAAAATTTCCCAACAATCCTTTTAAAGTAGTAGAGTTCTAATTTAGAACAAGATAAATTTACGTACATGCACACAGATTTTTAGCACTGTGCTAATCTATACTTTTCCTAGATCCTACCTAAGATCATGTAATAAAAAGGTCTTCTTTTAAAAAAAAAGTTTCTATACCTATAGCTGAATCCCATGATCTAAGAATCCTTATAGTAAAGGTTTTGGAAAATTCATTCCTTATACTGGATCTTGGAAGGAGACAACTATGCTTTTAGCCCAGGAAACTAATGCTAACTAAGTATGTACCTAACTGTGACAGAAATGAAAAGTAAACTCAAACTGGCAATAATAAGAATTGGAGTGGTGTTATTTTGAGACTGATGCGCTACCCACTGCACTAATGGGGCACCTAGAGTGGTGTTATTTTAAAATCTTAAAAGTACTTTACATTTTTATATTGGTGAACACAAACTTGCTATTCCTATTCGTGTATAAAGAAAAATAAAGGAGAAAAGCTTAAAAACAAACGAGAAGCATTGCCTGATTTCTTCTACCTTTCCTTTGGGCAGAATCACCATGAGAATGAATGAGCATAAAAAGATGACAACATACAAATGTAGAAATTATTTTTATTCCGTTCAGATATTCCTCATAATGAGCTTGAAGTGCTTATGTGAAAAGCAGGGTCTAGAAAACAGATTTGTGACTATTAAGTTTTGTGCTTGATTACTGAGATGGAAGAATGAACTACACATAGAACACTACTCCCTGGAATAGTAACTGAAAGTTTCAGAGGCTTTGAACTTGGAGGATCTCCCTGCCCGTCAGGCTGCTTGCCATCGGATCACCAAACGTGGGTAAAGATGGACATACTTTTCTCTTGATTTTAAATCTTTACAACAGTTCGAATGCTGTAAGAGAAGGAAGCAATAAGCAGATTTTGGGATGACAGTTAATGACCACTATAACTTTTTTCACCCTCTTTTATAAATCCCAAATCCCTATTATATTCGATAATATGTACTTAAGAAAAAACTTACCTCTTTCCTGAATGCATCAGTTCAAAAGCCTCATTAATTTGGTCAAAGGGCAGATTGCCAGTCACAAATTCATCCACTTTTATCTTTTTGGACATATATTCAGACACCAACTTTGGAACACTTTCTACACTCTTCCACCCTAAAAGAAAGCATACATCTGTTAGTTTATACAAGTGTTATGTTATGCAGCATTTCTAGAGTATGCTTATTAGTGGATGGCACAAAGAAATTTAAAATAATGAAATTTTTGACAATTCCAAGTCATGAAAAATAGAAAAAGTATGAAGTGCAAGAAAAATCTGACACAATTTTAGTTACAAAGAGGTAAATATTTTTGAGTATTTTCCTTTTTCTGTGTTTCAGATTTCCTAACTCTCATCAAAGTATTGGCCAAAAGAAATTTCTACACTCTGCAAGGTGAAACTCTTGAAGTCAGAAAGAAAAAACTTGATATAATAGATGACCTTATCCTAGGTTTTAAATTCAACAATGAAGTAAGTAGGGGTAGCACCTTAGAATAGAACACAAAACTAAAAAAGTAGGAAATCTTTTAAGTGATACAATTTTACATAAAAGATGCTTCGTTTCTCACTTGTAGGAAAAGCAGTAAATCCACACAAAGAAGCTTTCCCCTCACTTAAGGATGGTTTGAACCATATTTCTAACCTCTTCTAAGTCTTCCAAATGTCCTTCCTTATGCCTTCCACCAGTATTTTTTCCTGACAAATCATGGAAATTTAATATTTCCTCTTTAGATCTGTCTAGTAATGTAGTCACTCCTACTGTCCCAAGTGTGCTCAATTGGTGGCCCAGGATAGGATATGCCTGTGTTATACTAAAATTCAGGAGAAGATTTGCTCCTTACCTATATGTACCTTATATGCAGCCCAACAGAATTTCTCTTCACTCAGTGTAGTCTAGTGAAGCCTGGCATGTCTAATGCCTGTGAGTGGAGCAGAACTTCTACTTACATCTGAAGTCATAAAATGGCATCTTGATTCATGAACTTGATTCTTTCCACAGTTCTGTTTGCAAACTGAGTTGGATGAGAACTGAATCAAATTCAGTGGTTAAGTTTAATGCTAACCTTATGGGGAAATTTGTTTCAGGTCTCATGCGGTTCAACTTGTGACCAAAATGATGCAGAAAATTGAGTTTGTACCACTGTAATTTAGCAGTGCAGGGGGTTGCCATGCTCCAGTGAATATCCCAACAGGCATGTGCAGGGTGAAGCTTCAGTTAGATGATACTACCAAACCTCACTTGCCTCACTCACCAAGCTCAGAATGTCCTTAATTTTTTTTGGGAGGGGGTGCTGGGAATTGAACTTATGTGTCCTTTAAATTATAGTAAGATGCTACTTCCAAGTAGCATGTGTGGCTTTAATGAGTCTGCTCTACAGCACACAAATGTGGCATATGCCTAGGCTCTGGAAAGGTGGTTAGGCAGACTGATGCTAAGGTAAATAGGACAAAGGAGGAAAGTTTTGTCCAGCCCTCATTTTAGCATATGCTCCGAAGCTACTTCTGCCTTCAAAGAGGATGGCATAATAGAAGCTCAAGGTGCATAACAGACCCTTAAATACAGATCATTCAAAGCTCATGTGTCTTTGCTCTCCCCCTAAGAGGCTAGTAAGATAAAACTTTTAGAAATGTATAAAGACTGTGGATTTCTTTAACTCACATGTTTTCAGTTTAAGTCTCAGTATCGGCTGTAACTGAAATTGTTATTATTCACAAAGTATAATCACACCTAGTGACCAATGCACTCTGGAAAAATAAGTAAAACGAGTAAAATGTGACAACCTATGTAAGTCCAAAGCATGACACAGTGTGGCCAAAACTACTCTTTGCTTACCTGCAACCAATTTCTCACTTCTGCCCTGCCCCCAACTTTTTCCTCCTTAACAAACTTCAGTATTGCGTGTTTAAAAGTGTGTAACCAGTGACCATTTTGTGGAAGGCAGCTATGCGCACCACTATACCACGAACACCTCCAGTGACCATTTTGTGGAAGAAGCTGAGAACTTCTCCAGCTCCAGGGGTAAATACTGATGGAATTAAAAACAAAATGATCCTGTAAGCATCAATTCATGACAAGAAGGTAGCTTGTGGAGATCTTTGTTAATACAGGAAAATCAGACTGATTAAAAATCTGCTAATGAAAATAGTAAGAGAAAAGGTGCTTATCCACTGAATTACCTCCAAAGGCAGTGCCTTTCCATGTGCGACCTGTCACCAGCTGGAATGGACGAGTGGCGATTTCTTCACCTGAAGCAGCTACTCCAACCACCACGCTGACACCCCAACCTTTGTGGCACGCCTCCAGTGCTGCTCTCTGCATGTACAA
Organism: Chinchilla lanigera; assembly: GCF_000276665.1. Classification (NCBI taxonomy): domain Eukaryota; kingdom Metazoa; phylum Chordata; class Mammalia; order Rodentia; family Chinchillidae; genus Chinchilla; species Chinchilla lanigera. Next base: position 9,314,047 of record NW_004955405.1, read on the forward strand.
AGACCCAGTCACAGAAGCCAGTGCATAGTGCTCAGAATAACGGCTTCCCTAGAAAGTTCTAGGACTTGTTAGAAAAATGGCAACAAATGTCCAAAACTTACTGTTTAGTAAGTTTAATTTTACTGAGCAATTAAAATACAAATATTTATTTTTATCTTTTCAAGGATTATGGAACGAATTAAGTTTGTGAACCACAGAACCACTGTAAATCCTCTCTCCACATGCGTAAGAATAAACCTAGACACCTCTCTTATGCAGGTTCAAAATCAACTCTCAACAGAATTAAGTGTATGAAACTGATAGGAGAAAATACAGGGAAGCACTTCTAGACAATGGAATGGGCAAGAAATTTTTGGACAAGACTCCAAAAGCGGGGCTGGGGATTTAGCTCAGCGGCAAAAGCGCCTGCCTGGCAAGCTCAAGGTCGTGAGTTCGGTTCCCGGTACCGGAGAAAAACAAAACAAAACAAAACACTCCAAAAGCGCAAGAAATCAAAAAATAAATGGGGCTTTATTAAAGTGAAATGCTTCTAGAGAGCAAATAAAGTAACTGTAGAGATCACCTACAAAATGGGAGAAGATATTTGCAAACTATAAATCTGACAAAGGGGTTGATATCTAGAATTCATAAGGAACTTTAAACAACATCGTTTAAAAATAGGCAGTAGATATTTCTCAAAGCATGACATAAAAACACTAGTATTATCAGGGTATTATTACTTTTATGTCCACTGCAGCATGTAACAACCAAGAAACAAACTTACGTTTTCATCAGCCGATGAATCGATAAAGAATATGTGGTATTCACGTACACAGTGATCCCTCACCTATCGCAAGAGTTACGTTCCAGAGACCCCCATGATAGGTGAAAAGTAGCAAGTAGCAGTAGTAGTCTTATATTTAATTTATATATATTTTATATATATCCGAAATAGCAGTCTTATATTTAATTTATATATATTTTATGGCTTCATAAACCCTTCCCACACTCCTATAAACCTTTCCCACTTTATTTACTTTTCCCAAACTCTTATAAACCCTTCATATGCTCTTAAACACTTTCTACACTCTTAAACCTACATGTAAAATTCTATAATGGATAGTTGATGTGAAGTGGACAAGGAGAGATGCTGAACATATGGGCACACTGCCAGAGAGCAAACAGACTGATGCTGCTGTCACTGAGCCAATCAGCACCCAAGATAAAGAACACAGTGCTGTGGTTGGTCGCCTTCCATTCCATCAGCCAGTAGTGTGCTGTGTACAATCTCATTTTGGCAAACTGGCGCCAGTGGTAGTGGTGTACTGCATTTCCACTGTGTACAGTATACTATTCATCCACTGATGAAATATATACTGTATTTTATTTCAATTTACTATTTTTAATATGTCTGACTTAACATTTTTTTATATTGTTTTAAATTTTTTAGACAAAAATAAACTCATATTATATAAATACCTATATACCGCAAAATCCAATGATACAGTGAAAACTCCGTGATACAGAATTAGGTATTTTTTTTAAAAACCCACAATACAGTGAAGCCACAGTAACTGAACTGCAATATAGCGAGGCAGGACTGTAGTAGGGTGAGTGGTGGGATGGTGAAAGGTACCAGTTAATGGGTACCAAGTAAAATCAAGCTCTGGTGTACTGCTGCACAGTAGGGTGACTACAGATAACAATAATGTACACTTCAACAAGCTGGAAAAAAGGATTTTGAAAGTTTTTGCGATACAGGAATGACAAATATTTGAGGAGTAAATGTTTGACTTGATTTAAACACTATACAGTGTATGCATGTATTGAACATTACGTGGTACCTGTTAATATGTACAAATTTTATGTGTCTGTTAAAAATCTTAAAAATAAAGGAACTCCTTCAAAATTTGAAAGAGGAGAAGTAGTAGTAGTACTTCCTAGTGTGTACTTAGTGTCATATAGGTGTTGCTACTGTCTGTATTTCACAGATGAGGAAAATGGAATTTAGTCTCCTTTTCATTTAATGAGACATATTTTTTCTTCTTTCCAGTTACTCTTGCATATTTCCATGTATAATAAAATAGTTACTTTTCCTTCTTTTATTAGAATATTTTTGTATGACTTCCATTTGTAATTCAAATAGTTATTTTCCCTTTTTTCCTTAGAATAATTCTTATCCACAGACCTTTCCTGTAGGAAAACAACTTTTAATCTTAAGGAAAATGCATTTTTAAAAGGTTCCACAAAAAAAGGATGAAGCAAAGCATACTCACCATGACCTTCACATTTCCAATACACTCAAAGGAATAGTCCACTCCTCCATCAGTCATCTCAATGAGTACCTCTTGGATGGGTTTACTGAAGTCCTGGGGATTAATACATTCAGAGGCTCCAAATTCTTTGGCCCTTGAGTATTTATCTTTATTGATGTCTATACCAATGATCCGGGATGCACCAGCTACTTTACAGCCCATGATAACTGCCAGTCCAACTCCTCCCAGGCCAAAGACAGCACAAGTAGAGCCAGGCTCCACCTAATAGTGAAGACAGTTTTTAAGACACTCATTCTACAAAAGTCTAGGAAATCACTATGTTTTTATACAGCAGGCCAGTTGCAACATCTCAGCAAAACTTTGCTGAGTTGAGTTAGGAGGTAGAAGCTAGCTCTTACCTTGGCAGTGTTTACAACAGCACCATAACCAGTTGAAATACCACAACCGAGAAGGCAGACTTTATCCAAAGGTGCCAGAGGATCTATTTTAGCCACAGAGATATCAGCTACAACTGTGTACTCAGAAAATGTGCTGGTTCCCATGTAGTGTAAAATGGTCTTTCCTTTGCAAGTAAATCTGCTACTACCATCTGGCATCAGCCCTTTCCCCTGAGTGACTCTAAGAAAAATAAGGAAAATAGGGTATAATCACATTTCTTAAAACCCAAAGAAAAAAGAAAGTTTTAAAAATATGACTAATAAATATTCAAAGAAATGTCCTGAGTCTAACTTCTAATGTATTCATTAATAATTTAGCTGCATATGAGGTAAACTTTCAATAAATTTATAATCTTAACCCATCTTTTGGTGTCTTTGTACAGCTTATTGTCAGATTTCTGAATGCATTTTAACAGGTATAAATGAAATTTTTAAACAATTTCATCACATAACTTTGAGGAAATGCAGCATCACAAAAGATGAAACCCAGGGGCTAGGGATATAGCTCAGCGGCCCAAGTGCCTGCCTGGCAAGCGCAAGGTCCTGAGTTCAATTCCCAGTACCAAAAAAAAAAAAAAAAAAGACCAAAATGAAGCCCAAACTAGTAGCTACACAATTGGAAAGAATTATCCATATCAGCTGGTGAAAACAGATGGCCAAACTGGATAAATTTAATTTAGATCCTCAGAGGGTGTTCTTCAAAAGTTTAACAGTCCTTAAGAAGTCAAGCTGTATTTCCTCTTCCCTTTTATTTTGCTGTGTAGTTAATTATACCAACAGAGGAAAACTCAAAGAGGCATGTAATAAATGGTAACAAAAATTATTTGTAATATTCTAAAACAGAGAACTTAACATCTTGCCTAGGAGTATAGGCTGTAAAAGTCAGATCACCTTGTTCAAAACTGATGTGACCTGGGCAAGTTAACCTTTGTGCCTCAGTTTT
>NW_004955405.1:9317781-9330490 GCF_000276665.1 Chinchilla lanigera
TTTTTCTCCGGTACCAGGAACCGAACTCACGACCTTGCGCTTGCCAGGCAGGCGCTTTTTGCCGCTGAGCTAAATCCCCAGCCCCTTGTGCCTCAGTTTTGTTACGGGAAAATGTGGAGAAATAATAGTATCTTCTTTTAGATTGCTATAAAAATATAACTATCTGTGTATCTAGCACACAGTTAATATTTTACCTTAAATTAAAAAGCACTGCAATTTGATATATACTCTTGGCTAAACCTGTATATGCCATACACACACAGAGATGAGAAAATAGACTGCTTCTAGATTCAACAGTAAATGTTTCTCTTGAGAGGGAAACAAAAATATGACCAAAAATAAAGAACAGGAGATAAGGTTCTTCCAAAATAACTGCTGCATCTTTATGGGAGCAATTTAAATTTACTTACCTACTCTCTTCTAGTTTTTTGGACAAAAGGTGATATTCTGAAAGAACTACTTCCTCTATCACCATCTTCACTATCATCCTCTATCACCAACTGATGTGATACAAAATTTTTCAGACCGTATTTAAATTTTCCTTTAAAACTAGAATTTTTTTTGGTTGTAGCTTTGCCAAGAGCAACAGAATTTACATTATAAAATAAATGGAATTTTTTTTACAAATATATAAACTAATTTTATCACTGATATCAGAAAACAAATGTAAGAATAAATGGGTATCTTCCATACAATGCTGTTGGGAATGTAAACACATGCACTGTAAACTACTGATATGTAGCCCATAATTCAGCAATTCCAATCCCCCAAAAACCCCCAGGAGGAAGTAGTGTGTCTAGCAGCACCAGTTATAACTGCTTCAAGCTGGGAGTAGCCTAAATACCCAACAGGAAAATGGACAAATAGTGGTACCTGGAATATGACAGAGCAACAAAATGTAGAGCTGCACACAGCAAGTTGGACATATCTCACAGGTATTATGACTGAAAGAAATGTGACAAAAGTCCACACACTGATGTAATTAACAGGAAGTTCTATACTGAAAGACATCAGGATAGTGGTTACTTCTGAGGAAGGCAGGTGTTTACTGGGCAGGGACATGAGGGGCTTTGGGTGCTGCCCAGGATCTCTATCTTGATCCAGCTTAAGGTTCTAATCATCAGGTGTGTAATATGTAAACATTCATTGAGCTGCACACTTAAGATTTATACTCTGTACACAGCATATTACAGTACATGTGTGTGCAACCTCAATTAAAAAGATAAAAAGGAACGTAAGGGGATCTTAAAATGCTTCAAAGCACTTTTTAAGTGCTACTTCCTTACAGTAAAATATCTACCTTTAGGCCAGGGATATAGCTCAGTGGCACGGCACCTGCCTGGCAAGCACAAGGTCATGGGTTCAATTCCTAGTACCAGAAAAGAAAAAAAAACCCTACTTTCTTTGTGTCAACTGCCTCAAAGAAGTTTGTTAAGTGCTATTACTTTATGATAAAATCAACTGCCTTCTCTGTGTCAAGGATTATATGACATAACTTCTTCCAGGCTTCCCAATAACCTATGAGGTTGTATATATTTTATTACTTTGCTTTCATGGACAATAAAGTGGCTCATAAAAATGGTTTTACTTAAATCTCACAACATGTCCTTCCTTGAAAATTCAGCCTAGCACTATGGAAACAGAACAAGTTTAGAAAAAACTGCTTTACATGTTAATGGCTTATGATACTGAGCAAAGTCTTTAATTTTTGAGTCTTAATTTATTTGTTCCTCAAAAATGGAGCTACTAATAAGAGTGATAGGTTGCTCTGAAGATGGAATAAAGTAATTTATGTAAAATGCTCTGTATAAGCTACCACACAATTCCTTAGTATTGTTGTTACTAACATGTTTTAAGAATGTAATATAAATATACTAACCTTATCTTCTGGCAAAGGTTTGTTTTGGGATTTAGACAAAATTTGCATTCTCCACACTGTGGGATATAAAGTGGGATGACAGTATCACCTGGGAAACAAATGCAAAGATACCTTCTTGAACAGGTGGCATGCTTCTAAATGAACACTGCAGCCCTGGGAAATTCTAAGTCCTGTCAGCTGGTACAGCTCTGCAGAATTAGTAATTTTCCAATAACCTATGAGGTATGTGGATGTTTTATTACTTTGCCTATGTAACATCATTTAAAACTTTACCTACCAAACATCATTCAGCACTGGCCAGCCATGCAAAAAGTATGTTTTTCAAAATTTTTATCTAAATGAAACTCTTAAAACATAACTGGAAGATAGGTCATATGCTTCAAAATACTAATTACTGATTAATGTAGCTCTAAAAATTCTTGTTTGATTTGCCCAAATAAGCTTTGGAAATATACTTAAAACAGTTTCAGATGAAGAGCACAATGCAAAATCAGAGAGGAAGATACTGTCCAAATATTTGTGCTTTCCAGAGGAATGAAATCAATCCTGATAAGTTTTTTAGATGCTAACTTATTCATAAATGGTATATTTATCAGAGAAGTAATTTTCCTATAGTAATTAAGCAAAATCATCAAACAAGTGGTTTAAATACTCTCCTTACCTGCCTTAAATTTAGTAACTCCTTCGCCAACACTTTCCACAATTCCAGCACCTTCATGTCCCAAGATCACTGGAAAACACCCCTCTGGATCAGCTCCACTCAGGGTATACGCATCAGTATGGCAAACTGCAGTGGCAATGATCTATCAGGATATTAAAGAAAAAGCACTGAAGTGTGTGTGCATGTGTAATTCAGGGCTAAAGTCAAATGAAAGCCATTTTACTTTAATACATCACTTGCTGATTCTAATATATATTTCTTTCATATTTTAACTTTTCTAAAACTCAGTATTTATAATCCATGGCATCCTAACAATTAGAATTAGTAGCATTTTTTGTGGTATTGTGATGCATTTATATACAGTGAAAAGTGGCCCATCTCTTCTCCTTTTTGGTGAATGTCAGCAAGAAAAGGTAAACAAGGTGATATTCTAAGTACTGTGTGTTCTGGTGTAGAGAGGAATACTACTTGTGTGCCTATCTCACTAGAGGCTTCCTCATGACTGCTGAGAAATGTGATGTCTACAAAGGGTATTATTTCTGACATATGCCCTTCTGTTTGAGTCTGGGCCAAAACTCAGAGCATTAAGTGGACTAAACTTCTTTGCCACCACACATAATTTCTACTCAAGTAACCCCTTTACTCTTGTCTCTCTGACTTTTAAGTATCCTTTCAAACCACAAACAGCACAGGAAGAGATCTAAATATTAAAACAGAAACACTAAATTTATTGGAAGTGAAAGTAGATAGAACGCTTGAAGACATAGGGTTAGAGAGTTCATGAACAAAATCCAAACTGCATGGGAAATACGTCAAAGAATCAACAACTGGGATCTCATCTTACTGAAAAGTTTTTGCACATCAAAAGAAATCACCAACAGGATGAAAAGAAAACCCATGGATTGGGAAAAAATTTTAGCCAACTGCCCCTCAGACAAAGGACTACTATCTAGAACATATAAGGAATTAAAACAAATCAGGTCCCTAAAATTCAAAGACTCACGCCAAAAATGGGCATCTGAGATGAATATACACTTCTCAAATGAAAAAATACAAATGGCAAATATATAAGAAAATGTTAACGCCATTAGTCATTCGAGATATGCAAATTAAAACAACACTGAGATTCTGTCTCACACCAAACAGAATGTCTATCATGAAGAAATCAACCAATACCAAATGCTGGAGAGGCTGTGGGGAAAAAGGAATTCTTTTCCACTGATGGTGGAAGAGTAGATTGGTGAAACCACTGTGGAAATCAGTCTGGAGATTCCTCAGTAAACTAGGATCCTTCAACCCGCTATTCCCTTCCTGGGTATTTTTGCAGAACTGAAAACGTCATACCATAGTAATATATATGCACCCATGTTTATTGCAGCATAATTTGTAATAGCTAAATCCTGGAAACAACCCAAATGTCCATCAACTGAGGAATGGATAAAAAAGATGTGGTATTTTTATACAATGGAGTATTACTCAGCTATAAAGAAAGACAAACTCAAGGCTTTTATAGATAAATGAATACAACTAGTTAGCATACTCATAAGTGAAGTAAATCAGACTCACATGTGTAAACATCATATTGTCTCCCTAGTGTAAGAACCTGAAAGAGTAAATAAAATCTGAAAGGTACAATAGATGTTGTGGAAGAGAAAGAAACTGCTCAAGTAGGAAAGAACAACTGGGATGAGGGAAAAGAGGAAAAAAAAAGGGAAAAATATGTATATATACACACACACACAAAGATAGCTAAGATAATTGTACTACTAATATCTATTTATTCAAAGGAACAGTTAATGTGTAATTGTTTGATCAATCTTATATGCCTATATCTGCTTATCTGAGTAACCACTTTGAAGATAGCAATATGTAATGTAAAAACCATTGTTAATTTCCTATCAGTTGTTTTGAAATTCTGTATCATTTTTACTGTTTTTATGTTGTTTTCTTTTTAAAATAAAAAAGAAGAAAAAATATATATGTATATACTAGGATAGCTGGGATAAGTGTATTGCTGATGTCTGCTGGTTTACTGAAAGGAACAGTTAATGCTTAAATTTTGTTTTTACCAATTTTGCCTGCTTATATCTGGTAATCTGAACAATAATTTGAAGACAGCAATATGCAATATAACAACCATTGCTAAATTCCTACCATCTTGTTTAATGAAGCTCTGTAGTGTTTCTAATTTTTTTTTATTACTTGTCATTGTCTTTTAATTGTTTTCATCAATCTTGCATTCTTACATTGGGGAATCTGAGCAACTTTGCTATAGATAACAATACGTACAACCATTGTTAATTCCTATCATCTTTTTTTATTTTAAAGATAAAAAATGAAAACACATTAACAAACCAACAGACATAAACAAAACAACAGCCAAACAACAGAAGCAATACAGAATTTCAGACAAGGTGATAGGAAATTAACAATGGTTGTTGTATTACATAGGTTACTCAGTTAAACAAATATAGGCATGTAAGATTGATCAAACTATTAAACATTAACTGTTCCTTTTGATAAAGCAATAGAAGTCAGTAGTACAACACTCTCAGCTATCCTGTGTGTGTGTGTATATATATACATCTACACACACACACAATTTTTCCCTTCTTTCTCTCTTTTATCATCTTGTTTTAAAATCTTATATCGTTTTTATATTGTTTTGTTTTTGTCTTCATCGTTATTTTGGGGTTTTTTTCTGTTTTTTAAACTTTTCTTAAAGGTATTTATTTATTTATTTTTAATTGTAAAGAGAATAATTAAAAAAAGAACAATAGCAAAATACCAACAACATAGACAAAAACAAAACAAAGCAAAAACAAAAAAAATGCAGGGTTCTGGAACAAAATGATAGGAATTAACACTGGCTGTTATATTACATATTGTTGTCTTCAACAAAGTTGCTCAGATTACTAGATGTAAGAATGCAAGATTGATCAAACCATTAAAGAGAATAAAAAATAAAAACAAAACAAAAAAACCATTAAATGATACAGAGTTTCACTAGACAAGATGGTAGGAATTCACCAATGGTTGTTAGACTGCATATTGCTGTCTTCAAATCAGTTGTTCAGATTACCAGATAAAAGCATGCAAAATTGGTCTCTTTAAAAAAAAAATGCAAAAAGCACAAGAAGGCAAAATCTTGTGTCTGTATTTATACTTCCTGCTTTTGTCCTGTACACCCACATACAAGGTAATGTTTTCTGCTATATGCCAGTAGTTCCCCAGGGATGAAAGCTGATCTAAGTGGGATGCATATAGCTCACCTTATTATATCTAGGATAAAAATTGTCTTCACGGCAAAAGTACATCACTTTAATTTTTTTTTTTTTTTTTTGTCTTTTTGAGGCAGGGTCTCGCTATACAGTTCAGGCTGGCCTTGAGCTCACTTTGTAGCTCAGGCTGGTCTCAAACTTGCGATGATCCTCCTGCCTCAGCCTCCTAAGTATTGGGATTACAGGCATGTGCTACTATGCCTGGCTAATTTTTTTATTTCAAACAGAATTTAAAAAATAAAATAACAACATAGACAAAAACAAAACACAAAAACAATAAAAATGATACGGGGTTTCAAAACAAAATGACAGGATAGTGGTTGTTGTATTATATATTATTATGTTCAACAAAGTTGCTCAGATTACCATCAGTTTAATTTCTCAATTTGAAGAAAGACACACAAGATATTGTAAGATTTCAGATTCCTGGATCCGTCCAGAAGGACCTTAAAAAATATTTGATCCTAGGTTTCTCCACCTGATACGTGTGATCTTTCAGAACATGAATCAGGATGTGTGGTATGTTTGGAGGTAGGATGACAGGGAAAGTATACTTACAGTGATAGCAAAAAGAGAGCTGATTTTTCCTTAAGTGTAAAATGTTAGCAAAAAAAATCACTTAAGGGGCACTATTTTAAAGCATTAATTTTATATCAAAACAACAGTACAATGCTAAAAACACAAGGAATTGCACTTGCCAAGGCTTTAAAGCTCTCTCAGCCAGCTGTCTCATACAGTGTGCCTTTCTCTGAGCATGGGACACTGACAAGCAAGGGAATCAAATTTGCTCAACCTTGGCCCTGACCACTGGGTGCAGTACATTTTAAAACTCTCTAAGCAAGCAATCGTAAAAATTCATTTGTTTATTGCTCTTTCTAAATCCTAAAATTCCTTCTAGCAAAACTTTGTTTCCAGTAAGATACCATGTATTTAAATTTATAGGATCAACAAAATGCGAGGATCCTTAAACCCAAATTACAGAAGTTATAGGATAGTAGTCCATGCAAATGGCTGCATCACCCCACACCAATGCCAAAGAGGTGGAGAAAACTGCTGCAAAGGTGAGGGGTTGGAGGAGGGGTCTCAACTCTACTGTCCTGTGACTCTCCAAGCCTTGTCCTTGAGATTGTCTCTTGGGGTTCATCCTCTGCAGACCTCAGACCTATGCACCAATCCAAAGACCTCTTCCCCAGTGCCATTACCTTAATTCGAACCTCATGAGCCTTTGGGGGTGCTACCTCAATCTCCTCTATGGAAAGCGGCTTTCCAGCTTCCCAAGCAACTGCAGCCTTGCATTTGATAACCTAAAACAGAGAAAAAAGAATAAGCTGTTTACCCTTCTACACTAATAACTGCTCAATGATCAGCTTTTGTTACTGGTGAATTCTAATTCTAGAAAGTTTATCAGATTCAGAGAAATACACCTCTAATTAATATGAAAAATTATGCAAATAATAAACTTTAAAAAGTCTTAATTGGGATGCCTACCTAGTCAGCTATAGAAGTCTCTTTTAACTAAAAAGTTTTATTTGTCAAATATTTAATGATGCTTGTTATGGTTTGTGTCTGGATGTCCCCCCAAATCCACATGCAGTCATGGGGTGGGCTTCTAGATTTGTGATTGATTCACGGTCCAGTGTTGGAATTATGGCTATGAGTGCTACACCAGTCCTAGGGCGAGTGGTTTACATACAACGTAAGGGAGAGAAAGAGGCTGCTTGCCACCATTCCTCCCTTTTGCTGTTGTTGCTTTTGCTGTTCTCCACTGCCATGAATTTTGCCCTCTGCCATGTGCCACTCTGCCTTGGAGCCAGCCAAGTACGGACTGAAACCTCCACAAACTGTAAGCTAGATAAACCTTTCCTTCCTTAATTCTGGGTGTCAGATATTTTTTCTCAGCAATGAGTGAAAAGTAACCAAGAAAATGCTGTACAATGCAGAAAGAAGTGCAGGTTAAAAATGCAAATCTCAACAGAGTCTATTCAGTTGGCTGGTATGAGGTACTAGGAACCTTATATTTATTATATACCCTATTAAGTCTTGTGCTCAGAGTGGTTTAAATAGTTCAGTCCAAAACTGCTGGTAGGAAAGAAGATACCAGTTATCAATATAGGGAAACTTGGGCCAGAAGTGGTGGTGCATGCCTGTAATCCCAGCACTCAAGGCTGAGGCAGGAGGACTGCTGTAAATTTGAGGCCAGCCTGGGCTACCTAGTGAATTCAAGGCCTGGCTGGACTACACAGTGAGACGCTGTCTCCAGGAAAAAAAAAAAAAAAAAAAAAAAACGCAAACTTAAAAAAGAGTATCTATCTGTTATAGCTGTCCTGTCTTTTACAGTAGCCATTTGCCAAGTATGGTTACTGAGTAACAAAAAAATGGCCTGTCTGAACTGAGATATGCCATAAATGTAAATTATACCTAGATTTAGAAGACAGTAAAAAGGGGTAAAAATATTTCAGTAATGTTTTAAAAAATACTGATTACATGTTGAAATAGTATTTTTAATATCCTGAATTAACTAAATGTACCGCTAAATTTAATTTCACATGTCCTTTACTAGACTACTAGAAAACTTAAAATTACATGTGTGACTTGTATCGATGGCATGAAGCTGCCTTAGAGATAGTATATCCCTTCACTACTAGAAAGTCACGCATAGGAGGAAGACTTGATCAGTTCACATAATGCTTATGAAATGTTTTGGCAGAATAAAGGTTGCAAACCACTTGGTTTATAGGCGACAGACTTGAAAATTAATAATTACAAAACATGTGACTTAAATAAGGCCAAAGTGCTGCAGAAAGCAAAAAATGAAGGAACAAATAACTGGTGAGGAGTTTTGGAAAAGCGTCGAGTTTAACCTGGTATTGAAGTTAAGGAAGAGGCAGTTACAAATGGTGATAAAATAAATACCCACACACAGGGTGATTAGGAAGGATGAATGAGGACAGATATGGACTCCCTGTTCTTGGCACAGTGCAGCTTTGCAAAAACAGCTAGTAGTTTGAAATTGTCCATGGCATCAGAATGAAGACTTGAGGAAAAGGAGCAGTGAACTATATATATATATATATATATATATATGAGGTACAAATGAAAAATACAGTACATGAATACTTCAATTAAAAAATACTGAACTGTATGAAATAAATAGTTTCTGACTTTGAATAAGAGCTAGAAGGTCCACACTACTAGATCCTGGGAATAAGGTGGGTTCAGAACACATTGCAATGTTTCCAGCCTGCTTTTAAAATTAAAAAGTAGATATTAAACCTGACATTAGAAAGAATTTATACAAACTAGATTCTAATTTGCATTAGAATCTTCAGTGTATCACAGATGTGAAAGCAAAATCTCGAAGGCTCAAATTTATAACCTACAATTTAATCCTATAACCTAGAAATCCAAAATACTAATAATTCATACAGAATCTAAATCTGATGCCCCTCCCCTTTAACAGGAGCCTGACCTTTTCCCTACACTGAGAATTCTAAAGCAAAACAAAGCCACACCCCAGAAGAAAGCGTCCTACTTCAACCTTTGAACTATTATCCGAGTTATACGTTCTGAACCTCCCTGGAGAGTCTTGGTAATAAGGAAAAACTGCATAGTAAGTACTAAAGATCATAGAGTGTACCATCTTTTTAAGCTCCAACATTTACGATCGGGTACCCCTAGTCACTGCTAGTGTATTTCTGCCTCTAAGGCTAACAGGCTTTTCAGACTTTGTCCCAATGGAATCCCGGCCCCGAGGTCCTGTGACCACCAAGGACTGCCAACTTACTAGCCTCAGTTCTTAGTCTACAGTGGGGACCTTCACTCGAAGAGGCGTTACGTAAGCACTGCAGGAGACTACAAATCTGTTTGTTCAGATCACAACTCAGAAATGCTACAGAAAGCGACCCGAGTCTCCCGAAACGCGTCCTTCGCGGCCGCCCCGGACTGCGCGGAGCGGGCAGGCCCAGCTCGGAGCGCAGCATCGGGAGAGCCAAGGCCGAGGCCGGCGCCAGGCAAGGAGGCCGTGAGCAGCGCCGCGCTGCAAGGCGAGCTTGGGTGCGGGGCCGCGCGGCCGAAGCCCGCCCCTCCCGCAGGCGACCCTGCCCCCTCCCTACAAGCGGAGCTACCTGCGGCGCCATGCTCACAGTCCGTCCCGGGCAGTAGGCGAGACTCGCATTAGCTGGCGAGCGGGCGGGGCTCTGACCGGAAGTGCTCATGGGCTTCCCTGGGCGGGGCTCTGACCGGAAGTGTGCATGGCTTCCCGTGGCTGCCAGGCCCCGCCTTCCGCAGAGGTCCGCTCGGGTAGTTTTAGTCCGACCATCCTAGGTAAGGCGTGAAAAGGGTGGAAGGCAAAGAAACGGGGGTTTTCCCTGGAGGCACGTGAGAAACAGTTGCATCAAACTTGTGCCCCTGTGCTTCCACACTGTGTGGGCTTGGAGACACAGGTTGAGCTAGCGGCTGTCCTCGGGTTCTCGGTCAGGAAAATGTTAGAGCACAGGAGGTCGGGGGATCAGGTTCTGGAGAGATGTAAGGGCCCATTGCAGCTGCTGCTGACAGGTCCTGGGATTGTGGCCGGGGTGCTGAGGGGCAGGACCCGGAGACCTTGGAGGGGCAGGGACGAGGGCAGGGGTCCAAGCACGGTGGAGGAAGGTCACAGTGGTTGTAGGTTTGCTCTTCTTTCCTTCCTGGACTGTGGACTGAACTCGGGGCATGACATGTGCTGGATGGGCGCTCTGCCCCTGCCGTACTTCTCCAGCTATTTGTACTCTGAGGCAGTGTTAGAGGAGAAACACAACTCTCAACTTGCTAGATGTGCTGAGTTCGTGTTCCCTGACATTGGAGAATGAATTTGAAGGAACAAGGCAAGTTAAGAATAGGAAAGGTTTGTGGAGAGGTAGCTCCCGAGAGACAGAAGGGACCCTGTGTGGGTTGCCACCAAAGCTTTGTGTCAGGCGTAATTTATACAGCAAAGACACAGCGTGGGTGCAACATGGGTCAAACTGCCACCAACCTATGGGCTTACAGTTATAGCCACTTAGCTAGTTTTGATCCATGAGGGAAACTAGCCAGGGTACTTGAGGCAAAGGCATTTTTGGGAAGTAATGTGTCCAGATGCTCTGGTCACCCTGGTGGGTGACTGATGCCTATCTGGACTTTACTGGACCAGGTGATACCAATCACAGTATAATCTTGTTATTGTTTATCCTTCAGGAAGGGATGGAGGCCTGGTCCTTGTACTTCTATCTTGAGCCTTGACCTTCAACGGATGTGCCTCCGGCCACAGTTCTGATGTCTTTATTTTTCATGGACTTCCTTGAAAACCCAGTCCCTCTCTGTATATTAATTTTTATTTAATTAAGCTGACCATAACAAGAGTCTCCTTCAGTTGCCCACACTATTTTTGAATTTGTGACCCTGCTACTTCAGGCTTCCCAGGTATCTATGGGCCACCACAGTCGCTGACTCTTGAATATGCTGATGACTGTAGACAGAGTTGTTAAATGGCTCTGCCAGACATCATTTTCCTTTACTTTCTGGCTGTTTGCAAGGCTCCTGTTTGCACACCCTAAAGAATTAGTGATCTCAGAGATTCTGTCCAGAGTCCTTTCCTTCCTTCACTGCATGCTCTCATTCATACTATAGCCTTTAGCTTCTATTTATATAAGGATGATTTACCAGATTATTTTTCTCTAATCTGATTGGTTCCCATAATGCCCAGGCTTGAATGTATAGCTACCAACTAAATATGTCTTTATTAAGCTGTTTTACAGACTTTCATACTCAAGTCATCTAAAAATTTTCTTGTATTTTCTCCTTACAGGGACTTTTTAATCATTCTCTGTGTTAACACCACCTACCTACTTGCCCCAGCCAAAAACCTGGGAATCGAAACTTCTCCCTCCTTCTCAGTCTCTGCATTCATTCTGTTACTAAGCCCTAAATCATTCTTATATCTTGTGCACCTTTTCCCCTCCACTGTTGCTGCCATGGTCCAGGCTCTCAATTCTCACAAGGGCACTGAGAAAGCTCCCATCTGATCTTCATGCTGGATCCTTTAGGGCACTTTTGCTTTTCCCTTTAGAGAGCTTTCCAAAGCACACAGTGATCAATGTTACTACTTTTCTGCCTCTAAAAATTGTTTGAGTTGGGTTATAAAAAAACAAATACCATTCTTTTTAAAAATCTTCAAAGGTTAAGAAATGGATAAAATCCAAATTCCATAGCTACAGCAGACTTATCATCTGCTGGTGGGTTCTCTTGATGCAGAAAGGATTACAAGGTAGGAAAAGGAGGACTGAACATAGCAATTTTATTGTAGAGGGAAAGCAGAAAACTGTATTTATTGCAAAGTGAGAGCAAAAAACCCTTAGGTAAATAAACCTTAGAGGGGCCCAAAAGGGGTTTCCAAAGAGACTCTCCCCTTCTCTTCCTCTCCCTTCCCTTCCCATTTTGTTGTATGTTTCTTTTGTGTTTTTTTTTTTTTTTTTTGAGACAGGGTCTCACTTTGTAGTACAGGCTGGCCTTGAACTTATGGCAATCCTCCTGCCTTGGCCTCCTGAGCGCTAGGATTATTGTATGCACCACCATGCTTGCCTTCTAACTTCCTCTTTGGCTTGGCCTCCTCCAGTTGCCCTGGATGTTTGTCCCATCTGTGATTCTTCCTTTGCCAAAACACTTCCCACACTTCCCTGTTGTTATGGTTGAAACATGGTGTCAACTTGGGGAGTCTAGAGGTTTGGCTAAGTGACTCAGCAGGAAGCCAGGATACTTACTTTGTGTCCATCCTGAGCCTGTGGAAGAGGAGGGCATGGAGATTATGTGAGAGCTACATGCCCCTTAGGTGGGGGTAGCCTGTTTACAAAGTAAGGCAGGGATAAAGAAGCTGCTTGC
>NW_004955405.1:9331294-9335432 GCF_000276665.1 Chinchilla lanigera
GAAGCAGCAAGTCTCCACCCTTTGCAGCCTCAAAACTGCAAAGGAGAAAGACCTTGCCTTGAGAAGAAAGCTGCTGAGCACCATGTTCCAGAATGGTGGCGGCGGCCGCATCAGGCTCCAGAATGGCGGCGGCGGCCGCATCAGGCTCCAGAAAGGCAGCAGCATAGAAAACCTGCTCCGCAGAATTGGATTCAGAGTGCCCAGCGATGCAGGCACTTGACCCCTGTGGCCAAGAGAGAGGAAAACTTGGCTACTGCTCCAGGTGGCAGCAGACCTTGGCATCATCCCCGTGGCCCTGGCTTTAGGTGCATGGAGAATGCAAGAGTTCTGAGGTTAAAGAGGCTTCCACCCAGATTTCAGAAGGCCTCAGAGGCCAGGCAGTGTGCCCTTGAGAGGGCAATGTGGGAGGCTGTGAGTGTGAAGCAAAAGGTGCCCTGGAGACCTCAGAAGTTTAGAAAAGCCAGGACCGTGGATCATCAAAGGAAAGCTGCAAACAGGGAGCAAAGTGGGCCTAAGAGAGAAGCCGTGGAAGCTGCAACCACCAGAAGTGCCATAGGTGTGGACTCATGCAAAGCCTTTGGAGCTCACAATGTGCCACACGTTGCTTCAGATGCTGCATGTGGAATTACAGGACATAATGTTAGCCCTGCTGGATTTTGGACTTGCTTTGGTCCCCATGCTCTGTATCCCCCTGTTTATACTTTTTGGAATGGTACTGCCTATTTTGTGCCATTAAATGTTGGGAATGTTTAACTTTTCATTTGTACAGGGGCTCACAGCTAAGAGTTTGCCTTACATCTCCGAGGAGACTTGGGACTTGGACTCTTCAGCAATGCTGAAACTGTTAGGACTTTGGCAACTCTTGCAGATGGACTAAATGCCTTTTGCCTAAAGGGATGTGCATGAGTCTTTGGGGGGTGGGGAAATGTTATGGTTCTAATGGAATATAATGTCTTTATACCTGGAAACTGGTTTAAAGAAATGTATCTGGTTGCCAAGTTGACAAGGGGCAGAGTGTTATGGTTGAAACATGGTGTCAACTTGGGGAGTCTAGAGGTTTGGCTAAGTGACTCAGCAGGAAGCCAGGATACTTACTTTGTGTCCATCCTGAGCCTGTGGAAGAGGAGGGCATGAAGATTATATGAGAGCTACATGCCCCTTAGGTGGGGGTAGCCTGTTTACAAAGTAAGGCAGGGATAAAGAAGCTGCTTGCCGGCATTCCTCCGGTTTGCTCTGGCTGCCGTTTCCCCCTTTGCTCTTGTTGGTTTGCTACCTTCTGCCTCAGAGCCAGCCAAGTATGGACTGAAACCTCCACAAACTGTGAGCTAAATAAACCTTTCCTTCCTTTGTTTTGGGCATTGAGTATTTTGTCTCAGCAATGAGAGAAAAGTAACCAAGACACCTGTCCTTATGGATCATGTTACTCAGAAATCTCACTCTCCCACAGGGTCCTCAGAGATTACTGTAAGGAGCCTCTTGTTAGTTTAGGAAAATGACACCCAAGCCCTAGAAAATGGGACCTAAACCCACCATGCCAGCATGGAGGGCTCGTGGTTTATTCTCTCCAAGTCTCTTTTTATTTTTTTTTGGTTTTTCTCCGGTACCGGGAACCGAACTCATGACCTTGCGCTTGCTAGGCAGGCGCTTTGCCGCTGAGCTAAATCCCCAGCCCCTTCTCCAAGTCTCTTGTTATCTCACTGCTTGAAGATAAATAACCTCATTCTGTTTACATTTCCATCTTTATTTCTTGCTAATTTGTCATATAAGTCTACCACCAACCTTATGCAACATTCATAGTTCCTTAGAAGGGCTCTTTCTTGGTGCTAGGCCTTGTATATGCAAGTACTTTTAATTGGAAGGCAATAAGCATTATCTGGTGGGGAAAAAACAGAAAACTTTTTGGCAGAGAATTAACTTGCATATTATTTTCTGGGAAGAGACTCTCTCATTTTTGTAGTATGTTATTTAACAGAAAGAGGCTATCTGGTTTTTATTTTGACATGAAAAGAGCTTAGAAGTCATCATTCTGGTGAGAAGGTGAACAAACTGAGATGTTAACAACTGTTAGATCTAAAAACGGATGAATAGGGAATCACAGTTTACCAAAGTAGAAACCCATCTCTGTAAGAACAGTGACAGGGTCAGGAAAAAGTGATTTGTAATTCATAAATTGCTGGAGTCTCATTGTGGTTTAGTCTGAGTTTAAAAATTCCAAGGAGACCCAGTTCTTTGGGGAAGTTCCCGTAATTGAATTTTATTTCCATGAGTTCTCACAGTAGATAGGAGAAAAATTGCCTACTACCTCCTGAAGGGGGAGTATAAAAGTAACCATTTAAAAATATGCCAGGACATTCTGTCCTTAAGGTTTGTTCTCCAGAGAAACTATTTGCCAGGGCCTACTTTACATTGATTTTTGCTAATACTTAACAAATAGAAAAAAGGGAGGCACCCAATTTCAGCCCCTTCTAGTCATCCTGTACCAAATGTGGTGGTGCCTGTTTGTAATCCCAGTACTCTGGGAGGTTGCAGTAAGAGGATTGCAACTTTGAGCCCAGCCTGAGCAATTTAGCAAGACTGTCTTAGAAAAAAAAATAGAAAATGGCTGGAGGTGTAGCTCAGTACAAAGGCCCCAGATTCAGTCCCAAAATACAAAATGGTACAACCATTTTGGAAGACAATTTGTCTGTTCCTTACATTACTAACCATATTCTTGATCTATGATCTATCAATTCTCTCTAATCTTTGCCAAAATAAATTATTCACATATGGAGGTGAAAAGGACATACACAACAATTTCTAAAGAAATCATTTCCCTATACTTTGCCCCTTTCCTGTGAGTTCTTTGTGTTCTAGTATATGTCAGACTTAGGAGATGGGCTAATGCTGGCAGAAACAACTTGTCTGGGTCTTAGCATCTCTCTACCGGCCCTGCGGTTCGAGTCCATGCTTTGCTCACACTGCCACGGTTCCCACCTGAAACTTGGAGAGTGCCAGGTATTTCCCATCTACTTCCTAAGGGCACAGCGGGAGACCCAGGACCCCGCTGCCATTACAGACTGAGTCTCTCCCCTCCCTGCACCTGCAGCAGAGAGGAGGTCCTCACTCAGAAGCCCCAGGGACTTCTCTGGCTGGGGGCGGAGCGTGTAGCCTTTCCCAGCACCCACGCGCTGTGTGCCAAGTGAGTGAGTGCTGCTGGAGCTGTTGGTCCTGCGGTTCGAGTCCATGCTTTACTTTCACCTGGACCCCCTAGCAGGTCGAAGGCATGGGCAGTCTGTGACTGCTACCCATCTGGCCTGCATCTGGTTCCTGTATGTGTCCTGAACTGACTGGGACACAGAATCAGGTGGTTCACAAACTGTAGACCCTGCAGTTTGTGTCTGGATTTTGCTTATACCCTGAACTGCCTGGGGACACAGGTCTCCTGAACGGGGATTGTCACACCAGTGCAACCGGATGGTCTGGGCTGTGCACGTGCCCTCAACTGCAAGGGGACACTGGATCAAATGGTCAGCCATCAGCTGACACCAGTGCCCGTGTCTGAGAAAGGGGATATCTAGATACAAATCAAAAACTGCTGGAAAACCGGAGACTAAGTAGCACTTCTCAAAGGTCACTCGGACAAACCTGACCAACAGGAAAACTAGGGACACTAGTGGTCTTGGATGTGCAGCTACTGAAGAGGGAAACAGCTTTCTGCATCTGGTAGCAAACATGACAAAACGAAGGAGTAAAACACAATCCCAGAACTCCACCCTACTCAGAACAAGTCCAGGAGACATCAACATAGGAGAACTTAGTAAACACATGCCTGAAATAGCTGAAATGATTGCAATGGAAGTAAAGAAACAACTCCATAAAGCCGTAGAAGAGATGAGATCAGAAATAATCTCTCAGGCAAAAAGTGAAATGACAATAATAATGAAGGAAATGCTCAAAAAGTCTGAAAAAGAAACATAAGAAAATAGAAGAACAAAGGCAAGGGTCAGAAGCATCCAAATAAAAATATAGAAAGAACTTAGAACACATGAACCAGTTTCAAAGAGACTTCCAGGAAAACAGCTACCATTGAAAGCTACCAAAACTGCTTGAATGAAGCTGAAGGTAGAATCTCAGACTTTGAAGACAGCATGGCAGCTAG
>NW_004955405.1:9341077-9391980 GCF_000276665.1 Chinchilla lanigera
CTCAAATTACTAATGATGTTGAACATTTTTTCATGTATTTATTTGCCATTAGTATTTCTTCATTTGAGAAGTGTATATTCAATCTCAGATACCCATTTTTGGATTGGGTCTTTGAATTTAGGGGGCCTGATTTTTTTTAATTCTTTATATGTCCTCAATAGAAGTCCTTTGTCTGAGGGGCTGTTGGCTAAAACTTTTTCCTAATTCATGGATTTTCTTTTTACTCTATCAGTGATTTCTTTTTGATATGCAAAAACTTTTCAATAAGATGAGATATCAGTTGTTGATTCTTTGAAGTGTTTCCAATGCAGTTTGGTTTTTGTTCATAAACTGTCTGCCTACTTCTGTGTCTTCAAATTTTTTACCTGCTTTCTCTTCTAATAAATTTAGTGTTTCTGCTTTAATATTTAGATCTTTGATCCATTTTGGCTTTAGTGCACAGTGAAAGACATGGGTCTAGTTTTATTCTTTGGCCTGTGGTAAGCCAGTTTTTCCAGCACCATTTATTAAAGAGGCTATCTTTCTTCCAGTGAATATTTTTGGCCCATTTGTCAAAGATAAGGTCACTGAGTGTGTTTGTAGTTGTGTCTACTTTCTAATCTGTCCCGTTGATCTTCAGGTCTATTTTTGTGCCACTACCACGTTGATTTTATCATAATACCTTTGTAATATAATTTCAAGTCAGGAATTGTGATGCCGCCTGCCCTTCCTTTGTTTTCCAGGATTGCTTTTGCTATTCTAGGGCTCTTCTGGTTCCAGATAAACTTTAAGATTGTTTTTGCTGGATCTGTGAGGTATACTGATGGTATTTTAATTGGAATTGCATGGAATCTGTTCAACAATTTGGGGACTATGGCCATTTTCACAATGTTAGTTCTTCTTATCCATCAGCCAGGAATACCTTTCCATTTTCTGATATCCTCTTTGATCTCTTTTTTCAGAGCACTATAATTTTCACTGTATAGATCTTTTACTTCTTTTGTTAGATTGATTCCTAAGTATTTCATCTTTTTATTTTTATTTTTTTATTTTTTATTTTTCTTTTATTTTATTCCTTGTACTGGGAATCAAACTCAGGACCTTGAACTTGCCAGGCAGGCACTTGTGCCACTGAACCATATCCCCGGCCTATTTGGTCTTTTTAGATGCTATTGTGAAAGGTGTGGTTTCCCTAATTTCTTTCTCAGTCTGTTGTTTGTGTAGAGGAATGCTATTGATTTTTGAGTGTTGACTTCATATCCAGCTAACTACTGAATTTGGTTATTAAATGCATAAGCCTTTTGGTGGAGTTTTGAGAGTCTTCTATGTAGAGTATCATGTCATCTGCAAATAATGATAATTTCACTTCTTCCTTTCCTATCCTTATTCCTTTTATTTCTCTCTCTTGTTTAATTGCTTGAACTAATATTTCCAGAACTATGTTGAATAGAAGTGGTGATAGTAGACATCCTTGTCTTGTTCTTGATTTTAAAGTAAAAGCTTTCAATTTTTGACATTTAGTATGATGTTAGCCGTTGGTTTATCATAGATGGCTTTGATTAGCTTGAGGTAAAAGCCATCTCTTCCTATTTTTTGTAGGGTTTTTATCATGAATGAGTGTTGGACTTTATCAAAGGTTTTTTCTGCATCCATAGAGATGATCATGTGATTTTTGTCTTTGGCTCCATTGACATGGTGTATTATGTTAATTGATTTGTGCATATTGAACCATCCCTGCATTCTGGGATGAATCCCACTTCGTCTTAGTGTATAATCTTCCTGATGAATTGTTGTATTCTCCTTCCTAGTATTTTATTGATAATTTTTGCATCTATATTTATTAGGGAGTTTGGCCTGTAGTTCTCTTTTCTAGTTGAGTCTTTCTCTGATTTTGGTATCAGGATAATACTTGCCTCTAGCAATGAGTTGGGGAGAATTCCTTCCAGTTTCATTAAAGAGTTTGAGAAGAATTGGTGTTAAATCTTCTGTAAATTTCTTGTAGAATTCAGCTGTGAATCCATCAGGCCCTGGGGTTTTTCTTCATTGGCAAGTTTTTTTTTTTATTATTACATTCTCAATTTCACTGGCTGATATTGAGTTTTCAGAGTTTTTATTTTCTCCATTCAGCTTTAGTAATTCATATGTATCTAGAAATCTGTCCATTTCTTCTGTGTTTTCCATCCTATGAGAGTAAGATTGTCAAAGTAGGAATTGATGATCTTCTGAATTTCTACAGCATCTGTAGTTATTTCACCCCTTTCATTCCTTATTGTGTGTATTTCAGTTTTTTCTTTTCTTTTTTTGATAAGATTGGCTAGGGGTTTATGTATTTTATTTATTCTTTCAAAGAACCAATTCTTTGATTCATTAATTCTTTGTATTTTTTTTTAGTGTCCATTGTGTTAATTTCTGTCCTGAGCTTTATAATCTCCTGTCTTTGGGCTTTGGGTCTGACTTGTTCTTGTTTTTCTAGGAGTTTGAGGTGCAACATAAGATTGTTTATTTGTGCTCATTCTATTTTCCTGACATGGGAATTCACCGCTATAAATTTCCCTTTGAGGACTCATTGCATCCCATAGGTTCCTGTAAGTTGTATCCACATTTTTGTTTGATTGTAAATAGTGTTTAATTTCTACTTTGATTTCATCTGTGACCCATTGGTTGTTCAGGAGGATGTTATTTAATTTCCAACTGTTTATGGAGTTTTTCTGATTTCTTTTGTCCTTAATTTCCAATTTCATTGCACTGTGGTCCAATAGGATAGATGGATAATTTCAATTCCTTTGCATTTACTTAAACATGTTCTATGTGCTAGCATATGGTCTATTTTAGAGACCATCCCATGTGCAGCTGAGAAGAATGTGTATTCTGATGCTGTTGGATGGAATACTCTGTAAAGGTCTACTAAACCCACATATTCACAAGTTTGGTTAAGTTCTGTTATTGCTTTGCTGATTTTTCTGTCTAATTGAGCTATCTTTGTGACAGTGGTGTGTTAAAGTCCCCTGTTATGATTGCATTGCTGCTTATTTCATTTTTCATGTCTGTTAAAATTTATCTTATATAGTTGGGTGCTCCTGTATTTGGTGCATAGATGTTTATGATTGTTAATCACTTCCTCTTGAAGTTTTCCCTTCACAAGTATGCAATGACCTTCTTTATCTCTTTTGATTGTTCTTGGTTTGAAGTTCAGGTTGTCTGCAAACAGAAGAGCTACCCCCACTTTTTTCTGGATTCCTATCACGTGGAGTATTATTTTCCATCCTTTAATTTCCAGTCTATGAATTTCCTTTTGAGTTAAGTGTGTTTCTTGTATACAGCATGTAGTTTGATTTTGTTTCTTGATTCACACTGTTGGTTGGTGCATTGAGACCATTTACATTGATGGTTATAACTGATATATACTGGCTTATCTTTGTCATGTTATTTTCCTGCTGTGGATCCTCCTTTTTTCCTCTGTTTAATTGCTTGCTGTGCTTGGTGGTTACTTTCTGTTGTTGTTCTTGAGGTTGTGGTTTGTTTTATCTCTGTCTAGAATATCTTTTAGTACTCTTTGTAGGATTGGTTTGGTGCTTATGAAGTTCTTCAGTTGTTTTTTATCATGAAAATACTTTATTTCTCCATTATATTTGAAGGATAGTTTTGCAGGGCACATCAGTCTGGGTTGGAAGTTGTTCTCTTTCAGTACCTGAAATACTTCCCTCCAAGCTCTTCTTGACTTGATGGTTTGTGTTGAGAAATCTGCTTGTGATTTCCTTTATTGGTGATCTGTTTCTTTTCTCTAACAGCTTTTAGTGTTTTTATCTTTTGTTGAGTTTCCGAGATCTTGATCACTATAAGTCTGGGTGTGGATTTATTTTAGTTATGATTAACTGGAGTTCTATGTGCTTTACTTATCTGTATGTCCAGTTCTTTTTCCATTCCTGGGAAATTTCCTTCTACTATTTCTGCAAATAGTCTTTTGTGGTCACTTGTGTTGACAACTGCTGTTTTGTTGATACCTTTTTATCTGACTTTGTTTTTCTTTGCTTCATCTTGCAGTTGTTGAATTGTTATTTCCTGGTTCCTGGTTGTTTTTAAGAGATCCTTCCTTTCACATTTTTTAGTGGCAATGCTGTCTTCAAGGTCTGAACGTCTATCTTCAGCTTTGTTCAGGCCATTTGCCAGCTTTCGATGGAATTTTTAATTTCCTGGATATCTGTTTGAATCTGTTTCATGCATTCTAGTTCTTTTCTATATTGTTCACTCACGGTTTCCATGAGTTGTCTGTGCTCTTCTATTTTCTTATTAATGTTATCTTTGGATATGTTGAACAATGCTTTCAATATTGTTCTCATTTCTTTTTTTACCTGAGACATTATTTCTGGTCTGATGTCTTCTATGGCCTGATGGAGTTGTTTCTTTACTTCAGTTGCTATCATTTCAGAAATTTCAGGTGTATGTCTTCCAGGCTCTTCTGTGTTGATGTCTCCTGGACTTGTTCAGGGTGGATGGAGAGCTGAGTTTGCTCCTTTATTTTGCTCCTTTATTTTGTCATCGTTCAAGATGCAGAGGTTCCCTGGAGTGCAGCCTCACTGTCCTGATTGTGAGTGCCGGACCAGTGTCCGAAGGTCCCCAGTGGTCAGTGCAGCTCCCCTGCTGGTGAGTGGTGGTGAGGTGGTGTCCCAGATGCTCCCAAAACTTTCTTGCATTCACTTGGGTCCCAGGCATGTGGGGGAGCACTGGGGGAGACTCGCTGGCTCTCCTGAGACTGTCTGGAGCTCGGCTCATCTTCCACAACAGTAGGGCTGATGCAGGTTGTCTTTACTGAGGCTTCAGATATTGCCAAGAACAGAGCCTGCTTCCCACACTGGCAAGGGAGGGATGAGGGTGGAGTCCCCGAGGCCACTGATTCTGTCAGGTTTCAGCTGGACTCCCAGGGGGGTGCGGGTTGTTCTGACAGTGAACCCTGAGGCCCCAGAAGTTGTCCAGGGCTCCATGGGCCACACACACTATGGGGGATGTGCAACAGCCGCTCACCTGGGTTCCTGAAGATGTCTGGATTTCAGCCCAGCATGCACAGACACACTGGGGGTGTGGGAAGTAGCCACCAGGGCCTCAGAGGGTACCCAGGGCTCCGCCTGCCTCGCATGTTGGTCAGCGAGGCACAGCAGCACCTCACTGGGATTCCTGAAGATGTTTGGGGTGCAACCCAGCACTCTGAAAAACTGAGCTTTAATTTCTGTCTTTTCTCATTTCTGAGACAAAATACCCAACTCTCATGGTTAAGGGAGGAGAAGTGTATTTTGGCTCACAGTTCATGGCAGTTTCAGTCTATAGTCATCTGGCTCCAAGGCACAGGCACATCACAGGTGAAACAGTCCATGGCAAAGCAGTGCAGGCAAAAGGCAGCAAAGCAGTGAAGTAGTGAAGCAGAAGAAGCAGTGGTCACCTGCCTTTATATTTCATCCAGGTTACCTGCCTCTTAGGCAGTGCCATCCACACCCAGGGTGGGGTACCCTTAAGCCCTATAATTTACCCTAAGCCATCCACCTCCAGAAAGCCCCACCTATGACCATATGAGGCTTTGGGGGGCATCTAGATATAAACCATAATAATTTCCTATTTAACCATAAAAGGTATACTAGTGTATCTGCAGACTGTCAATTTCTGTAGTACCAAGGATCTTTCCCTGCCAATGAAAACATTTTCTCTTGTTTATCTGATGAAAATATCATTTCTTGACTTGAAAAGCATTTGAAGACCTTGCCTGAGTAGCAATCCTATAAGACAAATCCATTTTCCTCATATTCACCACTATCCTTCATTTTCTTCAGGCTTGTTATTACTGTTAGACCAAGCAGTGAGGAGCAGTTACCAGGTTAAATGTGGAAGAAGGATTAAATGCCAGTGTAATTAGTATTATATTTTGAAAATGTATGTTGATAAAAATTTGATAAATTTTTGTGGTAATGAATTCTGTGGATGTAAGGGAAGCAGAGAAGAATGTAATTTTAGATAAGGCTGAATTTATCACTGTGAGTAGCCTTATTGGAAATTTTTTATTTGTTGTACTCTAATAGAAATGAATACCTAAGATTGTTTGTAGCTAGAATCTCAAGCTAAAAAATGATCCATATTAAACAAAGTTCAAATGCCAGATAGTTCCTTAGACAATGCAATGAAAGGAATACAAACAGTGAGATGTTGGAGAATGGCTTCCCTAACACATGTCTGGCATTTTATAAGAGACCTCACAAAGTAAACTTTTTGCTAAATATTGGGAAATCCATTGTGGAAGGGGAGGATTGTAGGTTGGTAGGGAATGCAGTATTCAAGAAGGGCTTTCTGCTTTCAGCCAGAATGCAAGATGCTAGGGTGGTAGAGATCATTGAGGCAAGAAAGGCAGGGTAGGCACAAGCACAATGATAGGCAGTAGGGTCAGTCTGGCAAATAGTGTCTGACCCATCATGATTTTTGGAATCAGCAAAGCAGATACTATATGTATCAGTCTGTTTTGCCTGAAAATAATAAAATATTTGAGTACAAGAGGCTTGAAAATAAAGGTTTATTATCTCACATAACCAAGTCTAGAACAGTTGGAAGTTCTGGTTGGTGATTCCAGCTTCTTTGCCATTTTCTTGTCTTTACTGTCATGGTTGTAACATGGCTCTTGCCATTCCAACCTCTCACATCTTTTCATGATAATATCTAAAAGTAAGAAGAAAAGGGTGTTATCTTCACCCTTCTATCTTTTGATTTTATCAAGAGATAAATTACTCCCAAAAGTGCTGAAGCACACTTCTCCTTATACTTCATTTACCAGAAGTAGATCACATGTTCATCCCAAATCAGGCACTAGCAAAGGAAAATTGGAATTAGAACAACCATGGATTATCTCTGGAAGTGGAGGGAGAGTTTCACCTTCCCTAAGCTTATTGAAGTGAATTGGGGCTCTGTTTTGAAGGGAGAATTGAGGGCTGATTGATAAATAGGCAGCCAGTGTAGTCAACACATATTTGGGAAGTTGTCGCCAATGGTGTGACTTAAAGGACTCTTAGTTTTGAGTATAGTTAACTTTAGAGCAAGAGAAGTCTCTCCGTCAAGTATAGACTGCCATGATAATAACTCTTGTACTTTCCTTTTATGGGCTGAATGGTTTTTAGATATCTGCAGCAGGATATTATAAGGAGACTGTGGCAAGCTTCAATAGTAGAGTGATGGACAATGTAAAAATTTAGAGCGAAGTCATGTTCTCTGCAGCTCTGGTTATGATTAGATGCCTGACTCTAGGTACTGATAAGGTACTCTAGGTAGTTGTGTTTTATGAGCTCACTATGAACTCAGTGCTATCTGCAGAATTATAAGACGACCTGCCCAAGAAGACGTCTTTATCAACTGGAAGTGATACATATGTAGCTGGGATCAGAAGAATCTGAAGGCACAGATTATTGTTTGAGCAATTTTCTCACTCTCCTTTGGAGATATTTCCCAGTTTACAAGTGCTCTGTAAAGTCTTATGGTAGTTGGTATTGGTAGACTTGGGAAATCTTACTAGGATATAGAACTTTCAAGTAGTATATCTCTGCAGGTTCTCTTAAAAGGAATGAAATGGCCTGAAGTGAGGATGTCTATTGATTAATGGGTCTAAATTTGATCAGGTGATCAGGGACTTTGAAGGAACAAGATTGTAAATTAGGTAATAAAGATATGTGGATGAACCTTTCATAATAGGCATATAGTGTGAGGAAATTTATGTCCCATGTGATTCTCACTCAAAGGTCTGCTTTTGTATGGCATTATTGATAGGTGAGCAAGATGATACACCTTGGGGATATTCTAAAGGCCATCCAGGTGCTTGCTTGGTGGACTGTAATGTTATAACAATGAAGATGAACATAGGCCCACAGCATAGACATATCCTAACCAAGGTGCTCTAGCTGCTGAATACCCAGAGTGATAAATACCACTACCAACCGGGCATAGTGGCCCACACCTATAATCCCAGCACTCTGGAGGCTGAGGCAAGAGGATCATTGCGAATTCAAGACCAGCCTGGATTACAAAGTAAGCTCAAGACCAGCCTGAACTGCATAGGAAGACCCTGTCTCAAAAAGACAAAATAAAAAATAAATAAGTAAATACCACTGCTAGTATGGCACAGGGTCCCAGTATGACACAGTACCTCAAGGAGACTGTTGTTCTGTTTCAAGATGATTGTACTGGATCCCTTGTATCACGGAGGAGGCAAAAATTAGCTCTCATTGGAATCAACACTTATTCTAGATACAGAATTGTTTCATGCTCTTTCATGTTTCTGCTTGTATCATTGTAGTGGATTGACAACTGGTGGTCAACTTATAACCCCCATCTGAACTGAGTAAGCATGGTGCTGGGTGTGGGAGGCCCACCTGAAGATTGTTGCCAGCAGCATAAAAGGCAGAACTGGAGAAGAAGTTAGGCTACCGGGAGCTGAAAGAGGCTGTTGGGAGCTGGTAGAAACTGTAAGGAGCTGTTTGTTGTTTGGAGGAGGTCATCATGCTGGCTTTCCTGATGAACTTGGCTGTTTTCATCCTCCAAGGAGCTCGGGCCTTTGTTGGCACTGAGAATAGCTTCAGTTCACTTTGGGGGAGCTCTGGTCCTCACTCTAAGCATTGCTTCCTGGATCCGGAGTGGAAGAGGATGCACAGCTCAGTCTTCTGAAGAAGCTTGCTGCATTGGCTTTCCTGATGAGAACTCAGCTGTCTTCACCATTGGAGGAGTGTGGGACCTCACTGTTGCTGAGGATGGCTGTGATACCTTCCAGGGGAGCTCTGGTTCTTACTTTGAGCATCACTTCCTGGCTCCAGTGTAGATCCCTCAGCCTGCTGGCATGGATCCTTCATCCTACTGGCACAGACTTCCTAGATTCCACCACTTGTCTTTGGGCCTTCACAGTGCAGATCCATGAAACAGGCCTGAATAAGATATTGTTATGGGCTCTGGGCCTCCAGTTGGATTCGTGAGCTCTAGGTCTTCAGCTGGACTCATGCAGGACATTTCCGTGGGATCCAGGTCCTTGGCTAGTTTCTTTGGTCTTAGTATATGGACAGATTTCCTGCACTCTTTTGTATATCATTCTTTGAGTGACTATTATAACTAATCTTATAAAATATGTGTCTTGTATTATATTGTTCTCCCTTGCAGAGTATCCCCCAAACTGACACAATCATCATCATGGATTTTTTTTTCCTGAGATATGGTCTTCCTTTGTAATTCATATTGGCCTTAAAATCACTATGGAGCCAAGACTGGCCCTGAATTTGCAGCAATCCTCCTGCCTCAGCCTCCCAGTCAGGGATTATAGGTGTGTGCCACCATGCCGGGCTGGATTTGTTAGTATAAACCTCAGACTCAGATTTGGAAAAGTAAATATAACAAAGGCATAAACTTTTAATTATTCTTTATGCATGTGGGAGAAAAAATGCTAATGATTTTCTTTTAATTTTGAGAAAAAAATTAAATACTGCTTAGAAATATAGTCAGTGCAACATTTTTTTTTTATTTTCAAGAGAAAAGAACTGAAACAAATTAACAAACACAGATAGAAACAAAAAAAAATAAAAACAATAAAAGCAATACAGAAGTTCAGACAAGGTGGTAAGAAATTAACAGTGGTTGTTGTATTACATATTGTTATCTTCAAATTAGTTACTCAGATAAAGCAGTATAGGCATGTAAAATTGATCAAACAATTAAACATTAACTCTTCCTTTCAATAAAGCAATAAAAATTAGTAGTACAATTATCTTAGCTGTCGTGTGTGTGTGTGTGTGTGTGTATTTTTCCCTTCTTTCTTTCCTCTTTTCCCTCACCCCTGTCATTCCTTCCTTTTGAGCAGTTTCTTTCCATTCACAATATCTATTATACCTTTCAGATTTTATTTACTCTTTCAGGTTCTTACACTAGGGAGACAACATGATGTTTACACATGTGAGTCTGATTTATTTCACTCATGATTATGCTCTCTAGTTGCATCCATTTACCTATAAAAGCCTTGAGTTTATCTTTCTTTAGAGCTGCATAATATTCCATTATATAAAAATACCACAGCTTTTTTATCCTTTCCTCAGTTGACATGCATTTGGGTTGTTTCCAGGATTTAGCTATTACAAATTGTGCTGCTACAAACATAGGTACACATATATCGCTGTAGTATGATGTTTTTAGTTCTGGAAAAATACTGAGAAGGGAAATAGCTATGTTGAATGGGACCTCTAATCCTAGTTTACTGAGGAATGTCCAGACTGATCTCCACAGTGGCTGCACCTGTCTACACTCCCACCAACAATGGAGAAGAGTTCCTGTTTCTCCACAGCCTCACCAGCATTTGTTATTGGTTGATTTCTTCATGATAACCATCTGTCTCCTGTGAAATGGAATGTCAGTGTTGTTTTAATTTGCATTTCGGAAATGAGGAATGATGAACATTTTATCCTGTGTTTATTCGCCATTTGTATTTCTTTATCTGAGAAGTGTGTACTCACTCAGATACCCATTTTTAGATTGGGGCTTTGAATTTTGGGGGGGGGCTGATTTTTAAAAATTGTTTATGTGTTCTAGATAGAAGTCTTTTGTATGAGGGACAGTTGGCTAAATTTTTTTCCTAATTTGTGAGGTTTTTTTTTTACTCTGTTGGGGATTTCTGTAGATGGGCAAAAACTTTTCAATAAGACGAGATCCCAGTTGTTGATTCTTTGAAGTATTTCCCCTGCAGTTTGGTTTTGTTCACAAGCTTTCTGCCTACCCCTATGTCTTCAAGATTTTTACCGACTTTCTCTTCCAGTAGATTTAGTGTTTCTGTTTTAATATTTAGATTTTTATCCATTTTGACTTTAGTTTGGTGCATAGTGAAAGGCATGGGTCTGGTTTCAGTCTTTGGAGTGTGGTGAGCCAGTTTTCCCAGCACCATTTATTCAAGAGGCTGTCTTTCTTCCAGTGAACTTGTTTGGCCCCTTTGTCAAAGATAAGCTGGCTGAGTGTGTTTGTGGTTGTGACTACATCTTCCAGTCTGTTCCACTGATTCTCAGGTGTGTTTTTTTGCCAGTACCATGCTGATTTTATCACAGTAGCTTTGTAGTGTAATTTCAAGTCAGGGATTGTGATCCCACCTGACTTGTCTTTGTTGCACAGGATTGCTTTTCCTATTCTGGTCTCTTCTAGTTCCAGATGAATTTTAGGAATGTTTTCTCTAGATCTGTGAGGCATATTAATTGTATTTTAACTGGGATTGCATTGAATTTGTATAACAATTTTGGGAGTATGACCATTTTCACAATGTTGGTTGTTTCTATCCATGAGCAAGGAATATCTTTCCAAATCTGAAGTCCTCTTCTATCTCTTTTTTCAGAGTATAATAGTTTTCACTGCATAGATCTTTTACTGCTTTTGTTAGATTGATTCTATGCATTTCAGTTTTTTGGATGCTGTTGTGAAAGATATAGTTTCCTTAATTTCTCTCTCAGTGTGTTTGTTTTTTGTGTATAGGAATGCTATTGATTTTTGAGTGTTCACTTTGTATTCAGTATCTGTGATACTGAATTTGTTAATTAATTTCAATTCTTTTCCATTTACTTAAACATGTTCTGTGGGCTAGTATGTGATCTATTTAAGGGAATGTCCCATGTGCAGCTGAGAAGAATGTGTATTCTGATGTTGTGGGGTGGAGCACTGTAAACGTCTACTAAGTCTATTTGTTCACAGGTTTTGTTCAGTTCTGTTATTTCTTTGCTGATTTTTTTGTCCAGTTGACCTATCTCTTTGTGTCAATAGGTGTTAAGTTCCCCTGTTAAAACAGTGTTATTAGTTATTTGGTTTTTTATGTCTCTTAAGGTTTGTCTTACATAGTTGGGTGCTCCCATATTGGGTGCATACATATTTATAATTGTTATCTATTCCTCTTGAAGTTCTCCCCTAACAAGTATGTAGTGACCTTCTTTATCTCCTTGTATCATTCTTGTTTTGAAGTTCACATTGTCTGCAATCAGAATAGCTGCCCCTGCTTTTATCTGGGTTCCTGTCACATGGAGAATTATTTTCTGATCTTTGACTTTCAATCTATGAATTTCCTTTTGAGTTAAATGTGTTTCTTGTATACAGCATATTGTTTGATTTTGTTTCTTGTTCCACTCTGCCAGAGTCTGCTTCTTTTGATTGGTGAATTGAGGTTATTTACATTAATGGTTACAAAACTGAAATATGTTGGCTTGTCTTTGTCATGTTATTCACCTGGTGTTGGTTTCCTGCTTTTGTTTTCTGTTTAATTGCTTGCTCTGCTTGATGGTTCCTTTGTATTGTTATTCTTGAAATTGTGGTCATTTTTATCTGTGTGTAGAATTTTTTTTGTACTCTTTGTAGGGTTGGTTTGGTACTCTTGAAGTTCTTCAGTTGTTCTTTGTTGTGGAAATATTTTGTTTCTCTGTTAAATTTGAAGAATAGTTTTGCAGGATACATCAATCTAGGTTTGAAGCTGTTTTGTTTTAGGACCTGGAATACTTCACTCCAAGTTCTTCTTGACTTGGTTGTGTTGAAAGATCTGCCATGCTTCTGATGGGCTTTCCTTTATAGGTGATCTATTTCCTTTCTGTAACAGCTTTTAATATTCTGTTCTTTTGCTGGATTTCTGGGATCTTGATTATTATATGTCTGGGTGTAGTTTTATTTTAGTTATGGCTAGTTGCAGTTCTATATGCCTCATTACCAGTATGTCAGATTCTTTTTCCATGCTTTGGGAAATTTTCTGCTTTTAATTCTGCAAATATTCTTTTTATGTCATTTGTATTGCCTCCTGGCATTTCATTGACACCTATAAGTCTTACATTGTTTTTGTGTGCATCATCTTACAGCTGTGAATTGATATTTCCTGGTGCCTTGGCATTTTTAAGAGATCTTTCCCCTCACAATCATTAGCTGCAATGCTATCTTAAAGGTGTGAAATTGTATTTTGGCCTCATTCAAGTGGTTTTGCCAGCTTTTGATGGAAGTTTTGATTTCCTGAATATCTCTTTGAACCTGTTTCATGCATTTTAGTTCATTCCTATATCGTTCATTTAGTGTTTCCATCGTATTTCTATGCTCATCCACTTTTTTATATGTCTTCTTTAGATGTGCTGAGAAATTCATTATTGTTGTCATTTCATTTTTTATCTGAGAGATTTTTTCTGATCTGATTTCTTCTATGGCCTGATGGAGTTGTTTCTTTACTTCGGTTGTGATCATGTCAGAGATTTCAGATGTATGACTTCCCCGTTCTTCTATGTTGATGCCTCCTGGACCTATTCTGGGTGGGGTGGAGTTCTGAGATTGCATTTTCCTCCTTTGTCTTGTCCTTTTGGATGCTGGAGGTGAAGTCCCAAGCCTCACCCTACCTGGGTAGCTCATTGAAGGTCTCTTGGGTCCCTAGTTTTCTTGGATGTCAGACTTGCTCCCCGATGGCAGTGGAAGGTGGGCCACCAGGTCTGATGTCTGCAGGCAGTGGGTTAAGGTGCACACCCCTAAGCCATGAACCACAATGGCTGTGCAATGCAGACTGCCAGGTTCAGGGTCCCCAGGCAGCTGATGGAGCCCACAGGGCTCAGATGCAAACTGCAGAGGTGGTGGAATGCAGACTGCCATGTCCAGTGTCCCCAGGCAGCTGATGGAGTGTGCAGGGCTGAGACTTGAACTACAATGGTGATGGAATGCAGGCCACTGAGTCCCAGGTTCCCAGGTGTAGTATAATTCTTAAATAGAATCTTTCTACATATTGGGGATTACATTACTGTTATATGATTTATGTTCTCTCTAGAGTATCATCATTATTCAATTCTCATTTTGAGAGAGATATATATTGGGCAACTTAGGCAATAGGTGTACATTTTGAAGAATTAAACTATAACTACATTTCCTAGGTTTTTCAACTAGGTACATGGGTGATAAAAAAGTCTCCCTGCCGCTAAAAGTTTATCAAAGTTAAGCCTTAAAACTTTGTACCTCTTTCTGGGTTTTCATTGATTATATAAATAATTCTAACAATTTTGTTGGAATTTTTTATCTCCCCTCTTTCTTTCCTGTTTGTTTTTTTAACCCAGGTCTTTCCATATGCTAGACAAGTACTCCACAGGTGAAGTAGACTTCAAGTTCTTTTTAAGTTTTATTTTGAGACAGGGTCTCACTAAGTTGTCCAGAAGGATCAAACTTGCAGTTCTCCTGCCTCAGCCTCCCAAGAATGTGAGGATTTCAAGGGTGTGCCATCACCTTCAGCTAGATTTACTTAGAAATCACAGAACTAGACATGAAAATTTGAAGGCTGATAGGAGTAATGGGGGGTTACTTGTTCACAATTTAGCATAAACTTAATGATTGCTATTAGTACCAGGAATTGTTAAGGTTAGGTTTGGGATTTTCTGTGTAGGAACAAGGAAAGTAAAGTAAATGTTTTGGAGAATTTTCACTGAAAAGAGACAATGTAAACTGTTCAGAATTTATGAGGATAAACTTTTGTTATCAAGCAACATATATTTAAAAGACTTTGACAGAGAGATAGATTGTTCTGACTTCAAGAAATTTGCAGACAGCTACTTGAAAAAACAATGGAACCAGTATGCGTTACAATTAAGATTCCGGTAAAAACAGCATGGTGGTACTTCAGTAATCCCAGCACTGTGGAGGGTTGGGGTAGCAGGGGGATTCCAAGTGGTAGCCCAGCCTGTGCAATTTAGCAACTTATGTCTCAAAAATGCATACATACATATAGAGAGAGAAAGAAAGAAAAAGAAAGATAGAAAGAGAAAAAGGCTAGGATGCAGTTCAGTGCAAAGACCCTGGATTCAATTCTCAGTATGGGGCTGGGAAAGGTGGGTGATTTCAGTAAAGATGCTCAGAGCCAAAGGAGAGGAGTTGAAGAGAGAGAAACTGTCTGACATGGAGAACAGCATGAAAAAGGCTAACAACCTGTTGGGTACATCTTAGTCCCTGGGATGCCAACAAAAGAAACATTTATAAATACAGGCTGGCCTGTATTTCTCATGAAAGAGAATCTTAAAAGAGAATGTGTTTTTGCTGTGAAATATTACTACCCTCACCAGCAAAAGCTTCAGAGATGTTTTTCTGTCCGAGTTCAATATAACTTTCTCAGAGTAAATGGCTTTTAAAAACTGGTACATTTCAGAAATTATTCCATGTTGAAAGCTAGTCTTTATTACTTCCACATGAATAATCTGTCTTATCTTTCATAACCTTTGTATTCTTTGTTCATTGTGAATCTTTAAGTATAATAATTTGGAAACTCTCATTTTACTACTTTTTAATATAAATCATAATATCTGTTAAATCTTATAAATATAACTATTTTACATACTATATGTTATGGCTTGTATCAAGATGTCCTCCCAAAGCCTCATATCATAGGTGGAGCTTTATGGAGCCAGCTGGATCTAGGGTGTGTGATTATTAAATAAGTCCCTTGATTGGTTTGACATAGTCTGGATGTGGAGAATGAGGAGGCCCACCTGGTTGTGGTGATACTACCCAAAACATTGGTAGCCTGGAAGGGACAAAAAGGAGAGTCTTCTGTGGCTTGCTGCTGCCTTCCTGCCCTGCCATGGACTGTTTCTCTGCTGTGATGCCTCTCTGCCATGTCACCCTGCCTTGGAGTCAGCCAATTATGGACTGAAATCTCTATAAACTGAGCTACAATAAACCTTTCCTCCTTTAACTTTGGGTGTCGGGTATTTTGAGAAAAGTACTTAAGATACTATATTACTTTATTATAAGTAATAATACTTGGTTTGTACCAATTACACAGCATTATACTGTAAAGCACTAAAACACCATCTAGTAATTACTAAAGATAAAAGGCCAGTTACTTTATAGAGATAGAAATTTGAGAGATGTTTTTCTTTTTAAAATATTTATCTATATAGATGCTGATATATCATTACTTGTTACTACAGTAAATAATGATAAAGTGGGACCAAGAGAAAAGACATTAAAAACTAATAAAGAGAAAATTATTTAGCAGTTTATTTATTAATTGTCTTTTTTGAGACAGGGTCTCACTATGCAGTTCAGGGTCTTGAGCTCACTTTGTAGGCCAGGCTGATCTCAAACTCACAACAATCCTCTTGCTTCAGCCTCCCAAGTGCTGGGATTATAAGTATGTACAACCACATCTGACCTAAAGCAATCAGAATTTCCTCTTCAATTTTTTTTTTTGATATGAGGAATTGAACTCAGGACCATGCACTTTCTTTGAAAGGAGTAGCTTCTAGCTTATTAGAACACAGAAATTATGTAATAGCATTTTATGTATGTATACAGTATATATGTTTTTTCATGAAAAATCTTATTATTATGGAAAAATTTCAACAGACAAGCAGAGGCAACATTATAAGTAAATTTCATATATCCATCACCCAATTTACAAAATTATAAACATTTGACTGATCTACTTTTACTTATTATTCTTATATTTTCCACTTCTACCTCTCCAGAACTAGTTTTAAACAGTTCCTAAACATCTTAAGATTCCATTAAGAAACACTGCAGTTATTGTAGTTATTTAATACATGAAATAGTATATTTTATGGCCACAGATTTATGTTGATTTTATTTGAGATATTAACTGTAAATATTGGTTTAAAACATAGATTGCTTTGTTTCATCAGATAAGGTGATAGATTAACCAGATAGGTTCAGAATCAATGAGATAATACTCCGGTGGCTCCTGGCATCTTCAAAAGGTCAGGACTGTTCGGATGCTATTAATAATGAGAAAATAATCAGTACACCATACATAAAAGTTTAAGCAGAGCTCACAAATAAGTTTTACTTTTTCATTACAGTTTGGTCTAATCTTTCTTTATAGATACTTACTGTAAGGTGCATTTATTCTATTTTGTCATCTCATTCATAGCATGAATGTTTTATAGATAGTACCAGCAATCTGAGGGAACGTTGGGGACCCTCACTTGACTTGGTGATACCTTTGTTCTCAGTGATCTTGTTGAAAAGTAGAGCATCCCAAAGGGTTTTTAGCTTCCAAATAGTCACTGCTCTTGGTTCTCGTACTGCCAAGGGCAAAGTTAGGTATCAAAGGAGAGGGAGGCTGGGTGTGGTGGGTTACATGCCTATAATCTCAGCACTCAGGAGGCTGAGGCAGGAGGATTGCAAGGCCAGCCTGGGTTACATAGTTCAAGGCCAGCCTGGACTACACAGTGAAACCCTGCTCAAAAAAAAACACACAAAGGAGAGGGAGGTCTGTGTCTTGGGATGCTACTCCCTAAGAACCCAAATATTTTCAATCCTGGTTAACTTTAACATGTGGAAACAAACAGGAGGTAAGCCTAAAGGACAGATAAATTCCTTATTGTAGCTATGGAATCCAATCCGTGTGTCAGCAGAGTACTATGCCTAAATATTCTCTTCATCTAGGAACATCTACCTATGGAGGGAGAACTGCGGTGTCTTTCCCTCACCTTGGGGGCAGGGTCACTGTGCCTCAGCAGGCTGTCAGTCATTGTGTCACCTTCTTATACCCACTTCCTTACTTCTGTGCAGCTAGTATGGTGAGAGAGCTTGCCCTCATATGTACTTTCTGTGTGCATATGATGAATATCCTGGGGAAGGCCCGTTCTCTGCCTTTTCTGTTGCCACCTTTCTGTCTGTGTGGGCAGTCAGGTGGTTTCTTCAGAGGACCAGCAAGGGAATAAAAAGCACCACTCAGGCATCTACCCCTACCACTTATTACCAGGGAAGCCTCCTTGTAGCACATTTGGGATTTGCCTCCTTACTTATAAAGCAATGCAGCATTTTCCATTTGGCTGCCACTTGGCATTGCTCATGAGTATAGTCGTGCCTCGCTATATCGCAGTTCACTTATTGCCACTTCACTGTATTGCGGGTTTTAAAAAATATCTAATTCTGTATCGCGGAGTTTTTGCTATATTGTGGGATTTTATGGTAAAGTACTTCACTGGTGAGTACCCATATAGATTTTGCATGTTGTTAAAATTACATAGGTTTAAGAGTGTAGAAAATGTTCAAGAGCATATGAAGTATTTATAAGAATGTGGGAAAGGTTAATAAGAGAGTGGGAAAGGTTTATAGGAGTGTGGGAAGGGTTTATAAGGCTTTAAAATATATATAAATAATAAAATAAATACAATGCCTCTACTTAGTGGATTTTCACCCATTGTGGGGGTCTCTGGAACGTAAGTCCCGTGATAGGTGAGAGATCATTGACTATTCCCTGACTGACAGTAGGGAAAAGGACTGTGATAGAGAAGCTTGAGCACCAGGTAGCAAGGCCCCAAACTCCAACCCAACCCCTAACATGAAGAACACTCCTTATGGACATACTGATATTGTGCAAGATATTGTGTAAGCTTACATGTGTAGCTTTAAAAATAATCTCTTTTTTTTTAAACTTTTTTGATAATGTTGTGGCTAACATGTTTGCAAATTGGAGAGTTATGTCAGTGGGAGTATTTTCTTGGGTTTCTTCCTCATGAAATAGCTAGGTCCTCACACCACAGGCCTGTTTTCTTTTTCTGCAACATTTATTTTCTGCTTCAAACTTCTGCCATTTTTACTTAATTTACTCCCCATGTTTTCTCTTTTAATTTATTCTTTGCCTTGTGTCTCCTCTATGAAATATTCTTCCTGGTGTTTTTGCTCTTTGCTTCTACTGACCAAGGCTATGCTTAAACATTTTAACTAAAATAATTGATCCTAATCTTATCCATTCCCAAGCCCTAGAGGCCCCTCAGTTGGGACATTGCTGTAAATCAATTCCTAGGCTCCAAGATAAGGGAGCACAATGTAGCTAAAATTGTGGGTCAGAAGGTGTCTTGTAAGAGCCCTGTGACAAAGTTGGCACCCTTTTCACATCTGGTGCCTGCCACTCTGCTCACATCTGAATGGGTTCATAAGGCTCTGATCATGAAGGGCCCAAACTGGGTGTCATTCTAATCAAATTGTAGATCATAATGATTCCAAACTTAAGGGCAAATTATTCTGAGGGAGCTGATATTATACTAACAGAAACCCCTTGTCCTAGGTAGCAACCCCAGCTGAGTTGTTTGTGAAAAGAAAAAAAAATGTCAATTTATATTACCACTTATGTTGTAACAGTATATAGAGAGTGCATGTTATGGAAACTGAAGCGCTTCTTTTTCCCCAAAAGGCCACTATTTAATCTTTTAAAAGCATTTAATGACTCTGAGATAGAAAGTCAGAAAAGACAAACAGTTCTTAAATCAAATAAAAATAGACTGACAATAAAGATTTTCTAAACCGCTCAATCATATATTTGGTAATTTACCTTTTTCCTTGGTTCATTAGGTCAAATGCCTCATTGATTCTGTCAAAAGGCAGGGTGTGGGTCACCAAAATGTCCAGATCAAATTTCTTATTTTTATAGTCAGCAACCAGCTTTGGGACTGAATCTACACTTTTCCAACCTGTAATTTGGCCAAATGCCAAATAAAGAAAGACATGGCATATGCCATGAAGAAGTAGTTTAGTCAGTGTGTTCATTGAATGAGTGAAATTATTAGGTCAGATTTGGATACTTCAAATACATTAAACTTCTCTCTTCCATCTTTAATTTTCTGTGCTGATATCTATTTAAAATTTTTGCTTCGTAAGAAAAACTGAAGATTACTTTTCACTTTAGATGAAGTTGGGTCAGAATTTATTTTTTCCTCTATATTGGTTCATTTAAATGTAACATGGATTGAATTTCAATTTGCCAATTGTTTTCTTTCTCTATAAACTATATTTTCAAATAAATAGAATAGTTTTTGTTGTCTTTCGATGTTTTACGCAGTCAATATTTAAATAAATTCCTTTCCTTTCAATAATCTACACTCCAGAAAAATTAAAATTATGAAAAGAAAACTCACCACCAAAGAATGTTCCATTTATGCGGCGGCCCATTATTAGTTTCACTGGGGAAACATTCGGTCCTTCGTCGCCAGCCTTTACTCCGACCACGGTGCAAGACCCCCAGCCCACTGTCGTGCAGTCCAGCGCCGCGCTCTGGAAGGCCAAGCGCAGAGATTACCGCGGGGAATTGGGCGAAGCCGTGGCGCGGAGAGGGGCGGACGGTCACTGCGTGGTCACAGAGGACCACGGCCCTGCACGGCTGAAACGCCACCCTGGGCCACGCCGGTCCTCCGCAGGTGCCGCCGCCCTGGTCGGGCCGCGTCCCGGGAGAGCTCCTCGCCGCAAGGCCCGCGCTCCCTCCAGGCGGCGCTCCGCACAGCCGCGCGTCCGAGGACTGGTGGAGAGCGGGGCGGGAAGCGCTCGTGGCGGAAATCTGAGGGTCTCCGCGCCGCCCGGACCTTCGCTGCCTCTCAGTCTGCGTGGCAGCTGCACAGCGGGGCTCCGGAAAAGGTCCGGAAACAAACTGAGTCCGCAAAGCTGCGCACCCTGTGTCCTGGGTCTGACAGACGTCTCGGCAGAGAAAGTGCCAGGCAGTGGCGTGTGCCTCGCTTCTGCGGAGTCTGTGGTGGCACACCACTGCCCCATCTTCCCCTTCACGTCGCTCATGAGCACAATAAAAAAGTAAAATTAAGAAAACATCCATAGCCACATCAAAGACGGTATCATAAATAAATAGGACGTATTATTGTACCATGAAGAGTAACACAATTAAATTGAATCTGGAATGTGCGTCATTTTATATAAAAATACATGGAAACAGGAAAGATATACAAAAGATTACAACTTTAATCAGCAAGTTTTGGACAATCTGTCATGGGCTTTGCTAAAATATTTGTATTTCCAGGGACCTAGAATCGAAATCTTTTATGGTGTAAATCATATCTTTCTATCTATCATCTGTTTATCTATCTATCTATCTATCTATCTATCTATCTATCTATCTGTCTATCTATTTGTGGTTTGAGACAGGGTCTTGCTGCATAGTTCAGGCTGGTCTCAAACTCACGAGGAGCCTCCCAAGTGCTGGGATTACAGGTATGAGCAACTACACCTGGCTAAAATAAAAATCCTTAAAAGTCATAAAGGATACTTTCATAAAGAAAGTATTCACTAGAGCTTAAGAAATGAGGCATACACTATGTACTTAGTAGATTTCAAAGTAGGTTAAATATAAAACTTTAAAACAGGGCAAAATTCTCATAGAAAACAGTGCTGGCTGCTGTTCATCAAATATTTGATCTGCTTCCCTACATTTCTAGCCTTTTTGTATTTAGGTTGCGCTGGGTCCACCATCTTTTCTCTTGCTCTAACAACCAACATGGTCTCAAGTTGAGATTGTGAAGTCTTAAGATTGAACTTCTTTGATTACTGAGTCATCACATGGAAGACATTAATCTGGGAAAGTTGCCTGTATGTACACTGATCTTTGAATGAGACAGAGAACACTTATGTGAACCTACTGAAAATTTGGGGTTAATATAAATTGCAAAGGATGAGCTAGGTACAATAATGCATGCTCGTAATCCTAGCTACTTCAAAAGCTGAGTTGAGAGGATTGTGAACTGGAGACCAACCTGGGCAACATAGTGAAACCTCATCTTAAAAAAAAGTCAAGGATTGAAAATGCAAATAAATTTCAAGGTATGAACTTGTGGATGCCAATCCATTTACAAACCCTAATCTGAATATACATTTTAATCCTTTGAGAATGATATTACAGAAAAACAGTGTAAACTTTGGGCCCATTCTATGTAGGCAACTTGATTCTAATGTTTTATGGTAAATTTTATGTTTACAAAAGATCTCAGCCAGGCATAGTGGCACACACCTGTAATCCTAGCACTTGGGGGGCTGAGGCAATGCTGTGAGCTTGAGATCAACCTTGAGATAGTGACTTAAAACCAGCCTGAACTCACATAGTAAGACCCTGTCTCAAAAAACCAAAGCCAACCAAACAAAAACTCAGTAGACTGCTTCACATGACTTTTCACCATACGAAAGAAGCAATTAATGTATCTGTCTCCTCCACTTTTACTAAGATAGAATGTGCAATGACTTAAAACTTTTAGAATGTTTTTTGAAGGATTTATTTGAATGTGTTATTATTTTGAGAACTCATAAATACCCTTCTAAATATCTTCTACTTTTTGCATTTTTCTTACGATAGAAACATGTTTCTTATATGACAGCAACATTTATAGACTGTACAGAGAGATTCTGAGACAGGAAAAGACCACAGGCATGAGTTATCACTTTAATGTAGCTGCTTACATCGATTTTTTTAAAAAGTCATCTCCTATTGCTTTTTCTACATTTCTGAGCTTTGCTTTAAGCAAGGAATTAACCTTCCTAATAATGGCTTGGTTGAAATGAGTACTGTATGAAAACACAAGGTTTTATTTAGTAGATTCGGATAACTTTTGGTAAGAGCTATTTTTGGTAACATTGGCAAAATCCTACAGAATGGTTAATATAATTTTATAATTGTTTTGGTGGGTTCTTTTGGCTGCTTTAGAGCGTTAGAGATCATTATGATCAAATTCATAGCTTTTTTCCTAGTTGTGGAAATTTTGGGTAGGGTATGTGACTTATCTTTTTGTGATTAGAATAAGTTACCTGTTTTCATTTTAATTCTTTGGTATAATTCTTTTCCATAACTTAAAATATCTTTGTTGGTATAATAAATCAGCCAATAATAGAATATGCTATGTTTTGTATCACTGGTTCTCAATTTGAGAAATTTGTAAAAATATATTGGTACCACAGTCTTAATGCGACTGTCCTAGAGTATGGCCCATTCTTCAGTATTGAGAGGAAAAAAGAATTTCTTGAGTAAGTCTAATGTATAGCCATTACACTAGAAAAATATGATAAGTAGGCTGAATTTCAGTGTTTCTAAAAAAATTTGAGCCATGGGAAGTGGAGGAATGGATGTGGCATATTGCTGGCTTCAGATTCCAAAGTAAATTTGAAAATTAGGACCTGAAGCTATGAACAGAAGGGTGTAGTACAGGATAAAAAGCCCTTAGTGCATGCATTTTCAGTAACAGCTAATGATTTTTGAGTGCCAGATACAGTTTTAATGTTGCTGTCATCATAGCTCTTCTGGCTCTCTGTTCTCTTCCAGATATGAAGACCCAAGAAAATGAAGCAGCACAATATATTCTTGTGGAAGCTTGTGGTATAGAATTGTATTCTTTATATCTTTCCCAAGAGCATGTTTACAAACCAGGCTAAGCAAAGGTATAAATAAAAAGAAGTAATAATAAAACAACTTTGAAACTTTCACTAATAAAAC
This sequence comes from Chinchilla lanigera, assembly GCF_000276665.1. Taxonomy (NCBI): domain Eukaryota; kingdom Metazoa; phylum Chordata; class Mammalia; order Rodentia; family Chinchillidae; genus Chinchilla; species Chinchilla lanigera. Next base: position 9,364,302 of record NW_004955405.1, read on the forward strand.
AAGAAAAATCAGTAGGCAGAAAATTCAGTTGATAAATTATTTAATCATTTCATTAGAAAACAAACCCCAAAAATTCTTCTTAGTATCTTTGAGCAAATATGTATTACATAATTATTCACTAAAGAATAAAGCTGGGTGCTTCAACAAGTTAACTTTTCCATATATTGGCTATGAACTACAGTTGACTCTTCACCTCATTTTCTTGACTTAATAGTCAAAAGGGCATCCTTTTAGCTAATGAAAACAAAGGAACACCCAAATTATCTTTGAGAGATAAGAAATTGAAATGATCATAGAAAATAAAATTAGAAAATATTATTTCTGGTATAACAAGAGGGATCCACTTAAAAGGGATCTCAAAAGAAAAACCAACATATACAACTAATTTATAAGCAATGCTAGTAAAGTTGTTTATCTTATCACAAGAGTGAATTCACAGATATAGCATTTCCATTTGGGAAATACTGATTTGAATATGCTATAAATGTATCTCCTAAGGGTTCATGTGTTGGGAGCTTTGATTTCTGTGTTGTGATGTTCAGGGTTAGTGGAATCATTAATAGGCAGAGCCTATTGAGTAACTGTTACTGGTCCCTGTTCTTACTCTGGATTCCTGTCTTGCAATGTAATTTCTCTCTGATTTCACTTGCCACAAGGTAATGTAGATGGGAAATCCTTGCCAGAACTTGCCCTATGCTGTTTCAACTTTCAGCCTCCAAAGCTGGGTTAAATAAATACCTTTTCTTTATGAGTTCTGAGTCTTACATATTTTGTTATAGTAACAGCAAACAGACTAATACAGGAAGTATGAGTGGGCATTGAAAGAAATATGGCATAGTTGAGGGAGTAAATGACTTATAGCTGACAGTTCAACTTCTTAGCACTTTTCAAAATATTAAGGAATGATTATAAATATAGATACTGTAATAAATATGACCACCTTCCCCGATTAGTTGATGATTAAAGAATAAATTGAAAATATATACATACCATGGTATCAGATCCTCCTGCACAGTCAAAGGCAAAATCCACACCTCCATTGGTCAGTTCAATGATGATCTCCTGGATGGGTTTATCTAGGTCTCTAGGATTGAGGCAGTCAGTCGCTCCTAGGACTTTGGCTTTTGTAAATTTCTCACTATTGATATCAATAGCTATGATTTTAGAAGCTCCTGCTATTTTGCAACCAATTATGGCAGAAAGACCTACACCTCCTAGGCCAAAGACAGCACAAGTAGAACCAGGGGTGACCTGCAGGCAGAGAAATTATAAAGTAACTTTGCAAGCAGCTGGTTCAACTTTTTTTTAAGAGGAAGGTTAGGATGGGGGACATATAATAAAAGGCTGCCTCTTATAAAACTATATAAATACTGACAATGGAGAAAATCTACCAGTGTGAAAATGATACATTACTACCTAAATTTTGAGAATCATTGAAGGACAATTGAGATTATAAATTCATAGGGAACAAACACGTGAGAACTACTCCCTTGTTTTACTTTTCCTTTTGGTGTTGCAGAACAAAATTCAAAAGTCCACATATTCCAAAGGTTGTTTTTCTCTTTTTAAGTTCAATTACAAATGATTTGACATCCACATTTCTATAGACCTTATTTGGTTGTATTAATATTATAATTGGTTTTCAAATTGCACGTGAAACACTTGAAAGAATCAACAACTGGGATCTCATCCTACTGAAAAGTTTCTGCACATCTAAAGAAATCACCAGCAGAGTCAAAAGAAAACCAACAAACTTGGAAAAAATTTTAGCTGATTGTCCCTCAGACAAAGGGCTTCTATCTAGAACATATAAAGAATTAAAAAATTTCAGCCCCTCCAAATTCAAAGACCCAATCCAAAAATGGGCAGCTGAGATGAACACACATTTCTCAGACAAGGAGATACAAATGGCAAATAAATATATGAGAAAATGTTCAACATCATTAGTCATTCGAGAAATGCAAATTAAAACAACACTAAGATTCCACCTTACCCCAGTAAGAATGGCTAGCATTAAGAAATCAACCAATAACAAATGCTGGCGAGGCTGTGGAGAAATAGGAACCCTTCTGCACTGCTGGTGGGAATGCAGACTGGTGAAACCACTGTGGAAATCAGTTTGGAGATTCCTCTGAAAACTAGGTTTAGAGGTCCCATTCAACCCAGCTATCCCCCTGCTGGGTATTTTCCCAGAAGATCTAAAAACATCATATCACAGTGATATATGTGCACCTATGTTCATAGCAGCACAATTTGTAATTGCTAAAATGTGGAAGCAACCCAAATGTCCATCCACCGAGGATTGGATAAGAAAATTATGGTACTTTTATATAATGGAATATTACTCAGCTGTAAAGAAAGATAAACTCGAGGCCTTTATATTTAAATGGTCACAACTAGAGACCATACTCATAAGTGAAATAAATCAAACATACATGTGCAAGCACCGCATTGTGTCACTAGTGTAAAACTTGAAAGAGTTAAGTTAAACTCGGAGGTATGATAGACACTGTGAAATGATAGGAAACCACCGAAGAGTAAAGGGCTTCTGGGATGTGGGAAAAGAGAAGGGAAAGAAGGAGAAATTTTGTATGTATGTATATACAGGATAGATAACATGGTTGTTCTTCTATCTGCTGTTTCTATGCTGAAAGAAACTGTCAATGAGTCTTTGGTTGACCAGTATTGCATGTCTATATCTGTTTTCATGAGAAGCCACTTTGAAGATATCAATATGTAATACAACCACCATTGTTAATTCCCTACCACTTTGTTTGTAACTCTGTATTGTCTGTATTGTGCTTGTGATATGTTGTAAAATGTTGTATGTCTGTTAATGTTTCCCTCCTTTTATCCTTAAAATAAAAAAAAATAAAAAATAAAAATATTATAATTGGTTTTGAATGACTACTAATATTTTTCTTTTTTATTTTAAAGAGAGAACAGAAACAAATTAACAAACACAAACACATAAAACAACACAAAAACAAAAAAAAATACAGAATTTCAAACAAGGTGATAGGAATTAACAGTGGTTGTTGTACTACATATTGTTATCTTCAAATTGGTTACTCAGATAACCAGATATAGGCATGCAAGATTGATCAAACAATTACACATTAACTGTTCCTTTCAATAAAGCAATAGAAATTAGTAGTACAATTAGCTATTGTGTATGTGTGTGTGTGTGTGTATAGAAGGGGATATATATATATATATATATATATATATATATATATATATATATATCTCCTTTTCTTTCTTTTCTCTTTTCCCTCATCCCAGCTGTTCTTTCCTTTTGAGCAGTTTCTCTCCATTCACAATACCTATTGTACCTTTCAGATTTTATTTACTCTTTCAGGTTCTTACACTAGGGAGACAATATGATGTTTACACATGTGAGTCTGATTTATTTCACTTATGAGTATGCTCTCTAGTTGCATCTATTTACCTATAAAAGCCTTGAGTTTGTCTTTCTTTATAGCTGAGTAATACTCCATTATATGAATATACCACAACTTTTTTATCCATTCCTCAGTTGATGGGCATTTGGGCTGCTTCCACAATTTAACTATTACAAATTGCGCTGCTGTAAACATGAGTGCACGTATATCGTTGACCACTAATATTTTTTTAACTGTGAACTGACTCATGGTCAGTTTAACTTGATCTGGACCAACTTGATTGGTCCAGATTACTGATTCATTTAAATGGAATGAAATCTAAATGTCTTTGCATGACATAAAAAGAGTTTTGCTATTTGACTTCTGTTTACCTTCCAGCTTCATCTCCAGGACATTCCCAGTACAGCGAGCCACAATAAATGGTTCCATTTCCCTCTCATACATTAATTCCTGATGTTCTTTCAGCTTGATGTACTTTTCATCTTATTTTAATTAAAATATAACCTATAACTTCTAGGCCTGACATTAAAGGACATTTTCTCCATGAAACTTTTCTTGATTCTTCAATCAGAAATCAATGCCTAACTTTTTGTTTTTCTGTGTCATATAATTTATGATATTCTATGATTTATTATGTGTACGTCGTTTCAAGACTTTTAAAATTTTTATCTTTCATACATTATCAGAGTCTTCTGTACAGTATGTTGATTCATTAATAAATGTTTGCTACATTGAATTAAATAGAAACAAGATGGGAAGGAAAATGCTATAACTGTGATATATTATTCTTTAGAGTGGTATAGCGGTAGAAAAACACTATACAGAAGGTGCTTAATTAGTATTTTCTAATGAGGATAGGAAAATATTAGGATTCAAAGATAAGCAAAAAGAAAAGACCAAGTCTGTCCAAAAGAAATGTTGATACCTTCTAAATTGAGAACAATATGCCATATAACAACCATTGTTGAATTCCTGCTATCCTGTTTAATGAAACTCTGTATCACTTCTAATGTTTTTTAAATTATATTTGTTATTGTCTTTAATTGTTTGATTAATCTTGCATTCTTACATCTGGTAATGTGAGCAACCTTGTTGAAGATAACAATGTGTAATATAACAACCACTGTTAATTCCTATCATTTTGTTTTGAAATCCTGTATCATTTTTATTGTTTTTATATTGTTTTGTTTTTGTCTTCATTGTTGTTATTTTATTTTTTTCTCTTTAAAATAAAAAAAATTAGGAACAAATTGATAAAGAAAAGAGTGAACACACATCTTCAATTTATGCTGTGGAGAAAGGACAAACTAATAAGTGGAAGACCTGATATCTACATGTAAAAGAATGAAATTAAACCCATATTTCACACTATACAAAAATCAACTCAAGATGGACTAAATAAATAAATGTAAACCTGAAACTTGTAAAACTACTAGAAGAAAACATGGCAGTGTTGGGGGGATCTCCATGACAACAGCCTGGATAATTTGTTTTCAATATGACTATAAAGCATGGGAAACAAAAGCAAAATAGACTAATGGGATTACATTAATTTTTTTTGGTACAGCCAAGAAGACAGTCAGTAGTGTGAAGAGACAGTATATGGAATGGGAAAATATGTTTACAAACCATACTTCAGAGAAGAGGCTAATACTAAAAATAAATGAGGAAGTCAAACAGTTCAATAGTAAAAAGACAATAAGCCAACTGCAAAATGGGCAACAGACCTGAGTAAGCATTTTTCAAAAGGAGACTTACAGGTAGGTGAAAAGAAATGTTCAACATTTCTAATTATCAGAGAAATACAAATTAAAGCCACAGTGAGAGATTACCTGTTGGAATAGTTATTAACAAAAGATAACAAATGTTGCATGAATGTGGAGAAAAGATACACTCTTGCTGGGTATGCAAAATAATGCATTCATTATTACAATAAGCAGTATTGCAGTTCCTTAGAAAATTAAAAATATAAGATCCTGAAAACCTACTACTGGGACTATATCTAAAGGAAATGAAATCAGTATATCAAATAGTTACCTGCATTCCCATCTGTTGCATCATTATTCATAATGGGGAGGTTATGAAATCTACCTGTCTATAAATACATGAATGCTTAAAGAAAATGTGGTCTGTATGCAAAAAGGGATGCTATTCAGCCATTAAAGGATATGGAGTCATTGGTGACAACAGGGAAAACCTGGAAGACATAGTGCTAGGGTAAAGTAAGTCAGGCCCAGAAAGACAAGTACTATACTGTGTGCTCTCACAGATATGTGGATTCTAAGCAGTTCAGCTAGAAGCTGAGAGTAGAATGGTGATCACTGAGGCTGGGAGGGGAGCATTAAGGAATGGGAAGGTGTGGGTCAAAGGACAAGGTTCAGTTAGGAGGAATAGATTCTGCTAAGCTAATTTGAAAAAGCTAGCAAAAGCTGTAGCTGAATCACTCGTATTAACATTCTTAAGGAAGAACTGGTATCAAAGTGAAGTCAGCATGACAGCAATTGGTAGTCTTCCCTGCAGTGCTGGTAGAAGCCAAGTGCAAAAGTCCAAGAGGCCATTGGTAACCTGGCTTGGCAACTCTGGGCAGGTGCGGAGGGAATGTGAGCAGAGCTAAGGGACAAATGCCTGTTGAGGCATTTGACCTCACCTTGAGGGATGAAGGAAACAGTGCAAGGAGACTGACAGCAGATGTGTTCTTTAGCAAAAACTCTTTCGTTGTATTTTGCAGTTTTGAATCAAGGGATAGGACTGACATGAAGGAAGAAAATAATGAGGTTGTTTGAGGTATCCGACTGGGAGAGCCTTTTTTGAAATCTCTCTAGTCTACAGTTTAAACAGCCCTCTAAGACTTTTAAAATTCTAGCATGGGGTTCCTGGAACAAATCTTGCTACTGTAAGTTTCCACCAGAGACACTCCCTTGAAATCACTCAGGATATGAACAGAAGCAGAGGTACAAAGCAGAGATAAATTGGATGAGAAGAATCTTGGCATCAGGAAAAAAGTAGGGGTGCCTGAATGGAGATGGGTAAGGGTTTCTGTAACCTTTTGAGCAGTTTCAAGATGAACATTCTTTTTTAGGGAGCATATTTAGCAGGCTGTATTTAAGTCATGGATGATCTATAATCTAACATGTTGGTACGGTAAATAACATGCTAGGTGCCAACCATAATATAGCTACTAGGCTACATATTTTACATATGTAATATTTAATTATTGCCACAAGTATTTATAGTAGATAGTATTCTGCAGAAATTAATTGATTTACTTAAAATCACAGATGTGATAAATGACCTACCTAGAATTTGAACATAATTCATTTTAGTTCCTTTACATAACATTGTCTCCCAGTAACCTATGTTTTAAGTAACCTGGTGTTTATTTACCTTGGCAGTGTTGATTGCAGCCCCATAACCAGATGAAAAGCCACATCCAATCAGACAGACTCTCTCTAAATTTGCTTCATCATCTATTTTGGCAAGATTAACATCTGACACCACAGTGTATTGAGAGAATGAACTCACTCCCATGAAATGGTAAATGGGTTTTCCTTTGCAGGTAAACCTGCTGGTTTTATCTTCCATTAGTTCTTGATCAATGGTAGGAGTATCAAATTTCCTAGAAAATAGAGAAAGAGAGAGAGAAAGAGAAAGAGAGAGAGGGAGAGAGAGAGAGAGAGAGAGGGAGAGAGAGAGAGAAAGAGAGAGAATGGAATACTGAATACTGAATATACTCCTGAAAAATGTATATGTTGGGCATTATATATTTGTAATGACTTTTATGGAATTAAAATGAAAAAAAATGAGAAAATAATGTGAGAGTTTTCACACTAATATATAGTTTATTAGAAATATTTTACAGATAATACCAACAAACTTTTATTGAGTACCTTTTGTGTGCCAGAAACTCTTTTAAGGGCTTTATGTGTATTAACTCTTAAAATTTATTCACAAAACACAGATACAAAGATACAGCATAATGAACCTTGATGTACCCATCCCCCACCTTCAGTAGCTATTAACTCATGAATAACCTAGTTTCATCTATTACCCCTCCATAATACATACTCTTCCCCTGCACTGGACTATTCTGAAGCAAATTCCAGACAGCATTATTTCCTTTATATTGAAATATCACAATATGTATCTCTGAAAGATTCTTTTAGGTCCACACATTGCATTTAGTTGATATTTCTCTTAAGTCTCTTTCATTTGTAGGTTCTCCCCCTCCCTTTTTCCTTGTTTGCAATTTATTTGTTGAAGAAACTGAGTTTTTTTGTCCTAGAGTTTCCTCTTAGTGAATTTTGCTGATTACATTCTTGAAATCTGGTCTAATGTATTACTCTGTCCCCATATTTTCTCCTAACTTTGTATTTTTTATTTAAACACTTGATCTGTATCTAGTTTTATATTTTTGTGAGAATACTTCAAAAGTGGTTGATATGTTTTATCTGGAGGGACATGGTATCTGATTATCTCTTTTTGTGATATTAGAATTTATGGTTATTCTCTATATTTTTTGTTTCACTAAAGTTTTGCCAAGGAGTGTAGTTTAAATTCTTTGAAAATCTACAACAACCCTACTAAGCAGACATTATAATCACTATTTCATAAATGAAGAAACTGAGGCACAATAATAAGACATAAAAGTAATATACTTTAAACACTTTAAGTAACTAATTTCAGTCATGTTAAGGACAAATGAGTCTTTCTCTAGTCTCAGTAAAATAAAAATTAGGTGATTAAGATTTAGACTATTGAGCCATCTGCCTAGGTTGCACACTTGATTCCGGGAATTACATTTATGTGACCCTAGAGTAAATTACTTCTCTGTGTCTGATTGTATCCTTCTCTCACCCCTGTAGAAATAGATACCATTCCAAATTTGGCATTTACCATTGCAGTAATGTACTTATATTTTTATTTTATATACAATATGTGTGTGTGTGTATATATATATATATATATATATATAAACAAGTATGGTATTGTGTTTGTACATAACATCTTATTAAATATATCCTTCTGCAGCTTCCTTCTTCCTCTTCACATTATATATGTGAGATTATTCTATGTTAACTATATGTATTTCAAGCTTAGCAATTTTCATTGTATTCTATTTTGTTACCATACAGCAATTTATTAATCCACACTCTAATTGATGAATATTTGTGCTGCATTTAATTGTTCACTATTCCAAATAATGTTGCAATGAATATTCTACTATGTATCTATGATGCATTTGGAACAGTATTCTGTACACACACAGAAGTAGAATTAGTGGGTGGAAGGCTTGCACCCCTTCAACCTTATTTAGGTATGGCCAAAGTGCTGTCCAAAATATTTGTGCCAATTTATACTCTAATTAATAATATGGAGAGCTTACCTGATTTTTCCACAAATATTTGTGAGTGGACTTAGACAGAACTTGCATTTTTTACATTGAGGTGTAAAGAATGGAATTACTTTGTCACCTAGAAAGAAAAAACATGTGTTGGATGGTTTCTTGTGAACAGGTTCTTACAGATGTATCAGTGGAAAGTATTTTTTATGAAATACCACTCCCTACAGCATGACTGTGGTTTACTACATTTCCAAATACTTTGTATGAGATATACAGTCTTTGTAGTGTATAATAGAGGAGATGAACCATAGTGGATTTGATACATAGCATATATCATTTCATGTTTTGACATTTAAATTTATTTTTAAATTCCACATCTTTTTGCTTTTTGTGCAATTCCAATTTAATGATTTCTTCTGTCTTTTGTTGGCCAAGGTCTAATGGTTATGGTTCACATTTGTTCAACATTTAGTATGTGCCAGGCCCCACTCAAACTGCTTACATTGTTATCTCACCTTAGGGCAGCCATCTGAGAAGGATACTATCTTTATTCCTACTTTAGGAAGCAGAAATCTGAGTGAAGTTATGAAAAATGATGTGCTCGGCTAGAAAGTAAATGGCAGAGCTGGGACTAAAAGGACTATATTGGTCAGTTCCTTCACTGTATAAAACTTCAAGGAACACTTTGTTTCTAGGATCTTATTTGGAATTGAAAATACCAATATATGTCGAAGTTTGGAACAGTATCATGAAAGGATGAAAGAATGATACGGTTTGTCCTTTCTGTCCAGTGAGTATTACACACATAGCCTGTAGTCCAGTATGTGGTAAGCCTGTTACAAAATGTGAAGTAATTTCAACCATTGGTGTTTTTCATTTAGGTATTATTTTTAGCTTACAAACTTCCAAAAAGACACTTAAGCTAACAGTGACTGATGCATAATGTTTTTATCTTCAACCTTATATAAATTATCATTCTTTGTGTTAAAATAGTTTTCCATTTTTGAGAGGAAGTTATTATTATTATCATTTGTGCACCAGGGAAGCTTCAGTTTAAAATAACCTTCTACCTTGTGTTATAGGGCAGTTTCTCAGCACTATATGTAAGTAAAGTGGCCATATATACCAAACTTTTTAGACAGTTCTGACTTAAAATATTCTGTATCTTTGTTAGAGTGATATGTTATATGTCTCAGTTTTGCTTTGGGAAAGGTAGTCCTCTGATGTAGAGACCAGTTAGAGCATGCAAAGTCAGGACAGTATCAGGAAAAGCCTGATAGTTCTATTTAACTGGAACCAGAACATAAAATACCTGGTTTGAAGTTGGTCACTCCTGGACCAATACTTTCCACAATTCCCGCGCTCTCATGGCCGAGGATCACAGGAAAAAGAGCCTCTTTAAAATTTGGATCTATAGTATTAGCATCAGTATGGCATATGGAAGTGGCGATTATCTACAAATCAATCACAGACTTGACTCATCTTTCTGCAATTATATTATTGGGCTGGATGTTCGTAATTTTAGGCCTAATGGCAACCTGAAGCACTGCAACACCCCTTATACTCGAAAAAATATATATTTAAAAAAAGCACAAAGATATACTAGATTCTTTTCCTCCCACAATATATTTTTTCTAACTTTCATTTTTGTTGGGAAGTCATAAAATGAGGTAAGATTGGCAATTCTGTCCCCAAGAGAGGAAAAATCAAAGGAAGTTATTGAGAGAGGGAATGGAAGGAATGCAGGTTTTCAATGGCTTGTTCAAATTTTGCTGAGACTGCAGGAAATGAAGTTGTGGTAATAAACCTCCTATAGTTAAAAGAAAATCTTGCCTAAATTAATTATTGTTGTATCCCTGTATAATTCTTCTTCAGAATCTGTGAGTCTGTTCTATTCATTCTGATGTACAATCCGTATTGTGTTGGTCCTGAGAAAAAATGGAGGACTTGTCCAAACTGGCTGTGTGTGCTCTGCTCAATACAGCTTCTCCCTGCTGATGGGCTCCTGTTTTATCCCTGGGCACTCAGGATCTTTCTGTTGCCCAGGGCGGCTCTTCAGGTTTTCCCTCTGCCTTTTTTTGGTCCTAATTCTCTATCTTCTTGTGTGTGTGTGTGTGTGTGTGTGTGTGTGTGTGTGTGTGTGTGTTGGGGGGGTTTCCGGTACCAGGAATCGAACTCACGACCTTGCACTTGCCAGGCAGGCATTGTGCCGCTGAGCTAAATCCCCAGCCCTCTTATCTTCTTTTTAACAATGCTTTCAAAGAATTGATAACTGAGAAACAAAGAGAAAACCTAACTAATTCTAATCCAAACTGAATTCCTTTGCCTGATTCTTAGAGTTGATTATCAATATTAAGATAGTTCAATTAATTTTAGCCCATTATAAGAATTAATAAAATAACACATAATCATAGGGTTAATTCTTGTTTTCATCTAGACCTAAAATATGACTCTCTACTAGTGGAAACGTTAAGGTCTCTCAGTCATATCTCAGAGGATTAACTGAAGAAATCAAGTCTGCCCTTCAGCCTGTCTGTCCCTGCCCAGGGGTCCTAACGCACCTGAATTCGGACTTCATGAGCCTTAGGGGGAGCTACTTCAACCTCTTCAATGCAGAGTGGCTTGTCTGCTTCCCAGGCAATGGCTGCTTTGCATTTAATAACCTGGAAGAGAAAGGGAGGAAGGAAGGAGATAGACAGGGAGAGGAGAGAAGATACCGTGGGGAAAAAATTTGTACCATAATTTCATGAAAATAATTAAGGAATTTATGGCTGGATGTTATATGTAATTATATTATTTTCAAGGCAAAAATCTTAATTAAACATAAGTTAAATTCTACATTATAGTCATTACATATTTTATGTTTTCTTTTTTTAAACGCTAATATTAGCATCCAAGCTGAGGTAGCTCACTTTTCTGCTACACTAAGTATTCTCAGGAATGCTGGCTCTCAACCAGACGCTCAGCAAGCCCAGGTTAACACTACTGAGTTAAGCTCATGTCACAAGACAGTCTTCAACACAATTTGAGCCGAACACTTGGAATTTTCTTGTTTTACAAGAAAATTTTCCTTAATAACAAAAAACAAATACTGACATTTAAAATCATTTAACAGATGGTTTTAGTGGTGAGTCAGCAAGAATCTGACCACCAAGAGAACCTGTAGCTTATGAAGTACTATAGGATCCTCCAACTCTGGCAATAGGCACCAGCCAGGTACATGCAGGCCAAAAAAAAGTTGTATTAAAGTTTATCCTACTCTAACACCTTGGCTCTTTTTTCCTTTATAGCAGAGAACATGTATTTATAGGGTTTAAAGGCATTGCTGGGTGGCCAGTAACCATCTACTGAATAATTTGTAATCAGCTCTAAATTACCTGAGTCCTCACTGTTGGAGCAGAGATGTGTTTTGTGGGTTTGCTGCTTTGAAGTGTGGTCTTCACACCAATAGTTAGTCACATCACCTGGGAACTCCTTAGGGCAGAAAGCTGTGCCCCCAAATCCATTAAATTGAAATCTACCATTGAGCAAGATCCCTAGGTGATTCAGCAAGCCTGAGAAGTGAGGCTCACATCATTAATATATTTATTAGTGGAATATAAATTAAAGAAAAATTTGGTCTTTGCAAGAACTTGGGTACAAATGCATAAAAAGAAATGAAGCATTTAGGATTCTCTAATCTCTAGATGAAAACATTTTTCTAGCCTCAAGTTACATTTTAAATTTCAAGTATGAGTAAAATTACAATCTTAGAAAGAAACAAACCTAAAATCTTCCCTTCTAACTACTATTTTTACTTTTGGTATGGTTTTCCCAGTCTTTGGCAAGGTAAATACTTACTTTTCAACAGTTTTTATTATATTTTAAAAAGTAATTTTATTACAAGTCACACACACACACATATATATATATATACACATTAATTACAGAAAATTTTAAAATGCAAGTAAGGAAAAAATTCATCTGACTTTTTATTCTTTCTAGTAAACATTTAAGTAACTCCACAGTTATTTTCTAAGAATAAATTGCTAGCATAGAGACCTATCATATGCTTTTAATCAATTTAAATTGCTGTGCTTTGAGAGTCACCCCTGGAGGAAGCCTCTTTATCAAGGGTATAAGGACACACAAAAAAGCACAAATTCAACAAAGATACAGTTTACTGACTCACTTTTCCCTTGGTACTCATTTTTCTTTAGGAATCTCGCCTTGGGAGTTTCTTTCTGACTTAAGAAGTCTTTTACCTCTACCCAGAGTGCTCTGTGATCTGTACTGAAGTCTCTGAATAAATACTACTCTTGCTTAGCTTTCTCCAATCACTTTCTTTGTTGCTCTGCAGCTCTGCCCAATCTTATTACATCATTTGTGCTATCATATTTCAGCTCCAAACCCCCTGCTCCTAGCCAGGTCCAAGACTTTTTTAAAATTGCAAAATATACAATAATAGAGAAGAGTATATTACACATACAGTATAAGGATGAGTTACAAATAATTAAGGAAAGGGTATTTCCATTGCCCTAGAAACTCTCTTTGCCCTTTCACAATCCTGATAATCACTTCCCTGTGTATTTTATGGTTTTACTACATATTTATGCCTCCCTATATAATAGTTTTATTAAAACTTTATATGAATGTGTTTATATGTAGTGCATTCTTTCATGTTTTTGTCTTAACTCTGTAAGATTCATTCATAATCCTGTAGTTTTAATTTTTTCATTAGTGTAGAATATTCCACTCTAAGAATCGACAGTCATTTGTTCATCTACTTTCCTTTCTGCTACTTTTTTTCTTTTTACTTGTGTTGAATCAGTGGCTGAGTAAAAATTCTTTTTTATGTATTGTGTTGCATATGTGCTTGAGTTTTCTTAGGACTGGTATCCAGCCAGCACACACTAGTAAGGTGATGCCAACTGTTGCAGTATTGAAATACTTTTATTCAGGTTGCTGAAAAACCACTTCCCCAAATCCCCAACATCTCCTTTAGCTCTGTTGCAGTACCAGAGAGCAGTGTTTAGTCATGGCTGAGCAGCTACTCTCATTGTTTGTCTTGACTTGGGAGCCCATCAAACATTTCCTGATGACTCTGGGTCTTTGTCCACTGGAACACAGTAGTTCCTGGAACCCTGGCAGACCAATACCCAGTGCAGACCTGACCTTTGGGGGCTGTGACCTTTGGTGATATAAGCCAAAGTTCCTCTGGAGTCATTCTTGTGTTGGTGTTTGTAAGAAATGGAGTATTTTGTACAGATTGATAAATATTTTAACTAGGAATACAACTGTATCTTCAATTTTGATAGTCAAAGCCAAAGAGATTTAAAAAGTTGTACTATCTACCAGCAATAGTCTATGAGAATTCTGATTGTTCAACATCATCACCTATGCTTAGAATTGGCAAACTTCTAAAACAATTTTTGATATTCTGGTGGTGTGTAGGAGTATAGAATAGTGTTTTTGATTTTTATTTCCCTGATTATTAAGGTATTTGTTCTACTTAACTACCGAGATGTTTAAAAATTATTGTTATGTATTGTCCATTTCTTATAGTACTGATAGAACTTTGTACTTTGCATACTTTGAAACTTTTTTGTTAAATTTTAGAAGTAAAAGAATGAAAACATATTAAGAAACAGACAACCTATACTTTGAAACTTCATATTAGGTGCATGGAAATACTGTATACTGTATTCTATGTGTTTTTAAAAGTTTAATAACATTTTTTAAACCACCTTTCCTTGTCAGTGTATTTTCTTTATCAAACATTTTTATTGGTCCTGTAGTACTCTAGTATCTCCTCCAGACTATAACTAGTGCTTTGCTATTGAATAAAGTTGTTCTATTAAACTTTTTGAACATGTAACTTATACTCTTTGCTTCTACTTTCTCATGACCAACATTTCACTTCTTAACTCAATGGGCTTCAGCCTTTTTTTTCCCCCAGAAGTGGGATTGAATCTATGGACTTTTGCATGTGAGACAAGTACTCATCTACTGAGCTATGTAACCAGCTTTGGTACTTTTTATTGAAACTTTCATTTGGAAATTGTTAGAAATCTTATGGTAGGATAAAAAAATAATGATAGGTATAAAGGAGACAAGAAAATTATAATTTAAGAAATTGTACTTTTAAGAAAACTACAGTTTCAAGACAAAGTTATCCAAGATTACAGCACCCTATTTTTAAGGGGGCAGGGGAGTTGCATCCATGCTGCTTGAGGAAGTTCAATGTATTCAATTTCCTCAAAACTCAAGAGTTTAGTAAGGATTGGCTGCAAGTAACTTTAGTAGGGAGTAGATTTCATCCCATATGCCCTGGGAAAAATTCAATTATTGTCCAAAATCATCTTAGTTCATTGTCTTTTCTTTTTCCTTTTTCCTCTCTCCCACCCTTCCTCCCTTATTCTCTCTCTCTCTCTCTCTCTCTCTCTCTCTCTCTCTCTCTCTCTCTGTCTGTCTTTCTTTCTTTATTTCAGTTTTTTGAGACAGGGTCTTGCTTTGTAATTCAGGATGTCCTTAAACTCACTTTGTAGCCCAGGCTGGCCTTGAACTCAGCCTCCCAACACAGTTGGGATTACAGGTGTGTGCTACCACACCTGGCTCTTTATTCTCATCACTATGGCTGGTCACCCAATTCTATCTCAGGCCCTTCTGGTACTAAGTTCTGGGGTGCTAGAGTCCTCTTCTGGAGGTGGTTTCTAGGTTCTTTCTGTCCTGAGCCAAGAATTGACACTTTGCTATCACCTATTTCTCAGATCCCATTCAAAATTTTTGTTAACTGTATCAGTAATATCCTTGGAGCAAAAAGGTTCAATTTAGAATCATAAGTTGCAAAAAATTATCATGCCTCTTTAACATTTTTTATCTGGAATAGCTCTTCATTCTTCTTTGACTTTCATGGTCTTGGTACTTTTATAACTTGTCTGTAATTTTAACGTATTTTTCAAAATAAAATGTTTAAAAATAGATCATGGCATTGTTGGAAATTTTGTGATGCCACTCAAATTTTCAGAGAGTGTGGATACAGTTAAAGTAGTTATATATAATCATAATGTTTTCTGCAACCATTGACAGCTCAGTAAAAATGTATGAAAAGTACATTAGGTGGTTACAAATCTACCAAATTCTTGTTTTCTCTCATAGCAGCAATATATTTACACTGATCATTAACTTCTTTTCATACAATCTTCTGTAGGTCCTTACTTATTAACCACTAATTCAACAAACACTAGAGCTAGCCCTATCCCTGGAAATCTAGTTTCATCATAATCGAATCATAAGCTAATTTGAACCGGTGGTTTTGGCCAACAATGTCTTAAATAAGTTGAGCCCCCACCTTAGTCTAAAGAAAACAGCGCAAATTTTTTGATAACCAACTGAATTGTCTGACATCTAAATTCTAATTTGAATTTCATAAGTGAACCTACTGATCAGATGATAGTAAAGTATCAACTTTAATTTTCTGATTTTAATGTTTCTATTGTGAGAATATCTTTGATGTAATATACACTAAGTATTTGGAGGTGATGGAACATTACTTTGCAACTCATTCTCAAATCATTCTCTTTGTTCTGTAACAGCTAGGTTTTATAAATTAAAATTGTTTCAAAATGTAATTTTTTAAATATGTGAAGCTTCAGTCTACATTCCAGTGTTGAAAATTTTTCACTAATATTTTTTCCTTGGATACAAGATCCAGTTCAGGATCATGTATTGCATTTATTTGTCATTATCTCATTTGTCTCCTTCAATTGACTAAGAATAAGTGTGAATAAATCCTTAGGCTTTCTTTCTCTCTCACAACATTGACTTTTTAAAACATCATTTTAAAAGTCATAATAGTTAAGACTTATTAATTGTACACATTAATGGGTTTCACTTTAACATTTTTACACATGCTCTTACCCTTCACTACCTTCCCCATTCCATCCTCACCTTCCCTCAGGGTCCATCTTTTACTTTCAGGTCATTTATTTATTTGTTTCCGTGTGTAAAAGAAAACATGTGACACTTGTCTTTCTGTGCCTAGTTTATTTTGCTTACGATGGTGTCCTCCACTTCTATCCACTGTCCTGCAAAATGATGTGATTCATCTTTCTTTCTGGCAAGATTGAATGTAGTTTTGATTTGCATTTCTCCGAAGACTACAGAATCAAGCATTTTTGCCATATATTTATTGACCATTTGTACTACTCCTTTTGAGAAATGTCTGTTCAAATCATTAGCCTGTTTTTTATTGGATTACTTTTCTTTTAATGTTAAGCTTTTTGAGTTCTTTAAATATTCTGAATTTAATCCTCTGTCAGATGAATGACTGACATATTTTCTCCCATTTTGTTAGTTGTCTTTTTACTTTGTTTCCTTTGTTTTTGAAGTGAACATGCTACTAAATGTCTTAATTTCTCTTTAAATTTGAACTTAAATCCAACAACTTTATAATCGCTCATGTTTTTTAAGAACCAAGGATATGATGGTGACTTGCTGAAAAAACACAGGTAATTTTTCTTGGAATGACTTCATTTTCCAATAATCCTTGGTTGCATGTATCTGGATAACACTGGTAAAATCATATAACCCCCAACCTTTTGATTGATTAAATCTTGTCCTGCTTTTAAGCAATATCAACCCATGAGTTCTGTAATCTGCTAGGGATCTGTTATTTGTTGATATTACTTCATTTTTTAAGAAAATATTTTCAGAGAGGTTCAGAAAATATGAAGAAATGAAACATATTTTGAAGAGTCAAAAGGAAAACCCTTAATGAATGTTTTTTCACAGAGGTTCTTTAGTTCCTGAACTCTTTTCCTGGAATCCAACATCTGCATCTGACTTCTCCTCCTCTCGAATGGTCTCTCCAGCAATGTGCTAGTATCCTTGAGAAACACAACTCCAGAAATCTCACTACTTGACCTACTATACTTTGTATTAAAAATCATTCCTCAAATCTCTATCACTTGGTTTGCAGTTTTGGTGATATTCCCAAAGTTTCAGCTGAAATAATACTAGAATTTGAGGACTAGGGCAACAGAGTCTAATATTAAATTCTATCTTCCTATCATTCATCTTTCTATAACTATCTATCTATCTATCTATCTATTTATCTATCTATCTACCTATATCATCTGTCATCTATCTCCAACAGAACAATTTGTGGAGTAGTCACTTTAGGGTCACAGAGCAAAAGCAGGCCAGAATCCTTTATTTTGGTTCTTCTAGGTAATACTTCTCCTACTTTGAAGAGTAATCTTTCTTCCCAATTGTAGACTGATGTTATCATGCATAGACAATATACACATACCTATGCCTCAAGGATAAACATTAATTCTAGAGAATGTGTGACATAAAAGCATATTGAGAAAAGAGAGAACAACTTCTTCATTGCTATACGATTGACATGAGGCCACCATCTGGGTTCCACAATTATATTTTTTACTCAATTTAGTTTGAATTAAGTTCCCCCTTGGGCCAGCCAGAGCATCAGTAATGGAGGGGCTGACTTTGCAATGATAGTTCTCTGATTTGCAGAAAGGAAAATTTGGAGTGTTTATTCTGGTAAGTATTCAGTTAAATTCCTAGCAAAGCACCTTTACTTTTTCAGTCTCTAACTTGGGGAAGAGAAAGGAAAAGTCTTGTCTCTGTGGTAGATTCATTTTTATAGTATGGGTGGTTATAACAGGGGCTGGCCTCAAAGCATTCTTGCTCTTTAGATTATTAACAGAGGAAATTATTGTTTGGTTTTATACTTGATCTTAGCCAAAAGGTTGAGAAGCGATTGTTGTTTGATTTTATTTAGTGGAAACTATCCTTCATTAAGTGCCTTAGTGAATATTTTGAGTTCCTTAGTGAAACTTTGCACACATTATCAATTTAATCTTTAACCACAACCCTGTGAGGGAGATATGTTCCCTGTAGACTCTGTTTGATATTCAGTTGTTTGGGGGAGTAGGTTAGATTTGAAGTCTGTTTGATTACAAAGTTCATGTGTGTTATCAAGCTCTGCTTTGCAAAGGTTTTGGTTGTTAAATTTGAACTCTGTAATTTCCCTTCACTTGCTACCTTTCATTAAAATTTTGAGCTATGAGGTAATTGTTCAGCTTACTTTTTCATTGTAGGTTACTAATTGTCTGATGGTATTGGTACTGTAGTTAGAGTGCAGAAACAAGATAATTCACAATAATTGAATTATTTTAAAAGTGGGTTAATTATTTTAATACTGGGTTAAATATAAATTTTCCTTATATTCAGAGTTCACTTCTCAAAGGTAGCCCTCCTCATGTCTCTTGGGCTGGGCCAAAGTCCCTTGTGTTACAAGCCCCATGTATTTTTCCTTCATAGTGCTCCTAATGCTTACTTTCAAATTTGATATACTCAGTCATGTCCCTCCTTCATGAAGTGATTTCTCTTGACTCTCTTGACTGAATATAGTGTGCAAGATTCAGATAGATTGACAAGAATTCTTTAACATTGCCTAACATTGCAAACTTTAGATGCAGTAGTGTATAACAGGGAAACATCTGCAGAATGGATTTGAGTTGCTTAGAAGCAGGATCAATATCAGGTTTTTTTTTTTTTTTTTACTGTGGATTAATCAGTTTATTATCAGGACTTACAGGCATAGAAAGAATAATGAAAAAAGATTAAAATGAAATCACTAGGAATTTTGCACCACTTAGAAAATATCAAATATATAAATAATTGTTACTGTATGCTACTTAATCAAATTTTATTTGGCAAATTTATATAGCAAATTTTATTTCCTTTTTCCTGTCATATCATTTCTTTTTTTATTTTAAAAGGAAAAGAACAAAAACAAGTTTACAAATACAATGACATAAACAAAACAACACAAAACAATGAAAACAATACAGAATTTCAACAAGGTGGTAGAAAGTTAGCAATGGTTGTTATATTACGTATTCTTATCTTCAGATTGATTACTTGGATAATGAGATATAGGCATATAAGATTGATCAAACAATTACACATTAACTGTTCCTTTCAATAAACCAATAGAAATTAGTAGTACAATTATCTTACCTATCTTGTATATGTATGTATATATATATATATATCATTCATATACATAATTTTTCCCTTCTTTCTTTTCTTTTTTCCCTCATCCCAGCTGTTCTTTCCTTTTGAGCAGTTTCTTTCTCTTTCACAATATCTATTGTACCTTTCAAATTTTACTATTTTGCGTTCTTACAATAGGAAAACAGTATATGATGTTTACACATGTGAGTCTGATTTATTACACTTACGAGTATGGTTTATAGTTGCACCCATTTACCTATAAAAGTCTCTAGTTTATCTTTCTTTATACCTGAGTAATACTCCACTGTATAAAAATACCACAGCTTTTTTATCCATTCTTCAGTTGATGGGCATTTGAGTTGTTTCCAGGATTTAGCTATGACAAATTGTGCTGCTATAAACATGGGTCCACATATATCGCTGTGGGATGATGTCTTTAGTTCTTCTGGAAAAATACCCAGAAGGGGAATGGCTGGGTTAAATGGGACTTCTAATCCTAGTTTTTTAAAGAATCTCCAGACTGATTTCCGCAGTGGTTGCACCATCTATGCTCCCACCAACAGTGGAGAAGTGTTCCTTTTTCCCTACCGCCCCTCCAGCATTTATTCTTGGTTGATTTCTTGATGATAGCCATTCTGTATGGTGTGAGATGAAATCTCAGTGTTGTTTTAATTTGCATCTCTCGAATGAGCAATGATGTTGAACATTTTTTTGTGTACTTATTTACCATTTGTATTTCTTCATCTGAGAAGTGTATATTCATCTCAGATCCCATTTTTGGATTGGCTCTTTGAATTTGAGGATCTGAGTTTTTTCAATTCTTTAGTCTAAATAGAAGTCCTTTGTCTGAGGGGCAGTTGACTAAAATGTTTTCCCACTCTGTGGGTTGTTGTTCCACTCGATTAGTAACTTCTTTTAAAGTACAAAAACTGTTTAATAGGATGTGATCCCAGTTGTTGATTCTTTGAAGTTTTTCCCTTGCAGGTTAGGTTTTGTTCATGAAGACTGTGCCTACTCCTATGTCTTCAAGATTTCTACCTACTTTCTCTTCCAGTAGATTTAATATTTCTCCTTTAGTATTTAAATCTTTGATCCATTTTGACTTTAGTTTGATGCATGGTGACAGTCATGGGTCTAGTTTTAGTCTTTGCATGTAGAGAGCCAATTTTTCCAATACCATTTATTAACAAGGCTATCTTTCTTCCAGTGAACATGTTTGCCCCCTTTGTCAAACATAAGGTGGCTGAGTGTTTGTAGTTGTGTCCACATCTTCTAATGTGTTCCACTGGTCTTCAGGTCTCTTTTTTTGCCAATACCATGTGGATTTTATCACAGAAGCTTTGCAGTATAATTTCAAGTCAGGGATTGTGGTGCCTCCTGACTTGAATTTGTTGCCCAGGATTGCTTTTGCTATTCTGTGTCTCTTCTGGTTCCAGATGAATTTTAGGAGTATTTTTCTACTTCTGTGAGGTCAGCTAACGGTATTTTGATCAAGATTGCATTAAATCTGTGTAACAATTTTGGAAGTATGGCCATTTTCACACTTTTGGTTCTTCCTATTCTTGAACAAGAGAAAGCTTTCCATTTTCTGATATCCTCTTCAATCTCCTTTTTGAGAGTACTATAATTTTCAGTATATAAATCTTTTATTTCCTTTGTTAGATTGATTCCTAAGTATTTCATTTTTTTGGATGTTATTGTGAAGGTTTTGGATTCACTAATTTCTCTCTCAATAAGGTTATTGCTTGTGTACAAGAATGCTGTTGATTTTTGAGTATTGACTTTGTATCCAGCCATACAACTGAATTTGGTTATTAACTCTAAGAGTCTTCTGGTGGAGTTTTCGGGGTCTTCTATGTGGTTTATCATGTCATCTGCCAATAATGATAATTTCACTTCTTTCTTCCCTATTCTTATTCTTTTTATTTCTTGCTCATATCTAATTGCTCTGGCTAATATTTCCAGAACTATGTTGAAAAGAAGTTGTGGTAGTGGTCCACTGATTTTACAGTGAGAGCTTTCAGTTTTTGTCCACTTAGTATGATGTTAGCCTTTGCTTTGTCATAGATGGCTTTTACCAGATTGAAATAAAGTCCATCTACTTTAATTTTCTATAGGGTTTTTATCATGAACTTTATCAAAAGCTTTTTTGGCATCCATTGAGATGATCATGTGATTCTTATCTTTGGCTCTGTTGATATGATATATTACATCAATTGATTTGCATATGTTGAACCATCCCTGCATTCCTGGGATAAATCCCACCTGGTCATGGTGTATAGTTTTCTTGATGATTTGTTGATTTCTGTTTGCTTGTATCTTATTGAGGATTTTTGCATCTTCGTTCATTAGGGAGATTGGACTATAGTCTCTTTTTTGGTTGGATCTTTCTCTGGTTTTGGTATCAGGGTAATGCTTGCCTCCAGGAATGAGTTGGGGGGAATTGCTTCCCTTTCTATTTCATTAAATAGTTTGAGAAGAATTGACTAGATCTTCTCTAACTGTCTTGTAGTATTCAGCAATGAATTCATCAGGTCATGGGCTTTTGTTTTTTGGTAAGTTCTTTTTATTACATTTTCAATTTCATTCTGTGATATTGGGTTATTCAGGAATTTTATATCTTCTTGATTCAGTTTTGACAATTCATATGTATCTAGGAATCTGACCATTTCTTCTGTGTTTTCCATCCTATGAGAGTAAAGATTTTCAAAGTACGTATTTACGATCCTGAATTTCTACAGGATCTGTAGTGATTTCACCCTTTTCATTCCTTATTGCATGGATTAGAGTTCTTTCTTTCCTTTTTTTGATAAGGTTGACTAAGGGTTTATCAATTCTATTTTTTCAAAGAACCAGCTTTTTGATTTGTTAATTCTTTGTATTGTTTTCTTAGTCTCAATTGCATTTATTTCTACTCTCATCTTTATAATTTCTTCCCTTCTTTGGGCCATGGGCTTGATTTGCTCTTCTTTTTCTAGAAGTTTGAGGTGTAGCATAAGGTTGTTTATTTGTGCTCATTCTGTTGTCCTGATGTGGGATTCCACTGCTATAAATTTCCTTCTGAGCACTGCTTTCATTGCATCCCACAGGTTGCAGTAGTTGGTATCTGCATTTTCATTTGATTGTAAATATTGTTTAATTTCTTCTTTAATATCTTCTGTGACCCTTTGGGGGGGTCACAGATGTTATTTAGTTTCCATGTGTTTATGGAGTTTTTGTGATTTCTTTTGTCATTAATTTCCAATTTCTTTGCACTATGATCTGATAATATGCATGGGATAATTTCAATCTTTTGCATCTACTTAAGCATGTTCTATGTGCTAGTATACGGTCTATTTTAGAGAATGTCCCATGTGCACCTGAGAAGAATGTGTATTCTAATGATTTTGGGTTTAATACTCTGTAGAGGTCTACTAAATCCATTTGTTCACATATTTGGTTTAGTTCTGTTTTTTCTTTGCAGATTTTTTGTATAATTGCTCTATCTCTTTGTGATAATGGGGTGTTAAAATCCCCTGGTAAAATTGTGTTATTACTTATTTGATTTTTCAGCTCTGTTAAAATTTGCCTTATATAATTGGGTGCTCCTACATTTGGTGCATAGATATTTATGATTTATCTCTTCCTCTTGCAGTTTTCCCCTGACAAGAATGTGGTGACTTTCTTTATCCCTTTTGATCATTCTTGGTTTGACAGTTCATACTGTCTTCAATCAGAATAGCTACCCCAGCTTTTTTCTGGGTTCCTGTTTCCTGGAGTATTATTTTCCATCCTTTGACTTCCAGTTTATGATTTTGCTTTTGAGTTAAATGCATTTATTGTATACAACATATTTTGGATTTTGTTGATTGATCCACTCTGCCAGTCTGTTTCTTTTGATTGGTGAATTAAGGCCATTTATATTAATAAATGACATCTTTTTCATACTATTTTCCCTCTGTTCATTTGTGTTTTCCCTTTTGTTTAATTCTTATCTTTCTTGATGGTTCTTTTCCTTGTTGGTTTTGAAATTGTGGTCATTTTTGTCCCTTTATAAAATATCTTTCAGAATGCTTTGTAGGGTTACTTTGATGGTCATGAATTTCTTCAGTTGATCTTTCTCATGGAAGTATCTTATTTCTCCATAAACTTTGAATAACAGTTTTGCAAGGTGCAGCAATCTGAGTTGGAAGTTGTTTTCTTTTATGACATGAAACTCTTCAATCCAAGCTCTTCTTGACTTGATGGTTTTGTTGAGAGCTCTTCCATGATTCTGATGGGCTTTCCTTCATAGGTGATCTGTTTGTTTTCCCTAACAGCTTTTAATATTCTGTTCTTTTGCTGAATTTCTGGAATCTTGATTACTATGTGGCTGGGTATAGATTTATTTTAGTTATGGCTAATTGGAGTTCTGTATGCCTCACTTATGTATATGTCAGGTTCTTCTCCCATGCTTGGGAAATTTTATGCTGTTACTTCTGCAAATAGTCTTTTTATGTCATTAATGTTGCCTCCTGCTCTTTCATTGACAAAAATCAATCTTACATTGTTCTATTTTCTCTCATCTTGCAGATGTTGAATTATTTGCTGATTCCTTGTTTTTCTTACAAGATCTTTCCTTTCATGATCACTAGATGCATTGCTGTCTTCAAGGTTTGAATATCTATCTTCCATTTCATTCGAGCAGCTTTGCAAACTTTCAATGGAATTTTTAATTTCCTGGGTATCTTTTTGAATCAGTTTCATGCATTCTAATTCTTTCCTATACTATTCAATCAAGGCTTCCAGCATTTTTTTGTGTGTTCCTCTATTTTTTATCTATGTCTTCTTTTGATATATTGAGCAATTCTTTCATTATGGTTGTCTTTTCATTTTCTGCTTGAATGATTATTTCTGATCTGACTTCCTCTATAGCCTGATGAAGTTGTTTCTTTATTTCAGTTGCTATCATTTCAGAAATTTCCATTTTGAAGTTCCTGGACCTGTTCTGGGTGGGGTGGGAAGCTGAGATTGCATTTTGCTCCTTTTTGTCATTTTCAAATCTTGCTAGGTTTTCTGGGATTCAGGATTGTTCCTGAGGTTTCTTGAGCTGGGGTGACCTTCTTGCTATGGCAGCAGGGGTTGTGGGGTGAGGGATGGAGCCAGAGGTCCTGCTTACCTTGGCCTCCAGATATGGGAGGACTTCCCATGGGACAACATAGTTGGAGCCAGCAGTCCTGTGGTCCAGTCAGCTCACCACAGCTCTCTGGGGTCCCAGTCCAGAATTTTGGATCTTGAAAACAGCATTGCAGCTAACAGTCATGAAAGGAAGGATCTCTTAAAATTAACAGGGAACCAGAAATATCAATTCAACAGCTGCAAGATGATGTGCAGAGAAATAATGTAAGACTAATAGGCGTCAACGAAAGAGCAGGAGGCAACACAAATGACATAAAAAGAATATTTGCCACAGTAAGAGCAGAGAATTTACCAACAGAGAAAAGCCCAGGTCCTGATGGATTCATAGCTGAATTCTACAAGAAATTCAGAGAGGATTTAATGCTAATACTCCTCAAACTCTTCAATGACATTGAAAAGGAAGTAATTCTCCTTTACTCAATTCTAGAGGCAAGTATTATACTGATAACAAAACCAGAGAAAGAACCAACCAAGAAAGAGAACTACAGGCCAGTCTCCATAATGAACACTGATGCAAAGATACTCAATAAGATATTAGCAAACAATGCAGCAAGTCATCAAGAGATTATACACCATGACCAAGTGGGATTCATCCTGGGGATGCAGGAATCATTCAATATACACAACTCAATTAATGTAATACACTATATCAACAGAGCCAAAGACAAAAACCACACGATCATCTCAATAGATGCCAAAAAAGCTTTTGACAAAGTCCAGCACTCATTCATGGTAAAAATCCCACAGAAAATAGGAATAGAGGGTCCACCTCAATCTGATCAAAGCCATCTATGACAAATCAATAACCAACATCATACTAAATGTATAAAAACTGAAAGGTTTCATGTTAAAATCAGGAACAAGACAAGGATGTCCACTGTCACCACTCCTATTCAACATAGTTCTGGAAGCACTAGCCAGAGCAATTAGATAAGACAGAGAAGTAAATGGAACAAAGATAGGAAAGGAAAGGGGCTGCGAATTTAGCTCAGTGGCAAAAGCGCCTGCCTGGCAAGCACAAGGTCGTGAGTTCGGTTCCCGGTACTGGGGAAAAACCAAAAAAAAAAAAAAAAAAAAAAAGATAGGAAAGGAAGAAGTGAAATTATTATTATTCACAGATGACATGATACTCTACATTTGAGACCCCCAAAATTCCACCAAAACTCTCCTAGAATTAATAAATTCAGTAGTGTAGCTGAATACAAAATCAGCACTCAAAAATCAATAGCATTACTATATACAAACAATAAACCCAATGAAACAGAAATTAAGAAAACCATACCTTTCACCATAGCATCCAAGAAATTGAAGTATTTAGGTATCAATCTAACAAAGGAAGTAAAAGATCTATATGGTGAAAATAACAGTACTCTTAAAAAAGAGATCCAAGAGGATTTCAGAAAATGGAAAACATTCCTTGCTCATGGATATGAAGAACCAACATTGTGAAAATGACCATACTCCCAAAATTGTTGTATAGATTCAATGCAATTCCCAATTAAATTACCATTAGTATACCTCACAGATCTAGAGAAAACATTTCTAAAATTCATCTGGAACCAGAAGAGACCCAGAATAGCAAAAGCAATTCTGAGTAACAAATGCAAGGAAGGTGGAATCACAATTCTAGACTTGAAATTATACTGTAAAGCTGCTGTTATAAAATCAGCATGGTATTGACAATAAAAAACACATCTGAGAATCAATGGAACAGACTGGAAGATGTAGTCACAACCACCAACACACTCAGCCAGTTTATCTTTGACAAAGGGGCCAAACTAGTTCACTGGAAGAATGATAGTCTCTTTAATAAATGGTGCTGGAAAATGGTGCTGGCTCACCACATACTGAAGACTGAAACTAGACCCATGTCTATCACCATGCACCAAACTAAAGTCACAGTAGCTGAAAGATCAAAATATTAAAACAGAAACATTAAATCTTTTGGAAGAGAAAGTAGGTAGAAATCTTGAAGACATGGAGGCAGAGAGTTCATGAACAAAAACAAAGCTGCACAGGAAATGCTTCAAAGAATCAACATCTGGGATCTCATCTTATTGAAAAGTTTTTGCACATCTAAAGAAATCATCAGAGTAAACAGAAAACTCACCAATTGGGAAAAAATTTTAGCCAACCACCCCTGAGACATAGGATTTCTATCTAGAACATATAAAGAATTAAAAAAAATCAGGCCCCCCCAATTCAAAAACCCAATCAAAAAATGGGCATCGGAGATGATTACACACTTCTCAGATAAAGAAATACAAATGGTAGATAAATACATGAAAAAGTGTTCAACATCATTAGTCATTTGAGAAATGCAAATTAAAACAACATTGAGATTCCATCTTACTCCAGAAAGAATGGTTATCATCAAGAAATCAACCAAGAACAAATGCTGGAGGGCCTGTGGGGAAAAATGAGTCCTTCTCTACTGTTGGTGGGAGTGTACACTGGTGCAACCACTGTGGAAGTCAGTCTGGTGATTCCTTAGTAAACTAGGATTACAGGGCCCACTCAATCCAGCTGTTCCTCTTCTGAGTATTTTCCCAGAAGAACTAAAAACATCATACCACAGCGATATATGTGCACCTATGTTCATAGCAACACAACTTTTAATAGCTAAACCGTGGACACAAACCAAATGCCCATCAACTGAGGAATGGATAAAAAGATGTGGTATTTTTATACAGTGGAGTATTACTCAGCTATAAAGAAAGATAAACTAGAGGCTTTTATAGGTAAATGG